>NC_045640.1:16553690-17202440 GCF_009829145.1 Chiroxiphia lanceolata
AGAGGCTGCAGAACTGTTTAACTGCAATCTTTTGGACATACTTGTCATAGGGAAGGAAGACAGGAGGGAAGGATTTAAGCGATGTCACATATCACATTTGCAGTTCTTTTTAACTGAGTAGCTGAGTATCACTGGAGCTACCCATGCAGCATCCAGTGACATGGGAACAAAAACAGGAACATCACATAGCCAGGATGTAAATGCACATGGCAAAAAGACAGAGAAGAGCAAGGAAAGTGCAGGGCCTCACCTCAAAACCACACATACTTGCACTCATTCTGGCTTCCAAGAAGTCTTGAAAGCAAGAAAAATGTGGACATGGAATTACTGTGAATTCCCTCCCTGGATAGATGAAATATATCCAGACCTGGTCACAGTTTGAATACTGTCCAAGGTCTTTATCTTAAGCTTTTGCATATTTTATGTCAGGAAGAAGGAAAAACATAAAATGCAACACACCACCCCCAGAAAGAAAACCAAAGCCTAAAAGAATATATAAATTCTGTCAAGCTTGGATACGCTCTGCTGATTAATTCTCTGCTCCACCCTTGTCACAGGTGGGCCCAACTACTCTCACAGCCAAATGTGAACAAAATCAAATGAGATGTCCCCAGCCAAGCTGAAAAAGGATCCAGTTATTAAAAAAAAACACAACAAAAAACCCCCAAAAAACAAAACAAAAACCCATCCCCTTTTTTTATTTTTTTTTTTTTTTTGCAAAAAGGGGATGGTGAAGGCAAGGCTGCCCTCAGGCATCTTTAACTTATGCTTTGACAGGTTACGGGGGATTTTGCCAGAGTAATTATTTTTCTATTCAACAATAATGAGAAATTACCATGGCAACCTCCCTTTCACATACTGCACTCACATGCTCAAACACTGAAATAATGGCCTAAACATAACAAAAATTATTAATACTTAAAAAATATTTTGTATTAAAATATACTTATGGAATGGGTCACAGGACAGAAGAGGGCAGAGACAGCCTGCAAGTTGGGTTAGAAGATGCCATGCTGCTGTGGCCAGGCTACCCAAGCAGCAAAACATCTTCTGCCACAACTGTCATTGTTCCCTCTGATCCATTCCACCCCTGGTACTATTTGTAATTTGAAGCATGGTTCAACCCTGAACAGGGTCTCCAAGTAAATGGAATCCTAGGGTTTCAATATTTTTTCCTGACTCTGATTTCTTTGGCAAATGTAATCAGTTTTAAGTACAATAATGTTCTTTTTCCCCCTCCATCTAACAGTCCTGTACGTTCACTGTGTGATCTGAGAGTCAAGCTGGGTTCTTCTTTACACCTTACACACTTACATGATTAAGAGTCTGCAAGCTAAATGAGGCTTTTCTTCTTGTCTGTGATGGTGATTGCTGAACCAAATTAGATCTTGCAACTGGAATATGAGGCCAACTGAGACTATGGCATTTTCTCCAAATTCCTTTATTTTTGTTTAATGACTTGGAAGGCAGAATGCAGTTCATGTAAAAAGTCAGTACATGAAACCACACTTGAGAGGCTGAAGACACCTTGCAGGACAGAACTGGAATTCAAAATGATTTTGGTAGATTGGAGAAGTGATTTGAAACGAAGATGAAATTCAATAAAATGAAGTGACAAAAGCATAAATAAAAAATGGGGAATAACTGGCTAGGTAGTACTGTAGAAAATGGTCCTGCTTATAAAGCAAATGTCTCACAAATAAGGGAAATGTCTTAGATACAACAGCCGTCCACTCCAGCAAACACATTTCTTGAAAGACTTCAACTGGAATAGTGCGTCCACTTCTGGAGTACTGTGGCCAGGACTGGGCTACCCATTCTAAAAGAATTTTGCTGAGATTCACAGGAATCAATGAGTTTAAGGACAAATGCAAACAAATAAACCAACTCCAAAAGATTCACAAGAAGCAAGGCAGAAGGATCTACCTCTCTTTTGTATAAGACAGAAGAAGCTCACAGAAAATGTGATGACAGGCTTTAACCATATGAAAAGATTGCTATAAAGAATAGTAAACACTTGTCCTTGGTGCCTAACAAGAATGGAAAAAGTAATAATTGTCTCAGTTTGCTGCCATCACGGGTTAAGTGGATTAATCCCGTTATAGATTTCTAGGCTAGTGTTTTGCAGAGGCGAAAGAGCTACAGAGCATGGCTGCTGTGTTCCCAAAAAGAGTGGATACAGAGATCCTGCTGCCAATAAGCCTTCAGCAGAGCTACCCTTTGCAGCAGCTCCACGGCTCATCCCCAGTGAGAAGCTGATTTTTGGTTTCTCCCTCACATTGCTTTTGGCTGCACATGTGTAACAAGTGTAAATAATATATTAAAATAAAGGTATGGGAACAAATAAATGTGATTCTGAATACACACAGGAAACACATCTGTTCTGAAACAAGACCTTTTTTTTTTTGTATAATCACTTTTCAGGGAAAAATCTGAAATTTAACATCAACCTTGGCATTGGACAAGGCAAAAATAAAAAGAGATAGTGCCCTTGGGAGCTTACATTTTTTTCTGGCACCTGCAACTCTTACCTATTGACACTTACTATTTTCAGAACTCTATACATCCACACTCCTGTTGGCAACATACACGTGTCTCATATTCTTTCAAGTTAATGCTGCATGAGGAAACTGCTGTCTCCCCAAGGAAAGAATGGCATTCCTCCCCTCCTCCTGTTCCCAGCAAATTAAACTATACTTGAGCTTTTAAAATGCAACTCAAGATAAGATTTTGCCATTAAATACACCTGTAAAAACTCTGCAGCCATTACAAATTAAAAAACTCACAAGATAAGTATATCAAAAAATCTGACATTAAAGTTTATACTCAGAGCACATAGTCCAAATACCAATAATTTTCTCCATTAGTTTTAAATTAGATCCATCTTGTTTCTACCTAACATATTTAGGATTCTGATATAAATTAAACAGGAATAACAAATTAATAGGGATCTATATATCTTAATTTCATCTATTTGGACATTTGAGTACTGATCTGCAGATCTGGTCCTGCAAAGCACAATGGTTTTATAATCTGGCATGGGGTCTTTTGCTATTTATATGAATTCTATAAGGAATACAGATATTATGAGTCTTAGATTGATTTTCTTGGAAACAGTATGAACAGAGTGAAAGAGTGGAATGCTCATACGTATGTGGGTGAGAAACCCACATAGTCAAATGGCTGTTACACAGGTACAAGAAGATACACACCTATCTTATATTCCCAGTGTCTTTTGCTCAGGGCTGGTTTGTAAGGACCACTCCCATTGCTTTTGCAATTTGTTAATCTATCTGATTTTTTATCTCAAACATAAAGCATGCCTTACATAGAATTAAATATACTTTAATCTTGAAGCTAGTGGTATCTTACAGAACCTCCATTTCCCATTCTGCTGCCAGGAATGGCCTACTCTAGTCCTTCCATTTGTTATTTCACACATATGCACAGTTTTAATGGTGTTGCTTGCTTTTATTTCACTCACTAGTGTGGCTGGATTCCATCTCTCAAACAATGTGTAGTAAAACTGGTTGAAAGATTTTAAGACTTGGCTTTGGTCATACGTAGTTTTCTGTTCCATTACATACTTGCAACTTCTTGCCAAAACTCTGCTCAATGCCCCAAACATATCAGTTTCTTCAGCTCACTTAATAATTAATTAAATTATTGTTTACATTCCACTTAGGAACTTATCTTCATTTGTACAGTAAAGAAACAACATCAAGTTTCTCTTTTATTGAAAAGGCAGATAATAGCCATGCAACAGATCCCCACAGCAATACCTCCTCAGAGAGATGGACTGGGGTGCAAAATGGGGGCAACGTTCCTGCTTCCCATGTAAATCTGCAGTAACTTTAAGAATCTAATGAAATTTCAGGGAATAGCTCATAACAGGGAGTTACTCTTACACGTTCACTTGAAATTCCTAATATATCAAGGATCCTATTTTTATTGCCTATAAACCATTACACTCTAAGACAACAAAACACCGGAGGGTAACAGCCCATTTTCTGAATGGGGAACTGTGAAAATCAAACATTAATTATTCAACTTTAGATAAAAATGGGAGAGAAAAAAAAGTAAAAAGAGAGAAGCTTTGCAAAATATGCAGATTGATTTATGTGATTTATGCCATTTCTTGATGAACTCTCAACCCAGGCATGTAGGAATCAGCATCACTACAGGAAAACCATTACGCTGTAATGACACAGGCCATACAACAGCTTTGCAGATATACTGCTTCGAGATAATGTCACTTAGATTCTCAAATAACAGGTCCACACTGGGAAATTCTACCAGGAGTTCAGATTAACTGAAACATGCTGACACTGAAATAAGGACAACAAATTTTTTTTTCTTATGTTGGATGGTTGACCTCTTCCTTGTTATTTGGTCACTAACATATACCCAAATTAGACAACTTTTGTTAGTTGTGACAACTACTCACTAGGCTGGCAAATACCTTGACTGGTCTACAAACAACTAGAAAAGTAGAGTTATTCCGCTACATCTAAGCCACCCAATTTTTCCATCTACACAGTTGATATATGTATAACAATTTGGATAACCTTTTAAAACTGTAGTCCTTAAAATTACAGAGCTTTATAACTTAAGTTGCCAGGAAAGGATAAGACAGAGAGATACCTCATTCAGTCTAATAACAGAATCAAAGAAGAATGACTGGTCTCAAACCTATTATTTGTCAGTCTTTAAATTTTACTGCAGCTTGTGGACAAAGAGAAAAGAATTCTTCAATATCCACTCTGTGCCTGTTTCACTATTCACCTACAGCAGAAAGGGGATTGCAGAGTTTAATTCCGCATTGTAAGCAGTACAGAGCAGAAAGAGTTACCTTATGAAATGTGTCATTTCACCTGCTTTTTTAATTTGAATTCATTATTCCACTCCTGAAACTTGTGTACAAGAATGGAGAGCAGAAAGAAAGGGGAAAAAAGAGCAATGAAGCTGGGCTCAAGACACATTCCACTGCCAATTCGTTATCACCAACATGGCATCATCCTCGATATTTCACAGCAATATTGTCAATGACCAGCAGAAGATACTCTTTTGTCCTTTTTAAATACATGGGATAAAATTTCACTTGGTCTCTATGGATAAGACCTATATTTTGGCTGTGTGAACAAAAAGACTGGGCATTAATAACTAAATCGTGCAATTTTTAACAGAAATAGACACCCATAGCACCCATAGTTAGGACTTGCTATATATACAGTGCATGCTAAATCCATATTCAAAACTGTTTTAAATTTGAGCCCTCTTTTCAATAGGCACGAGGATGTGTCTAGCTGGCTGGGAACAGTAATAGATTTTCTTAGTAGTATTCTCAATCCATGATCATTGCAGACAAATCACAGACCCGAGTTTTGTGTTTATCAAAAATGAACCACAGTTACACTTCTCTATTCTGCCACAGAATACCCCACAGCCTCTGCCTTTGAGAATGTTTTATAGAGATGGAATATTAAGTGTGTCTATTATCTACTGTACTGCTGTCAGCCATACAAATGTTCTTATTTTATTCTGACATTTTGACCTGGTTTCTTTTTTACCTTGTTTACTTCCATCTATATGAGTAAATGGAAGCTACTATGCCATCTATCCGAATGAAAAGGCAATAACTAGTATTGCCATGAGTGAATATAGAGCATCAAACATTATGTGTCACTAGGGCACAGAAAAAAAGTCATATTCCCAGCAATATTAGTAAATTAGCCTCTCTAGATCTATCTACCCAACTGCACCAAATCCCAAGGCTCTAAAAAAAAAATTTAGTGAACACAAATCCCTTTATCAGTTATTACAGTGAAAGTAAAATTATTACTGACAGCATTTAAATACTACATTGGAACATGATGAAATGAAGACAGTCCTTGACACCTCCATTTCACACTGGACTCTCACCACTTCTTTGATCACTGAAGTCTCATGAAAGCACCACGTGTATTAGAGACAAGTACAAAGCTGGGACCTTCAGAGGTCCCTGCTTCTGAACGACTATGATCTAAACCATGATCTAACAGACTGTACTTAGAGAGGTAAGAAACAGCTCTTCAGCTGTGCTGAAAATCATACTTTTATCTCATGTGCCTTATTCTTGTGCAAGTCCAGTGATCCAGGTAGGAAAGGGAAACAAGATAAGACAAACCACACTTCTACCTACATTCCAGCTTCTTGGCGAAGTATCAAATGGGGACAGGGCTAAGTAATGCAGCAATGAAGAGTTGACTTTATCATAAAAAAGATTATATGGTTGAAAAGACACACATGTGAAGAGATATGTATCTCTATATACACAAACAAAGCCTTAGAGGATTTATTTACAAGGACATGTAGTGATAGGACAAGGGGTAATGGCTCTAAACTGAAAGAGGGCAGGTTTAGATTAGCT
The DNA here is from genome assembly GCF_009829145.1 of Chiroxiphia lanceolata. Lineage (NCBI taxonomy): Eukaryota > Metazoa > Chordata > Aves > Passeriformes > Pipridae > Chiroxiphia > Chiroxiphia lanceolata. The sequence continues at coordinate 16,560,100 of NC_045640.1, forward strand.
ATTAGGAAGAAATTATTTACTGTGAGAGTGGTGAGATGCTGGAACAGGTGCCCCAGAGAAGCTGTGGATACCCCATCCTTGGGAGTGTTCAAGGCCAGGCTGGATGGGGCTTTGAACAAGCAAACTGGTCTAGTGGAAGGTGTCCCTGCCCATTACAGGGCGATTGGAACTAGATGATCTTTAAGGGTCCTTCCAATCCAGCCCATTCTACACAACTTTACCTTACAGGACTTGGAGAAAACTCTTGCTAAGACTCAGCAAGAGACTTTTAAAATTAAGGATATGCTTAAAAGTTTTGCTGAACTGGGATCCAACTATGGATTTGTTAGTCTGCAAGTCTAATTAACCAAAGATTATGACTTCCTATTATGCTTTGCAAACCAGGTAAGGGAATATCAAAATTATGGACAGCTCTGTGTAACCAATGAGCTGCTATTTCTTGCAAAGGTACATGAAGTGGAAAAGATCAAGTATACCATATGACCCATCTCCTTTAGAGGACAGGTAACCTCATGCACAGAAGTTTAACTTAGCAGTAACTAGTCAGAAAAAGAAAAAACAATTAAGAAAGAAGTATTTAAGAAATCACTCCCTTTGTTTTACCATTTTCAAGCATATATACACTTTAAATTATATATTGTTTAAATTATGTATTACTGCATTTAGGTGTTTTATAATAATATTGTAGTTCTGGGTGTTCAAGTATCACCCAAAGAAATTGTAACCACAGTATATAGTTCTTCACAGTGCAGAGAAGCAAACACTACAGCACCTTACAGAAAAATTCTGGCAAAAAGCACAAATATGAGTTCTTGTTATGTGTTGCTAATAAAAAAACCCCATATCTTTGCTACAAAAACAGTGCACATTCTTTAAGCAAAAAAACAGTGTGGGAATTTACAAATAATTTCATAAAAGAGCTAGAGTCACCTGCAAGTTATGTCCCTTAAAATTTCATTCACGGGTTTTTTATTCAACTCATCTCAGAAGCCCTACTCTTGTGATCATTTTAAAGGATTACTTTTTTAGCATAGCAAAACTACACTTCAACTTAATTCCTTTATGTCTTCTGTACTTATTAGGACTAGTAATCACAACCATTTTTGTCAACTGGCAATGTCACTGTATTCACAATAATTTGTGTAAAATGTGTTTTGGAATCTAAACTCTACTTAGGAGAGAGACAAGAAAAAAGGTAGTGCTGAGGTATTCTTATTAAGTCCATATTTTAGTCTCTACTTACTTTTTCCAGTTTTCAACACTATACCATAATCAGTATTGTCCGCTAATCAGCTGCAGTTGTCAGATGCTCAGGTTTTTGAAAATAATACAGATACATTTACTGCTTGTAATTTTTAATATACAAACACGTGCATTCAGACTTAATCAAACATTAAGGCAGAGATTTTCAAAGCTAATTAAAAGACTTATGCATTCATTTTCCATTAAATTAAGTGGAAATCAGATGTGGAAAATTCTGTGCAAGGCTCCAAATCCCAGCATGGAAATGGAGCTTGTTACATTTGCTGAATCAAAGCTGGAGGGTGACAACAGGGCTGGGATTCATTTCACCCCAAGACAGTTGTCTAAATTCATATGAGATAAAAAGCCTCCTAGAGATATCTGTCTCTTCACTGTCTGTAGAGGGAGCCTAGAGAATGGTTCAGTCTAGACATGTAACTGTTACAGGGATAAAGGTAGGTAAGATAAATCCTATTCTATGTACCTACCAAGAATTAAAAGTCAAGAAGAAAACTGGTTGAGGTTTTGAGAGCTTACATAGTGAAGGACAAAAAATAAGTGAATAGCTGGGTGAAACAACTGTATCTACTTTGTCTAGATTTTAACAGTCTTGGCAGGAAAACTTATAAATGATGTTCAAGTTTTTTTCTCGCAATGCTCAAAGATCTCCAGGCTGCCAGGTTCCTGCTGTTTCATATAAAAAGCTCCAAGTGGCAGACAGAAGTTGGAGCACTGGTTAAAGATTTCTGCCAGTATGAAATGGTTTAAATGAAGAAGATGTGATTATTTGCCTGGCTTCCTAACTTCACTCCCCAGCTAGCCATGGTTGCAAATAAAGGTGCTAAGATCCTGTGTTTTATCTTGTACTGTATTTGGATACAAAATCCTGTACAAAATACAATTAAACTAGAGACAGAATTGTTCACATGTATCTTCCTACATCCTCAGTAATCTGAAATATAAGGAAATCCTGCGACAAGGCAACATATCAAATACTGACATTGCTCACATATTATTCTGTGGCCGTCAGATGACTCAGTTGCTCCTTGTTTCTGTGGTGTAGCACTATCCTTCTCAAGTACATAATGCTCACTACTGGGCATGTGATAGCCAAGACTGATCAATGAAGGAACAATAATCAGGAGTCCAGATTGCTCTGACAAAGTGAGGATGGGTTGTACTTGAGACACTCACATATTCTCAGTATATACAATGGTTTACAAGTCCTTATGGTGAGAAGTACAGAGTAGTGAACTTTTTAAACTGACATTTGCATTTACAAATTAAAATTCTGATTCAAATGGAGATGTCTGAATCACCTGCTTGCCACGAAAAAGCTACTTAGAACCAAAACTTTTACTGTTATTGCCACTATAAAATTGTAGAACAGTGTAACAGATCACTGACAAGGGTGTTACGGTTGCTAAATCAAAGGATATACTGTACTGAAAGGCACCAAAAGAAATATAGAGAGAATGAAGGTTGTGATAACAGAGTGGGTTTATGTGTTTGTTTTAATTATTAACTTTAAATTTTCACTTCAAAAGCGGTGGGAGAATTTATGCATACCAAGAATTGCTCCCTTTCAAAACTCAGTCTTCACTGAGAAAAGTAAGTACAGCTTCCTTCTAAATGGCATCTCTTATCTTGTCAACCTCATTTAAAGTAAAAAGGCATCAGTAGTAATAATAAGAATGCAGCTTGGTGAACAATTCTTTTACAGAAGCCAGCTATTACATACTGTAACAAATTAAAAACTCCAAAAGTCTATGCAGGTCCCCAGAGAAATGCTATTTAATAAAGCAAACAGTGATATTGAATGTGACAGGATTCCATTTGCTTCAGAATCCCATCCAACTGAGTCTGGCTGCAGCTGAAGCAATTAGGGAAAGCTGTGATTTAATGATTATGCTAAAACCCTAGACAAACAAAGCTCTCACCTACCAAGTGGCCACTTAGCTGTATCACTACCATCAGAATATATAAAAATCCTTGTAGGATTTCATTTGCTGTCAGTCAGCTAGTAGCAACATGAGCAATTATTTACTAAAAATGTCTATTTACCAGCTACCCTACTGCTTAAACATGAAAAATGTATAAATCTAAATTTAAACAAAGTAAGCAAGGCCAAGTGTGAACTACATATGTCAGGGAAATCACCCACCAAGGTCATCCTTGTAGCTGAGACCTGATATGATTGAGTCAAAAGCTCATAGCAGGTCAGCATTTAATCCTTTTAAAAAGAAAAATAAAATCTTTATGTTGTATATGATAATCCACTGGGGCCTTACCTCTGGGTCTGTAAATATCTAATGCAATTTTAAACATCTTTTCATCACAGCAGTAGCCTCCTATGAACTACAACCTATCACTTCAGACTCTGTGGACCTGTTAAATCAGCAGTGAAACTGATTCACTTGAGATGTCTTAGCTTTCAATAGCTGGCATTTGGCCTTCCCTATTTTCTAATACCTTCCAAATTTCTCTGTGTAAAGTTGCAGAACATAAAGAAGTATAAAAAAGCTCTGTATGCATGTGACAATTTGAAAAACTTAGATATGGAAAATTTGTGAATTTGCTTGAAAACTCTGGACTTTGTTGGTGTGTCCCTGCCAGCCAACAAGCTCTATTGCAAAAAAATGCCTAATAATATTTCTGATTTTTAATTTTCCCACTAGTCCAAGAGCCAAGTAAGTGATACCTTGGACTGCTGATGTAGATTTTTACCCTCATTGCCTCCCAGGTGAGCAAGAAAAGCCTTTGAAAAAGAGTTCTCTTCCTCCTCAACTTTTGTAAGGAACAGTATTTAGAGACATGATGCGTATCTATAGCCTAATAAAAAATACCAGTGTTGATACAGATTTTTAAAACCGTAAAGAATATGAAATCCAGAAGAAAGCTCAAACACACAGAAAACTATTTTAAGAAAGAAAACATTTTTGCATAACATGGAGAAAAAAATCACAGAATTTCTGCAGAGGAGACTGAAACAACTTAAGGAGCTATATGTAGAAGTGCACCTGTTGAACAGCTCAGACCTATTTTCAAAGATCTAAATCCTCATTTCTTAATGACAGTATATACTGTGGGCATGGTGTTGTCTGTTGTGTTGCAGTTGTGCATTTCTAACTAAAATATACAACAATGGTGTTCAGAACCCTAAATTTTTTTAAGTACTGTGTGTTCCTCAAGAGTGCCATAAACCTAGAGCATCTACAGTTTTGGAGCTTTCCTAAAAGATTTGTGTTCAGAGTACCAAAGAGCCTGAGAAGGCAGCAGTAGCCTTGACAAAGCCAAGGAACTACATGGTCACATTTCTGGGAGTACATTAACTGCCAGAGGAGATGTCATCTGAAAGGTGAGACAGAAAATCAGAAAAGGTTCAGTGCTAATGTCTTTTTATACTAGGGGAACCTTAAATCAAGCTCAGCCTAGAATATATGGATCTATACCAAGCAGCTTGTTTTCTACCAATGCAGTGACAAACACTGTGAGATGTTATCATATTTTTTGTACCATGTTTAGTTAGAACCTATAAAATTGGTTGTAGCTGGATCTCTCTCTTGGTTCTCAAAGAAATACTATATCAAAATATCACAGATCCTCTTTGGAGGGTGCTGGTTTCAAGCGCTGACTGTTTTTAGGATTCTCCTTCTCCAAATCAGTTCTTCCAAAATCACTTGACTTCTAGACCTGATTTCTGTATGGCACACTGAAGGATCACCTCTCTGTTCTAGAATAAAATGACTTCTTTTTCACCCTCTTGCTTTCTTAGTTCTACTTCCTGATTCATAGTTTTCTTCTAGAAGCAGATGCACTGATACAGACATGCACAGACACATTTTTTGTTGGTATTCTCAGCTTCTGTACTAGTGTCTCCTGGATTAGGTCATCTGTTTCTTAAAATCATATATTAAGTTATCTGTGGTCTGAGGCATTCTAGAACAAATGTGAACTTTTTATAACCTCCACAACATATGAGGAGGTCTGAAAGCTGCAAGAACACCAACTGAAACTGCTAGGTCAGCACAGAGCCCACCATGTATCTTGTGGTATATCAGCAAGGACAAAGAAGTGTGTTGAAGACCAAATATGCTTTTTATTAAGCAAGCAGCTCCTTGTTCAGACTCCTGTGGCTGTTCTAGTTCAGTAAGGCTCAACATCTGGCAGCAGTTAGACCTGGGCTCAGTTCCTTCTGACTTGATTCAACCCTCTCCAGTACAGTTGATAAGAGTTGATAAGCACAGGCCTTCACGTCCTAATGTCTCAATGGACTTGCAGAACAAGTACAGAATCAAAGCAGCTTCCTCCCTCTCTCCATGCAAATATTCATGCACCTTGATCTGAAGGGACCACAAGGAGGATTACACTGTCAGTATACTCCTCTGCCAATATTCCAGGCACTCATTAGTCACAGTCAAAGAGGTGACACCAAACTGCCCAGGGGACATGGCCTAGAAACTGCAGAGATAGTGAATATTTTCAGCAATATTACACAGTATGCTGCAGACATACGATCCTATGGGTTGTGAGCTGATACGTGTCAACTGAATCCAGTGGTCAGGGTGGGATGTGAAAACAGAAGTATACTTTACATTGTATATGATGAGCCTCACAATAAAGAATGTTGTAGGGAAATATCTGACTTATCGGATGATCAACAGCAGCGCCTCTCAAGCATAAAAGGAAACACGATGTTCCACAATATTCCTGTGATAGTAAGCACAGCAGTCAAGGATAATAAATGTCTCCTAAGAGATATAAGGTGAAAAGATGGTAACCTTAGTGCTAAGAATTGATGTTTCCTATTTGAAAGGATCTTTTTTTCATTACTAGAAAAGGTCCGCTTGCCAGGTGTACTTTTTAGATCTAATCAAGTAATCACTTTTGTACTTACAAAGTGGCCATCTGTCAGATTTTAAAACAGAAAACCCCAAAAGTAACTTATCCCATGGTAAAATAAAGCAAAGTAGTTTTACAGTTTTTCCACTTTGACTACTGTTATCATAACTAGTTCTAAGGAAACCACTATACATCATGTTTCATTATAAAAAAATTAATATTTTCCATCAAGATAATGATCAAAGTAATTCTGGATATTTTCCTGATCTCCGGGGTCTACCTGAGGTGATATGCAGCAGTGTCTGTTATGTGCATGGAGTGCTTGGAGCAAACAGACAGAATTGTAGCTCAACATTTGAAATTGTCAGTCTGTAGTATCTAATTTCTTGCTACAAGCTTAGAATAACTTGGTCCTCTATTCTTCTGCTGTAGACTGTGCGCTTTGTAGCTTGTCTTATCAAAAAATTAACTTGAAATCAAAGCTCTCAGGCACTCTGGATAGATATTAAAGTGTGGGATTTTTAAGAACAGGAGCCTATTCCGATGGTAGCCATGATTGCAGAGAGATGCTTGAGTGTGATGAAATGCATTTAAACATAAGCACGGGAATAAAGAGAGTTTCAAACTCTTTTCTTCTTCAGTGGGATGACATTTAAGCCAATGGCATGATCCTTCAGATCCTGGCTCTGCTTTGGGTAGAAGCATGGAGTGGCTTACCTATTGTAATTGCATATGTTCATTCTCATGGCCACAAATATTAGGCAGCTGGAAGCTCATGCAGAGGCAATGTTAAACAGAGTGAAAATTTCTCATGTGGAAAAGAAGCCTTGATCATCCTTGATATTCTCTTTTCTCATTTGGCTTCTTTGGGTGTTGGTATCAAAAGGAAGTGACCTGAACATATTAAAGATGATGCAAGTTTCACTATTCTCTTTTGCATATAACTTAAAAATTAACAGTTCATGAATATCCAAACAGATCTGCTTTGGGGAGACCTGATCAGACTTCAACACTAGATATCACAAGCATCTGCGAGCACTGCCTATGTGTTTCTAAAAAGCTCCAGAAGCATCATTATTTCCACTGCCTTCACCTACAAAAGTGGTATGTCTCCTTCAGTAACTGAATAAATAGATAGAAATTTAATGTTTTTTCTCCAGTTCTCAAAGGGACTGTATTTTGCACCAATATAAGAAAAAATCAGCTTATTTTATCTAATACATGACATACTACCCATTGGTAGGAAGAGAAAGATGGCAGCTCCCATTTCCTTCATGCTTTGATAGAGAGTCAACAGAGAAGTAATACAAACTGACAGGTTTTTATGACTGACCTCCTGATACCTACTGGTGCATAAACATGTAGTTGTTAAAACTTATCACTGGGACCAGGGTTATCCTCTCTTGACTAGGAGTCTACCAAGTCATAAATAAATAAGCTAAAAACAGAGTTCCAAAATAATATGTTCTATTTAGTGGATTCTGCCCCTAAAATGCCATGTCCCAGAAAACCTTCAAACAGAAAAGTTGAGATTTCACCATTTCATGTCTTTACTTTCCAGATGTTGCACAAAACCTGGTAGATAGGAAGGTCATCTATATGTCTCTTCGGTGCTGAGTAGTGTCCCTCAGGGGTCCATATTGGGCCCAGTACTGTTTAACAACGTCAGTGACACAGACAGTGGGATGAAGTGCACCCCCAGCAAGTTTGCAGATAAGAGAAAGCAGAATGGTGTGGGTTACATACTTGGGGGATAAGATGCAATTCAGAGGGACCTGGAAAAACTCAAGAATTGGGCCATGTGAATCTCATGATGTTCAACAAGGCCAAGTGTAAGGTCCTACACCTGGGTCAGGGCAACCCTTGGTATCAACAGAGGCTGGGGACTGAAAGGATTGAGTAGCCCTGCAGAGAACAGTCTGGGGTACTGATGGATGACAGATTGGACATGACTCAGCAATGTGTGCTCACAGCCCAGAGAGCAGCTTGGCTGCATCAAAAGAAAAGTGGTCAGCAGATGGAGAAAGATGATTCTGCACCCTGCTCTGCTCTGGTGAGACCCCACCTGAAATATGGCATCCAGCTCTGGGATCCCCAGCACAAGAAAGACCGTAGAATCATAGAATCAACCGAGTTGGAAAAGACTTCCGAGATCATCAAGTCCAACCCATGATCCAACACTGCCGTCGTTACTAGACCATAGCACTAAGTGCCACATTCAGTCTCATCTTAAAAACCTCCAGGGATGGTGAATCCACCACCTCCCTGGGCAGCCCATTCCATTCCTCTCTACAAAAATTTTTTTCCTAATATTCAACCTAAACCTCCCCTGGCACAGCTTAAGACCGTGCCCTCTTGTCCTACTGTTGGTTGCCCGGGAGAAGAGACAGACACCCACCTGTTTACAACCTCTTTTGAGGTAGTTGTAGAAATGTGGACTTGTTGGACCAGGTTGAGAGGAGGTCCACAAAAATGGCTGGAGCACCTCTCCTATGAGGACAATTCGGGTTGTCCAGCCTGGAAAAGAGAAGGCTATTGTAGCCTTCAAATACTTAAAGAGGGGGCTTACAGGAAAGATGGGGACAGAATTTTTAGCAGTCATGTTGCAATAAGACAAGGGGTAATGTTTTTAAACTAAAAGACTGTAGATTTAAACTAGACATAAGGAAGAAATTTTTTTTATAATGAGGATAGTGAAACAGTGGAACAGGTTGCTCCGATATGTGGTTGAAGCCCCATCCCCGGAAACATTCAAGGTCAGACTGGATGGGGCTCTGAGCAACCTGACCTAGATGAAGATGCCCCTGCCCACTGCATGGGAGTTGGAATTAGATGACCTTTAAAGGTCCCTTCCAAACCAAACCATTCTATGATTACATGACAGACACTTTGAAGGTCGTAGGTTTCTGGTAAGCACTGATCACAGTATCTGGATGCTGAGCAAGACATAACAACTGCCTTTTTCAATGAGCATCTCTACTCTGGGGCCCAGTTTCTTTTAACAGGGCAGCCTTTTATATTTTACCCAGCCCTTTCGATTAGCTTTAAATCACTGTGACAAACATCACCTGAACCCCACCCTCAAAAAATTATGTCACTCTTTTTGTATAGTTATTCCTATATACTATTTAGAAATAAAAGTGGCTTTTGAATAATACATATTTTGAGAATATTTTATCATGGCAAGGCCCATAAAATTCAGCCAGAGAAAGTACATCCTATTCTCTATTATTCAATTTAATGCCTTGTCCTATCACAGCATTGCTAAATAATCTACAGGCAGTTGTTTGTCATGTAAGATTCAATATAAGAAGTCACTGAATAATGTAAACATTTTTGTGGGGAATTCTTCAAATTACAAATCTAATCTCAATTTGATTTCTTTATGTGGTTTTCTGCAGCCAAATTTTAGCTCATACAAATGTTTGTGAAGAATAAATTTAGAGGCAGGTTGACAAGATGAATGTAATCATCAAAAGAGAAATAATTTTGTGATTAAATTAAATTCATTTCCAGCAGAGACAGAGGTAGCTTATAAAAAATTAGTTGCAGAATTAGAGAATATAAGACCCAGCATGAAAACCTACTGTTGCTACTAGTTAGTCTGCCACATGATGGGATTTCTGTATCCTTTAAAAAAAATACTAGGAAATGTTGAGTAAAGGTGACCAACCATAAAGCAAGAGAAGCAAATCTGAATAGAGATAGGAAATTTGTTACAAACTGCTAATGAACAATGAATAGGGAGACATAGCACTTGCTTGAATAACTTCCAAAAGTAGTCAAAAAATTTATGATCTGGTTTTGAACATTTCATGAATGAAAAACTTACAGATGTGCCATCTAGAAAGAATAGGAAGGCAGAACCAAAGAATGCCTTTATCACCTGAAACAGATTTGATCAGTTGAAGTTCAGCCCCATCCATGTTTTCAATAAAAAAGCCCCAATAATGCAATCTCTCCCTCTCTGCCAACACCAACATGTCCACACCAAGAAATCTAAGTCAGTTGGATTTTAGTTTCGTTCTACCCAAGACCTCTCTTCTCCAAATGGCCACAAGATGGTTTGGTAAGCATCAGACACCACCTAAGCCTCTGAGAAGCTGGGCCAGTACAGGTAAGAAGGAGAAAATTCCTACGTGACAATCTCATTGGTAAAGTATTTACCAAGAAGACCCAAATTCAAGGATCTTTAGCTTGCAGAGATTCAAAGCTGCCTTCTCTAACATCCAGACAATGTTCTATTGCAAAAAGAGTCCCAGAGGCACTGTTTATGCCTTCTTACATACTCTTTTGAGGCTCTGCCACTGTTTTTAGAAACTTTCAGGGCCAAGAAGAGACTAAGCAAGAAGAAATTCTACTCTGGAGTGATGGGAACTGAGCACCTCTGGGAGATAAATATAGAAGGTTTCCTGCATTGGCAAGCTGCAACAAGACCTCAGTAGCTGGTACTGATGATCCAATGGCCAAAATATGGGCATTTTGGAAGGCAAGGTAGGAGGAAGGAAGGGTTAAATTTCAGTAAGCTTGAGACTAATCTCATGGGCCCAATGCCGAGAAGCAGAGACCTTAAAGTCCAGTTCATACATGCCGAGACTGCTTTGCAACAGGACCTGACATGCAGTAAGTTGAGACATTCATGTAATTTACTTCAAAAGTGACAATCCAAGTACAAACTAAAACATTAGCAGAGGTGAAGATGCAGCCCCTATTACCTTATCCAGACAAAATTAAGAGGAAAAATGTGGCTCATTTCTGTGCCCATTTTTTGAGAAGAAAATTTTAGGTTCTTATCCTCAGGGATTTGGGTGGGCAGCTGAGTCTAGGTGAATCCCAGCTCTGGAACGATGCTGAGCTTTCACAACAAAACAGAAAATAATCCTGTCTTCTAAAGACCACCCCATCAGTAGCTTAGAGCTGAGCTTAATAAATGGCTTGTTTGAAACTCTGCTCTGTGGTGCCTGGTTTTCACCCTACACTTTACATGGAACCAGCCTGTGGGTTTATTTCATTCTGAGGGCCCATGAGATTACTAAATCTTACTTTTCTCCCACTTGACTGGTTTTAGCTAACTGTGTCATCTAGGCCACTCTGCACATGAAAAATACTCACCAAAATAAGAAACCCAAGAGCTTTTAATGATGAGTTTAATTATGAGAGAGTAATACTCCAACTGTACTACACATCCATCTCCTAAGAGAGATCTGGGACTATGTTCTGAGGTCAATTACACTAAAGTAAACCCCACTGACTTCGGAGAGTCCCTTCCCTTTCTGTGACTGAATCTGTGTGACAGAAATCAGAACTTGGCACTCAGGGCAAATTTGAAACTGATATGGCTCAGAAATGCCTGACAGGTGCTGCTATGAGAGGGTCTTCCTCTGTTCCTTCCAGGGGAGAATAAAACCTCTCTGATGGCTTTAGGAGTCTCCTTGCCAGGTACCTGCCATATGCCTTAAGGCATTAGACAAACATGATTACATTTATTATCATGAGACTAGTTGGCTTTGTTAGAATATCTGCAATAAACCCCACATTTTTTAATGGCCTGATTTGTTTTTGCAGAAAGCTGAATCTTGGTACATGAGCTGTCATATCAGATTCTATTTTATTCTTTTATGTTTACAAAGTATTACATAAACAGGAACAGCTGGTGTTGATTTATAAACACCAGAGTTGTCTTGAGAGTTTGGATATTATTTTGCCAACATTTAAGCCTAATCATTTGCAAGCAATTGTTCTGTACCATAGTGGACAGTGGTTCTTCTGCTGCCTACAGACAAAGATATTTTCTAATAATACTAATAATGTAATTTTGAATTACACTTAGAAGAATCTTATGTCCATATCTGTTCATGTATCTGTGTGTGAGTGTCTTCTCTCATCCAGAATTTCTTGGAGAATGCCACAACATTCACTCTTCCAATCTTTTGTAAAATTACTGTAGCCTGATGTAAATAGCCAGGTAAAGGCATTGGCCTCTATGAGAACCTGCACATTATTTGCATGTGTGAGTACCTTGAAGTAAGATGTGAAAATGCAACCAGTTGTTGAGCTTAATGTTTACCCATCTTAACCAGGGGACATTTCCACCCCTGTTTCATTCACAGTACAGTTGCCAAATTCTGAAACAAATATTCTCCAGACAACAGTCTCTTCCCTTATGTTATCCTGATTTGCTCCCATTACAGAGCCACACTGTGCACTGAAGAAAGCAGGAATCACATGATCAGATACTGTGAGATCAGTTAATTAAAGAATTTATTATAAGCTAAAAGATGCCCATTAAAGTTTCATAGGTAAATTAAATTCCTGCATCTCCAAGTGCAGGCATTGAAGTTTTTTGTGAGAGTTTTTATCTTATTCTAAGTTTTAATAAAGGAAAACCCAAGACCTGGTTAATAAATCATTAAAAGATAGCAAACAGAGGTTAAAAATAACTGGTGAGCTTTCACAAAAGAGGAAACCTACCAGCCCAACTCCCAAGGACCTGAGATGTTAGGTATAGTCTTGTAGGACTCTGAAAGAAGATGGATAAAAACATGAAAAAGTTTACCAGGCATGGAGAGTCACTCTGGCTAGCTGATCTGAATGCAGAGAGTTGTGGGAAGCTTAAAACACTAAATAACAATAAAACAGCAGAGGGTATTGATGAATGCAAAGTAATGCATATGGGGGAAAACAATCCTAATTAGATCTAAACCACAATGGACTTTAGCTATTATCACTCAGCACAAAAATCTCTGAACCATTATGGATAATTCCATGGAAATGTTGGTTTAATGATATGTAGTGATAAAAAAAGGCCAACCACATGCTTTCAGATTGGAAAACAGGTAGCTGGGGATGGGTACAACAGAGGTTTGCAAGTCATAAAAGTTCTGGAATTTCTTGTCTGTGATTAGGGAATGATTATTCAGTCTAAAAATCATCACTGTAATAAATAAATCCCCAAAAAATAATCTGAGGACATCTAATAAAATCAACTTACAGTTTTAAATCCAATAAGAGGAACTAATTTTTCATACAATGCAGAAGCTGTTGAACTCATTGCTGCCAGGCTTCAAAGAAGTCACAAGCATAAACAAATTCTAAAACATATTAGGTGTATTAGAAGAGGCAAAATACATTGGCAATTCCTGAACACAGTGCTCCAGGCACAACCGTCTACTGGGGACGAGCTGATATATCAGTAAATAGTGTTTGGTCATTTCCCAGTTTTGCTCACTTGTACTTTCCCAAACCATCTGCTGCTGGTGACAGGATAGTTGACATCTGAACCCTCTTCCCCACAAATCTTTCCTTCTGCAAAGGCTGATTCCAAGGCCTGATCTTTTGTGTAGAAAATACTAAATCCTATAACTCCCTTTGGTTTTCAGTTTCCTATCAGTGTGTCATCCCCAACTAACTGTTTCTCTGTTCATGTCCCTCTCCCCTCGCTTTCCCCCATTACTTCCTATTGGCACCAACCAGAGATAGCACTGTTTCTTTTCTCAGCTAATTCCAGTCTCCTACCTGCCTTCATTACCCTTTCTCAAAGATTTTTAACTTCATGCAATGTGATGCCTTTCATAACCATTTTATAAGACAAAGAGCACCCTCTGCCAAATTACAGATCCTTATTCTCAAACAATAGGATGGGGGGCAGAGGAAGGGAGGGGAAGCTACAGCTATTCAGAGTAAAGTTTGCCAGGACTTTTCAGTGTGGTCAAAACAAATATATTTTCCCCTTGCCTAATGCCTGGAAGTGTTTGAATAATTTTTGCTGAAATTTTCCATTACAGATTCAACTAAGAAGAAAACCATTGTGGAAAACTTCATCTCATAGAGAAGCCAAATGGTTAAAGTCCGACAAAGTTATCAGCAACTGCCAACAGGGAGCTATCATGGAGAATTTTAGGCAATCTTAGTAAAACCTCATCTATTACAGCATCAAAGAGCACAATATGTAGTAAAAAACTTGTGATTACTGATGCTTCTGGTACAATGAAAGCATAGATTTCAATGATAGATTTTGGCAATCATTTCATTGCACATTATTTTAAGAGTACATTATTTTATTTTGCAAGATGTCATCAAACTAAAAAAACCTTTTTTGTCATGGCCCAAGAGGATTTTTAAAACTAGAAGTAATGAGAGCATCAGCCCTGGCAATGACTGCAACAAATAATGCCCTACAATTCTCTTTGTTTGCAAGTATCCACAATTTTTTTTAAATTACCGTATTATGACTGACTCTCAAAAATGGTAATCCAGCCATATTTAAAATGTGCCTTAGTAACTGAAGAAAAGCCAGTCTTAAATGCAGATAAATATACACAGATCTGAGGGGTCATCAGCTGCAAGGACATGTACAGAATTCCTCCCTTTTCTTTGGACTATCAAGAGATGCTGTATAGATATAAGCAAAATAATAAAAGATAGATTTGCATATGTGACTTCTGAGTTTTCTGGCTTTTGTGTACTTTTTAAAAAAATAGTGGTCCATTAAGATTGATCTTCTCTATTAACTATATTTAAGGAGATAATTACACTCCGGAACTAACTAATAAAGGCCAAGTTCTTAGTTCCCTGGAGAGCAGTTCCAAGTGTCTACTATATGGCTTTGTAGATGAGAAGAACTTTTCACAGATCAAGAAGATGACTGAGCTCCCTTGTTTGATTTCTGAATGTAAGCACAGTTTCCACAAAAGAGAAAGGCTACTCACCAGTTTACAAAATCTGATCATTAATGAATCTACTGTTTTCAATCCAGAATTCTTGCAGGTTTTCTTCACATCAGGGCCTGTGATGTGCCTCCCTCTATTTATGCCACAGGGACCCTTTCAGAACTTCTCTGCCATTAGCCTAAAGGTAAAGGCAAGCTACATACCATGTGCTTCTCCTTCCAATAAAAGCATCCAAAGGAAAGTCTACGATAAACTTCACTGAATTTTATAGAGATCAAATGTTTAAATCTCCAGGGGTTCTCTCCAAGTGAATGAATATAGGGGTGAATTGGGCTGTTCTAAGAGGGCTCAGCAGAGAACTGGCCTGTGACTCGCATTTGAAACATGCAAAGTTACTCTGCAGGCTGAATAAATTACACTGGAATACAGGTGATAAAAATATTGCTCAGAGGAAACCCCAACTTCTGCCCCACGGTTTACAGTCCTGTCTTCCCTATGAACCAGTCAATACACTAACTTTTAAAAATAGCCATGCACTGTGAATTTGCTGTCAAGTAACTTCAGTTTTTTCAGCTGAAAAGAATTTTAAGCTCAAACACAGCAGAGCCATTTTCAGCTGGGTTTGATTCCTATCACCAGAAAATATTCTGATTCACAGATT
Source organism: Chiroxiphia lanceolata (assembly GCF_009829145.1). Lineage (NCBI taxonomy): Eukaryota > Metazoa > Chordata > Aves > Passeriformes > Pipridae > Chiroxiphia > Chiroxiphia lanceolata. The sequence continues at coordinate 16,575,514 of NC_045640.1, forward strand.
GAAGAGAGAGAATTCAGGTTGGCTGCTCACAGAAGGAGTCTGCTGAGCAGGTAATCAGGGATTTAATTTTTTTTTTATTTTATTTTTTGGTTCCCTTTTTAAATGGATCAAATTTCATACAGAGAATCATAGAGAAACAATAAACATGGAAGCCTAGAATAGCATTTTTGCAGAGACAAGTTTCAGGATAGAGTAACGCTTTAATTTTTTCCAGGCTTCCCACAGTATTGCTGGCAAGCCTTGAAAGCTGTAGAAGAGCAAGCAAACGGATTCCAAATCTCTACCATGGGCCAGACTGTATTTAGCCCTGCATGGGACTGTAAGAAGTGAGTGCAAGGGGAGAGAAAACAAAGAACCTCCTCCTGTGCTGAGGCACAAACCAGCAGGGAAACATGAGCACTGTCTCATGAGAAGATGAATCATGACATCAGTTTCTCCCAAAAAGGGCTGGGAAGAATTCAGGAGTGACTGGTAGTTGTTCCTCTTTGGCAGATGCCATCAGAGCTGTTTAAACATGAGAAAACATCTTTGCAAAGGACTGCTGCATTTCACCTGCCAAATTTCTTTATAAGTCTTGAGAGGACCTCAGACAAAATGCACACTGAGACAAGCCCTTTCTCTTCCAACCTGTCTCCATCACAGGCCCCAGTCTAAGTCAGAGCATGGAAGGGATGTCTGAATCCCAGGAAATCAGAAATTCCCAGGAACAAACATATAATGTGTGAACTGACTACACTGATCAGGCTTCTGCAAGATTTTTGATGGTGGGTTTTTTGTTTTAGTTAGGTCTGTCTTTTTTTTTTTTTTTTACAGTCTTTTCCCTTTATGATCCTAGAAGCTGAGGAAATATTATTTCTAAGAGAAAAAAGCTTTGAGTATTTTAGACCACCACCATTATATGCTTGGAAAGAACTAAAATATTCTGTCATCCTCACTACGCAAGGCAGAAAATGAAGATTGGGTGGTTTGGTTTTGTCACACAACAGCTGAAGGTGAAACCAAAATGAGCTTGTTGCTTCCACATCTAACAGACTCTGGTATGCTTTTATACCTTGTCATTAATTCAGTTAAACATCTATACAGTGTTGTCAAGACTTCAGATTTCAGTGTCTCTACTAGTGGATTTACAAACTAACTGAAGGAATTGATACAGCCTTTCTAGGAAAATATAACCTCTTCTTGACAAAACTCTGCTACTTAGCACACATGGTATATCACGGTTCATGTGAAAACAACTAAACAACTAAAGGAAAGAAAGTGGGTCAGATTGGAGGACAGGAATAAAAGCATCTTCCTGACTTCCTTCCTACCAAACAAATCCCTGCCTCTAAAATCTCTTTTGATTCTTCCCATTTGTTTGTTTGTTCAAACTTCTAACTTTGCTCCTAACTCAAATTGTCAAATATAGGGGATAGTTGACAGGATAAGGATAATAAAGAATAATAAGGGATAATAATTTTTTGAAGACATCTCATGCTCATGCAGCTATACCCTTTTTTAATTTTTTTTGCACAGAATTCAGCCACTGCACCTCCTCCTCAAGAAAATCTGATCAAGATTGGTATAATCAATAGAAGACTGACAAAATTTCTTCCTGCTTTTGAAAACAGCAAACCAAATTCCATGTAATTATTTATCAGTCCACTCATATGACGATAGTCTCCTTTTTAACTATGTAAGCACAAGACCCCTTTATATTCAGCAGCATTAAAAATTAACAGTAGTTTTACTACTGTGCTTTTAAACTGTAAGACTCATTCCTTTAAAAATAAACACATTGGAAATTAGTTCATCAGTGTCAAATGTTCATATGCCAAATGTCATATACACAAAATGCTCTGAACACTAGCAATGATCCTTTTGCAATCATCAATTAAAACTTGCACTTCACTCTCTTAAATGTTATTAACATTTAAAACTGCTAAAACATCAAAACACCACAGTAACACATTTTTATCCTGCACAGTTTAGTTCACAAGCTTTTGACTCTTGTTGATATATTGTGACTTTAAAAAAGTTCTTCACGTGCAAAACCACAGGTGCATAGGGTACATGGTAGCCTTTAACAAAAACTTCACCAAGCAATCTTCCTCTCTCAGTTTCATCCATATATACCAAGTGTGGGTGCAGCAGCGTGTTCATTTGTTATAGCAAAAGAAATGCCAAAATGCTTATACAATTAAAAAACCATGCAGCCTTTACAATTTTAAAGCAAGATGCACTGATGCATCCTTTACAAACAAATAGTCAAACAAGTATTCTTGGCAAGACAGAACTGCTGACAGGTTTTAACTTAGGTTTCTAAATGAATACTCCTTTCTTTCCCTTACACTGGCCCCTGGCATGTTTTATGCTAGGATATTTAATAGACCCCATCAGGTCATAGTACACAAGGCTCAGAATTGGTTGCCTTTACTGAATAGGCTGGGAAAGCTGCCTCAACAAATCTGTTCATGCTTAAGGTCTGGTTGCTGCCAAGTGATGTGCTGGAGACGGCTGCCTTTCCATCCTCTGCTGTTAGTTTAACTGCACATTCACAACAGAAAGGACAAAAGATATACACCATGACTATGCCAAAATGAGAAGCAAGACCACTCTTAGACCCAAAATTTGACCCTGGTGGTGCAGAGCTAGTGTTTACTTTTTCTCTGGCTCAAGAGTTTTGAAATAAAAAAACCCCAGTCCTGAGTTTCATCAGTCCTCTGGAGTCTGAGAGACTTGAGAAAGCTCAATTGTACTTAGAGATCTTCCTTTTATTAATCATAATAAATACATTTGAGCAATAAATACATGTGATCAGAGGGGAAAAAGAAGGAAAGACACAAAATAACAATAGATGCAAGGCTGACAGTGGGGCAAAACTGATGAAATTGCTGGAGGATTCTGTCCTTATATAAAGACCCTGTCATGTTGCCAAGGTCAGCTGGAGCTTGGGTTATATGTTGCCTGAGGCTACTCTACCTTGTTTTTCATTCAGGGATCATTGTTCTTTGGTTGTTTATGTGGATTTTATTCCACCCTTTTCTTCATACTGTCTTCCCTTTTCAGCTTGCAATCCCTGAGGCACACACCAGAAGCCCATCCTGGTTGTGCATTGAGAAATCCAGACTACTCTAACGGGAAAGAGCAGTATTAAGTGCAACAGTTTTCCTCTTTAAAAGGGAGAGACACGGAGAGAAGGTATTTAACAAATTCTTTGCAAAAAGTGAAAAATTCACTAATTACTTTTAAGGACAGTTCATGTATCTAACCAGTGAGGGGATGCCATCTAAATATCTTTATCACCGTAAACAAAGTAGTTAAACAATACACAGTTTTCCCTGTATTTTAATGACATTTAATGCGTTACATGCATCAGCACCATTTATCAGTACTTAAGAGATTCATCAGATGGAAAAACATAAAGGAGAAATTATGTAGGAGAGGAAAAGGAAGGGAAGAAAGAAAGGCAGATAACACAGTACTATATCATACACACAGAAGAATAATTGAGATTTTTGAATGGAGGTTTTAGGTAAGATTTTTAGGGTGAAATGTTGTATAACATGGGGCAGGGAAAGACTGAGAGACCAGAATCTCCTATCACAGGTACTACAGTTATCTTTTGCATCAGTTCATTTAAAACCATTGAAAGGTATTCCAAAGCTTTCTTATTCCTTCCTTTAAGGTCAGTATCTGTAGAGAAAACTTTATAGGAAACACATTCAGCTTTCACAGGAAAAAATTTATCAAAGGGCAGAATCAAACCCTACCATTAGGAATGCCAGCTCTGCTGACTGAAGTGGGAGTTGGATTTGCTTATATCAAAGCTGACTTTGGCAAAGGTAGTCCCAAAGAGCCAGGTAATAGGCTTCCTTATCCTTTTCTCTCTGTGGGATTTGAGATGATTTTAACATCTCTTACATGCCCCTGAATGCCAGATACAGAACTAATTAAATATTTTGCATACTTTGAGATTCAAATTGTTAATCTATTGCACAAGAAAGGGGCAAAAGAGTTTAATCTAAAAAGAATAACAATTAGTGCCATTAACGTAGCCATTATTTTTTGTGTAAGGTTTGTTTCAGATATATTTCTGTATTTTAGGGACATTTCTTTTCTTTTTTTTCTTGGTTCCCAAGGTTATTCCACTCTCTAGGACAATGAGAATTTGCTGATGAAATAAGCAATGTATACATCTTTAGGATAAAACTACTGCATACATTTGGAGGACAGTATGCATAGAAGGAATCACTGTAAAAATCTAAATAATTTGTTATTTAGACATGAAAGACAACCATCACTGTAAGCTTAAGGAGCCTAGATTTTTAAAAGATTGCCTGACAATTGAAATCAGATGAGATCAGCTCAAAGTTCCTCAAGTACTTAATAAGAAACAACTAAAAAATGGTCTACTCTGCCTAAATTGTACACTTTCCATTATATATATATATTTTAAACCTATTTTTATATTGCAATAAAGTTTTTATAGCAGAATAAGTACACAGTACAGCCCTTGGTGATGGCTCTTGTGTTGTATAACATAGATTAGTGAAAAGGAAACACCTGGCAATTTTTTATCAGCAGAAGGAACTTTTTTCTTTCAGAAAAAAAAAAAAAGCCTAACTCATTCTGTGTCCACACGGAAAGTTCATTTACTTTCACACAAAAAAAAAAAAACGAAAACAAACAGTGAAGCTTTCAGAAGCACTTTCCAAATAGTGAAGCTCATCAGAAATGGTTTTATGTCCCTTGTATGGGATTTACAAAATTCTCTGAGTGAACAGCATTAATCAAGGTCACGATTTGATTCAAGATCTGTCCCTACACCATGTCAGTTATACAGCTTTGGGAAAAGATCTTTAAACCTCTGTAGAAAAGACTACATGGAAATAGCTGATAAACTGGTATTGATTTTCACATATCACCCTTGTCAAAAGGATTTATTGATGTGTCAATGCATGTTGTGGCAAGGATCATAGCAGGATAGCTTTACAGGATTTATGGTGAATCTATAGGCTTTAATACACTCTGTGGTAAATAACTAACAAGTACCGTGTATATTGATTCTTGTGATGTGGTCAATGGAATCTTTAGCCCACTAATTGTTAGTATTGACAAAAGGTTCATGATCTAAATGAGCAACAGAACATCACTCCTAACCAGCATTGCTCCAAACATGATTTCTTCACCATTTACCCCCTCAGGAACAATGCTTAAACACAGAAGTATTCATCAGGACTCTGCCTTACTAACTTTAGCCAGATCCTGCTTAATTTTTAGATTCCTGTTCTCCACCCTGCAGTGGTTCCATGTACATTTAAGCATCTTTAACTCATTTTAAAAGTCAAAGGACAGTTAACTGTAGCTACAACTTTCACCTGAATTATTCCTCATTAGGACTTCTAAGTGGGCATCTTACTCCAAATTCAGACACTTGTCTGTACTACTAGTGGTTTATTATCTTCAACATTTTAAAAATTTGGTATTTAAATATATGTGGCTACATTGATGAGACTCCGATTTGATGTCTGCAAAGAATTTTGTGAGAAAAGAATTATTTTGGGGTTTGTATAGGCATGTGCTCTTTCTTGGCAGCTTAATGTCTCAGCCCAGATCTTTAATTTTATTATCTACAAACAAAGACATAAACAATTAAATAGTTGTAAAAAGATTTATCAGATTTACCGCTGGTGTAAAATCAATACCCAGAACTAATATAACTGGTTAATTAATTATCAGTTAAACAATAAATAAACTTTCCATTTATAATTATGCAGAACCAGGTAAACACAGCACGTATACATAGAGCATTATTGATTCATTCCATTAGTCTTGTGTCTTACCCTGAGTAATAAATACAGTTTACAGTGGTTTTGAATGTCTATCAGATACCTCAGAGACCCACTAGCCTGTCTCTCAGTATCTCAAACACATGAAAAAAAAAATACAGTCATAAAAACCCCAACACGCCAAGACAAAACAAAGAAAAATAAGCAAGCCCTGAAGCTTGCTTTATATAAAGACCAGAAAACTGGTCTTCAGTACCTCTTTCTCCTCAACAGCTTGGAAAAAATATAACATTAATTTTATCAGAATTCGATTAGTTTATGCCTAAAACAGAAGAATAAATTAAAAACTGAAGATCCCTAAGAGCAAAAGCAGGGGCTTTTGTTTTACATATTTATCCAAACCAATCTATAGGAAGGCATCTAGGGATGGGATTTCAACCTTAAGTTTAAATACTGATAGATCATATAGAAATTTAACATTACCTTCTTTGTTTGGCTTTTTTTTTTTTTTTTTACTGTTTATTTGAAGCTTTAGTTGCCTTCGTGTCTTTCTACAGCAATGTTTGCAAGCACGTTCAAAAAGTGTTTTTGCCTGGGCACTGCAGATTATTATTGCTTTAAGTCTGCTTTGCTTTCCTAAAAGGGCAATTTGTGGCTTGTGGTGAACAAGCTTGTGGTGGGGACAGTAGTAAAACAGACGGTCTTGGTGTCTAGCCTACTTTAAAGAGGGTTGGCTTGAGATGGCACTTCCCTTCACATCAGTTCTATACAAGCCAGTCATCAGCTTAATAACTACAGAAAAACCCAACAACTTCCTAAGTAAATATTCACCAGTTCAAAGCATGGAGCCTATCTGATACTTGTACATACATCAAATGTGTGGTCAGAGAAACTGTTTCTAGCACATAGCAACAAATGCTAAATAAAGTAATTTTTAGCTAAATTCTCTAAAATCAAATCTATAAATGCATTTAGTCCTTGTGCTCTGTTGAGAACCTGAGCCAGTCTGTGTTACTGAACTCCCTCTGAGCTTTTATTCCCAATAACTTTTAGGTAAAATGATGTGATTGCAAACACAATTTACTGAAGCCACAACAAGTCAAGGAAAATGTACTCAAACAATTTGTCTTGACTCAATTACGAACCTTAATAAACTTTCCAATCCTGATTAATAACACTGAGGTATGTGTTTAACTTTTTGCATATATGCCTAAATCCCATTTACTTTGGCAGTTCTTAATAGCTCTGCTGTACTGGGATCCTTTCCTCAAAAAAACCTTCATTATAGGCTAGCTTCTGGCCTCATTTCTTATCCTTCTAAATTCTTACCATTATATTATAAAATTATCTTTCTGCCACATTCAGGTCATGTGTCTTAGAAGCAGTGGATATGAATATAACATACAGCCTGAATATCTTATATCTAGGGTAACAACATCAGCAGAAGGGCAGCAAAGGAAGTTCTTAAATCTTTTCAGCATCCCTTAAACCAGGGTCTTATTTCAGAAACAAAAAGCTGCCTTTTCAGTCACACACACACTAACCTACCAATCACTGATTTATATCTGAATAAATAAATTTTAACCTGTTCAGTCCAATTGTATTATTTAATTCATATAATGGATGAGAATTTCATTAAGATCCAGAAATCCTTCTTACATCATAATACATGAGTAAAATAGGAAGTTATTAATACAGTATACTGTGAAGGGTAATACAACTAATGGGTTCTGTTTTGCGGGGTTAGAAGGCTGACTAATTATTGGTATTGTTCTTTACAATCTCGTGATGAGACTGATAATAAAATACCACATGGGACCGCACCATCTACTGCTCAATTCCATATTTAGCTGACAATTTAGCTTCATCTGAATATCATTTTCAGCCTCTCCTTAGACAGCCAAATATTACAACTACACAATATAGGCACCCACTGCAGGCAGTGTTGTGTATCCTACGCAAGAAGCAGGAAAGGCAATACAGAGCAAGGAGATAAGCATCCTGCATCTAAGGTGTGGCATTCAGGCATGTAAAATGCAGTAAAAAACCCACCAGTTCTTATAAGCTACTTGACAGGTAGAAGGGTAGTTGGAGAAGTCAGAATGATATATGACCTCTTGCTGAGACTTCTGCAATTATATCATAGTTATGTACAGTACCCTACAAAAACACCACATTTTTTAAAAAGCATAAACTAAATAAAAAGTTGCGATAAATGATGCTTAAAAGCAAGGCAAAAGAAAATGTTCTAATTAAGAAAGACTGGGAGGCTCTTTGACACCTGGATTCTCAGTTAAATGTGATATTTTACTCTTCAAAGAAGTAATTTTCTTCTTTGTTCCATTCCACCAGAGCGACATTCAGTCCTATTGCACAATACCAACGGGGTGGCTAAAAGGTTAGTAATATAATGCTGATCAAGGGCAGTAAGGTTTGGAAAATAGGTTTAAACCTCACAGGTAACTAATATGCCTGCTTCACTCCAGGCCAGAGCCACCAGAGCCAAAGGCAACCTCAGAAGGATGGGTTTATCCATCCCTATCTTACAATTCTCCAATTTCATTAATCTTCAGTAAATTTTAATATGCACATTTGTAGAATATTTTTAAGAATGGGAAAGGTATTGAACCGACAATATCTTTATAAAATATATTTGGCAATGATGCATATGGTGTTTTCTGGGGACATTGCCCTGGCTGATGAAAGAGAAGGCAATGAAGCTCCACCATGAGATATTTTATGTTTTCAGTAACTATCAGCACTGTCACTAAAAGCTGATCTGCAAGTGTCTCCTGTGTCCAATTATCGCTACCCATTTTGGTAAATGACAAGTTATCAGGACAAATCTTTCTTCCAGACTCCTTCTGGGTATTTAAACATAGCACGTTTCCCTGTTTCAAGCTAAACCTGTGGGCATAACCACTAAAAATGAAGTTTACCAAATTTATGGCAAGACTGCCTTTCTTCTTTTGAAGAAACCAAACACCTTTTTATGGTTTGAGTACACTTTCTCTCTTTTCTTTTTCTTTTTATATAGAGATGATTTGATCCTTTTTACACCACATCAGGTCACAGAATGAAAAGAGGACTTCAGAAGAAACAGGTGAATCCACCCACTTTCAAAGTGATTGTAATTTGCAGCAATAAATAGGATTCTACCTAAATATGATTTGTTTCTCCTGCAAATCAGCCCAATATTATAAACTGGTCTCTTCAAACTACATTGTGTGATGAAGTGTAACCACTCTTAGCTGGCACAACTTGGGCTCAGCTTCAGGCTAGTTTCTTTGGGCAGGACTGCGAGCTATTTCTTAGGTCTCATAGATGACAAACAGCAAATTTCCCAAAGAATCCCAAAACCTGAATGTTTTTCCTTGGGAATGCTGTCTCCACTGGACAGAAAGGCTTTTCCTCTACATAACCAGAGACCTTCACTCTTCATCCACTCCTATTCTTACCTGGGAGAAAATGGATAATGTAAGATTTACCTCCTCCTCCTTTACCATCCCTGCAGATGACAAATGTCTGCTTTTAAACATTCCCAAGTTATAATTTCAAGCGTCAATTTCTTTTTTCACAATTTTAACAATTTTTAACTCTAATCTGTAATGCGTTCATAATTAGAGGTGCCCTAAAAGATATGTGTGAAATTCAACCTTGCAATTAATCTTACTCCAGCCACTGGAACACACTGCCCTGAGGTGGCTGGCAAGAGCTGTAAGGCTGGTCCCAGCAGCACTCTCACTCTTGCTTTCTCTAGTGGCCATGCTGGGGGAGAGACGACCCAAAGGAAGGAATTTCTAATCAAGCCTGACTGTTCTCAGTGTCTTGGTTACATTCTTCTGTGGCATCCTCCTACGTTCCAGCTAACAGCACAGAGAAGACAAGCTGCATCCTGGAAAGAGACCCCATTTGTTTCACTGCCAGCCATGCAAAAAGCTCCTCAGGCAAGCCCTCTGTGTAAACACGGACGCGGACACCTCAGTTACCTGCTCAGGCTCCTCAAAACCTCCTGAAACTGTTCATTTCACACTCAGAGTTTGGTCACATGTTTGCTGTGTAAGTACAGCAGAGAGACTCCAGACAAAGGCACAGCTCTAGGCAGCATTACAACACAGAAAAGCTGCAAACTAAGCTACCAAAGGTACTCGGAGGCCAGAGAAAACCCTCAGAAGGGCTTAAAAGTAGCGGAAAGCCGTTAATCCCCATAACCTCTGGGATGCCAAGTTCTGTACCATTCTTCCTTAGCTACCCAAGCAGATTGCAATGTTTATTTTTCTTGAAGTACGTTTCCAACTGTTTTCAACTTGAAAATATTTTCCAAAACCCTCTGGCCCTGCCAGGAGCAAACGTTTTGGTGCCTGTCAGGATTGGGGCTCAGTGCTCAGCTCCTCTCACTTTCTGGTGCTTCCCCCGTGAAGTGGGGAGTTACTGCTTCTTCCCAGCCCTGTTAACCTTGTTTATTGAGATAGAAAACTTGTTGGGAGAGGAACTGTCTCTCACCATATGTATGTAGACTACTCTGAACAATAAGGCCTTTGCCTCTCCAGGCACTATCAGCATTTAAGTAAGAAAGCCAAGTGATGATAATTCTTAGAAAAAAAATTCAAGGAAAATAACCTAAAAATCACCAGAATTGACATAAAACTCTCCAGCAGATGGGGGCCTAGCACTCCCTGAGGGCCCTGCTTATGTGAAGACCAGTTACTTGTAAACATTTATAAATTCTGGCAAATATGTACAGACTTCCTCAGAAGTAATTACATTCCCCTCCTCTTGCATCAGAGGCAGCTGGTGCTGTCTGAAATATACCCCATCTTTACGTCATATCTACACACACATTTATGTCTGTAAAATGAGTTCTTGTCTCCGCTGATGTGTTGAGGGAAAGGAAAAACTCCCATGAAAAGGTAGTTCTAAGAATCATTATTTTTGATGGAAGTATTGCCTGTGCAAGACACGTAAAGCAAGCATTGCCGTTGGCTCACTCAAATTACTTTAGATCTCCCAGCCAAGGTAAGTCACACCGTTCATTTACTGGTAGGGGCATTTTAGCCTGAAGTTTGCCTGACAAAATAATGAAAATCTGCTTTCCAAAATACAAAATGACAAGTTATAATGTCCCACTCAAGTGTTTCAAGTCATAAGTGATTTATATTTATAGAATATACTGGCTGCTGAGTATTGTAATAAAGTAACAAAAGTCAGATTCGAATTAACAAGCTGCAATAAAATCAAATAGTAAATATAACCCTGTCATGGTGAAAAACAAAAATATTTTAGGAAGAGAATGATTAAAACTATCTTTATTGATAGCAATAATCACTAAATAAAATCAGTCCTCTAAGCCCCATATACTAGCAAAAAAGGATGCCCAACAGGATCACAATTACAATACACAAAAGCCAAAGAAATCTAAATGGAATGAGACACCCAGTTCCTATCTGCTGCTCCGAATGGCTCCTGCTCTGACAGAAACCTGTGGCAATGAAGTTTTCATTAGGGAACAGGCACTGGATAACCACCTGAATAAATATGGCTTACCTGTAATGGCATATTTCTAGAGAATACAGATACAGAGAACACACTGAATACAGATTGTGCACAAAAGTCACCACGTGATTTGAGACGAAACCTCTGTCTTCATGTATGCAGAAAAATATCTAATAAAGGCAGTGAATAAAAGCAGCCAAGTATTTACCTTCCACTGCCTGGTGGGGTCAGTCTGTCTGTAGCCTTCAAATCCCTGTCCCATGACACCCAGTAAAGCCCTCTGCAGTTTGCACGGCTGCATCATTGAGGCTGGAGTGGCTAGACTGCAGAGCTGCTGCCAGGGATGGAGCACCTCCTGATCAAACACATCAAAGGTTCAGCCCTTTCTGGCGCTGCTAAAAACAAACTTTCCAGCACCCTTCTCCAATTTGGTACGTTCACCAGCCCCACTCCTGCAGGTGTGCTGTCGGCACAGCACAAAACGATCCACTGGAACAGCAGGTTGTTATTTCCATGTTTGAATTCCCAGTCCTCCAGTGCACTGGAGGATGATGAAGGTTTCCCAAAGCATCAGCTGTGATCTGAAGAGAAGCACCTTGATTAGAGAGGCACTGAAGAGCAGCTACAGGAGTCCTATAGAGGCTGTTTCCTCTTTTCCCACCAACATGAAGAGGAAACTCACTTGGTGCTTCTAAAGCAGAGTTTTCTTAATTATGTTGCCCGATCACTTTAAAGCACTGTTTGCACACAAACATTGTACAAGTTAACTGCATGAGAACAAATTAACTGATAAGGGTGGCTATGTAGGTGGTTTGAATCCCTTTCAAGACAGAAGTTATTTACACCTGTTTTGAAACATTAAATCCGAGGCCGTGCTGTATACTCATCTCATGTTTGCGTCTAACATGGATAGTCTAGATTTCAGGCTTTGCATGAAACTTGGCTGCACTGCAGACTGCTCAGAGAACAGTCACTCTGTCCCAGAGTGAGAACAGCTCCCTCAAAGCCAGGGAGAAGACCTAGTGTTGTCCTGGTTTGGGTCCAGATCAGTCTGGTGAAACTTCCTCAGCAAAAAGTAGCCAATGAAGATATAAAACTGTGTTAAATTTGAATGCAACTCTTGGGTGTTACTTAACCTGCCAAGGTAATGAGCTGACGGAGAGGAAAGGCAGCAGGGAGGAGTGAGGAAAGGGAGGTGAACAACCAGTACCCCGAGGTACTGTTGGTACTCGGGGCTGTTTCTTTCCTGGAAAAGATACAGCACATGAAAAATTGAGGTAAGAGTGGCAAGAAAAGGCCTGAGGGGGAGCACAGGTAGGAAGGATGGTATAAGAAGCAAGGGAAGAGCGATGAAGGCAGGAGTAGTCAGAGAAGGGAAGATTGCCAGGAATCACGCTGATTCCTTATTTTTAAGCAGTCTATAGTTCACAGTTAACAGGCTGAGTTTGTACAGACAGATAGTGATGGCTATTGGAAAGTTTGTACTCCAGCTTTACAGAAAACAGAATCCTTGCATGGATTCAGGTATAACTTACATGATTTGTTTTCTGTGTAACAGTTCTCTCCTGCATGCTATTATACTAAATCTATTTCTTCCAGTGCAGGTGATTCTTGGAGGTTTTTTTCCGGGCTACAAATACAGGGTCCAGAAAACCGCTCTTTCTTCCTTCTCCCCACCTTTGCTCATATTCCAAACCAAGCCAGTGTAAGGGATTTTACAAAATGAGGCAGTTATAAAGAGGTCAATATCACACTAAATTTATATTTTAAGGACTTTTAGGAGAGGTATTCAAGAGTATTGTTCACCTTAGCTTGTTCTATTTAGGAAGGCTTAGAATAGCATTTCAAATTACATGTCTACTGCAATAAAACACTAGAGGGCTTGGATGCCATCTCATACTTCAGCAGAACAGTAAATACAAAGAGCCTTACTATAGGAATATGAATATTCACTAGTAACAGAGGGAGGTGAATTGTTATGCAAGTGGCAATATCCACCGCATACACTGAAATTCCTCTTGCTTCACTCTAATGCACAGTGTTCCTCTGCTTTTAGATAGATGTATCTGAATACACTTTGTGTTGTTAGCATTTTTATAAAATCTGACATGAACTGATTTACTTTAAAAAAAACCAAACCAACTGAATACCACATTATTTATAACATTATTACATTAATCAGCTTGTTATAAACAGCTAAGAGAAGACACAGTTTTTTATACAAGCTGAAATACTTTCTCTGCAGAAAGTATTAGATGAGTTAAATACAAATAGGAAAGCTTAGTGAGGTGTAAAGTCTCATATTTGAACTTCAAAAGTGATGTAATTTTAAACTGACTTAACACTATCTTAAGTTTGATTGTTTGAAAGCCTCAATCATAATATTTGTTAAAGTATCTTACAGTATTAAAGACCAGAACGTGGTGTTAGAAAGTCTCTGAAACACATCTAAAGGAGCTCCAAGGTCCATATCCATCTTCGGCTTTGATACTCAGCATTGCTATTACCAAGCCTACAGGAAGAATTTCAATAAAATAGCAGTAAAACCCTCCACTAGTAGATCTGCTGGAAAAGTGTCCACAAAAAGACATTACTTCATCACTTGGACATAGTAGGAAAGCCAAGTTTGAATTCAGCCTACGATCAGTGGATGGACTTCACAAACAAATAAACCACGGAGAATAGGCTAATGGAAGAGAATAATCTGGCCAGAGGAAGTAGTAGAGGAAAAAAACCCCAACCCATTACTAAAATGCATTATATTATTAACTGTTACCACATAGTATGACAAGGCAAATAAGGAATAATTTAACTGAAGCATTTAGCAATTTCTCCTGCTTGCAACTGTCTGCAAATAGGTTCCTATTATTATTATTACTATTACTCTTCAGAGTTGCTCAATGAACAGTGTATTGAACACATCTTAGCATATAATGTTTGCAACTGTTCACAGAGCATATTCCTTAGATAATTTGTTAGATGCAGTTCAACATTTGCACTGTAGAATCATCTGGGGAAAGCACAGAATAAAGTTTATGTTCCCTGACTAGCTAATGTAAACTTATAAACAATTTTTACCTGCAACACATTGCAAAAATAATTTTGTTTAATTTAATCTTGGCTCTATCTTCGACAATACACTTTTACAAACCTTCACAATGTCTACAGTTGAAAAAGCCTATAGGCATTGCAGAGGACTTTAGTCTCTTTACATTTAAATTGGCAATAAAAATAAGCCCCAAGAATAGGCTTCAAGTGTCTTTTTGTTGTGTTAGGAAGTAGCAAGGAAAAACACTTGCATAAGTGCATCGAGCCCCGAAAGCCACTTATGTGCCATGTTCTGCACATGGTAGCAAAGCATTCAGAAGTGAGGCAGATAATATTCTACAGAGATGCATTAGAATACTTCTCAATTTAAATTTCTCAAGACCTCCATTACAGCAATAAAGCTCACCCCAGTAATTTTACCCTTCTGAATAGGCTGAACATTAACTAAATCAGAATCAAACCACTGTGTGAAGCTTAGAAAATAAAAAAAATAGCAAAATCAGAGCTGCTATGAAGGAACAACTTCCAATAACAAATATAACTTTTCTGTTATTCTTTCCCAAAACTAAGACTCAAATACAGGGATAATTAATGGTTGAGGTTTAATTAATTACTGTCCTTTTCACCTGTTTCTTCCACAATCCCTGACATCAACCCTTTTGGATCACAACCATACCTGTTATATGGATATGTAAGACTTTTGGATGAAAGTCATTATACTCTGGGAAACAAAGGTCCTGTCCTATAAGGTATCATGACCCAGATCTACTAAATTATTTAGATGCTTATAGGAAAATTCAGGCAACGGAATTTTAAAGTGTTGTTCTCAAAATACTCCTGAACTCCTCATTTACCTTTTGTAATATTTATATCAACCAAACTTTCTGATGTAGTCATCTACTTTTCTAAATTCCTTGTAGTTTGAGAGAAAGAGATGCTCTGAAGCTGCAATTCATTGGGTCTATTTTAAGTGTCCACATTGGAAGGAGATAAGTTGTTTTCTATGCAAATATGTTTCTCTCCACTGATCATACATGGAATCTAGAAATGTGACTCAGAGGTGACCATCCACATTTGACTGGGTGAATCCCACCCCTCATGTCTCTTCTTCTGCACATAATCAGAACTGTGGCCAGTGTTTTGAGAGCAGGGTTGGATCCCAGATTTCCCTACTTCCAGGTGAGTGACCTATTCCCTAACCCGTGGTCTAGAGTCTCTTGTCCAACCCCATCCTTCCTACTAAGCATAGATGTAGCTCTCTGGGCCCATTTGCTCACTGTAAGAAAAAGAGCTGAGGAATATCTTCATCACGAGCACCTCAAGCAAGGAAGTAATTTTGGGCCAGAAAGGGATAAATAGCTGCTCCACGAAGCATTTGAGCCAAGAGCCCCAATGAAATAAATGTTTGCTTGCAGACCAAAAGAATACTCCTGGCCTTCCTCCTGTCTTAATAAAGTCACTAGGGCTGGAGGTTCCCCACACAGTGTCCTGAGTACTGTAAATCCTGTTGTGACAGTGTGGTTAAGCAGCTCAGCTGAGCCTGTCCAACAGCACCTTGTGCCAAAATGAGCAGCCTTTCAGCCTCCTTCCCTTTCTCTTGTGGCTCTGCAGGCCTTCTGCCTCCTACATTTGGGTTCATCTGACTCCTCTATTGGCCAGGTCAGATCACTCAACTGACAAAACACTGCAGGGATTTGTTGGTTTGCTGTGTTAGCTTTCTGTTTCTTTAGTAAGGCAAAACAATTCATGTAGGGATTCGACACATGCTATTGCAACTACAAGAGCAGGCACGGCTGGAGGGAGACGACCTTGACTAGAACCAGAAGCTTATGAGGCCATTGACGAAACAGGCCAGCCAGCAGCAGACCTCAGTCAGCACCATCATTCAGCCCTCCCTCATTCCTTTACAGTGCTCCCCAGTCTGCACTCAGATCCCTTTCTTCCCACTTGTGCTGCAGAGACACTGCCCAATCATTGCAGCCAGCTGAGCTGTTTGTTCACTTTCTAACCCATTTCCGTGAATTGATTCCAGTTAAAACTAAAAGCTGTCCTTTTTATAAGAGGCAATGGTTTCTCACAGAGTTAAACGGGCATAACCTCCAGCTGGGGCTAAGGAGTGATCCATTTGCTCTGGATCCACAACTGCAGTCCCAATGGGACACAAGAAAAATGGGCATCCCTGTAATTCTCTGCTGGCTGTCTTCCTTCCACAAGGAAGAAGGAGTGATGGATATATTCACTGCTATGCAGGACTGAGCTCAAAATAATATTACCTAGCCTGACCAATTTTGGCATATTTTTTCCATCTTTAACACTAGAAACCACAAGATATCCTCCAACAATTAAATACAGTCAGCATGAGAAATTACATATTTCTTGGCAGAGCAAGTACCCTGGAAAGTTACACTGAATTTTATTTCACAGACACATGGCATCCATACACTTGTTAAAATTCAACTAAACTATAACTAGCTCTTGCATTAGCATGTAGGAGCAGACTTAAATTCACAGGAAAGCGTCCCTAAACAGAAAAGAATATTATGTGCTGTTTCAAATGTTTTTAAATCTGGTTGAATTAAAAAACCTGTGTTGACAGCTATAAATATCTATTATGTCATAATTCTGAAATGGGCAGAGTTAGGCAGCTTTGAATGAAACATGGTCACCTCAGCTTGGATGATCTATTTTAGATTATTACAGACTACTAACACCCTGTTCTACTGGGTGGTTTTTTAGCAGAAAAACATATTGTTAGCCATATTTATTAAAGAGTGTATACATATACAAATATATACATACATGCAGATATATATATATCGCTTAATAAAAATCTGAAAATTTAATTCTCTGGACTGAAATATTTTAAGTTGTACCAACTGTAAAGCATCTATTTTCTGGATGACAAACATTTGATGCATGAAATAACATCAGATACACAATTATTAGGAAACAGTTTTGAAAGTTTTCTCAAATAGAGACTAATTTGGATTTAGATAAAAACAACCATAGTAACTTTTATCCTGTGCTTTGAAATAGTTTTAAAACTACATTGTTAGCTACAATTGCTGATATAATGCTCTGAGTACACCAAGTTTCTCATCTTCCACTTAAGACTGAAGTAGTTTCCAACTGGAAAACCTTCTGTGTGATACTAACTTTTGTTTCTTAAATAGTGTGGTAAAACCAACAAAACTTTTTTTTTCTTTTTTTTATAAATTTGTAGCTGATGTGAGATTTCTTTGGAGACCTGGGAAATTCCAGGGAATCTATAGTTTTGGCAGGTCTCTGGCTACCACAGGAAAACCTGAACAGATTTATAATGTAAAATTTTGCACATTTTCTCTGGCAGCGAACAGTGTTTAAGCAGTCTCTTATCACCACAGAATCCACGAAAATAAAAATGAAAAACAATTACGGAAGCTCCTTAAAAAAAAAGGAAAAATGTAAATCCAAAACATCTTTGCATTGACATAAAAAATATCAAATTAGCCTTCTGTTTTCCCCGGCTGCCTTATCCGAAATATTTCCCTGATCTGGGAAAGTTACACAAACACTTTTTCTAGCATAAGGAAAGAAAGGCATGGTGGGCAACAGGGATAAGCCCAAAGAAGAAAAAGTCACCATCTTCGGTGACAGAAGTAGCTTAAGCCAGCTAACAGTGTTTCTTGGGAACTGCAGCTTCTCCCTGCTCCTTGAGCTTCACAGGCACTAATTTTGTACTCTGTGAGTCATAGAGATGAAAAGTGTGGGCACTGCTCTGTAGCAAAGAGCATACAGTGGAGCCAGGATTTTATTCCTCCTAGGAATTAAACAGGGAGGGGGGAGGAGGAGTCTCCCAAAATTGGAATTTGGAAAGACACAGGCTGTTCATACAGAGGGAAAGAAAAGTGAGAACTAGCAGACAAATTACAGTCAGAAGCTTGCAGATTTAAATCTCTGTGTAAGTGTAGGTGCAAACTATTGCAGTTTTTCTGACTTGGCTTAGAAAAGTAAGTTGATGGATGAAAAATAACTGAAAAGACAACAAAAAGATATAAACACACAAAAACAACAACAAAAAAAATCACAGAAAACCAGAGTGGGAGCAGTCAAGAGGAGGAAAAGCAGGGAGAGGAGGTGACTTGGGGGTGGTGCTAGAAATAAGTTAGATGAAGCTAATATAATAGCAACAATTGCTCCAACAGATCCTTTCTCAGAAGTCATTTGCCAAAATAAACAACTGAAGATCATTTCTGGGGATAAAAAAAAAATAAATAAAGGAAATGGGGATGTTAGTTCTCTATCTCACACATTTGAAGAAGAAATAGAATGACCAGCAGAGGAGGCCACTTCCTTTAAGAAAGAAATACATGTAGAAAGGAAGAACATCATCCCTAGGTCAAGGAAAGTAACCTCCCCAAATCAGCTGAAAGGAGCACCTTCCTAGAAATACTTGTTGGTGAGCTCAAACACTTATGGTCATGAAAAGAAATCAGGCAATATAAACCAGGACACAACTATCACAAAGATACAAGCTATTTTTGCAGAACCTTGCCTACAGTCAAAATAGGTTGTAGTATTTCCTTGAAATATCTTTATTTCCAGTGATTCTCTACCGCCTTCCTAAAGGTAGAAATAGCCTCCTTCAAACTTGCTTAGTCCAATGTTCAGGCTGCAGCCAATGCTAGTTGTGTCCAGTAGGCACCTGTGGAATACCTGTGATTCCCCGAACAGCCATCCTTAAACAAGGGAATTGTATGGGTAATTGCCTGTATCACAAACAGTTGCTCTAAAATAGCATAGTATTTTAGAAGTGAACTGAATTCTTGCTTAGCCACCCTGAAGGTAAATAATGAAATAATCCAGGTTCTTCATTTTTGAGATAAAGTTGGCCAAACATTCTGAAACTCTGCAGCAAACAAAAACTTAAAAATAGGGTATTTCCTTAGCAGGACTGCTTTATAATACTGATGAATTGATATTTGTTAGACAAAAATAGCCTTTGTGTGTGAAAGAGCAAGAGAGCAACTGATTTCTCCCCCAACAACCCCCCCGCCTCTTTGTTATCCACTCCTAGATCTACAGCCACTGCAAGCACAGCATCTCCTGTCCCTCCTATACCTTCCTGACTCCATACAGGATATCCACTCCAAGGCAGCCTGCTTTCCTAAAACAATCTGTTTTAAGATTCTTGTAATTCTTTTATCTACCTATAAAACGCCTTTCTGCAAACAATGTGCTTTCCCAAGGCAGGAACACTGATATACACCCTGGCATCTCTTTGGTACCAAAAAAAGACAGGTACAGAAACCTAAATTTAAGCAAATACCAAATTATGGAAGTGAGGCTGATAAGAAGAGTCTAAAGATGCCTATATAAACCCTAAAATTTAGTTTTTCTCATGATCTGATTCACGTATATGAGAAGTCTCCATTCCCTATTGACAAAACAGGAAACTTGGTGCCTAAACTTAGGCAGTATGAGCGCCCTTGTAGCCATCTAGCCACTACACTGTTATTCTTCCAACCAGTTTAAAATGTTCATCTCTTGCAGACTTTTCTGTTTACTCAGGACCACCTTGCCATCCCTCTTATTAACCTAGAGAAGTTTTGCCAACTGCATCGAGCATGGGCGTTGCCATCTTCAGCAGGGCCTTGCAGGGCAGGCTTATGCAAGTACCAAGACCAGCATCCACACTGAGATAAACTGCAACTAATCACTTAGTGCTTGCAGATGGATTATGAGAATTAAATAGTTAAGGCTTTCACAGCATTTTCAACATATCTATGGCACTACAGCACTGCACAGAATGTCACAGAAATGCCTTTTCCAATAAAAAGCAATCATGCTGCATGTTTACAAGAAGTCCCCACAAGGCATTCCTCTCATCTTCTTACTTTAATGTATTCAGCATCTTCAGTAACACTGCAAGGCAACACCTCCTTTCCGGATTAAAAGAAAGAAAGCCAAGAGGAAAAAGCTGTTTTAGACATCTGCAATCCTATCTACTGCCTTCAACAGTTCTTTCTATGTAAGGTGAGGTATGCTGCACATGGCTGATGAGCAGCCATTTGTAGAAAACCTAAAATATGTAACAGAATCAGATGCTTTTTGCCTTATTCCTATATATTTCAGTAGAATAAATGCAAGAAAACAACATCACTCAAGGTACAGAATCACAGCATCACAGAATGGTTAAGGTTGGAAAGGACCACGATGGGTCATCTGGTTCAACCTCCCTGCTCAAGCAGCATCATCCCAGAGCACATTGCCCAGGATTGCATCCAGATGGTTCTTGAATATCTCCATGAGGGAAACTCTACAACCTCTCTGGGGAACCTGTTCCAGTGCTCGATCACCCGCATAGTAAAGAAGTTCTTCCTCATATTCAGGTGGAAATTTCTGTGCATCAGTTTCTGCCCATTGCCTCTTGCCCTATTGCTTGGCACACTGAGAAGTGCCTGGGTCCCTCCTCTTGACACCCTCTCTTCAGATACTTAGTTGATTATTCTCTCCATCTGCTTGAAAAGAGGTTTAGATAGACTACCTAAGTAAGATCTGGGAGTCTATCAAAAATACAAAGTCTTAAAATTGCTATCCATTAACCTTCAGGACAGAACAATTAAGAGTGTTGGAAGGAGGAAGAATAGAGATTCTGCTTTTCTAGTTTGCATAACTTGTGAAAATACTTCTTAACGTCACGTCATTCTGCACAAGTAGATACAAAAACATTTGTAAAAATAATCCTTTGTATTAAGATACTAAAAACATATCAACCAGACAATATAAATCATGCCTGGGAAACATCCTTCTGTCAAAAAAAAATATACAGTTTATTCTGACAGTTTCTGAGGATCTTTGATATCAAAGTCTCTTTATAAGACACTGACAGTCATCAAGTGGATGTTTGTCAAAGTACATTTTCCAGATGTCTAAATAAAACTGGTTTACTTTGATGAGTTTTATAGTGATAGCTGAAGGTAGAATACAGGCATTGCTTCTATTTGCAGCTCTTTACTTCAATGGCTTGTAAATTTGCTTTAATGCTCCATCTATTTTTGTTGTGTTTTTTGACAATTAATTATTAAAAACATCATAAAATGCTGAAATCCCTCACTGTATATTTTAGGAAAAAAACCTATACACACTCCTCTAGCTTGCACACTTACGACAACAGAAGTAGTAATTGTGAGGATGGGATAGCACAAGCTGGTCACACCAGAAGACAACCTCCAGGGCATGTAACAGAGACTTTAACCTTGTTCCTCTGAAATACAGGGAAGGCCTGGCATTGATTTCAACGGGAGAAGGATCAACCTCTCTGAAAAAGGTTTTGACTGAGACAATCAGCTGCCTCATTCCCCAGAGCCCTACATGCTGAAGGGCAGGGGCAGACTGGCACACCTGCACTGACGTTTGCTTCCTGCACATGATTTGGGTGCACAGAAGACCTCCACACACTCCATGGAAGTCCCTCCTGTCTGTCCCCTTTAATTCGATTTGGTCTGGGGCCAAGTTTTGGTCTGCAAGTATGGCATTTTCTTTTTTTTAAATCACAATATATACTATGAAAATAAACCTTCTTCTGACAACTTCTATTTTTTTCCGTGTTCACAAGTTCTTTTCTTATATAGCTCAAATAAAACACAACATTTATTTTAAAACTTAGTGGAAGACATAGCTGAACAAAGTAAACCTACTTACAAAAGTACCAAACTGTGTTATCAATAGTTACATCTCGCAAGCTAATCCAAATAGTTTTAAAAAGAGGGTTACTGTGCCCAGCATTTTTTATAAATATTTATCTCAGTTTACGTAAACCAGGATTTAGGGAATGGAAAAAAAGCGAAGCCATCTCCATGTGGTGACATTTTTACTCTGTTTTCTCTGTATTTATAATTTAACTGATGAGGATAAATTGACTTATTCTTCATTAGTAGCCAGTCAGAAAAAAAATAACTTGGCTGCTAAGTACAAGCTGAAGCATAAATAACCCTGCAAAATGCCTGAGGAAATTAACTGAGTGAACTGAGCTAAAAACAAGGGACTTTAAAGAGCTCCCTATCTGTAAGGAAGGCATGAAATAACTGTGTGTGCTGATGGGAGCCACAGCGAATCCCCATGGACCTCAACATCACTCACCACACCACAGAGGCTCCTTCTGCCCAGCAAGCAGGAGGTAAAGAGTTTCTTTGCACCCCTGATGCTACAGCCAGTTCCTAACCCACACTGCACTCCTTGGAGATGTGCTTGCAGAGTGCTGCACTGATGGGGTATTTCACCTAAATACCATTCCTGAACAGATAAAAGTGGCCTTATTCTAGGCGAGACACCAAGGATCTCTAAAGCTAAAATTCATGTGCTGCTGCAGCCTTGCTGGAGAGCTGCCCAAGTTCCGCTGTACCCAGACAAGAGACCATGAAACACATCCATGGGTGTGCAGAAAATAGGGGAGTGCCCATAAAGACATCCATACAGCCCAAAACGTTTACATGTAGGGAACTACATTGGCATTTCAAACGCTGTGAGAGGAGATGGTTTCACTAAGTCATGTGCACTTTGAAAAGCATTATTAGCATATCAAACTGTTTCATGAATACTCAAGTCCCAGAGAATCATAAAGCTAACTTTAAGGACTTTTTTTTCTTCAGTAGAAAGAGAGATGAGAAACTTTCTTATTCAATCACAGTTAGTTTATGAAATATGAATTTACAAAATAAAGTAATTTTTTGTCCTTGTCCTGCTGAAGCAACACATACATTGGGAAACTATGCAGTTACATAGAAGTATTTTAGCTAGAAGATCTGTAAAATTGAATATCAAAAAGGGTATTGTTAAGATCCATTTTTTATCAGATATAAATTTAACAGAAAAATTACTTTATTTTCATTTGGCACAGGATCCAGTCTGCAGCATTGTCAGTTATCTGTGTCGCCTGGAAGGAACTCTGGGTAAGTCACAGGAAAAAGGTGGGAGCATTGTCGTGGTTTCCTGATGGCCAGAACACTACGGTATTGTTTTGCTTTGCTTTTTTCCTTTATTTTTTTAATTTTTTTTTTTTTTTTTTGGTAAGAAGAGGTTATCGCATCATGTCATAATTATTTCTGCAACATCCTCTTTCCATACTGGAGCCGATGCACTATTTATTGACTTTGAAAACTGCATCAATATACACGTGCAACTCAGTACTGTTAGCTCTAAAAAACAAAGCATAATTACCCAGTAATGTTGCTTTTTAAAGATACTTCTGGTAAAGATACTTTGTCTGCTATTTCACTAAAAATTCTATTTTAGTTTTATTTTTTATACGTAGTACCTTAAATTTCCAACTATTTCACTTTTTGTCAAGATATGTGTTATTACCTCAGCTTTACTGAAGCACAGAATTCAATGATTTAACTATAAAACTGCTGAGGTATTTATCAGTAAATTAAATGTCTCCTGAAGAGGTCCAGGAGACTTTATAAACAGAATTTACAGAAAGTTAATAGGCATATTGGTTTTAAACAAGCTCTGAGCAGAGACACAGACGGTGTCCATATAATAAACCTGAAAAGATACAAGGAAGGAATAGGCAGTGCATGTTATATATAATTATTATGGATCATGTTGGGTTTTTCTCCCCCCAATTATTTGTAGAGGACATATAAAGATAAAAAATTAACATAGTACTTTAAGGCACATTCTCTTTTAACAGCATCAGTGAGACAGGCTCAAAGGGTCACTTGAACTTTGTTTTTTGGGTTGTTTTTTTAAGGATTGAAGCATGGGAAGAAACCATGTGAGTCAATAGAATTTCAATATTTTACTGTGGAATTGAAATCTATGATGAGGACTGCTGCTCTGAGTAGGGGAGAGATTCAACACTTCAAGAATATAACAGATCCAACATTCGACATATTCCTTTAATGTGTGAAAAACTGCCTTGTTAGCGAGAACAGATTCAATATTTCAGTGCAAGTATGAACATTATGGCCAAGATATTTAAATCTGACTGCTGAAACTTACAACTAGGTCTGAATTAGACACTTCAAATGAAAGTAGCCTGATTCAAGAAGAAAAAAAAAACAAAAAACCAAAAAAATCAACCAAACAAAATCTCAAATAAACTTACAACAGAACACTAAAATAAAAACCAATTAGCATGATCCAGAGGGAGCCTAGAGAAGGAGGGTAAAAGCCACGAGGTATGTACAGTAACAGATCTCAAGCCCCGATCAAAAGGCTGAAGGTTTAAGCAGGGATTCCTGAGAGTAACCATTGGGGTAAAATTCCATAAAACAGTTTCCTCCTGCTTTTACGTTGTCACTCTGGACTGCTTAATGAAGGGTTATAGCAAAATTACGTGGTTAATGCTATGTCATCTCCTCCATGTTCTCTCCTTTAAAGGGAGAGTAAAAACAAAATCTGGCAGTTATAATAAAATATGCTTTTACTAAACATACTTATATATAACATATGTAATATGTATTTGGGGGGATATCAGACTTGGAAAAATCAATTACTGACTGAAATCTCAGAACAAATTTTAAGAGGGAAAAACAGGGTCATGAGAACAACAAGGGTTATTAGGTGTATTTATTCTTTCTCCAGGTTCCGAAGCAGTGCTTTTTAGCTAATGGATTGTTAACGATTCATAGAGATGTTTCCTTATTTTTTGTCAACTTACCTCTGTTCATTATAGTGCTAAGAAACCTCTGTCTTAGAGAGCTTTTATAGCAGAAGTGCCTGTAAGTAATGCCTTTAAGGAACCCTGTTTTCAAAACCAGTCCTCTAAACTTAGGCCATTCTTTTTACATTACCCGGGCTTCAGACCCAGACAACGAGTTACTACCAAGTGTCTATATCAGTCAGACAGTAACTGACTGGATACATCCTCAGCCTATCACAAATTCAAGGTAAGGTGCCAAGTTTCCAAGTTATGGAAACTACTAATATAAAGCATTTAATCAAATGTATTTTATTCCATGTTGTGTGGGCTAGGAGTATGCAACATCCGTCATGAGCTTGTTTAAGCTCACTATCTGCTAAAAATGCCATCTAGTCCTAAAGGAAGAAGCTGAATTTGAAATGCTCCAGTATGGCAGGTCCCTTTCTTGTTTTCATCGGTCAGCTATGTACTCCCTATTCAATAACACAGGTGTAGCATCAGCATTTATCAACTCTGTTGACACAAAGACAAGCTTGTTCAAAAGACACACACCCAGAATTTTTCTCAGTTCTTTGTAGAAGTTTTAGGAGACTAATTTCAAAACTAACAAAACACTATTTATTGTCACAGGTTAGCAGGAATGGCTTTATTGCATATTCCCCATGTCCAAATGAACAGGTGTTGCTCCACCTGAGAAATGCTGAGTGCTGATTAGTGATCAGGTCAGTTTACCCTGATATTTATGGGTTTACTCTAATATTTATGGGATTACAACAGCTCTCAGGAGAGGAAAAAATCCTGGGGGAATGGAGTGTAGGAACAGCCTACTATGGGGAGATGGGTTAAACTGAATCATGTCCAAGGAAAAAAGCTTGGACTAGCATTTTTATGTAGTATTGTTTTAAACACACATGCTAATAAATACAATAGACTATAGAAAACATGTGGGCATTTGTGAGGGAATTGTATTTATTATTTGAATGAACTTCAGTCTGCATGCAATCCTGTGAACATAAATAAATGTTTGCTGAAATTACTAATGCATGAGAGCTATTTTCTGGATCATCCTCCTGAACTATTAAGCCAAAGCTAATATGTAGATAGGATGAAAATGTCTAGATTGTGTTATTCAGTTTAGGAACTCTCTGTAACTGAGTCATGTTAAGATTTTGTTACTTTTATTCTTGGTCTCCAAGGCCAAAAAGATCAAGGCAGCACCTCAATCAACAAGGAATGGCCAACGTTATTTTCCACCATATGAAAATAGAGTGGTCCAGAGACACTTATTTTTCCTGTCATCAGCATTTTTGCCCCAAATACTGCACAGGTTAGTTCACACTCCTGTAAGAATTCTGTGCTATCACAGCACATACAGATTTCTGTACAAAGATAAGTCGTTCTTGAGCTGTGTAAATCAGCTTTCCATTTCTTTTATGCTACGACTTAAAATTATGGAGGTACAGAAGGGCTGAATTAAAACTGTCCATTCTGAGGGGTGTCTCATCGGCACCAGGGAGTTGCAAGTTCAAACAGTGCAGAGTTCAACAGAAAAAGCTGACAAGATAACCAAATTCAAATTATATACCCAAATGCATACACTATAACCAAGGTTTGAGTGTGTGGAAACTGTTTAGAGAGTTGCAATAACATAAATTAAACAATTACAAATTATTTTAAACAATACCAAATGATTTTCAGATGAGGGATTTTGCCAGCCAACCTGGCTGTTACAGTCTGGGAGGGGAGATTATCACAGGGAGTGATGTGGAAAGAATTGCCTCTGATGCTCTGGCTACAACTTATGGATGAATAAATATGTGAAAGAAATCTAAAACCAATATGAAAATGGGAGAGTAGAGTCAAGTCTAGCTTGCAAAACTGAACCAGAAGATACCAACAGAAAAATCTCTCTAACATATGCTGGGTAAAGCTTTCCAGAAGAGTGCAAACCTCAGCAAAGGCAAGGGATGACATCACTGAAAAAAAGGAAGGTTTTTCATTCTCTGGCAGCTTTAAAAGCCCAGTAAGAGGCGGACACCTGTATTTTCTCTCTGTTCTTTTTTGTTTTGCTTTGTTTGTTTGTTTGCAGGTTGATGTTTTGTTTGTTTGTTTTCTCTAAATTGGACTAACATTTTGCAGTCTGAATCAAAAGATCAGAATTGCAAGATGAAGATTATAGGAGATATTCTGATTGTTGCTTTCACAGTACAGGTAAATAATTGTGCAAGTTCCCAGGGATCTAACTCCAAGACAGTCCAGCAAAGCTGGTCCTTGTGAAAGTTGTTCTCTTTCCCATGGGAAATTCCCATGGGAAGTCAAGGAAATTCAAACTCTAACAGAAAATAAGAGGAAAACAAAAGCCCTAAACTGTTCTTTCTTTCATTCCAGAAATCCCAAAATATCTAAATCTGAAGTATTTTTAAAGCCAGAGCAGAGCCAAAGACATTCATTTTGGAAACCACTGTGTAGTCAAGGGAAAAAGGAAATGAAGCACAGTAAAGGAAGGGGATGCAGAAAGACAACAAGGTTCAGCAAAGAACCTATCAATCACCAGATAGCACTGGGGCATTCTGTGCATTTACAGCTACTGAAGACATCAGCTTTTCTGAACCAAAGGTGAGAGAAACCAAGCAAGGGTTAAAAAATAAATAGAGAAAAAAAAATTAAACAGAGAAATGAGAGAGAAAGAAAGAGTTCTCAAATGCCAGGAACTTTCCTTCCAAAAACGAAATTAGGTAGATATGGAGGAATCTTATACCACAAAAACTGAGAAAGCAAAGGGTTTTTTTGGCCAGATATCAAGCAACCTATGTGGCAAATTGGTTACACTTGAGGGAATCCCTCAAAAACTAACTTGGTTCTCAGATTTAACCCAATAGTAAATTTTGACCCCTGGTATTTTTAGCTGCCTGCTGTTTGCTGTTCTAGTAATGATGTGCCCGTAGTTCTGGCAGCAGTTCATACTGCAAATA
Source organism: Chiroxiphia lanceolata (assembly GCF_009829145.1). Taxonomy (NCBI): domain Eukaryota; kingdom Metazoa; phylum Chordata; class Aves; order Passeriformes; family Pipridae; genus Chiroxiphia; species Chiroxiphia lanceolata. The sequence goes on from NC_045640.1 coordinate 16,603,428, forward strand.
CTCCCTGCATTAAGAAAGCTGTCAGAATTACTGACCATAGTGGAAACGTCATGCCTAATGCTATACTATTGCACTTAGTTGGGCCACCCTTGCTTTTTGTATGGAGGGTTGAGGTGGACATATAGTGCACAGATGTCTCCTCAAAGAAGAAATGCAAACCCCCTGCTCTTCGTACACTCTGAAAAGCCTAGCAAAACATAATGCATGAGGATACAGCACTCCTTTGATCTGACCATGCAACCAGCAGGTCTGTTTGAGCCAGTGTTGTCTCCTGCCTTAACCAGGCAGATTAGTCCTGAGCCCTGCAGTCCTCTGGCTCTGAGCTTCTCAGCACTATCCTGTCTTTGCTACTTCCCTGCTGTCATCCAGCCCATCTCAGGAGTAAAGGATGAAATCTCTCAGAGCTGTCATGCAACGGGTACATGGACACTGCTAAAATGTTTTTGAGATAAATAAATAATAAAACCCTTGGCCAGTAGCATACAGTAAGCAGCAGATTTTTAGTTGGTTTCCCCCCACCCCCGACAAATATTTTCAGAGTCATTTTCTGGCATAAGAGTAGTCTACTAGAAGAATCCTGCTAAAATCACTGCCTTTGGGAGAAGTTACTAAGCAGCACCCAACTGCAGCAAAAGCTGAGGCCTGCCATCAACTACATGACCTCCACCATGCATATTTGCCCACACAGTTCAGTGTGTGACTGAACACTGGTTTGGGACAGCAAACTAACTCCTCTTCTTTGTTATTAGGCCTTTCACATAGTTCTCTGCACTCTAGTCCATTCCTATGGGGCTTCATAAGAGAAAAATACATGACCTCTTGCTACTGCAATAAATCCTTCTCAGCAGGTCTGACTTTAGCCTTTTAAAGCTCCTCTATCTGATTGTGTCATCAAGCCTCTTCCTTATCAGTCTGTTTCATTCAACTTCTTACCTCTTCCCAGCCTCACTTCTGCACCCAGCCACTTAGAGCCTTCCTTTCCTCTTTTGAGCTGTGCCAATGACCAGGAAGGAAAGCTGGCAAGCGAGCGTGCAACCACTACAAAGCAGGAAGAAAGCAACAATGGAGATGAAATCCACCCATCCAGCTAAGTTACAAAACCATATTGTTAACCATCCTGGCTCCCTGACCCCCTTTAAGTTCCCTTACGGGGAAAGAACAAACTGTTTCCACCTCTGGGGAGGAAGGAAGAGAGAGATATGCTTGTTGTTCTGACACTTGGGAAGTGCTCAGATACATTGGCAATGAGTGTTAATACAAAATCCTAGGCAGGCAGATCAGGACATTCTCCAAAAGTTGTTTCACTGTAAGAGAGAGATATGCCAGTCCATCAATGAGCTCTGGTCGGCGGCACAAGAGTATGTTCAAGTTTCACTGCTAGCTTTGAAAGCTTCGCTCCTTCCATTCATCCAGTTATCCAACTTATTTCTTAAAATTTCATGCAATGTAGAAGGCTTGAATGCTTGTGCTAGCTTGTGACACCCTAAAAAACAAAACTGCAAAGCCTTTTCTGACATGCCAGCCTGTGAGAGCACTGACATGTGAGAAAGCGTTCAGTCTATAGATGCTCTTTCTGAGTTTCTATGCAGATTTCACTCACTATCTTTGAGAATTTAAACAGATAACGTCTGGCAGTTCAACTCAGGCATCCAGGCCTTTTTTTGGATTTTCTGGGGTTGTTTTGTTTTCTTTTGTTGGTTTTTTTTGTTTGTTTGGTTGGTTGTTGTTGTTTGTTTGGGGTTTGGTTGGTTGGTTTGGGTTTTGTTGTTGTTGTTGTTGTTTAGGGATTTTTTTGGTGCAAGTGACAATTGTCATTTTAAGGCTTTGTTTAGTATTTTTTTCAATTAACAAACAAACTTGGAAGCTCCAGTCAGAGTTAATGAACTTCAGTGGATCTCTGATGAGGTCTCTAAGCCTGCATATTAGGACAGAAGCAGAAGACAATTAACCAGTTTATTTGTAATCTGGCTACTGCACAATGGAGTTAGTGTTTGATATATGACAATGAAAAAAACAATGCACCATTTTTCATTTTTATATATGCAGATATCTACAAATTTTAAACAGACGATATGCCAGACTCTGTAAGGCAAATAGAAGGCTGCCAATAGGGAGTTCTTAGTTACCTTTTGTGAAACTCTTATAAGTAGTCCTGCAGGTCACAAAATCACAGTCACAGAATATGCTGGGTTAGAAGGGACCCACAAGGATCATCCAGTCCAGCTCCTGGCCCTGCACAGGACCATCCCCAACAGTCACACCATGTGCCTGAGAGCATTGTCCAAACACTTCTTGAGCTGCGTCAGGCTTGGTGCTCTGACCACTGCCCTGGGGAGACTGTTCCAGCACCCAAACACCCTCTGGGTAAAGAACTGTTTCTAATATCCAATCTAAACCTCCCCTGACACAACTTCAGGCCATTCCCTTGGGTCCTGTCACAGGTCAACCAGTACCAGAAAATCTCTCCAAAAAATCCACCACAAACAGATTAAAAAAAAAAGGATTAATATATTTTCACTACCAGGTAGAAAACAGCGTGCAAATTTGAACAATACAGAATAAACAGTGCTAGGTATAAGAGACCTTTAAAAAAAAATCTTCTATTTATAGTGCTACTGGCAAGAGATTCTGGTGTCTTGGTTTGGTTTTTTTTAATAAAGCTGGTGGTATTATTTTTAACTAAAATTTCAGATCAAATTCAAAAATCAGACAAAATCAGATGCAGTGTGTGGACGAAAAAGCGACAACAGAATTTTCTAGTGTTTTGTTTCATGTATTTTTAAGTACTCTACACTCACTAAGTGATACTGGATTCAACTATGAGAAATTCACAGGACCTGAACTCATACTTTTTATAGAATATATATTCGGTTGCTCCTTTTGGCAATATTCTCCTGTTGAAAACACATAACTTATGCTATTTCAGGAAGTAGAACTGCCACCTTTCTGCTGCAGATCATCCCAGAAGTTTTAAATGTTTTCCTTTCTTTCATCTATACATTCTTTTCTTACATACTGAGGGGCAGAGGAGGATCCTGCAGTATCATTTCCTTTTACAGCTACTTAGTTCTCTAAGTATCAGATATATTTGTAGAGTTTGTCTTTCACCTTCTCCTCTCTCTATGAGACCTCACAGAAAGTGGTCAAATAACATATTTCAAGTTATGTGTCAGTTTTGGCCTTTGTATAAACCCAGTGGTCAGAGGCCAATTATGCACACGCTCGTGCCAAATTACGGTGATGAAAAAATGTACTGATCATCATTGGTGACCCTTCTTAACCCTTCTGTTAAGTTCAGAGGAAGATTCTTCTATGAAGAAAAAAAAAAAAAGGAGATTTACTTAAAGCAATCCTTGGTATTAGAAAGAGAGCATCAAAGCTGACTAACCTAAATAGCATCAATCAACTATCTTTACTCTTACAGACTAACAAAAATAAGAGCCTCCAGGCTGTTCTAAAACCAAAGTTGTTACTTTGCCAATATTTTCCTTTCTCTGCTAGACGGCCCACAGTATTATTGAGTTTGAATCTGTTTTTTCATGGTGTTCCCAGGAACTGAGCAGGAGGGCTTATGCCAATCTGTCTTTTCCTGATCTCTCTTTCCAGGCAGGCTGGCCAAGCAACACAGAAGAGATGGCACCATATCTCCATGTTTGTGCCCAGACAGCCAGGACAATTAGAGCCAGCTTTAGGGTCTACTTTAGTTCTCAGAGCTTTGCTGGCATTCCTATAAGTGAAATTACTCTGGCTAGTTTATACACCTATCATGTATGATGCCTAAAGTTTAAAAATGTGCTCATTTACTAAACCAACAGTTGTGCAAAGGGCTTCCAAAAAGACCAAAAAAAAAAAAAAAAAAGAAAGGAAACTGCACAGCTATTCTGGTGTTTCATCTTTGTACACAGTTTGCAAATAAAAGCCTAGACTGGTTGCTACTACAAAAGCAAACAGACTGTTGAGTAAATATTTTGTGTTTTCCATCCTGGAATACATAACTTCCTTTTTCCTTTTTAGTGCATATTATTGATTGCTAAGTAGTATCAGTTGTGCAAACACATATTACCTATTGGTGAAGCATTTAGTCTTGATGGCATTGTCTTTTTTTCCCTTTTTTCTATTCTTTTTTCTTTTCACTTAAGCAGCTTTTCTCCTCTGAAGATCACTAGATCACCAGATAACAATTCACTCCTAAGCATAGTCAAAAGATGCCCTAGATAAAAGATTTGTGTTATGATTCACAGTGTGTGCAATGAATATACTATTCAGGACATTCTTCACTGATACCATTGTATTACATATTCATTTGCAACACAGATATGTGATGAACGTGATGATTTTCAGAATAATACTGAAAGAAGTCTCTTATTTAGCTATCATTAAAGAAAATCTACAACAAAATTAACATCAGTGTTGGAAAATTCAGAATTGTGAATATACTGGTCTGTTGGGTGCTGCTCCAGAAAGGCTAAGAAATGATCCAGAGAAGTACAGTATTCATTACCAAACTTCACTAGCAAAGTGAGAAGAAGAGGAGTTAGACCAGAGCATTGCACTGAGGAGGTCTAGGTCTGGGTCTGAAAGCAAATTGAGAAAGAAAGAGTGCTGCTCAACAAAGGAAAGACAACCAGCACGGCTCATACAAAAAGGGCAGCAACCAAGAGGGACGCAGACAAGCAACACATTTTTAACAGCTGAACCATAAAACAAGTGAGATGTGAAAAAATGAATCTTGTGGTCATGGCCAGATTAGCTCCAACGATCCCACCCATTCAACTTTAGTATGGTCTGTGGTAGAGCACAGCAAGTTACAGGTACTGATTCTGTCTCCCTGGCACTGAGTCAAAGCACCTGCAGAAAGGGCAGTAGGCAGGTAATTGTTTATTATTTTATTCACATGTACAAACGGTTTGCCAGTTCAATGCAGTGGCATAAATGTAATGGTGACATATCAGCCAGGCATTTTGAGTAATGGCTAATCTAAGTTTGCATTCAGTCACATAATTTATTAAAACACAGTACAAGATACATCATTATTAAAGAGTTTATTGAGTCTGCATTAGAACTGCAAGGGTTATTTGTATAAGAGATAGAAGTCTTTTAGATCTAGACTGTAAAGTACCAATTGGGTAAGACAACATATATATTAAAATTAAAGACTGTAACTATAATCTTGGACTTTCTTTTCCATTACAAAAGCAAAATAACATCTTCGCTCTGCAAATGAATTCTTATAAATCTAGAATCATTCCAAGTGATTCCACAAATCACCTTGGGATGACATGCTGTAGCAATAACCAGAAACAAAGGGAATGTCACAGAGACAGAAAAGTCACTACAGTCTTTTCCTTAACTCACGAGCAGAATTTTAACAAGGAGATTTTACAATTCATCCGTACCTCTTTCTAGACTACAGACAGCTGATCAGGTCTGTAGTACTGTTTTTCACGGGTTTTTTTATTTTTATTTTTAAACAATTACATTGTGATATGAAACTATAATGTTTTCAAAACATAATAACAAGGACCTAAAACATATTTTGATGAAGATGTACTAATGTGCCTTCAACATTTAATAACTGACACTTCATTAAAAAATGTCAACAGTCCAAAGACAGGTTAGTCTTTGGCATAGATTGATGGTTGCAAGTACCACCTGAAAACCAAGAATTTTTAAACCAGACTAGTCATGGAAGGTAATGATTTCCCTTGTAGTTTCCTTGAATCATATTTCAAGAATACATAGCGCATTGTCCCCTTCCCTTTTAAAAGCACCAGATGCTTTTAGCATCTGACATGTTAGCCATGGCTCCTACACGTACAAGAAGTAAGTAGAAACTCAAAAAGTAAGCAAGAAGTATTATTCAAAAATTTAAGGGCAGTTTAGACAGCAAAAGTATGGTACAAACAGAAATATATAGGTCTGAGTTTTAATAGAAGTTATGTTTTGTTACACATCATACAGTAGGCTGAGGAACAGCACCACAAATATGAAACTATTCTGTGAAATATTAATACCTGTTTTTTTACAACGTTAGTAGAAATTATTAAGCCATGATTGAAAAAAACATAACAAATAAAGATATTTCATAGAACCATAAAATGGTTTGTGTTGGAAGTGACCTCAAAGATCATCTAGTTCCAACCCCCAAGCCATGGGAAGGGACACCTTCCACTAGACCAGGTTGCTCAAAGCCCCATCCAACCTGGCCTCAAACACTTCCAGGGATGGGGCATCCACAACCTCTCTGAACAACCTGTTGCAGTGCTTCATCACCCTCACAGTAATGAATTTCTTCCTAATACCTAATCTAAATCTGCCCTCTTTCAGTTTAAAGCCATCCCCCCTTGTCTTATCATTATATACCCTTGTATAAACTCCCTCTCCAGCTCTCCTGCAGCCCCCCTTTAGGTAATGAAAGTCTGCAGTGAGGTCATATCAGAGCCTTCTCTTCTCCAGGCTGAATAACCCCAACTCCCTCAGCCTTTCCTGGGCCTTTCTTTTCCCATTTAAAAACTATTCTCAGCCTTTCCTTTCCTATTTAAATGAGATCAAGTTGTGAAGCTGTGGGAATTGCATTTGAGAGAGAAATAATGCCAAAAAAAACCCCTAGGTACCCTACCAAAGTAAATATTACCAATTATTACACACAAAGTTATGTATAGTGACAATAGTAACAGAAATACTTAAGAAGAGAGATTCTAAAATGTGAACTTAGAAAGGAAGTATGACAGGTATAAAAATTTACATGAAATTTGATACTTGATTTCAGAAAAAAAAATCTCATCCAAATTCAGATCAATCTAGGCCAACTAATGAAAAGTGAAAATATTAAGCTCTGAAAATACACAGTTTTCCAGATGTGTAACTGTATTTTTTATGCTTTTATATTGTATCTATTTCATTAGCTGTGTTCCAGTAAATTAAGGTTTGCATAAAAAGCTTTGCAGTGTTATTTTGATTATATGAGTTCCTTCAGATCCCCTGCAGCAGCATTAAAATTTAACCATTTCTTGTTATTAATCAAAAGAGAAGTTGGCCTAATTAATATTGGTAATTGATTATAATTAACATGATATAGCATAATTAACAAGACACTGGCACTGACGTTGGCTCCAAAGATTTACTCAAAAACTGAACACAACATATGAATGATAGATAGGATTTTCTAAGACATTTGTTCTGTTTTATTGTTTTCCTGTTGTGAACCACTTCACTTAAAATATGCAAAATGCCTAATGGAAGAACAACTTTACAGGCAAAAATATGACAGGACTGGGGAGAGAGTTGTGATGTACTCTGTAAGATGTGGCACATGTTGCCAGTATGAGAAACAACTTGGGGACATAACGTAATGGAGGAGAGAAGAGGACACCAAGGAGAGATGAAGCAAGAGAGATGAACTTGCAAAAACTGAACAATAACTGAAAGCATCATTTGGAGGGACTTCAAAGCAAGTCATGAGACTCTACAGACACCACCATCTGTCACATACTTCTGAAGATTTCAACTCTCAAGGGGCTACTTCCTGCAAGACATGAACATCTTCACAGAAGAGATTAGAGATACATCATGAACTATCTCATCCTGACTATTTATCATGATAAACCTGCCAAGTGCATTAAATTTGCATAAAAGGATGTGGTCGCCTTTAATAAGCCACCTATTTCTCGATTTCTCAGTGACAAAAACTGAATTGAAACACATTTAGTAGGAGTGCTGCAACTAATCATTGAGCAAACAATCCTTCACAGAATTGACACACTATGATCTAGCTCTCAGATTTTGTAAATGTGCTCTTTCATTCATAGTATAAGTTTAGGTTGCCAGCTATTACAACATAGTGCATCTCTCTAAATGAACAAGAAACATCAATCTAAACTTGTAAAACAATAAATCTCTCTTTCAACGTCACTTAAAAGGAAAGCCCCACAGCATTGACATTTGGAATGATAATCAGTGGTGGAATCATCTGTATTCACTGCAGTTCCCGGCATAAGCAATGGAGGTTCTGGGTGAAACTTTAACAAATTTCCTTTTTCTTTAAGTTTTTATTCTGACATAGATAAAATTTTCATGTGTACATTGTGAAAAGGCATAAAGCGAAATCCTGAAGGGTATGCAAATCTGTACAACATAGTTAACATTTGTTGATACATAATATATTAGCTTTTCACTGAGCTACTACATCAGTATAGTTTTTTAGATACTTCCTAGGCAAGTTTTAAATGTGGTTCATCAAGGTAATACAAGTTCAATAAGTACATCATCTTCACTACAGGATATTATCCAATCTTAAACTTGCATGTCAAGTCACAACAAATTTCAAAATGTCCTTTTAAGACACTGTGTGCTGCACCAGGAAACCCTTCTGCTTTTACTGTTCCCTTTCGGTTAGTAATGTCTATAAAAATGGTATTTAAACATTCGCCTGTTCATGGTCAGTCAGACTGGTATATTTGCTGGAAAGTCACTTCTGAAAACCTTTACCTTCCTAAAGCTAACTTTCACTATTTACTGTATCATTCTCCTATTTCCCTGAATCCAAAAGTAAAGAATGGAAAATTCTGGTACGACTCACTAAGAGAAGCGTACCTTGAATGCACCTGTTCTCTAAAAGTGTGCATCCTTTTTCCTTCCTCTTCCCCACAGTGCTGTGGTTTCCCATTAATTATTTCCAGATATTGTGTTGAGAGTCTTCAGTGAAATCAGCAAGCCTCAGACAAAATCCCAAATATATTATAAAAGAGGGTTTCTGTGGGATGGAAGAGGCTCAGCCTCAGCTGAGGGACCGCTACCTGGTACTGAGCACCTCTTTCCACCAGTCACTATAAGTAGGATTTTCAATCTTCCTCCAAAATGCCTGTAATACTCCAGTTTAATGTGCAAGATCTCCCCCTCTCTAGTGACCGGTCTCAGTTAGAGTAGCATTCAGTTACTTACTGATGTCTAACTGGAGCCCTTCCTTCAGCTCCTGCTGTTGGTGCTGAGGAGTCCAGACACTGCGTGCAGTACTGCCATACTGCAGGCTGCCCTCTGCCAGCACTTGATTAACGAGAACAGTCTCCACAATCCTTTGGCTTAGGAATTAAATGTATTGGCTGAAGGAGGAGGAAAGCAGAAAGGTGTATTTACAAAGCATCAACAAGAGCCTGCAGCCCCAAACATTTCGGCCCCAACACAAGAGTTGCCTCGTTTCAGGCACAGGTACTGCCTTCAAGGTGCAGTTCTGTGGAAAACCTGACTGCATTCCCACTCAGGCCTTTCCTTATTTGACCTCTGAAAAAGCCCAGTAGCCACAGTGCCTGTTGCACTTATGTCAGTCTTTAGCAATATGTTTACAATCTGCCAGGTATTGTGATGACAGAGTACCTCAGAAGCTGTAACCCCCCCATCCCATGCCCTTCTCTCTCCACAGGCTCCAGAGGAACACAAAGGAGCAGAACAAATTTAGCAGAGTTTGTGGCCTTCTGATGAGGCCTGGGCCCCTGGTCTAACATTCTCCTTCCTCCTTCAAAAATATGACATGATTACAAAGGCAAGCTAACAACAAAAAACAGTTTCCTTTGATGAGGGTGCAGACAGGGGAGTATTTGAAAGCGTGGTAGTGAGAAAACTTCAGGCCATCACCAAACACTGAAGACTGCAACAAGGTCACATCTCAAATGCACAGCGTATAGAAAGGAGATAAATGCATCAGTGAAGCATTTTCTGCGAGAAGCTATGAGAGAATTGAAGAGTCTTATCTTTGAGAAGAACTTGGTAAAGTCTTTCTGTCACCACAATAAATAGATAAGCCCATGTTCACCACAGTCATCACCTTCCTTGCAATTCCCCTGCAATTACGTGGTAGGGTCCTAGTTTTCCAGCCCAAATCGCTTTACCATGCAACTGTTTGTGTTATGAGAGCTTTCTTTAATGGATTCATGCTCAAAGCGTAAAAGCCAAGCAGCCATACACATTTCAATATTTAAAAGCATAAATAAAAATCTTAATAGATCCCAGATGTTTCATTTCCTCCAGTCCTTGTCAGTGATTGAGTTGGTGCTGATATAGATGATTTCTTAAGATCAGTGGTCAGTTTCATGCTGAAAAAGGTTTAGATGTCTGGGAATTTCAAATGCAATTCCTAGAAATAAATAAATCATTAAGTAGATATGAGGGAGACAACTATAAATGCAAGCAGCTGTTATTTTGTAAACTTATTTTATGGCCTGAAATGTACCCATAGGTTTTAAATGCAACTGAGTGTGAACAGATAGTAACATTTTGTCAAGATATATAAAACCTTGTAGACATAATTATTTCAATCTCATTTTCTTAGCAAAAGAACTCAAAGGTTCATACAAATAACAAACTGAAGGAATCCATACTTTATGTGGTGCTGGTGCTGTTGAAGCTAATGAAGAACTTGCTATTTATTTCAGCAGAACTCAAGATTTTCTAGCTGCATTCATTTTTCACTTATTAAAGCAGCAAGTTATCATTTGCCATACCAAGCAAATAAAGCACTATACAGAAAGCATGTCTACAAAAACAAGCTGCTGGGCCTAGTAACTCAGATCATGCTGCCAAGCACACAAGTTTGCAAGTGTAATGAGCGGCTCGATTCTCTCACTCTCATTTTTACTGGGAGAAGTTCTTAGTCTCCTAAATGCAAACAAACAGGGAGGGGGGGGTTGAAGCTCATATTTAGCTTTCCCATGATGTGTGCATTTGACGTCATAAAAATGCTGTAAGTCTGCCAGGTCACAGCCACAAACCCCACACGCTGCCATTTGCAGGCTGAGCAGACACTAAAAGGCTATGAATTTAATTTAATCATCTTCTTTCTCCTTCCTGGTAAAGCAGTAGAAGCTAGCAGCTGCTTCAGAAAAATGTTGAAAAAATATTAACTATGAATGTCCAGGATTTGATTTTTGATCAGTATTAGAATCTAATAACAAATCTTGCAAAATTTGTTATTTATTAATACAGCTAACAATGTAGGCTTTGGAATCCACTTTCGAGCAGTATGGATAAGCCCAGTTAAAGGATGTATTTCATGCAGCCTGCCAGATCTACCTACTACTCTGCCAATTTATTGGCTATACATTTTTCTCCAGCTAAATTTCTGATTGAGAAAAACTTCATACACTTTCTGTTATTTGTTTTGCTACACAATACTCCTTAATATGAGAGCTGCTTGCTCTTAACCATGCTTTCTATTATACCTTTGCCATTGTGTGAAATGGTGCAAACATAGTATAAGTCCCTGAACACGCAGTTTTATCACAAAGCCAACTATGGACAACACTGAAAAGCTGAATATGCTGTTCTAGTCCTTTTAAGGTGCCTCAAATTCACCTCTAAAAACTAAATTACTTAAAATTGGTAAACCCATAAGAATAGGTAGGTCCCACAAAAGCAAGTTTTTGCTATACAAGCTTCTGCACCTTCATCGAGAATCTTCCTATGCAGGGCCAAATGCTCATCTCATTGCTGCAAACAGGAAGTCTTTGCATGGGATGGGGAGCTGCGGTTACAAGATCAGGCTGGAAAAAACCTAGGAAGGTTGTGATAGAGAAAAAGAATTTTCAAGAACTTTTTTTTTTAATCACCACAGCATCACTAGCCCACAAACTATGTTATTTGCAATCATGCATCTGTGTGCCATCAATCTTTAAGGAAGGGAAAGACTGCTGGGCTGAGCTCTCAATTTATGTTTCTCAGTTGACTCTTATAATCACACTCAGCGTTCTCAAGCTTAGTGCATCTATTCTGATAACCAAATTTGCACACCCGGTGGGTTTATCCAAGTTCCCATGGTCCTAATAGTTTCATATACTTCCTAATAATCTTGAAAATTGTATAGGTAATTGTGTTTCTAAAAAACCACCTTCAGCAAAATTGGGAGAGTTCTTTCCTCTCAACAGGAAAAATATTTTAGTAAAGTAGCTACTATATGCCTAGAAAAATGTTGAGAAAAAAAGCCATTGAAAAAATCCACCTTTTTTGATGCTATCTTTACATGTGACATTAAACAATGCTAAGGAATTCTGGGGTCCACAGGTGATGAAAGGTGCCAACATAGCATGAACACAAAGCAGGATGCACTGACAAGGATCCCTTGGTCCTGCAACACTGCGATCCAGACAAGGCATTAATATTCATACTCTAGACTGCGATTAGAAGGCTGTAGCTCTGTGCAAGGGTGAGCCTAACCCAGTAGAGGTGCAGCGAACTGCTTCACTGCCGTATTGAAATTCAGTCCATCTAATTGATACTGCGGAAGGCAGTAGCATAATGAAACAGAGCAGAGATCATTTCAGTAGTTTTATCAATCTATGCTCTCCTGCTCCTGACCAATGCATAACCCTAGACAGGACTCTTTCCAACTTCAAGTAGACCTAGGAACAATTTAAGTTTCTGTAATGTGGTAACCATTGAGATATTGCTATTAGATCACCATTCAGAAATGTATCAGGACTGGGACTACCTCCATTTTTATAACACCAAAAATGTATTGGTTTTGCTTAAGGTAGCCCAGTTTCTTTCAAAATGACAATTTAAGCAGTACCTTTTCCACATAACCAGAATAAAATATTTATAACTACCTCACTTATTTGCAAGCACATACAGGTAATGCCTGTTAAAAAGCAAAATCACTTAAGACTCTGGGTAGTTTTGGTACTGTAAGTAGTCTCCAAAAGGCAACAGATGTGGGGACGGGGGAGGGGGAAGTTGATTTTGTCTTTTTAATATTCAAAGTGGGTCTGTTCTCACTGGCTAATTAAATCAGTAGAGTGCAAACAATAAAAGAAAAAAATAAGTGTTGCCTTTCTTCCCTAGAACAACCTCTCTGATTCATCTGTACTTATTACAAGAATTTATTTATCACCAGACTTTACAATATTCCCTTCCCAAACTGTCATGAAATAAGATACATATTCCACAGCACCAGTTCCCATCAGAAAGAATATGCTTTTTCTGTGGAAAGTTGTTTTTTCCACTATTAAGAAAAAACAGACTTGGAATGAGCTTCTTTGATTGACATGAAATTATTGAAGAATCACACTAAAAAGCAATAGATTTAATAACAATATCAGATGTACAAATCAACCAGCAGAACGCTTCCCTAAAATATATTTGTACTTGCTTGGCAAAGCCAGTAGGTTTGCACGGGTGTGCTGAATTACTTGAGAAGTAACAAAATGTATTAATAACATTAAACAGTCATCTTCCAGGAACTTGGAGTATTATGGTATTTTCTAGTCAAATAATTCATTGTAGTGCATAAATACATGTAATATCAATTAAAACATTTTGATTTATGAAAGCAAAATGACGGTATATTTAGATTTGGTTTTGAAAGTATTTTAAATACTACTATCTACTTTTAGCCTTTATTTAATTACAATACATAGCACAATAATCACAAAGTGCTACAGACACGGACCAGAACTCCACTGTACAAGAAGAGAGAAAGCGGTCCCAGCCCTAAAAACTTATAATAAATATAAAGGTGTGCATCCTGAAGACAGGGTAGTGTATGACCATCAGTAAACACCTAACTTTAAGAGCATAAAGCTCAGCAAAGGATCAAAATACCTGTGTGTAAAATAAGGCAGACTGCATGACCTGAGCCCTGTGCTGCTACCACTTCCCACACCACTGAATTAAATGCAGGTTTGGGCATGTATGTCTATGCATTATGTTTAAGTGACAGCATTATGGCCACACCTGGAGATAAGGGACACAGACCCTAAGTACACAGAATAGAGGGATGCAGACCCCTTATATCGTAAGGCAGTGTATTCAGCAATAAGTTGGTATTTAGCAACAGAAGACAACTATTTCAGCCCAATTGTTCCTAAGTTTTTGAAAGCATCAGAGCCAAATAAAATGTTAGGGAACATAACACGTGAGTTTACAAGCAACTCCTCTCAAATGGTCAGGATCATCATGGAAGAAAACGTGGAAATGCTTGTTTGAAGACATAACAAGTGATTATCAGGAGACCAGTGTCTGGTAATGTGAGGTTCTGAGCATTTATAGATCCAGTGTTTCTTCTCAGCTCCACGCATTATTTGCCTAATTTTAAATTTACCAGTAACCCCCAGCAAAATACAGCTTTATTGTAATTAATGAATAATCCACAGTTCAAACACTGATCTATTTAAGCCCAGATTCAGGGATGTACTGAGTTGCATGCCCAATGCTAACTATATCTTAGTTAAAGCTACTGTACAGCTACCATTTAGACATAGCACCAAAAAGTACATTGCACCCTTCAGGCACTTTTTTGATTAGCCAAATTAATGGTTGCAAACAAATAAAATATTTACTCTGTACTGCAGCCAAAACTAGTGTTTCTTTATGTAATCTGAATGATGAGCAAACACCCAGGCACTGCAGATAATAGCAGCAGGTCAGACTGACCAAAATGATGTCCCAGCTTATTACACTTTGCAGTAAAATACATACTATAAAGACCCCAAACAGAAATTAACCCATTAGTGCTTAATTTAACTGTAGCTTGAAAACACAGTAAAGTAACCCAGCAAAGACATTTCTGTTGATAGTTGTATGAAGGGATATTTGTCAATACCCATTAACCTCTGGTTTTTACCTGTTAGTTTTCTAAAAGATGCTTGTGTTGCTTCATAAGCCACAAGGTGTCACAGTGGCTCAACTGGTAGGATTCTTGTCAGTCTAGACACGCAGGTTGTGGCTTCAGGTTACATACCAGTGCTAAACACCGCTCTGTCTGGGCTACACTGCGTATTTAGAAGTGCAACCCTTTGGATGCAACAATCAGTCAAGGTGTAAGTTGGTTGCTTCAGGATGTTCTTGATGTGGGTGTTAAACAATCTTACAGCACTGTCAAGGAAGAGAGGTATTTGGTGCACTGGCACCTTGACCAATGTTTTGTCTTTGCTTTATTAACCCTGCCAGTGTTAAGAGGTACTGAAAGGAGCTGAGCTAATAATTCACATCAAATAATAAATTTTATGAATTCCACTGCGTTCTGCCCAGAGTTGCTAGGAATTAATAAGAATTTATCCAAATGCATTAATTATTCAAATTTAAGACATATTTTTGCTTGTCTTTCATAACAAGCAGCATGATGTAAGTATGCAATATTCTGATACGATTATACGCTGTAATTGGTCATATATTGTGTGTTATTGTTTTGCATCCTAGACTGGATGAGCACAGATGGAGCTAGAGCTTAAAATGCCAGGAAGCTTAGAAACTTTTTACCATTTTTCTAATATAACTGCATGCTAAGCAGCGTTCCATCCCATGAAAAAATTATGCACGTGAATCATATTTACTGACTTGTAATTTTCCCATTGCAACCAGTCATTGTTATTAATTTGCTTTACATTCATACACCAGTCAGTCCTCACCGCAAAGCAATCAGAGATTCTTCTCTGATGTATTTAATTTCTAAGTATCATGGTTCTATCTGGGAGATTTTGGAAGCACAAAACAGGAAACACAGTCTCTCAGCTTAGCCCATATAAAATAAGCAAATTCTTTCAAGAATGCTTAGCACATTGAAATTTGCATTCTGCAATGTAAGAATAAAACTCCATTGATCAAACATTCACAGAAACGCATAAAACCCATAAACGTAGCCACAGCAAATTCACTGTTAAACTCAAGTGAAGTGTCACAGAAATTTTGCATGTAGTATTTGTTGCACTCAGGTAATGAATGTTTATCCAGTGTGTTGGCTTTTCATGTCCCATTATTCATGCCAACAGATTCATTAAAATGGGCCTATGCTATTTAGCATAATCAGCAGCATGCATAGGTGTGGCCTTCAAAGAGTTATTGCCAGAGTTTACAGGCACACTGTTCATAAATGCAAGCAGAACTCCAGTCAGTGCAAAACACCAAGCTTCCCACAAAACATATGGTAATTTTTCCTGTGTAAAATGGATAGATGCACTATATAATGCATAATTTCACCACATTATATCTGAACTTCTAATTGCTTAAAATGATACTTCAAATCACATCAACAACATTATTACCTAATTACCCTAAGGGTTAACTGATACTCCAGTGATTAAGTCTAGGTAGAAGTGACAGAGCTATGGTATTGCTTTCATCCACTACAGCAAAAGGTATAGTTGCAAACACACATCTAGAATCTGTAATCTGTCAATGTTTTTAACATCTTGGTATAGTGAAGAAGAAAGCTGGAGAAATGCTGGTCAAGTACAAAAAGGAAGGAAGGTCCCTCTTGCAAGAGGCTGAACAACAAAAATTATTTTCATTTGCTCTAAAGGAACTATTTTATAGCAGTTCTTTTCTTTTCGCATTATTGTGATGTGAAATAGAGTGACATGAAAACATTTTTGGTATTTAAAATGGGTTCAAGAATTATGGAAGATGGTGACACTGATCTGAAAAGGCAAGTTACTATCAGGACATGCGGGACAGAGTAAAGCAGACAGTTGCAGGCCTTTCTCCACTGCCAAACGATCCATCATGAGACTTTTAAACTGCATGAAAAAATCAGAGCATTCTAGGTGCAAGGCGCTTTGTATTCTCTTTTTCCAGCTGTAAAATACTATCCCAGTTGCAAAGCTCGAGGCAAAGCACATGTCATGCCTGCCTTGCACATCACAGCTTGGAGTATGTCTAGTTCATAGACGATGGTTAGGAATGTTGGTGCTGCTGACTGCTTTCCTAAGGGATGAAAGTACGCTGAGGGTGCTTCTGTTTAAACAGGAATAAGATTCAACAGTTTCACTCTATTTACTTTCCTGTTTTCTGAGCATTTTTGTCTCTCTACTGTATTTAAAGATTTAGAATATTTCCTTTTGTATAATGTGGTTGTTAATATCTCAGAAATCTCTTTGTAACCTACTCTAATACAGATGGCAGTTCTTTGTGTGATAAAATCTCCAGCTAATGGCTGAGGTAAAACTACACAACTGGAACAAAAATCACAGTAAGATACATTAAATACTTCAAATACATAATGTGCTGCAAGTCATAATTTTCTAAATTTACTACTTTAGAAAATAACATAATAAAACATGTGAAAAAAAAATGTTTGAAAGTCCAAAAGAAAAGTAAAAATAGTCCACTGCACACATGATGTGAGACTGCACCTAATACTCATACAGGGACAGTTGTTTTTTTCCCAGGTATTTTTGAAGAATAAGCAGAGCGGATCTATGATTCAGTCTATTCTTGAATCTGCCTTAACAGAGGTTTCCAAATGTGATCACTTTTATATACACGTTTCCTTTTCCCTCTGAATGCAACAGATAAGGTCATCCAACTAGGCTGTGCAATTCTTTTGGATGCTCCAGTCTGCAGCTAGCAGTTGCAGTAAATGGAACTGCAGTAACTGGATGGGATCTGAATAGATACTGAATCTGCTCTATGTGAGTAATGTGATGTTAAAATTATACCCAGAGGTTAGATTTCTCCCTTCCCTTTTTAAACACAGGTACAAACAATGTTTCTGCTCAGCTAACCGGGCTTGGCAAACTTAGAAGCAGGGAAGACAAATATCAACAGGTATTGCAGATCATGTGTGACAGATATTACAGCAATGTTCCAAGTTATTAGTTGCTCCAAAGGATGAGAAGATCTAACTATTTAGTTTGCAGGTGACCAGACACTAGATTTCAAGTACATTTAGAAATCTACATAAAATTATGGCTTTACTGCATCAGTTTGGAGTTTGCGGCTCTCCTCTGGCCAAGTATCTGAATGCGAATATTGACAACAGAAAGACCTGAGGGAAAAGTTCTACTTTGATACTTATATTTTGACTGTATTTATCAGAGTTATTCATAAAAAAGTACACTGCTACACGCAAGTCTCATGCTTCAACCCAAAACAATCTATGAGTCTACGATTCAAGTCTGTATGACGAGGATGGGAACACTCCTTGGCCAGGAGTTTCCACATGGTATGCCTTCTTGACCATACTGTAGAAACAACAAGGGAGTACCAAGGCAACCTAAGTCTCATGCAGAGAACAACCTGTTCTTGTAAAGTTTATGGCCTTTGCAAAGACTCTACACTACCAACACTCTTGAATCCTGAAGAGGTGATAGGCTTAGAAACACACCAAGCCCTACTTCATGTTTAGTTCTGCAAAAAGGTCTCATTTTTCCAGATCAGTTGGTTTTTCATTAACCTCTTAAGGCATGAAAGTGCCAGAGTTGTTTCCAGAAGCGTCAACTATTCCCATACTGAGGTTTAAGATCTGCAGGTGGTTCTAGTTGATCCTCTGTTACCTCAGGAGTACCAAGTGGACTATTGAGCTTAGATCAATAACTTACAGGCTTTAGTTTAGTAGGGCATGACTGTCCACCACAATGTGAAAGAAATGGAAACAGTATTCTGACCATAAAATTATTTCCCTCTGAAATTTTCACGGTAACCGAACACAGAAACAACACACAGTGAAAGGAAAGACACAAGCCTAGGGAGAATATTTCAGCCAGGGGTTTGGGGATATTTCTTTCATTTCTATTTGTGTCTAACAAATAAGACCATTAAGACCTGACCCTGCCCTACCACAGCCTTTTTTTGGAGACCAATCATCAGTCACTTTGGGGTAACCTTGTTCCTGCCATGATCACCCCTCTGAGGCATCAAGCAGCCCAGAAACAACTTTTGGAAAGGAGCAGCCAGGAAAACTGAGGATCTACCCTGGCCTGTTTACACAGTACAGTGCAGGAAAGAAGGTTCTTCTTGGGGAGGAAACAACCGAACAAAGTACCAGCATGATTGGAACGTCTGTTTGCAGTAGATATGCAACTTCTGGCAAAGAGATACAAAAAAATACCATTTGAATTAAGGAGTCCAGCTAAAAAATATTGCAAGGAGTTTAGCAATCTACCCATACCCTTTCTTTTTAAACAAAGAAAGAGTATATATCAAAATCAAATTATTTTCCCTTTTATCTGACCTTGCAATCCTACTGCAGGCAAAACTCCAGCTTAAATAAGAGCCCAAGACTGGGTCCTTGTTATGATCTTTGTTTTGTTCCTTCTCACTAACCAACAGCTTCTATTTTTGACACTGGATCTGCATAGTGAATCTTGTTTACATCAGGGAAAGACTAGGTCTAAGGTTTTTTTAAGTGGATTAATGGTTTAAAGAGTAAAGAATGAAAAAGAGAAAAGGAAGGGTTGAAAAGGTTTCTTTATAGAAAATCATCTAGTAAGTATCAGCGTGATTGCAGACAAGACCCATTCTTACACTTTTGCACTGATTCTTTCTCCGTCCTCACCAGTCCCTACCCCCAATAGCTCCCCGCTCCTTATGTGTGCAGTTTCCCTTCTATATTATAAGTTCGGCGGGGGAGGGGGAAGCAAAAGCAGCAAGACATCCCTGATTGTAAACTAAGGATCAGCATGTAAAGGAAGTAGAGTCTTTTTTTTTATTCCCCGGCCTCATAAGAATTGTTAGTTTGTAACAATTTTAATTGAAAACAGCTGCAACTGAAATTTTTTAAGGGATGAAAAAAGTATATCAAATAAAAAACAATCAGTAAAAAGAGCCTTGAATCCATTCTGAAATCAGTGTATGCCTAAAGGCATTCAAGGGGTTTTTTTTAAACTGACCTATTAGTTTCAGCAAAGCATGGTTCATAAGTACTCTCAAAATACTTTACTCATGTTCCTAGAATTGCTAAGTATTTGTATATTTGTGGGTGAAAGAGTATTTCCTCAAAAATACCTTGAGACAGAAGTTTATGTGTTTTCTCCTCAACAAAACAAACTCACTGGACAAACTCAGACTTACGTACACAATATGAGAGATGTGTTTGCCATACTAAGTTGCTATGTGAACAAATGTGATGTCATAACATAGATTTTTATGACTAATCTATTAAAAATGTATCAGGAAGAAGAAGATTATTTCATCAGATAGCAATGTGAAGAAGTAAAATAAGTGAATTTCATCAAACTGCAGAAAATTTGTTTTGCTTTGATTTGCTTTAAATATTTGGTTGCATATAAATGTCTGTGTAAGCTTCCGGTTCATTTAGTAGCTTTTAAATAACCATAACATCCTCCTTTATTTTCCTTTTCATTTTCTTTACATTTTCTTCCATTATGAAATCTCTACTTTGTTAAATTCACTATATAGTTTCATAGGAGTTTAATATCATTTGATTAAGCTGGTTGTCTTTAAAACAAATATGCTACTAATCAAGCTCTCCAGTCACCCTTAAAACATTTTTCTGTTAGCCAGAGGGAAAACTGTGTTTTGCATGTAGTGGTGATGTAAAGCATAATCTCTTGTAGTTACAGAGGAAGATACAGGTGAATTTAATATATTGTGATACACAAAAGTTCTAACAGTACAGGGGACTAAATAAACAAGTGAAAGGCTTGATACATTTCTTTGATTACTGACAATAAAGCAATGCCTCAAACTTTAAACTGTCAGCGGCTCTAAGTGATCTCTCCATGGCACACTGTAATGTTACTGAATAATTATATACAAGATATAATCACCTTTTGTTTTCTTTTAAGTGTGAGCATTTTCAAATGACTAAAAATTGGAACAGAAAAGGATTTACAACATCAAAGAGGAAAAGAGATGCCTTTTTAAACATCAAGTTTTATGAAAAACGGAGAAAACATTTACGCTACTTTACCTATGTTGTGTATTGCTACCTAGAACTTCAGAAACTGCTGATTATGCCACAACAGGATTGCTTTCTTGAAATGGTAAACCAACACAGATACAAAAATATTAAGATAAACTGAGTTTGAGTGAATGGTGATGAAATCCTTAAAACCACACACAGAGCAAGGAAAACAGCTGCATTTTGGTTAACCAGAAAGTTAATCAACTATGAGAGAAAAGTAAGCAAGACTTATCTTTATATCTGCCAGAGATTATTAAGCATTTAAATATTCATTTTTTTTTCTTTAAATCAGGATTGTTGATGCATTACAAAATGGCACTAGATACTCCCAAAGTATTATTAAGAAAGTATGTATTGATTTAGAAAAAAGTATTATCACATTAGATTTCTTTGAACAACTTTTAAGGAAGGTAAGGTGTTCCTGTACACTATTTAGTAACTCAGACTCCCTAATTTACTTTAGATCACATAAGAATTAGCTAGATGGTGGACTTTTGCCAGTACTTACATCATAAAACCACCCCCTGCCTGGGTGTGATTGGAATTCTTCGCCTAAGACTGACCCTGAATTTAAAAAGGCAGTTGTAGGTTCTGTCTGAGGAGCTCATAAAGTTATAAGAAGTTTGGAGAGCAAAAGTTTGCACATCTAACACAGGCTAAAGCTGCTAATTCTTTACTTTCATGACTTCCATTTCTTCCTAAAGAAAACAAGAACAACAAAGATAATTATGTTGCATCTAAATGACCTTTCTTTATCACTCTGTACTTCATCTGCTTAATACACTGAGCACATCCTTCATACTGACTGTTATTCCCTTCCACCCAATGCTGACAGAAACCAGAGTGGAAACAGTGGATTTCTCAGGAAGGGTCCCCAAGCATAGAGTTGTTCTGAGGACACTTCTACAACACCCAACAAACAACTGACCCTGCTGCTCGGAGAGCAGGAGAACAAATGGCATTTACTGGTGTGTTCCCCAATGGTGCTTCTAGGAGCTCATTGCTTTTTTGGAATTGTTTCTCACCTACCTGCAAGCTACAGAGAGTTGCTACAGGAATTCACTACAAAGGCTAGCAGATGGAGGGGAGAAAACAGATAGACATGACATACAGATACTCCTTCCACAGCCTCTCCATCCATCCTCTGTACAACATTATTAAATTATGTATGTTTTGCTCCGCCTTGGAACTTCCACCACTGCAAGGGACAGTAGAGAATCTGACTCTAAAGAATTATTAAAAACATTTTTATTTTGTAGGAAACCAGGAAAATCCCAAAGGCTTTCCACGGATATATTTGGGATAACAGCTGTAGTTTCCCATTTTTTAATGCATCTTCACTTGGCACTGGCTCTCTGCACAAGTTGGGTCCACGTGGAATCTGCCCGTTTGCTACCCCCAGTCTTTTGGAGAGTTTCTTTGTTATTCCGTTCCCCTTAAGCTGCTTTGCCTGTGCTCACCTACCCCCTGGGGCTCACAGAGCACAAGCAGCCTCCTTCAGAGACCAGTGCCTAGATTATTCCAAAGACTTCCTGAAGAGAAATGTTCATGCAGTAAGCCTGTATCACCCACAGCACAAGCACATTCCTTCCATGACATACAGGGCTCTGGATTCAAAAAATTTAGAGCTGGTTATACATGCTCCAGAAGCCTTCAGTTACCAATCCCAAAAATGATTGGAACTGCATAAAATTAACATGAAACTTCCACTCCAGACCTGCCCCAGAAGCCAGCATGAGTCGTCACAGACTGTCCACATCTAGTGACTAAGTGTCCCAGGAAACTAGTTCAATAATTTTTTTTTATTAAGGAGACGTTTTAATTGGACGATGAATGAGATGAACTGAAGTTACCTAGAAAACACATTTCAATGAATAACAATGATTACAGCACAGAGCTCAGAAATTAAAAAAAAAAAAAAAGAGAGAACCGGAATGTAAACGCTGAACAATCACACAGCAAAAAAATTTTTACTCTGAGCAACTAAAAGAAATGCTAGAGCATAAGGCCTTCATTAGCTAAACATCGTCTGTCAAAGTAAAATGCTGCTGAAACCTATGGCAGTCCTAGCAAGGAAGAGTAAGTTTCTGCTTTTTGCCCACAATGGTCCATCTGAATGTGTGCAGCAAAAACTGCAGTTAAATGCCCTGAAGTCTAACTCAGCACACCTCAGCAACGAAGGAGGGGGAAGTTGTTTCACAAGTCCCTCAAAAACTTTTTCTAGTGTAATATTTGTAAAAGAGTTGCAATCAGAGACTGGTCAATTATTAAAAGTACCACTAATAATATGTAAAAAGGCTAAATTAGCACTGACAGGTTTTAGAGCAGCTTGTATATAAAACCCTGAAGAAATCACTCAATGATACATGTTTGCTCTTTTCCCTTGAAAAAGTCTAGAAATTATTACATGAATATGTACAGGAATGCAAGGAACAGAATTGCAAGACAGTGACAAATGAACAGTACAAACAAACCCCCACAAACCCCCTCTTTCTATTTAAATGGCAGTGACCCTCTACAACCAACAACTTGGGGCAAAATTGACAAACAGTTGCCGTGATTTTGGGAGCAAGGAGCCGCTAGGAGTTTTTAGCCAGCACGAAGTGTATTACCAATTACTCCCCAGCAATGTTTTAAGTCTGGCAGTGGTAACTGCTGGAAAAGCAGTTACCCCGTGGTGGTACCCAATCAGAAAGCAGGTCACATCTCGTTAGCTGTATCATATACATTAAACGTCACAGATTCTTCATGGCTACGCTGACAATTCAGGCATGTGTGTTTTATTTTATTATAACCTCATGTTATCTTAAAGAATCACAATACAACAAACAGATCAACACGAGATCCTTTACCATGCTACATGGCACAAATCTGGCAGATATTTATCGTTATATAAAGCTGTTCACTATAACAGATTAATACTTTTTAAAAGTCTTTTCAGGGCACCACTAATACACTACTATGAAAAATTGCAGCAGCAAGAATGTTTGCTGCACAAACACAGACACATGGACAGAAATCCAGCCTGATTCAGCCACACACTTTTTACTTCAGCAGAATTTAAAAGTGTGCTTTATTTTACGATGTAAATAACAAGACACAGCCCCCACTACTTTTTTTCTTTAAGTGACAGAAGTATTTCCCCCTCCCATTCAGTATATTCTTTGTGGTGGCTGATCTGGATTTTGAAGCCTGGGTGTATAAACCACTAGCACATTATACAAAGCATAACCAACAGTGAATGTAGTTTACGTTATTGGATACTTTTGACAGCTATGTGATAAAGTAGCGAACCGACCATCTCTCTTGCTAAAAGCAACAGCATTCTAAATGTAAACACAAATTTCTCTTGCCGGTCGTCCCAAGCATGTGTTCTTTAAGAGTATCCTAGGAATAAGTTTTTAAAACTCTGCTCCTGTTTTCAGTTATCATTAATTTTTAATTTTAATGAGTTTACAAAACAAAACCAGAGAAATGTTTGTCTCTCCCCCTAAACCTGCAACAGTTCAGAAATAATTTTGTGCAAAATCTGAAGCAATACCTTGCAATATTATAGCTGCAAATGCCAGCAGGACAGATCCTGAGCAAACAACACACTAAGGCAAAGAAATTTCCTGAGACCACCGTTACAATCAACCCTGAAGTGCTGTACTGTAATTTCACGATTTCAGCCTAAGCTGGTATCTCCTCAAAGAGTTGCTCTGCGTGGAATCATAATGAGGGATTACCCAATTAAACTACTAAATTAATTAGGGTTCATGCCTGCATATACTGCACTGTCTAGTGGGACGCTTCAGCTGGAATTCGGGCAGAAACCTACCACGGTCCATGCACAGGAAAACAAGGCTGGGGGACTTACCTCCGTCCGCGACTGCAGCCTCTTGTTCATTTCATATATTCGGTACTCTGGTTGCACCATGTATGGTGTGTGTCTCCTATAAAATGGGCCAAAAGGAGAAGAATAGAAAGGGTCATGTGGTGTGCTGGACATCTTGCCTGCTTGCAGAGATTCAAGCTACACAGAGTATCATCAACATCCATACAGAGCACATGGGCTGTGTGTTCTTCACAGTACAAAGTAGCGGCGCGCACACACACACACACATCCAGGCTGCACGCACTGGCTGGGGACTGCTGTGGGAGCCCGCTCCGGCGGAGACGGGCGGAGGGGGGGCGTGGGGGGGGAGCGGGAGCGGGAGCGCACAGGCTCCAGACAGGGAGAGGGAGGCTGGATAGCTTCAGGCACCGCCGCTCGGTTTTAAAGCAGCAGTTTCTGGAGGGGTCATTTCCTGTCCGCGCCGCCGACTAGTTCAGAAACACCATTCCCCCCGCGGCGGGCAGAGGTGCGGGGCTGGGGCTCGCCGTGCCCCCGTAGCCCCCCGCCCCCCCTCCCCCGGAGCCGGCAGCGGGCTCTTTAGCATATAGGTGGTTTAAAAGCTGCCTGAGCCAATCACCCCGCGCCGGGAGCACGCTCGGGTAATGTCAGAAATGTGATTACTACAAAATACATAAACACAGGCCACGGCCATCCCGCCGCGGGCAGCCGGCGCTCCACCCGCGCCCGACGGCTCCCGCAGCGCCCGCTCTGCCCGCCCGGGGCGGCCGCGCCGCGATACGGGGGCTGCGGCTGCGGGGTGGGGGGGGCCGCACCTCGGGGGCACGGCGGGATGGCCGGGGAGCCTGCACAAAGACATAACCCCCGCACGCCACACTTCACACAATGGAGAGCACTTAGATGCCAGCCGCAGAAACCTCCCGGAAAATGGGAAAGCACAAAGGGACGGGTGGAAGAGCGGGACCCCCGGAGAACTGCCAGCAGTCCCCTTCTGCGGGGGTCAGGAGTGCACAAATGGGTCATTTTAGAAGCGGCTGTCCGGCTTAAAGGCAGTGGCAGCTAGGTGGGAGACTGGCCCCTGTTTTCAGGATCATTCTTGGGCATAAATCCAGCAGTGGTTAGAGAGCGTTGCCAATGAAGGATATCTAACATTGGGGAGGGGGGGTCCCGAGGGAGGAGAGGAGGGCAAGGGGAGTGGATCCCCCTTTGGAGGTGAGGGATGAACTTTATCTGTTGAATCATACTTGCAGGAAAGTGCTGGGAGCAGATACCACGTGAAAGAAAAGTCCTCAAAATATAGAATAAACAAAAGGGTCTCATCTGCTCCATGGAAAAGTGCAAGGTTTAGGAGGGGAGCCTTCAAACTACCTGTACAAAAAAGCCCTTGAAGCACAGACTGTGTCCTCATACACAGCTGTAAAGTATCAGGCATTATTTACAGTATTGAATAAATGTAAAAACAACAATAAACAGTGCTGAATTAATCTCTCATGTAAATTCATTCAAGCAAATGGAACCACTCTAGGAACAGATTTAGTTAACTAATATGATTAAGAGAATAACAATCAGCTGCAGCCACAACGGTTCTCAGTCAGGGTGCTCCGCATGAACGCTGCAGGATCACCCATTTCACAGATGGGGAAATCAAGGCATGCGCCATTACTTTTTCTAAATTTTTCTAATCATCCCAAAAAATATTTGATCACGATACGGCTTTACCCACTTTACCCACTGCCAAAAATGTAATTCAAATCTGACTGAATGCAGGAATGTTGTAAGACATATTTGAAAAATCCCAGTTTTCGCTGGCATTTGGCTCTCTGGAAAATCTGACCTCTCTTTTCAGAATAAAATACAGAAGTTCACATGTTATATTCTACTGACCACTGATCTGGATCACAATGTATCTTTACTGTACCAGTAGCTGTTTAGCAAAACTATATCTGTATGCTCTTATGGAATGACAGTTTCCATAAGAAGTGACGTATTGAGCTGCTTTTACAGACTTCCCACAGCTTCTGTCACTAAACACAGAGACAACAGATAATACATGGGGAATTTCACTTCTTTCTTTAAGTGCACCCCAGCTAGGTAGCAATACTACACTGCCACTTGGTTACCATTACTGGAGGTGCTGAGTTTAATAAATAGCTTGTGCAATGTTTGGCTCAGTAGTTCTGAGGTGACTGTGACAGTGCTCTGCCAGGGTTCACTGGCCCTATAAGAATCCTGTATCATGGCTACGCACCTAGGAGAAGACTTTCCTGTGTGTATCTTGTACTATAACAGATCCCAGCAGATACCTTAAAGCCTAAGGCCAGAAAAATTACAGTTACAGCATTAACATACACAAGTTTTATAACCGAAGTACCATCTTCTTAAATAAATGTCAAAAAAAAACCAACCAAGAATCCACCAAGTTATGGGTTTTACTTTCTTTGCAAAGCAAATCCAAAATAAAACATATTTGCCCAAGAAGGGACACACTTTTTGAATTAAAATGGCAGAATTTTGCATAGCTTGAAAAGTGTTTCTGTTTTAAGGACTTTTAGATCAAGCTAAAATTCACTGCTTCGAGAAGTTAAACATGGCCATTATATTAATATTTTTTATTTTGGCTGCTGGTGGGGGGAAAGGAAGAAGTTCCTTTAAGTTAAAAAAAAAGGGACAAACTTGGAGTAGTGAAAGTGAATGAGGAGGAAAGAACAGTAGGATTTGCTTTCATGATTGAGAACTGCAGATACTCCCCTCAACCCCCATATAAGAGCTTCTGTGTACAGGTCTAGCACAAAGCAAAAATATGCAGTGATATTTTAATAATTCCCATTGATTAACTGGCAAATTATCCAACACCTACAGCCCACCAGCAAGAACCAAGTCCCAGGGTAGGAGCCTGCTAATTACAGGCTCTGGCAGCTCTTCCAGTTGCCTGTTGTCATCTAGACTGGTGTGATGCTCAGAACAGTAAAACAGAAGACAGAATCAAAGGAACATAAAGTTACAGGGATCCTGACAGTGTGTCAGCTCTATTCCCACTTGGATCTGCCACCTTTAAAGTTTTGTGTGTGCTGTGGGAGTGTGGGTTAGGGGGCGTGTAGCCAGCCCCATTGCCTGGGCTGCTCCAAACCGCCATACCACTGTCGTCAAGCTGCTACCCAAAGAGACTCAGGTGTCAAAACCAAATATCTAGCCCAAGATTTAGTACAGTCAATAAATTCCTTACTCTGGAAAATGAGTTTAATGTGAGCAGAGGAAAAACGAGGTGGAGGAAAAAAGAAGAAGAGTCTAGTCTTCCCAAATCTGACAATGCATCTATTCCTGTGCTTGCACATATGCGTGGCTACCAAGAGATGAGGAAACAGTATGTGTGTGCAGAGTTGCATTTACATGGATATGTGCACATGCAAATACTGCTGCACCTCAAAGCAGTGAACCTTACCCCAGCACTCAGAGGCCAGAAGGGAACGATTGTGATTCCTCCTCACTTAACTCAGTCCCCAAACCTGCAAACTGCGTTGGCTCACCCCAACCCAGCCTGAGTGCTGCACACAGACATGAAAGGAGACATCAGAACAGAGAAGAACCAGGACACAAGCTCGTGATTCCCAACTAAGGAAAATGAGCTAGGCAGAAGTGTGCCATCAGAGCTCACCAGCAGAGACAGAGCTATGTTTCGTGTCTCTCTGGCCGGGCAGTAAGCCCTCGCACCCCAAAGAAGGGATGGGATGATCTGGCCTCTATCTGGGTGCCGGATTGCCCTCTCCTGGGCAGAAACAGAAGATCACACACAAGTCAAGGACTTCTTTCTCTGCCAGTTCTGGAGGACAATTTCCCTTCGTCTCAGAGGGAAGCATGGGCTTGGAGCAGAAGGGTGCAGTTCTTTTTCTCTGTGCCCACCTGTGTGACACCTGTAATGCCCCGAGTTACACTACAATAGAAGGACCAAAACCAACAGCAGAAACTTCTTCCAGGACAAAAGCAGGGAGCTAGAAGGGATGGACCAAAGTGGTTTGTTCATCTGTCCATGCTAGAGCCCCTGGCTCATGGGGTCCTGTACAGCTTGAGCGCGAGGGCACCCACGTTGCCACTCCATGCCCCTGAGCAGCACAGACAACCCTGTAACACAGCACTGCCAAAAGCACCACATGCAACCAAGGCACAGTCCTCGCTTTGCCAAGCTTACAATCAAAGCAGCTCTGAAGGCTGAACTATTTTTAATAACCACTTAGTAATAATAATAATGCAGAAAAGGGATGCAGCTGTAAATATGTGTAATTTCTGTATTTATCCCTAGTATGCGTTGACTGTTCAGTCTCTGTCAATAGTCAGGTTTACGAGGATACATTTAAGGTGGTTTGTAGCTGTTGAAAGGCAGAAAAGCAGAGACTAATCATAGTTAAAGGTGCATCACATATGAAGTGCTAAAAACTAGAGATACTTGAAATTAGGTTTCTGGAGAATACTCAAGTAAACATGATTTTTAATTTTTTTTAAATAACAAAACTACCTTTTCAAACTGTCCTTTGTTTATAGAAAAGCCAGAGAGTATTGGAGACTTTTGATGAAGTGACCTTAGATAAAAGAACAAAACTGTTTTCCTGTGGATACTAGTGAGTGACTAAATGAAATGTGCTTATCAAAAGCTGGGGTGCACAAAGAAGAACCACCAGCAATACCCCACCATCTGTAATATATACTCAATTGCAGAGCTCAAGCACAAGATTTTGACAGGTTTCAGGTTGCTTCCATTAATTTCTATAGCTATAGAGTGTACCAGATGCTTGCAATTTATAGAAATCTAGAAACTGTAATTTGCTTGCATTAAATATTAATATATTGAAATAAAAAACATATTCCGGAAAACACTGTCCTTCATAGATAATTTGTGGACAGAAAACCAAATAAATCTGTTCAATCCATTGTTAAAGTATTTACTGAACTCGATGTACACTTTTAGGCTTTTTCCATGTAGATTACTTTTTTTTTTTGGTTGTGATAATTGTCCTTTTCTGTAGTAATAAATAATGTGATTATTTTTATCAGAAGGATTTATAAAATTCATAAGTGGGGCCCACCAAAACTACTCTGTTTCAGAGTTTATAGTGCAGCAAGAAGTGTTCACATCTTTTAAATGCTTCAGGCTTTTTGCAAACACAAACCTACCTTGCATAAATTACATATAATAATAATTCAATACATATGAAAATTCTAAGAATTTTCTTCCCCTATTTAATCCTAGTAAATTAGAGTTACAGCTCCAGCACTCACCAATGATGCTAGAAGTACCTCTGAATTGACGAAAACACAAAAGGGATTTTAAATATTTTTTTGTTCTGCAGGTATGCAGCATCTTTGTCCTCAGTTAAAATGGATATTAAATTTTGTCTGAAAACTTTATGAATGTCGAGGGCAGTCTTTGAGAAACCTGCCCATGTCTGACCAAGCAGTGTGTCTGCTTTACCCATCCAGTACCTACACAGCCCCTGCAGGAGACAGAGCAGGAGGAATAAACATGAAACAAACTCAAAGCTGTGAAAATCATATTTTGATGTTACATTGATTGACCTTCTAAACTCACCAAGATATAGCAGACAAACTGACTTATCTCTCTTCGATTAAGCTGTGGTAAGCCAGGGCTCTGTGTGTTTTAGTATCCTCCCTTTGTGTCAGTGCAGAGGGGATACTGGTCTGTAGGAGTTCTCAGCTGCAGTGTGGCTCCTCAGCTCACAAGAGACACTTAAAGCACTAGAGGCTTCATTTTGCTCCTCACCGTGCTGTCAGTGTGGTACCCTGTGTGGACAGTACACTTGGGCAGCCTCTACCTACGCTGCATCACATCTGGGTACTGTAACTACAAAGTAAGTACATCATGACTGTTGTCAGGGGAAATAGCTCCATGAGGTGCTGGGAGGAAGAGGATCAGGTCTCAAGTGTGGCATATTCAGCCCTTGACCTCCACGGGAGCTTCTCTGGGCTGCAATAACTTCGGGATACCAAGGGACATCTGCCCTTTGACAGAATTGGATCATCTTCCAGACTAGCAAAACACCAAAGAGATTTTATATACCTTGGTTTTGCTGAATCTCCAAGGACACCATGAAGGCTGCTCTCCAGAATCCAGCAGCTTCAAGAACATTTCTGTCTTGTTTTGTTCCCTCTCCCACTTCTTTCTGTGTTCATTTCTCCTGTTTTCCTTCATATTACGCATAACTGCCTATAGTCCCTTTTGGAGTGAAGTTCCTTTTCCAGGAATCGTTTCTAGGTATCTGCCTTGGTAGCTTCTCACCCTACATATTGTGTTTCCCCACCCCCTGCACGGGGATACATGCTGGGGTGGATTATCACTGGAGGCTGATGCTGGAAAGTGCTATTTGAAGCACCTGATTCTTCATTCAAAGTGCTCAACAGGTTTTGCTGAGCGTGTTTTCCCTGA
Source organism: Chiroxiphia lanceolata (assembly GCF_009829145.1). Classification (NCBI taxonomy): domain Eukaryota; kingdom Metazoa; phylum Chordata; class Aves; order Passeriformes; family Pipridae; genus Chiroxiphia; species Chiroxiphia lanceolata. The sequence continues at coordinate 16,634,325 of NC_045640.1, forward strand.
AGAAAGTATGAAGAGGTGATGCTGAGGATGGTGAATCCAGAGCAGTGAAGCAGGAGAATGAAAGTGATGAAATTCCTGTAATTTGCCTTTTGCAGACATCTCACAGTGGCTGAGGAGGAAAACAGCCTTCAGCAGCAGAGGAGGCAGTGCTGTGGTTTATAGCGTTGGCAGACAGCCAAAAAAAAATCTCCAAAGAAGTGGTGGGGGAGGCTATAGGAGCAGACTATGGTCTGGGAGACTGACCCTCCAGCAAAAAATCAGACAGGCCAGGAGAGAGGTAAGGACCTGAAGAGTCTGAGCCCCTTTCTGATATGCTAGTTTCCCTTACAGACAAGCTAAATATGAATTAAATGTAGGTGAAAGAGTCATTCAGCTTTAATGTATTATGCAATGTGTTATTCCAAATTTCTTTAGTCTATCTCAGTCCAAAGCAAGAATTATTATAACTACCCTTCAATACAGTAAGAAATAAGAAACACCAGACTTCAACACAGTCTTTAAGCAACCCTACCTCCCTAATCTGCTCTAACAAATATATGGCAGCATATCCTGCCTGTGACAGATCACAAACTGGGCTTTAAAAGGGAACAGATATGTGAATATGAAAGAGACAATCATTTTGGCTAGCAATTCACACAAAATGTTTATTTTGGCTAGCTTTTCCATACAGGAAAACTTAGTATTCCTTCTACATAACCAACCCCACTATACTGATTTACCTGTTACACACCTCACCCACTGCTCAACTTTCAGCATATTTCAATTAGTTGAAAGATTACTTTTTAAAGGACTCAACTGGGAGCACTCAGCTTTGGAGGCATTTCGGTTGAGTGCTAATTAGCAACTAGCTGACTGTCAACTTTTCTTCTTCGAAGAGAGGGAAGGGTTGGTGATTCCCTTCTGAATTACCTGGCAATCAAATACATGTTGAAATTTATTCATTAACTTATAATAATCATCCCTAGCACTTCTTTGGCAATTTTCATCTTCAAAGCACTTTATAAACATTCATAGAGACACAGTGGTGATTAGCACTATGACAAAACTGTGCAACTTCCTGCATACGGGTCTCTCTCCCTGTTTTACAGGTGGGGAAGGTAAGAGAAGAATGAATGACTGAGAAAGTCAATGGCAGAAATGTAGTTTTACCTCAGGAAATTACGACTTATGGATCTATATTTGGATCTTGCACATCACAGATGTACATTCTAAGCAGAACAAGTCATGGACAGCCAGGAAAACTGGTGTGAAAGGGAATGATGCATGGAGAAATTCAGTGCCTGGTACCAGGGTGGGGTTAATTTGAGAGCAATTTAGATTGTAATTGTGCCTTTACCACATAACTGAATAAAGGTTGCACCAGAGCCTAGACTGCATTCTCCTTGTTATTTTGAACCAAGGGTTATACCTTACTACGAAACATGTAGCGCCACTCTGTTTTATTTATTCAGTTATTTTAACACGAAGTCCCACCAAATTGTGTAAAGAAATGTATGTTGGAAAATGTTACTTCCTACATAGGTTTTTTTTTTTAGTCTTTTGTTTCATGTTTCTAATTCATTCTCCATTTTTTATAAAGATTTGATCTTAAGTGTTTTGATTGTAATTTGATCTGCAAAACACAAGCCAGAACTTGCCAGGAAATGAAAGCATTCAGAATATGATCCACTGCGATTCTGGATATCACTGTTGTAGACTGTATGCTCAATACATGAAAAATGCAATCAGTTACCTGTATTCATATTTTGTAGACACAATATGTTTTTTAATTTGGCTTTTAAAATTTAAGGACATGTTATCATTCTAAATTTTGTAATTTGAAATGTTACCATGCTCTGCAGTGCTTGAATTTTCTCAAGGCCTTGTATGGCTGCATAAATGTGACTGAAATAACCAGGAGTTTTGCTTGGAAAATCTGATTATGCTGCAAGAGCAAAATGTTCCAGCTCATGAGGGCAAAAGACTGGCTGTGCCTCTCTTTTTAGTGAATAATGACTTTGCACCAAAAAATAAAGACTAAGCAAAATATATACTGAATAAATCTTTATCTCTTCTGTGTCATAGATTCTGTTCCTTCTACATCTTATACCTTCTAAGTATGCTACTCAATAACCTATATCCAAACAGTGACCAAAAAAGTGACCATGAATGTAATTCAGTATTTAAAACACATTAGACTCATCTTAAACAAGTCTGATGTGCACATATTGCAGAGAGCATGGAAAGATTCTGACATCCCTGGAGAAGCAAGCAGATCTGAGCTCCCTCTGAGTTGAAACTTGGCCCACATCAGGATCTGCTCTCTCTCTCATGGAGACAGGACACCACCAACCAGCTGCTCAATGGCAGCAGCTGCATCTCCCAGCCTCCACTTTCAGAGCTAGCTTTGATTTCTGATTCTAAGAGTGCATTCTGCTCCCTGCTGTCTGCTGTCTTTCCAGCATCATCCCATTGCATGGATTTTGCAGCCACGCCTGCCCATTTTTACTGGTGCATTAACAACCCACAGTTTTAACAATAGTGCAATGTTTTGTGCATGAAGAACGACAGCTTGTGGAATTCTAGTATGTTTGTCCATAACTCTTTGCTTGTGAAGTTTGAAGTTTATTGATTAGTAAGCTTTGTTTCTAATTAGACAAACAGCAAAAACCTCCGGCATACTTTATTTTTTTCCTGACACTGTACCCAGAGAACTGGCACAACACTCTGTCTGTAGCAAGCCTTCTGTGCAATTGTCGTAATAAATATTGCCTTGATTTCAACATCTGGTTCACATTAAATAAAACTACAGATGTGAATCCAATAAAGATAGAAATTTTGGAGGGAAGTTAAAAGGCTTTAAATTAACCAGCAAGATATTTATGTTAATTTGCAAAAGAAAAAAAGCAAGTACAATTTCCACAGAACCTGTGTGTCTTAGCTAGAAAAGGTAGCAAAACAATGCCCATTATTTTAAAACCATCTCATCCTTAGCGTGATATGAATTCTGGGCTGCATTCAGGCATTACAATTCTAAGTGACAACATTCTAGGTTTTTGCATTTTTAAAATTGAAATCTTAAGATTTGAGAGGAAGTATAAACATAAGTGTGTGAGAAGGGACATTTAGTCAGCTAAAGAATTATGAACATAATAAGGGCTATTTTACATTAACAGCATGAGTACTGAAAATTTTCTGAAGTCTTCATCCAACATTTGTATTTTTTGTATATACATACATTATAATTGCCCCCTAGTTCGTAATATGTGTTACGTAGAGATCAAAACAAAGGGTGAGTTTAGATTCCTACAGTTGTCTACTCTGAAATATGCCATTTAAAAAAAAAAAACAAAAACAACCAAACCTTTAAATCATTTCACATATTGATGTACTGAGTTCAGATTTTCAGAACTTCTTCGCATTATGGGCCCGACCAAAGTGTTGACAGACATATCTAAGCTCACTTAGAGTTTTCTAGTGAAGTAATAAAAAAGCACAGTGGAAGGGGAGTGTCAGAATAAGTACATGACCAGTATGAGTACATGGCCCGTATGTGTAGTCAAGTTCTCCCAACACAGGATTAGAACCTCAATGCAAGGCTCACCCAAGGGATCCTGAAAGGCACCTATCCTGAAGTGTAGACATCACACATTGGTTAATACTGATAAAGTGATGGATCGCAGTTAGCAACAGGCTATTTCACAAAGGCTGGAAAGTATAGTTCACTTCAGCCGAAAGCATAGACACAAAAATCCTAATGAAGCTTCCTCTTCACTATCATCCTGCCCTTCGGTTACCATTTTCTCAATCCAAACTCACCTTTTCCTTTTCCATCTATTCTGTTTGATCCCCAATTTTCATTTCCCCCTATTAGCCCATTACTTACATCTTATCCTGAACCAGAATACTTCTATCTTCCCTTCAATTTCAGATATTTCTGAAACACCTACTAACTCTTCCGCTGCCACTGTTTTTAGACCTCTCCTCCTACCCAACATCTATTCTGTTTCAACACTATTCCTCCATCCCTCACCAACATTTACTTATCTTTCTTCATCCCCTTGACAGGTCTCAGCACTTCTGGCAAAATGCTGGGGGAAGCTGCAGCACACAAACCTTGTTTGGTCACAGCAGCCCAGTGATGTATTGTGCGTCATCAGTCCCACAGAAACCCTGAAGGACATAAATATGGTAATGGCAGCCAGCCCAGAAGAAGCTATCAGATCTGCTGATATTGTGCCAGGGTTTTGTGGGAGATCAGGAAAAGTGAGGGGAGTACCTAGGAAATCAAAGAGATAAGAAACTTGGAATTACATGGAAATCAGTAGAAATGGAAAAAGAGTTGGCTTTTTTGGTTTTGTTTATGTTTTTGAAAAGGCAGTGATTTAGGACAGAGTATTATTATTTTATAGGAAAGCAAAGTGGTGCAGGTTAAAGTTTGATATCAGGTTCACTGTCAGTGTGAAGATATACTGAAAGTTTACTGCTACTGAGATCAATCATCTGCATTCAGATCACAGTTCCTTGAAATATGTATTCCAGACTTGGATATTGTCAGAGGAAAGAGAGGAAGCAATGGTGTTCATGACATGATCTACGTGGCTTGTAGTCATACCCATTTAACCCAGAGTTATGTCCATTTGGGGGTTCGACCAACTCCCACTTTACTGTTAAGCCAAGTAGTAGGTTACAGACTTCTATTTCTCATGAATACAAAAGCCTGGTGATTTTTAGGGGAAAATAAAAGGCTGATATGCCCTCTCTTGTATATTGTTCCTACATGAGAATTGATCTTAGTTTAGGTCCCTTTAAATGTGGATGTCCTGGATTTTTATTTTGTTTTTACTCTTACCATGACTTCATCTTACATTCAAAAAGTTCATTTAACTAACCCAGAGACACACGTGGAGACAGCTCAGATGAGTTTCAGACAAACATCTGAAGTTTTGAATAGTGATTTGAGTTTAAAATCCTGCCTTTACAGATTTCCTATTCTTGATGAAAACTGGACAAAGAAAAACCAAAATAAAATGGAAACACTTATGTCAAGTAATTAAAACCACATGAGATTGCATAGTTAAGAAAAATATATGGCATCAGAAAGTTTTCTGTTGACTGTTGCAAGTCATCAGTTACTTCTGATTCCAGGTACACGTCTCAGCAGTCCTAAAACCACTTCAAGGTGCAGGTTTCTAAAGGATGTTTTTTATGGCTAGGCTGCAAGGTGCTGCTTCAGCCGCAGAAGATCAAATGCTGGGTATTTGCAAAGTGGGAGAAGACAGACCGCAATGCAGTTTTACTTTACTCTGATCCAGGCTATCTGCTGCACAGAACAGGATGGGTTCTGCTGATCAACTTGGACACACTATATTTACAACTGTCATTTTTTACAGGTAGTAACTAATTTTACATCAACAATCACCCCTTTTCACAATTCTGGGTCCAAAGAAGCACTTTTATTTTTCCTTCTTCTGCAGCAAACAAGTTGTGTATCTTACAGGCAGTAGTCGGTATTTTAGCTACTCATAATTCAGTTTTGAGGGTTATGAACCTTTAATAAATTACATCTTCTGGATCAATGTTCGGATTCAGACATTTAAAACCGTGTTATTGAAAGTTACTCAAGTTACTCTCCATTACATTGTGCAGTATATTCCAGGTAAATGCACTATGTATTGCCTGATTGACTTTAGCTGGTCTTTGTAAGAGCAGGTTTAAAACTCAGATCAGCAATACCTTAGCCTGTAGCTGTCTTATTATCTTTTTATCTTACTTGGTGGGGGTTTGTGGGTTTTTTGGGGGGTTTTGTTTTGGTTTGGGGCTTTTTTTGTTTGATTGGTTTTGGTTTGGTTTTTTTTGGTTTGGGGTTTGGGGTTTTTTTGTTTGACCACAAGAAACCTGGTGTCCCTACCTCAGGCTGTCATCATTGTCATTTGGACATTGAATCCTGCTGCTTCTTATATGTTCTATATTTTACTCCAGGACTTTTCCTGAGGGAAGGGCAGAGTGATATCTTCTTAAATACTAATATATAACCTAGTGTTTATGGCACGCTCCCAAGAACTGTGAACCCCTTAAGCAGGAGAACGTAAAAAAGTTAGCTTTCCCACTTTGTAACCCCAGAGCAATTGAATAAACAACGGGTGGAGGCAGCACCACTCCATATTTGTGTGGAGACTGTTGGATGGTGAAACACATACCAAAGGAGTGTTGAACGTAATAATCAAAACCAACAGTGGTATACAATAGACCACCCAAAACACAGCTGTGACAGTTTTTCAGCTCTGTCATGGAAACAATGAATAGAAACAACAAGCAGAATAGTTTTGAAAATAGCACTTCTATATTTCAAAGTAGAATCTTAAACTTTGAACCAACCAGGATACTATTTAGAATCTTTTTGCAGATATAATTTTTGCTGTATGAGGTCAGCTGTGCTAACAGCACTGGAGAGGCGTAGACCCTAACAAAGTGATAGGTTAGCATGCTGTGTAGGAGTTAGGCATGTCACAGAACTGCTTTAACTGGATATTTCCTGGTATTTAAAGAATTGCGTTTAGAGGTAATGGCTGTCAATACTTAATCAGAACAACCATTATTATTTTATATCATACAGACATGAATACATTAAAAAAATATTTAAATAGTTGTGAAGTCTTTTCCGTTTTCATTCTGCTCTAGAAATTATGAGCTTCCTAGTAGCAAAAACACTTTTTTCCAAATGAAGTCTGTGAAATTATGACCAGAGTAACTTTGCAGACTTTCCCTAGCAGGCCTTGAAAGGTGTGGCAGATGTGCACTAGCAGAAGGTCAAGTTGATACGCATCTTGGGGTGACCATAATTTAGATTTCCAAAGAACCTCTGCAAGACTGACTATGATTCTGTTGAGTGGCTTGTGGAGCCACCTCCTTTCTACTGATGATGAGTGTCAGTATGCAGGGTTTTCTTATCATAGGACAAGGTTCTCAATAGACCATATTCATAACTGGGTATCTTTCAGCCCATGTGAGAACTTTGCCAGCCCTGTCATACAGTATTCACTACACTTTATCCCAAAGCTGCTTGAATAAGAAATTACCAATTTTCTCATGAGCTCTTCTAGAAATTTCACCAGTATAAAATACCTCACAAATAGAGGCACCTCTTTCTATACTGATGAATTCCTCTGCTATAGAATAAGGCGTAAGTGCTTCTGGTTTTGCACATGAGCTCCAAAACATAGCAAGATTAAGGCTAAAATTTGTGAATTCCTCAGTTTTGGAATGTCTCAGTGATTGGTTGCCAAGCTTTAAATACCTAGGCTTTGATTTCCCTGAGCTGTTGATCATCTGCTACTCCTTTAGATTTCATCTACAGAGAGTACTATCAGTGCTTCAGATATCCTTACCCTGACTGTCAGAAGTAAAGCCAAGAAATTATTTTCCTATCTATTAAAGCTTCAATAAATAATGTCTTTCCATAGTCCAGGTTGGAGGAAATATTTGGAAATATTAGGCGGAAAGACCATGGGAAATGATTGGGTGATCAAATCCTTTGCCTGAAAGTGTAAGCACCTGAGGTGCAAGTTCCTACTCTGAACCAAATGGTTCAAAGCCAGATCTACTCTGAACATTCCCTATAACACAGTATTGGTTGCATAGGGTGGTAGCACCTCTTTCTCTGACTTAGAAAAGAAATTCCCTCTTACACTGAGACTTTCCATCAGAAGCCAGGGTGAATCCAATCCTATTTTTAAAAGTTTGGATAAGACAGCACTTTCCTGTAACCCCTTTCTTCTCTCCCACATTCCCCAAAATGTTTGACAAAAATAATCAAAATCTAAACTAGTTCTTATCTTAAGCTTGATAGATGAAAAATCACTTTCAGAAGCTAGTTATCACACTAGCCAGTTCAAGCCAGTTCACTTAAGTTTCACATAAAACCACAGAAGACCATCAGCCATCTTCCTGCTGTCCTTTGCTCTGCAAGAGCAGAGCACTGTATACCTGCTAGTGTTGGGTGGAGGATTCCTAATGCCAACTTCATTCATTAAAAATCCACATTCCTTCTTTGAAAATCTTCCAGCCTGAGCCCCACATGAGGTAGAGACTCGAGGAAAAACTAGGCTGCAGAGGATCCTGAATCCCATCCTTAGTGAAGCTGCAGTGAGAACAGGCAGTGTTTAACAACTGGAGGGTGTTCGAGCTGTTTTCAGCATTTGAAGACATTTAATGGTGTTCTAGAGGGAAAAAAAGTGAAATGCTAGTATGTAGTGTGACTTGTATGGCCTACATGTGGCACTATGACATTTAGGGACAACAGTGTTAAAGAAAAGAAAAAATATATGATAGATTAGACATATTTCTGTAGTAATAGAAATCTATAGTAACATAGATTCAAGGTAGCACAACATTTATTAACAAATTCCGTGTTTAATAAAAATGTAAGGGCTTTTTTTCCACTCTAAGTAAAGGGGGAAAAAGAAAGAATAAGGCTACCTCTCTCCTATACTTCTGTGCTGTCTTATTGCAACATCTCAATCTCCACTGGGCACACATAGATCATGTCTGCCCAGAACATAAATACACAGCAGTACAACAGAAGTATTAAAATTAACAGATACATCCAAGGAGCAAAACCAGCTAACAAATGTATCTTTTTAGACTTCTGTAAGAGAACAAGATTTTTATCAGAAATGCTGTTTTTCAGAGGACACCAGGATAATTTCCTCCTAATAAATTTCCATATTATTGAGAGCAGCTAAAGTTCTGCCAGTCAGAGAGAATCTCCCAAGGGTATGTCTTACGCAGCTCTCCTACCACTGGATTAGATGTATGCACACGTTTTCAAATACAGTGAGCCCAGAGTACCTCTGAAAGTGTGTTTGGGTATTAAAAACACACAACAGTGGTAGAAGTTTGCCTTGTTTTAAAAAAGATTCTCTACTTTGTTTATTGCAGGTTTTTTCCCTGAATTCAGAGGAAATGAGCATGCATAATTCCATATTCCCTGGAAGACAAAAGGCAAACATTGGTCTAAATGCTTTGTGGTGTTGTTTTGCAATTTTCATGAATCAAGGCTTATTTTTTTACTGCATCACCTATAATATCTTATAAATCTCTCTCCTTTCCCTTTAAAAATATTTAGAAGGGAAAAAAGAACTGTGTGTCATAGGGTATTAGCTGATTAGTTCATTCAAACAGTGCTAATTATAGGTTTAATTGCTTAAATGTGAAAGTCATTTATTTAAATTAGCTGCATCAAACATACACTATGCTCAAAACCTGAAACATTTTGGTACTGAGAACCAGGGTTATATTCTGTAAACAGAACATGCAAAATATAAGATGAGAAACAATGTGCCTCTATGTACTGATTGGCAAACTCATTTAAACCCCAAACTCCCTCCTCCCCTGCCTCTGGGGTCGGAGAACAGCCTCATTTGAACAATGACTAATGGAATGCACTGAAATGTGCGGAGGGTTGAAAGGAGAAATACTATTCAAGCCAACAAACTCATTTCATTTGTGATTTAGAGGGGCGCTGCACCTTTCCCCTGAACTCCTCCTGAGAAAGAATGGATAGGCATCTCAAGGTTATGTAAAAATGGGTATTTCGGGTGGAAAACTATATTGGTTTTTAAAATAATGAATGAAGAAATAAACAAAGGTTTGTTATGTCATAAAAATAGTGCAGGGAAAAGATGCTTGCACCACAACAAAAAGGTAGTCAGGGCTGTAGTGGCTATAGCAATGACAGAAAGAGTATGTTTGTGAATTAAAAAATATGGTGTATTAAATATGCAATGTGAGAACTATGATCAGAGTGCAAGAGATGGGCTCAGCTTTTAAATTTGAGGGGAAAAAAAGGAAGAAAAATAAGAGAATTTTAAAGAAGAGAAAACATTAGATAATTAACATATTGAAGCATGTCTGGCTGCCAATCCCTCCATCTTCCTGTGTTGACAAAGGAATGCGTCTATATATGTAGATAGATGTTTAGCTTTTAAGAAACATTTCTTTTTTTAAGAAACAAAGAGATTCAGAAGAGCTAGATTCCCCAGACATATCAGTTTTTGTGTTCTGTATCTCTGCTTGGTCTGTAATCAAGTTGTATCTGAATGTTATTGCATTTTTCTAAACCTTCAAGTTGCTATTAAGCCCCAGTATTCTGAACAACATTATGGAAGTACACACAGCAGCAGCGGCAAAGGCTGGTGGATGCAGAAAGCTCCTCTTAATTTAATAAGCGTTTTTAAACCAAACGCTATGCACCATTGACTATGCAGGAAAGCTATTTTTTGCTGCAAAATTTCCCAGCTCATGAATATCCTTGTATGCTTCTCTGTGCACAGCCTCTCTCCGTGCCCCCTTTTCCTGCTGAGAGGGTCATATGGCCACAGGAGAGCCTGACCCCCTGTTTACATTTCACTGTGCAGATTACACAGTGAAGAATAATACTACAGCTGGTTACTGCTTACAATTATTTAATTTAAAAAAAAACAATCAGCCACCACTTTAAAATCTGAATTTATATAAATCCATCTGTCTCTGTGTATCTTTCTCTTTCTCCACATACGACTTGCTATTTATTTTTTACTTGTGAATTTGCTATACTCATTCATTACAAGCTCAGAGCTTCCCTTTTGGGTGGAGATGATGGACATGCTTTTGCTCCATGCAATGCAGAGCCTTAACTCGGAAAGATTAGAAAGTTAAAATTGTTTGGAAAACATTACGGTCCTATTTTTATAAGCAAAGTAAGGCAGGGAGAAGGTACAATCTTGCAGCAGTCAGTGACAGAGGAAGCAATATGTCCCCATGCTTGAGGCTGAGCCAACAGTTTCATCTCAAATTTTTTAGACCCTTACCCTCCTGGCACACAGTGGTGCCCCCACAGAGAAGCAGATTTGAGAATGGCTAAGCAAAACTGCAGTTAAACATAATAACTCAAGTAAAAAAAGCACCAAAAAGATAGGATGGCAAATTTAGAAAGTCTTGGGTAGACTTTGCTGAGATTAAATCTAAATTGAGTGGATTTCCAATGTGATCAGGGAACAGCATGTTAAGGAAGAGAGTTGGAGACATATCCTCAGGGGATTTATGTGGTTATACCTCCAGATGATCCCAGGGCAGTTGGAAAATGAGATACAAAGGGCTCTATTCTGCCCTCATTTGCACAGCATTTAACTCTGATTTTCATGCCATTTAAGCAAGAATGTCATGTAAAGTGTCTTGATCATTGAAAATGTTGCCAAATACATATTCTCCCCTCAAGATTACTGCATGCAATTCAGATCATGGGATATTTACACTAGTAGAGTTGGCCTTTAGAAAAGAGGTACAGACATTAAAATAGGGGTTGTAACCTGAATTGGCCTGTTTCTCAGCTACTTAGCCAATATAACCATCTAAATTACAGTTTCTTTAACAGTTTTACATTTGTATTTGCCAGAGCAAACTGGTATTTATATACTAGACATACTTCATATAAATGTCCTGGGATACACCAGAAGTGCTCAGAATGCCATCATTTAAGACTATCTAATTTGCTAATATATGTAAATCTAAAGTATTACCAGTAAGATGCAGGAATGGGGTGTGTCACATCTTCCATTCATTATATGATATCGTAATAATATGTCTCCTCATTCTTAGGTGTTTTAAAAGCTTAGCATTTCCCAGTTTCAGAGAGTTATGTTGCCCTCTGGATAAAAGATGGAGAAATACACGGCAATGCTGACTTTTTGAAGGAAAACTTTTACATAATATAATAAATACATGGTATGTTAGCCCCCACTTAGCTCTGCTGTTACATGTTATGAACAGGCCTGTTTTATCTTATTCCCATTGTTATAATCCTCAGCCACTTAAATGATCATGAGACAATCAGCTCAAAGGTGTTAGGGTATGTTTTTATACTCATGGTTGCATTTCGGTCATTGACTTTCTCATCTCCTTATTAAAAACAAAAATTAAAGTGTGATACCAGCAGGTGTGGTCCTATTCTGGATAGGGCTGTACTTTAAAAAAACTCATCAGATTCTGTGAAGGCTCATGCCACAGTTATTCTGGAAAATTATAGAGAACTATGAACACAAAAGGCAAGATAAGTTCAGAAGTTTCTTTTCCACATTTTAGTGACACTTCCTCAGACCTACTTGGTATTGAATTTAAGATGCCAGTTAAAAGAGCCCAGTGAAAGAACCCAGCAAGTTCCCTTGCCCAGCTTTATGTCTTCGCTTTACTACAGTATCTTTTAGATACTGTATCTTTTTACTACAGTATCTTTTAGATACTGGAGACTGACCTAAAGGATGGGCATTTCTCTGAAGTTGGCTCAGGCTCATCTTGAAACTTGAAACTAAGCAGAACCCCTCATTTATGAAGTAGGAATAAGAGGCAAAGTGGGTTTCAAGGCTCAGACTCATGCTCAGAACATGAGGAGGAGTCTTTAATTAATCAAGAACCTCTTCAATACACACTTCGGTGTATTTCAGTTCGTGACTAGTTTTTTTTAAGTAGTTTGTTGCATATTTGGCCACTGAATCATGTTATGTTTGGGAAATAGACAACAGAACTCAGTGTGTTACAGCAACAGTGAGGCATTTTTGTGCCCCTCTGTTTTCAATCTCTGTGAGTAATGCAGCAAATAGATTGTGTGATGCATTATAAATTACATGCTGCATAATAGTAATCATTATCACTAACCAAACGATATAGAACATAACAAGAAATACTAGCAAATATTCAGTGAAAGCCAACTTTGAAATTATGTGTCAATTTATTCAAGGAGCTAGTCCTAAAATAAAAGAACAGAGAAAAAAATCATGTAGTCTACCTATAATTGAAACAAATACATAAATTCTGTTACATAAGGTCTAAAACTGAACAGCCAAAGATCTATTTTGTTGCCAGATTTTGAGCAGAGTGTATACTTAGGACACTAAATGCATATTTGAAAAAATTAATGGACAGGTGTAAATAAGGCAAAATTCCTACACTGTTATTTCTTCGCTAGCCTATAGGCTGAACTTTGTGGGAATGTTCAGTGCTCTTCAGACTGAAAAAATGCAGATATATGTCAAAGTAAAAAAAATGCCCACTGAGAAAAGAGGAGGTATTAGCTTTTCTTCCCCAATCTCAATTAATTTTCAATTTGAATTTGCCGTGAGTACTGCGGGAGAGATTAGAGGGATTCCAGCTGCAGTGCTTTTCCTTGCAAGACACCTTTCTGCATGCTATAAAATGACCAAATGATGGTGTAAGTTTGGAGTGAACATACGGTCTTTTCCACATATTGTCTAAGAATTTGTAAAGAGGACTCATGTCTCAATTTCTAAAAGCTTTTTCATTTATAGAAATAGAAAAGTTGGTAAAAACCAAGGCTAGCAAGGGAGTCTAGTAGTACTTTCTTAGTCAGTGAGTACTGACTTGATTTTTATATCTCTAAACGTTATTAACTTTACTGACATCAAAGAAGGCTCATACCCTTAACACAATATGAAGAAAAAAGGTATCTGGCTGCACTGGCCTCATGTTTCATTGTACTATCACATCACAAGCTGCTGAACTGATAGAAGAAATCACATATCCTCTACAAAAGAGAGAAGAGAAATGTATATATAACAGTCTTTGAAAGTTCTGTAAATGCACATTAGGCACTGACTGCATTTTGCTGGCACAATACATGGCACTGACAGCAAAGGCACAAAGTCATGCGTCTTTAGCAAAGACAATAGAGAATACAGGATTTAAAGTTGCCATTAGGGAGCACAAGCGAATAAGGAGTAGTGCTTCTGATGGGATCTGCCTTTGAATTTTTAAAGCATTATAATGTAACCAGAGCAGAAGCTGTTCTCTTCAGCCATATTGAGCACAGGTAGGGTGATCATTCCTAAAAATATAGAATCATAGAATCATTAATAGCTTGCCTCACTCAATTCTTACCTCAAATACTTGCAAGAGAAAAAAAAACAAACAACCCAATATTAGCATAATTATTGCCGCTTAAAAGAATTGCAGCATGCTAAGAATGTAGCTGTCACAAGAAAAACAGTTTTTTTCTTCTATAGTAGCACTATAGAAGAGTATTTCTGCACCTCTATAATCCACTGGGGCTAGAGAAGGGCTAACACTTCTGCTTTCTGCCTACAGCCAGGGATGCTGGGGCTGAGGGTGGGTTTCAAACAGCCAGCTTCAGACAGGCAAAGACTGCTCCATTTAACTTTTTATCAAACTGACTGAGACCTAGGTATGTGTATTTTCCCTCTCAAGTAGGGACATGAATCATGGATGGAAGGAGATAATTACTGGCATCCAAAATTCTCCTGTAATGATAGGAAATAGAGAACAGAAGAGATAGGACAAAGAGGGACACACACATGACAACGAAGGGAATGGGGCGCTTTTTTTCCCCCTGAAATATCTATCACAAATGTGGAACACAAGTCAAACATTAATTAGATAAACTCTTAGGTATTGAGATTGTCTTGGTTATGTGTGTGTATATATATATGATCTCTAGAGGTTTCTTCCAACTCTAACAATTCTGTGATTCTCTGATATACTTAATTTAACAGGGGCCATTAGGAAGCATATCACTAGTAAAGGCCTCTGTGTTTCTGTAAATACAACTAAAAGCATGGTCCCAGGGTTATGGCATATATCTCAAGAACTGCATGTGCATACGTGCCATTTCCAAAGTTCCAGGAGTTTTATTTCCAGGTATAACCTTTCCAGGTATAATCTTTATGAGAAATAAATAAGCTGGTTTTATTATAAGCAAACTAATTTAGTGGAAAAACAGAAGAGGGTGGGCTTTTCTTTTTCATTTAGTTCCAAAGGGTTTTTTAGGCATATCGTGAAAGCTGTAAGGTGGAGGGTCCTGTCTGGGCCTGACGCCAGGGAAGCTTTGCGGCCGGGAATAGGGAAAAGTATAAAAACACAAATGTATCCTTTGCCACGTGGCCATCCATTGTGTACAGAGAGACCCCTCTGTACCGTACAGAGGGGTATGTCACAAATCAGTCAAGAGGGAAGGTAACACCCCCTCCTGAGTCCAAGAAATTACCTTTTAAGGTAAAAACCAGTAGTCACTGAATATTTAACAGCTTATGTAACCAAGAGAATACAAAAGGCGCGATTTTCAAGTGGTCGAAGTGCCTTTAGGTCCACGTGGCTTGGAGCGCACCCAGCGCACTGAAATAAAGAACTTCCAACCACACTTTCCTTGTCCTACAGGTATATTTCTTCCATTTTTAAATTTAAAGGAAGGATTTTTCCTACACCTTTCACAAACACCGGACAAACGTGTGTACGTAGGTGGTAGCACTTCAGTGGAATTGTCAGATTTCAGATAATCTAATGGTGTAACATGATATGTCTTTTCTATTTAATGTGTTGTGAAAAATCTAAACACAGTTAAGATTTTTATTTTATTACTTTCATTTTCCCTTTTTTTCCAGTGTTCTTTTTCCAGTGTTCAGTGCATGAGCACTGAAAGCTGAACAAAACCCATAATGTGATGTTTAAAACAGTTACCATTTTTCAGGAGTGTTTTTTTAGGAGGTGGTAGAGATTGAGAGATTGTTTTCTAAATTAAGAGTCCAAGATTTATGGGCAATTTGAGTGGTACCTGGAAAATCGAAGGAGTGGGAAGGAGAGAAAGAAGTAATGGTGTTGTATTCCAAGGCAGAAATAAAAAGCTTTTGTTGTCAAATTCTTATTACCAGGATTTAGTACTTTTTTGTATTTATTTGAGTAAATACTTAAACCTGTTCATCTCAGTCTTGAAATACAGCTGGAAAAAGCCTAACAGCTTGACCACTAGTCCCTGATGAGGTAGCAAGAGTAAAAAAAATGTCAGATCCCATGAGTACTGCACTCGGATACCTGAAACTTTGCCACGAGCATGGAGTGGCATGGCGAACTAGTTAAAGCATAAGTCTTACAACCTCAAGTATAAAGGTGAAGTAAATACGTTACAAAATCCAAGGAAATATGAATACAAGGTTCAGATTGCCTGTATCTCCATTCTCCCTGTACCTGCTCATTCAAATTGAAAGGAGTCTGGGCTGGAAGCTGACTTCAGGGCTGAACCTTCTTCTCCCAAAAGTAGAAGAGATGCTCCATCTGTTCTACAGAGGTTCCTGTGGCACACTGAGTATGTAGAGGGAAGCATAGTCACAAGGAAGCACCATCACTAATACTGTATGTCCTCTCATTTGCTTCCAACAGAAAAAGCTTGTGCTTTGCTTGGTAGACTTTTAGAGTTGTAGTCACTGTTGCTTTTGTATATTGTTAAGTATTTACATTAGAGAGAATGGGCTCAAAAAAGAGTGCTTCACAACTGGAGCAGAAGGTAGTGAGGTCTGTGGGGATTTTTTTAAATTTCTGGAATTCAGTCCAGTGTGAGGTCAGCCCTGCAGAAAGTTATCCTCTCCGCAGGGATGAGGTTCCCTCCTAATACAAAGCCCTCCATTTTTCATAGAAGTGTAGCAAGCAACAAATCCCTTCCACAACTTTTTATATATCCTGGGCAAGGCAGTGAAGTATGCCTTCTTTGGCATACAAGGCAATGCAGCGTACAGCGGAATATAAGTAACAGCTCCCTGAATCTTATTTAAAATCTGAGGGGAAGCATCAGAGGACAGATCTGATGTGCTCACAGTAGGTTGCTTTGTTGAAAATACATGTTTTTTAAGAAGTCTCTGTTCTCCAAGGCTGTTGTTGAAGACAGCATAATGGGTTTCCTGCGTGTTCAAAGTTCATACAAGAGTAACAAATATATGAGTATCTAAGTGTAGATCCTTAGCTGGAGATGACAGCAAGTATTTAATCCATAAACAGCATTCTGGGAATTTAGCAACTGCAAGGGATTCAATTGTAATGTCAACCAGCAGCCCAAGTTCACCAGGTCCACGATGTACACAGAAGGGTAGAGAGGGCACATATTTAGATGACGGGTGACCAGTTGGCATGACAGAAGTCCAACACCCTACGTAGTCCTTCCTGGGGATCTGGGCTGTTTTCTGCCTTTCTGAGAGACAGATGAAGCAGAGCACCTTGGGACCATATCACAGAATCAAACCTACATTTACATTTCTTTCAAAAATGCATGCATGACATTTTGTTTCAAAATTACAAGTTTAGTAATGTGGAATAGATGCCTTCAGGATGCTATTATTCCTTGGCAAAAGTTACTGATAACTTAGAATAATCATTTACCCAGCAGGCCCCCAGTGTTGCTAACTTCTGCTAACATTCTGCTTTTGTCCTTCTTTCCCATGTAATTGTTCCTAAAAATAATCTCTCATCAAGTAAGTAAAACCTGGTTAGGGCCACTCAAATTCTGTGAAAATGAATATAGCATTTTCTGAAATTAACTATTTCCTCATTTTTTCGTGCTTCAATTTTCAGCTTTCCTTCAAATTCACATTCCATGCCTGGTGCATTTTAAATCAAAGACTTTATATTTAATAGATTATTATCTCTAGCAGTCTTGTTATTTGTTTAAAAGTTGTCAAAAAAATTACATAGATATTTCTTGAGGAAAAAGAACCAAAGTTTATTTCTTTTAAGATATAAAAACTTCGGCCATTATTAGACATCCATCCTATTTCATACTCATGCTGCACATTGTAAATCTCTTTTTGTAGTGTTTTAAGTGTAAAAATCTAATTTTAACCAAGTTTAAATAATTTATTTTACTTTACATACATATATTTTAGAATTTAAATATTAAATATTTAATTTTCATTTTCTCAGTGTCCAGTGGGAATAAACAGTGTATGAACTGTCTATCATTGCATCCTAGTAAAAATCTCATCAAAGCCCACTATTTTCAGATTTTTAAGAGAACATTTCTTCTGAACAGTTGAAGCTGATAATTTACCTGGATCCTAGAAACTAACCCAGAGGAAAGAGTTCATCTGTAATATGTAAAATAGTGCTAAAAACCAGTTACGCACAACCTATTTATTACTTATCCCCATATTTGGGCAAATAAACTCAACTGCATTTCACTCATAAAGTAGAGAGTATAATTTGTATTAAACATAGCTTCATGGCTACCCTTGTAGGTAGAGCAAATGCCTTGCAATGTTACAGCATGAATAGTCACAAACAACTCGGACAAACAAGCTGCCAGCAGTTGCCCTCTTTTCCTGTTGGTTTTAGAAGTGTGTTTTATGGCAGTAGCAACAACTGTCTATTTCTTTTAGCTGATCTAAATAATGTATTACTGGCTAATTAGGGAAGAGATCCTTATAATCTCACAGATGAAGTTACTAAACAGTTTTATTTACTGTTCAGTATAGTTAAAATTTTAATACTCCTGATATGGTACCAAATAGGCTTAAACAACTGGACAGCTGGAAAGAGGCAGACTCTTTTTGGTTGATTTTACAAGCTTCAATGAAATATCCAAAGTTGAGGCACTCTCATAAAAAATCATAAAATTCTTCTACAGTAGAAAATAGAGCCAAAATAATGTTATTCTTTTTAAGAAGAAGTTGCAGGAAAGTTTATGCTATTCAAAAACAATCAAAAATATCCACTTTTTTGTAGGTATGGGGATTGTGGGAAGAGGAACAGAGACTGGAAGACAGGAAATAGCATCTTACATGCACACAGTTGTTACGCACACAAACCCAGTACTACGACTCCTCGCTAGGGAGCAGCATACATACTACCATTAGTGCCACAGGCATACATGGTATATATGCCCTTACTTAGCAGTCCACTGTGTTGGAACAAACAAGAAGATGGGTGCCAATTCATGTGGGGAAGCGGATTAAGCTGGAACTGTTACAGGAATTCTTGCTCTGTACTCTGTGTCCCACCTCTCTCAGTAGTTGGTGTCCCCAGAGCAAGGGCACACAGAAGTTTCATGATCTTCAACCAACTTTTTAATCTGAACCATAACAGGAGAATTTTTTAAACAAGATCTTGCTGTACAATTTGATAAAAGCAGCAAACATGAAGGCTAATACCAGAACTAAAATAGGTTTAAACCTATAAAAGATAGTCAGTCATCTTTGCTCATACCAAAAGGATTTTGCCATTCTTGTGTTCTAGCTTCAAAAGAGAACTATAAAGCCTCTGTGCTTACACAGCCAGTGAAAACTGTTTTGGAACATCTAGATTAAGAAGCCTGGATATCAGAAAAGACTGATAAATTATCTTAAGCCCAAGTTCTTGGCTCTGGTTTGTATTTGACAAGCCCAGAGAGCAGGAACTGTTACAAGGTGGAAACTGCTTTTCTTCCTGTACCTAAACTGGTGAAGTTTACTTACTTTGTATAACTCATGAGAAGTTTAATTGCAGAGCGAGCTTTTTTAATTCTCGTTCCATGTCTTTGCTATCACTTGTCTTTGCTGAGATTGTTCCTGGCCAGGTGAAATGGTGGAAAAAGTATTCTCAGTGAATAGCAAACGTGCTGCAGAATGCGGTAGGGAAACATACAGGTTTTCTCACAAAGATCAGAAAGAAATATTTGTGTCTAAAACTGTTGATTATTCATTTTCAAAATAGCTCTTTTGCTTTGACATGTCTTTTGAAAGGAGTTACATAAGCCAAAATGAAATTAAATATTTTATCTCAGGATCATCTAGCAGTTTTAGTTATTTGTTTCCCTGAAAAGCAGACAAATTTTTGTTTGAATTCTGGAACAGACCTCTGTTATTTTCCTAGCCCAGTTATAACCTCACAGTCATTTCCAGTGCAAAGAGTGCAAAGAACTTCCAGCTAAAAGTGCAAAGAAAATCTATAACCAGGCTGCAAAAGACGATGTAGACAAATAATTGTATGTATTCCCAATGCTCTGTATTGCCACTAGAATATCAAACATAGCACAAGAAATCAAAGAACAGGGAATATGAATCACAGCACCATACTGAGGAAAGATGTCGCCCTACTCATCTCTGGCATAAAAGAACAACCAAAACTGAACATTCAGAGATATGAATGGGAAGATTTCTAGAAAGACAGCAAACTATATTCTGTTGTAAAAGAAGTGACACTCATTCTCTACCAAATTGCCAACATGTCATTCTTAATTTGCTGTCTAGTTTTATTCTATATGTATATCAGGCCTCTTTCACTGATATGTATAGAACTTAGGTCAAAAATAATATTAAATGCAGAAGGTGTGAACTTGAAATTCTATTTTTATTGCTTTAGTTTATCTGTCCAATTGTGTTTTGGGAACTTTATGACTAAATTATCATTGTCAAGCTATAACAGCTCAAGATTGTTGTAAGGTTTCCAAAATCTTAGATTTTGTCAAAAACTTCATTGTATATCTTTTGAGGATTCTCACTGTCAAGCATCAACACAAAGGTAACTTAATTTCAAATTTGTACACACATCTACTGTAGGACAAAATCAAACCTGCAGTGACCAAAGGCTGTGAGTAACTTGAGCGAATCTGCTCTAAAATATGTGATGGAAATTAAAATGAAAGTAGTAAAACTATATAAGGAAAGGATGTTGTTAAACGTCCATTAGATTTAGGAGTGTTTACTTTTCTTATGTCTCTGGTTTAAAGTGGGCCAAATCCAAATGTAGAGGCATATGCCTTCTAGAGAATTCTGTCTTCAGGGAATTTGCTAATGGGAAAGCTTTAAGAGCTGTTGAGTTAGTCCTTGAATTTGGAATTGATGTATCTGCCCTTTGCATCTTTAAGATGTTGCACAAACCACCTTAATTACTAAATAAACCCGTTCAGATCTCAGAGGAGAAGTACTGTGTATTTAGGGAAAGGAAAGGGAATCTCATGAAGCAATATAAATGCCTTCAGGTAATGCAAGTACAACCACCAGTGAGGTACATGCATGCAATTCAGAGCAAATTTTGGGCTCATTTGATGCAATTAAGTATTAATTATTTCATTTTTCCCCCCGGTAGATCAGTATATTAAAGAAAAAAAGCTGCACAATGGTGTAGAACCTACCCATCTGCCCCAAAATGAATGAGACTGTAGTTAGTCAAGCATAGTCTATTCTGCTTCCCCTAAATAGTGTGATGCTAGAAAATTATCATGACCAGACTATTTCTCAACAAACTTCCGCAAAATACTGCAAAACACAGTGGCATGAAACAGAACACTTCATATACACTCTTAAAACTGTCAGTGGGGTAGGAAGCCCATAACTACCTTCTGAAAAATCCTGTAAAGAAGGATGACATGTTGGTTTCTTTGGAAGCAAGTAGTTTCAGGCCTCCCATGTGAAGACTGATGCCTGAAAAGAAGCTGACTACAGAGCCCTGCTGCTCAGGAGTTCTGTAGAACATGAGAAATGCTGTGGTATTGGTGATAGAAGCAGTAAATAACAGACTCCACTTCAGCCAAGTGGCAATACTGTTCTGTGTTTATGGGAAAACAATCAGAAACTCAAGTTTTACCAGCTCTTACCAGGGATTATTTACCCCATTGTGAAGATGTAACAGGGCACAGATTGGAAATCCACAATGCTTCCTTTCCACCTGCCTTTTCTAGAGAAAGTGAATGGGAGACAAGTCCTTGTTTAATCATAAAATTAGTTTCAGCAAAACAAATAAACTTACTCAGGCATTTAGAAAGCAAGAGAAGTTTTAAATTCTCTCCTAAACTTCTTAAACTTCCTGGACAGTTGCATGCATTTCTTTCTTCCAATAGAGCTCTTTTTAATTCTTTATTGCTGTCAGTTCCCTTTTATTCCAGAAGTGAAGCTGTGACAGGACGTGGGAGCCCTGTGACAGGAGGTTTTGCAGGCAAATCGATCGCTACAGACACACCAAAGTACCTGCCGCCGACTCTGGAGCAGCCTCGGGGGCCCGTGGTCACTCAGCCGCTGCAGGCAGGGAGGCATTCACCTACTTCCCTTTGGCTGCTGAGCAGCAAACACACTAAAGCAGCCAAATCTCACTTTCCTTCCTCCCCCTAGTATTGGTAAAGAATGTGCAATATCTGTTTTGAAAATGCAAATTTGCCTGGTTTTGTTTTGGGTTGGGTTTTTGTTTGGGTTTGTTGGGTTTTTTTGTAGCCGTAGGGGTTTCTTAAAAAGATAAAAAAATCATGAATTACTACACAGACCATTTAATACCTACAGTAATTTTTTTTCCTCTGTTCTTATTATGTCCGTTTATGTGTTGGCCTGAAAAGTTGCAAAGCTGAGTATGTGACAAAGGAAGATGAGACAGGGCCGGTCTGCAGGGACAGGCAACACTTGGCAGCAGGGTGCCATGGAGGAGAGGAAGCATGCACGGGAAGGATTTTCTTTTTATAGGTTGGTATCTGGAACCTCATTTATCCTAAGGTAGGTTGGTTTACTTGCATGTATATTTATTGTATGTATCTTAGTCTAGTGAAAAACCACTGTGATGTTCCCAAAGCTGCCCCTCTGGGTTCTGCAGGAATCCATCCTGGCAGACAGATCTGCAGTCTTGGAGGAAGTTCAAGTATTTTCCAGTATATCAACAAATATGACAAGAAATCCCACTATATTCTGAGTGATGCCATAATAATAAGTGAGGAAGAAAGTAGTAGCATTAGATAATCCCCATAGAAGACTAACTCTTTGATCTCCAGCATTTACATGCATGCCTGTACACTTTGTACATTGTAAGCATTTGATTTCTTACCAACAAAATATAGCTACAAACTCCTCTTGAATGTTCCAGAAAAAAAATTCTCCTTGATCCAGTTATGTGCTTTCTAAGCAGTAAGGGAGAAAACTGAGGCCTCAGATGACCACAATGAGTAAATGAACAAGTTATCATACAAATGCCAAGAACTAATAATGTCTATTTAGTTTCACTGCTTCTAAATATTAAGTCAATTATAATTCTACTTTTTCTGTGAGTCAGTGCATTATCACAATTTTAATACTTTATCTCCAGACACATAGGCAAGCCTGACACCGGTGCCTGTGTAGATGGGAGCATTAATAAAAATATTTTCATTTCCCCATTTCTGTCTCTGATGGTAACTAAATATAATTTTAACCAAAATAAATTTTGCATCAATTCATGTGAATAAAATCCATTCTCCCTTGTGTCCTTGACCTCCCTAGGCCTAGATCCTTTTGATTTTATTCTCTCCAGGAAACATTCACATACTTGAGCAAATGTGAAATAATGAGCTATGACCTCTCGCGATACTGCTTGTCTGGTTACATCAGTGAATTTTCAGCAAGGGAGCTGTTTCAATGGGTGTCAGTGTAAAGGAAATGACTCACTAGGCTGGCTTATAGCTAGCTGCTTGTAACTACGGAGACTGTTAACTAAATCCTAAATAAATAGCAATAAATAATAGAGAATAAATCATGTTTCATTGCTCGCACTAAAATCTAGTACATGCATTATTAAAATTAAAGGGATGCAAATAGTCAAAAGTCTCTGAGCAAGAGTTTTTTTAAATAAAAGAACTGAAATTTTTGATAATCATCAAGAACAGAGAGGAAGAAACAAAGAGAGAGAAAAAGCCAAAAGGAAGACATTTTACAGGCTGTAGTGCCAGAGTCATTCCTTCACAGGCTTTACATCACAGAAAGCTCAGATTCAGAAGATGTTGAAAATGTATGTCTCCAGTATACACACATCACATTTCAAGATTTCAAGCAGGGTTTATTCATGGTTGGGAGCAGCAGTGCTAAAAGGAAGCAGTTAGAACCAGGACACATTCCTGGGACATTATAATGCATATTATGCATTGTCTCAGCTTGACTGTGAACAATGCACTTGAAAATGAACATCAGCTAATTAGTTGCATACCATAGAGGAGGTTTGAGCCTATTTCATTTACTGCACAAACGATTTCAGACTTTTTTCTTCAGCTCAGAAGAGGCATAGCCCTCCACTCCTTTCTTGGATGCAGAATTTTACATGTGACATGGCGATGCAATCTGGAAGAAAACAGAAACCCTGGAAAGCCACAGACATAAAAATAGAGATAAGAGAATTTTAGCTTCCTTTCTGCTTAAGCAAGTGTTTGAGAAACTGAAATCTGGATCTTGCTAAAGAAGTTTGCATCCACACCACAAATGGCACTGCAATGTAGATACACACTAAGCAGCTGAAAAAAAAAAAAAAGGGCAGCTCACTCTGGTAGCACATAGTCTTTAATTATAACATCATGCAGCTTAGCTGCTCATCCATATGGATACTCCACGCTGAATTGTGTGCTGCTGTGAGTCCTCAAACTCATCTCTCTGAGCAAACTCACCTAAAACCAATTTAATAGCTTTATATTGCAGTGAAGTCTGCAATAGATGTACCCCAAGCTTGTGCTTTTCTATGCTAAACTCCTGTCAACCCCATTCAAGTGTTGCTACCATTTTTGAAATATAAGTAGTCCAGTTTCCCCTCTGACAGACCACGAAAAGGACAACAGCAGTCTTCTGCCAGCTCTGTGCAATAGCTCGCCTAAGAGGCAGCTGGCTACTGGGAAGCTCTGTGAGCACCACAATATAAATGTAATGAAATGACAAGGTTCTGCCATTTCTCATCCTTATCACTAATTGCATACTCTCACAGCTCTCTCTGAGCTCTAAAACTCTGTGAACACCAGAAATGTGAAAGTTTTAGAAGATGACAAACAGCCTGGGAAAAGTTGGAGGTACAAACTGAGAAAGCATTAAATGGAAATAAATTGTGACTGCAAAAGAGGTATTTTTCAGTTATTCCTACACCACCATATGACTTCAGCAAAGCGTGCAGCGAAGTAATGCTCAGTGGACACAAGTTAAGTAGTTGTTAGCAAGGCCAAGGCAAAGCCTCCACACTCTATGGTCACCCCAAAGTGACCACCTAGACCACTTATCTCGCACCTAATAAAGAAACAAAAATGTCTCTTCACATTCTGGTGTGTACCAAGGGAACTTGGCTACTAAAGCATGCCTCTCACATGCACACATGGAGCTTTTGAATAAATGGTGCTGAGCATCACAGTAATTGTATCAAATGACCCAGCATTTGATTCCATTGATGATTTCAGAAGTTCAGAAAGCGATACTGCTAACAACAGCAGTTCAACAAGGCCAGTGTGTGATTGTATGTGTTGCTGGCACTTCAAGCACATAACAGTGTCAGCTTCATGGAGGAACTTCTGACTCTGCACTTGAACTTTCTTTTTTTTTTTTTTTCCATTTCATTTATTGGGTAATGAATGAAACACAAGAATTAAATTCAGAAAAAATATTATCTATTGCTGAAATATGGCTACATGGACCAAATATGAGCACATCATTTATGTCACTGATCATCAGCTATGAAGGGGTTGATCTAAGTCATAGATGTTACTGACAGCTGTGGAGGTGTATCTAGGGATGAGGGTCTCCAAATAAAAGGAAATGCCTTCTTTGCTGAAGTGAGTTCCTATCCAATTCTTGGGTAAACTCCTAGGACAATTACATTCCTTTTGCCTCAAAAGGAGCTTTCTGTCAATCAGGACAGTGTTTCTTCAAGAGTAGTTTTACAACATGTGAAATGTAAGCTCTTTCTAGCTTTGTTTGTAATTTATGTATTTAAAGGGCAAAAAATATTTCTATTTAGCGAATTTCAAAATTCTCTTCCTACCCCTAACACTGACATCAGAGCTATGTCACTATTTTTTTTTTCTCAGGAATGACAGTACATTGTAGTTGTCTGATTTTTTTGTAGTTCTCTAAAACAAAATCTTTCAAAGATAGAAAACAACATCTGAATTTCTTGTCCTTTCTTTTCTCTCCCTTTGCTAATGCTCTCATTTTTGTTGTCATGAGAACATAAACACTTAATCCCCTAAAGTGAACCTTCCTGGCACCTTTTTTGATACGTAGATCGGACATTTCTTACTCTCTATCATTTAATCTCTGAAACAGTTTGTTAAGTTTTCCTCCAAAGGAATGTTTTTATTGATTGTTTCTATGGCTGTGAAACATATTTTCTATATTAACAAAAATGTTTGCATTTGTCTTTCTAAGTTCAGAGTTAGAACTCTTGTAACAGAATTTTATTTTTTTCTTCTACCTAATGTCTATGTTAAGAATCTCCTAACGTTTAAGGCAAGCAGTTTCAAATCAATTGTGTTGTTTTTCAAAAGGGAGGCTAGGGAAGAATTAAGAATCTAAGTTAGATTCTATTTTC
Organism: Chiroxiphia lanceolata; assembly: GCF_009829145.1. NCBI lineage: Eukaryota > Metazoa > Chordata > Aves > Passeriformes > Pipridae > Chiroxiphia > Chiroxiphia lanceolata. The sequence goes on from NC_045640.1 coordinate 16,660,392, forward strand.
TCTTTCACTATCACTGACACATTTACAAGTGCTCAGCTAGGAAAAGTCCAGAGAGAATGAACAGAAGGTTGTAATTGAGGAGTCTAAATCAGAAAAAATAAAGACACACTGTATAAGAATAATAAAAACAACTTCTAACCAACCATGATTTAGCTGTTGTAGTAGTGTTGTAGTGTACATGACAAATAACCCATAAATATCTAATAGAGTTCAAAAGAAGTGATAGAAATAGAACACCAACAATATTATCTGTTGCATACTGATGGAATGAGAAAACTGGAAAGTAAAATATTGAGTATATTTTTCTTTATTGTTTATGTTGGATAGGAAGTTAGGAAAGGTCTCAAGAAGAATTTTTCTCATATAAAGAAGTCTCAAGGATTTCAGAGTATTATGCTTGCCTGTGACATTCTAATCACTAGAGATTAACAGTACTGATATTCATTAAAGAGAATTCAAATAAGTTTCCTTGAAGTAAAGAATGAAGGACTGGACTCATGATCTATCTGTTTGAAAAAATCCTGACAAAAGGCAGTTTAGGTTTACCAGCTGTGATCTTTGCATCCTCTGTAATTATGTCAAGCAGAACACACCTTATTTGAGAGTTGCACGTGTAAATATTATCAGAACATGGCTTAATGCTGTCATTAGCTCTTCCCTAATGTTTCTTTGTCAATTATACAGCAACTTAGATTAAATCAGTTATTTTCAGAGCAAGAGACAAAGTTAAGGACTTGGTGTGTGAGGTCCAAAGTGACAACGCTCACTCCACTGCAACCAGCTGGGGAATAAGAAAGACTAACCAGAGCAGTGACATACATTCCTTAGCTGTCCCTCGAGATGAAAACCAAAAGACAAACCACCTCAAATGTATGTACACCAGTGCATGAAGCCTGGGGAACAAACTTGAGGAATTGGAACTCCATACCCAGTCAGAAATTTATGGTATAATAGGAATAACTTAAACATGGGACAACTCACATGACTCTGGGATCATGGTGGATGGCTATAGGCTGTTTCATAAAGACAGGCAGGGAAGAAGAGGAGGAGGGGTCTTGCCTTATGTTAAATATGTTAAATACAGTAACGTGCAGAAGTCAGCTGTGGTGATTGTGGAAGCCTTATTGAATGCCCCTGAGTCAAAATGAGGTGGGTTGTTGCCAAGGGGGTTCTTACAGTAGACATTTACTACTGACCTCCAAACCAAGAGGAACAGGCTAACAAAGCAATATTTGGATCACTCAAGCAATCTTCGGGTCAGCTAAAGTTTGTTCTTATGGGTGACTTCAACTACTCAGACTTTTGTTGGAAGAACAGTGCAGCAGCTCACATTTGCTCAAAATCAAAACCATGGATGGAAAAGCAGACATTTTTTAATACCCGCTGAGAACCCCAAGGGCATTGCCAGGGTGTTCAGAGATGCAGTTAGAAAAGAAAAGCTCAGCTTGAATTTAAATTGGTCAGAGATGTCAAAAACCACAAGAAAGGGTTCTTCAGGTACATAAACAACAAGCAGACACAGAAGGAAACTATTGCCTTACTGTTAAACAGGAGAGATGAATTAGCCACCAACCATGCTCAAATGGCAGAGGTTCTCAACACTTTCCTCACCTCTGTCTTTACCAGCACTGTTGAGCCTCAGACCTGGGGAACGAAAATCCAGGTTGATACACAGACCCACAGTCAGTGAAGGAAAGCTTGGTATGTGAGCTATTACAGGGGCCTGACACCTAAAATTTGATGGTCCCTGACAATATTCACCTGAGAGTGTTATAGAGCTGGATGATGTTGTTGCAAGACCAGTCCCAGTCAGTGGTGGCCACTTGAAAAGTGTTACAAGATCAATATACATAATTCTATATATTCTGCTTGTGAATGGAAGGGAAGATTTCTAACCTGGGTGTTAGAAAACAGTTCCAGGTAATCTTAGATAAGCACAGTCCTAGGTGCACAAGTCTGTGGTATCCTTACTGGATAGAGATGTTTTCAGAAGAATTGCTTACTTCAAGCTTAGGCTTTGATAGCACAATATTCTGTAAGCATAAAAATCTATAGCATGTATATCTGACACACATAAAGACAGAAAAAAAACCTAACCACAAAACCTGGAAGAAAGCAGGAATAGGGCAAGGATTTGTATTTTATTTTCTGTCACCAAGCAAACTCAGAAAAACACTGGGGAAATGAAGAAGTGCATTTTAGCCCCCTCCAAGCACCAGTTACCTTTATAATAATTTCCAAAAAATAAAAACTTCTTTTCTGGTAAGAATGAGGGCTCCCCAGTGAGAGTTTTAAAGACATGAAGACATTAGTAACATTTGCAGCCACTTCATTGATTTTTAAAAGAAACCTAAACAGTGCAATTCTGTCAGCTAATTAAAATGGTTCTCTCCAGTTGCACTGAATTTCTTTTGGAGGATCGTTAATTTCCTTCCAGCAAATTTCGGTACTTTGTTTTAAGGTTTCAGATTAAGGGAAGGAAGGTTGAGGGAAGACAGTAAAGCCTTACAGCAACACCAGGTACATAGGAGCAGAGACTTTCTGGTACAGCCAGTTAAAGCAAATGCCATTGATTGAGTCAGGACTTGAATGCTTTCTAATGAAAAAGTCCTTTAGACTAGTATTTCCAGAAAGAATAATATCATAAACTATACAAATAAAGGAAGTGATATTTGTCTTTCCTCTTATGTCACATATTAAAAAGAAATAGTTATGAAGGATAAAGTTTACAGTTCCTCTTACCCACTCAACAGGGGACAGCTTCTGACCCTGTCATTGTGCAGTATTGTTAGCATTATTTCTTACTGGTATTCCCCAGGCACAAATGTGATTAAAAAGACTTCTCAAAGGTCACCGAGCAGAACGTCTATTATCTGTTCTAAGACGTGAATTACAAAAAAATAAAGCAGTGAAAAAGATGACTGACCCACTGACTAAGCAGAGGTACAGGACTTTGTAGACCTGAACTCCAGACCCTGCTCTGCTCTGGCAAGACATGCAGATGGAGATAAATGTCATCAGTAAGTCTTCAACATGCCTAAGCATTTCAGCTTTTTTTTTTTAATCCCATTTGATATTCCTCTGCTTTCTCAAGTGTCTAGACATCTCTGAAAACCTCTTACCTAGTCTCCTAGAGGGATAGTGATACTACCTAATTTAGGTGCTGAGACTCCTAACAGTCATTTCAGAAACTGAAGTACAAGCCAGCATGGCTAAGTTAACAGCTTGACCTTTTTTATAGCCCATACTGGGATCGAAGGCAACAAAATGAGTCTTAACTTAGACAATTAAAACTGGACGGTATGAATTACATTCAGTTTTCAAAATGTAGCTAATACACTCACTTATTCAGAGAGGCCTTGGGCAGATTCACACATTAAAGGATATGAAGTTCATATATTATGGTAATGGGAACCATGAAAATAGATGAAGATAAATAACCACATTTGAAGAGCGCACTCCATGAATCTCCTGAACATAAAGAAAATTATGGTATTACGGTATTTTAAAAATATATTAAAAAGTAAACCTTATAGAATAGCACCAAAAATTCTGGTATTTTAGGTTATTGAGATGATAACCCTAGATTGGCACTGAATCAATTAATGCAATAACAAGCAGAAGAATCAAATTTCTTTTATTCCAAGCATTAGGGTTAAACAAATAAACCCATTCATAGCTGCAACATTCCCTGGTGCTCCTCATTTGTGCAGAACTATTTAGGAGTCTCTACCTTGCACTTCTGGGTTAAACTCTGGTAAGGTATATGTAGAGGCAAGGAATCTGTGTCCACACCTCTGCCAAAGCTCACCCACAAACCAGATAATCTTCTTGCTGGTAATGGACAGTTGACTATAATTGCTTTTTTTTTTTTTCATAAGTATATAAATGAGAGACAGATAAAATGAGACAAAAGGAATGTCACAGATGAAATCTGAGATGTGACCTTTTCAAAATAGGGAGCATTTCAGTGATTTTAATTAGAAGCCTAGGAACAAGAGTTAAATAAGCTTGAAGATACCTGCTCTTTCAACTGAGCCTGGTAGGCTGGTAGGAAACTTTGTCTGCCTGCTTTACAGCACATAGGTTTTATAGCCTCTCACTCCATTAAAAAAAATAAATAAATTAGAAGCCCCAAGGCAGCCACATATTTAGAAGCAATGAAAACCCAACCTGTCTACCTCTAAAGCATTTAAAGGCAAATGTATTTGGGCTTACAACCCAGGAATGAAAGCAGAGCAGAATGAATTAAAACATTGTGACTTTTTTGTAACCTACGTTGCTGCTCATGGCACAAGTCTGAAGATCCAGAACACATTCTGTGTTTCTTAATATTTCATAGAAATAAAGAATCTCAGTGCTAACAAAATTAACATTGTGAACAAACGTATCTCATTACAATGTCAAACTATGTAAAACCACAATGGACCATTCCAGGGGAGTCAAAACCAATTAGTTGTATCAGAAAATCTACCAGACTACAAAACAGAGAGGCCTCTGAACTTCTGCAACTGGTTCAGAGATTAAAGAAACTGCAGCACAGCATGGGGACAAGAGATAAAATGAGTGGGTATAAAAAAACTCCAAGGGAACTGAGAAGTTCATGCCCAGTTTCAAAATGTAACAAAGTTTAAAACTGACTTTCTAGGCAATTTTAGGCAGCTTCTCTTTTTATAACTAAAATTGTGGTCCCAACCCATAACATACAGCTCATTTCACTAAACGGACCATCAGTACAGCGCTCTGCCATGAGAATGATTTCTTCTTTCACCCCTTTGTGTCCTAGTGTATACTTTTATTCCCAATGTGAATCCTGAAATGGGAAGAGGATAATCTAATCTGAAAGCATAGTCATTTTTGAGGCTTAATTGTACCTCGAATCACTCATTAAAAAATTACAAAACAAAACAAAAAAACCCAAAACACAACCAACCAAAAAAACCACAAACAAACAAAAAAAAGTACAGCCACCCAACAAAAGAAAAAAAGCAGAAACACCCAAAAAGCGTTTCTCTACTTCTTTGTTTCCATGACCATTACCAGATATGCAGATAGATCTCATGCTTCAGGTCAGACAAGGAAAATGTTCTGTTTCTTGTATGCTCATAACATAGAGCACAAGACATGGATGATCACAAACTCAGCTATAGACACTTTTAATAAACCCATACTAATTGGAGAAATGTGTCAACCCAAGACTGTATGCAGCTCATATACTGCAGACTTGAATCACTTTCATCATGGAAATACGAGGTGAATGAAAGATTAATCTAAAACAAGGTAGATCACTGATAAACTCAAAATACAGAAGCTTCATGTACCTGTCTCCACAAGTTCATTTTTAAACTACATTTATGTATGTATTAGTGGTTGCCTTTCTCTCTTGGCAAGTATCCAGCACTGGTTGGCTGTAGGAAATGTTAAGCAACCCCCACCCCTGAATAACTACTTGGCATAGAAAGATTGCTTGTAACTTGTGCAACATGCTTCATATTAAGGACTCCTCAACTTCAAAGATACTCTTGAAACTGGGAATTAAGCACTTACATTGCATGCTTTGCAAATTTAGCTCTGTGTCTCTTGATCATCATCAAAGTTACCCTGCAGAAGTATTTCTCCCTCAATTTGATACCAGTATTTGAATTAAAAAAAGATTCTGTACAGTATTTTAAACACATTAAAGGGAGCATTTCCTAGCATAAAATCTGGCTTGTTATCATACTGGTTTTGTGGTCTGCAATTCTAATAATAATCATAAGCCTGTTTATTGAGGATGAGGAAGGAAAACATTGTGGAGCAATGTAGCTTACAATGTAAGACAACACATTATGGGCACTCCTTTGGATTCTCATTGTTAACTTTTTTGGACTAAGCATCTCATTAATCAAAATATGAAATCTGCTCCACTGCTTCACAAAAGAAATATGGTTTCTTGTGTCTCATGCTTGTCATTTTCACCCTTGTCCAATGGTTATCACATGAAACTTTCGTATCAAAGAGAAAACTTTGTAGAGGTTCAGTTTTGAATTTCTCCCTTCCTCTTCTTTCTATTGTCTGTATATGAGAAGAGAGTGGGAGGAGGGGGGGAGGGCTGTCTAAAATACATTAGAAATACTGAAGAGTTAAAATATTTTAATGCCAATTAAAATATGAATGACCTCTAAGTTTCCCAAGGCAGCCATTTCCCAGAAGACTTGTGTTCTAAATGCATTTCCTATAGCTTAGTGTGGAAATGAATGTTTCTACAAAATTTGGGAAAAAAAATTCCTGCTTTTTGGGGTCTTGACAGAAGGAAGTATTCACTTGGATCAGGTATGCCAAACATAATTGAGAGATACTTATTAGTGTGTAAAGAATAGATTTTCAAAAATGGTTAATTAACCTAAAGTAAAGAAATGCATTTTGTGGGATGGGCCAGAAGAGATTGTGTCCAATAACCAGCGGAGTCAATGAGTTCAACATCAAGCCTAGTTTTATTAATCTCATCCTAAACCCTCCTTGCTAGGTTTTATCAAAACATACATCACCCTACATTTTTGAAAGAAAATCCTTGGGGTTCATTTTCCAAATTCAGGGTGAATTTTGCCTTAGTAGTTTGTAGGATTATGACCACCTACCAAATGGCATTGTCGCTATTTTCAGCAGTGGAATTCAATAAAATCTATATGCTGCATTAGCTGCAAATTTATGCAAAGGGATATAGAAGAAAGCCAGCAATGTCACGTTAAAACTCTTTTAAGCGAATATTTAATCTGTGTAACTTTCAAAAAAATGCATATGAAAAAAAATGTCAGTGTTATTTAGCTTGAGATGGGAAGCTGAACAGAAATTTAAATGACAGGGGTCTTTCTACAAAGAGATAGTGCAATTTTTTAGCAGAGACATATCTCTTCACAAGTTTTTCAAATTATATGTTCTTGTGAAGGATGTTAAATGTCTGGGTTGTAAATTTCAAATTGTCACTTCATGATGAACTCCAAGATGAGAAAGAGAGGAAAAAATTTCTTGTTTTTAATTCAAGCTGAACATAAGCTATTGAAAATTCATATTTCATTTGTGGATTTTACTCAACATTCACAGAAGCTTGAAGTGCTACTTCAAGGGTAGGTAGAAGAAATGAATAAAAAAAAATCTGAGTTATGTTGCTATTATTTCACCATTCTGAGACAAAAATTAGAGCTAAATGAAACTGAGAATTTCCATTTTTAAGAAATTTTTAATAAATGGGTTTTTACATCTACTTGTAGTTAAAAAAATATTCTTTACTGTTAAGCTCCAGCTATTTAGTTCAGTTTGACTTGTGCATGATGCTTAGCATCCAAGCAAATTACGATGTTCTAACCCAAGAAGTTATAAACATTCTGTGATTCCATCAAAAACTTTTAAAATGAAAATTCACCAGAAACAGCTGATTTCCCATGCAAAGTTGCATTCTGAGAAAACATTAGTTTCCAAGAGAAACACTCTTGGCCAGATCTAGAAAGGATGCCATGCATTCATTCATGGCTGGGCTTCGCGAACGAAGATTTGGGAAGGCTTTATCCACATTTGTTACAGGCACGTTGGTGACTTATGAGGCCAATACGTGACAGACATATCCGATTGCAAAAGGCACAACAGAAAGACTCCTTAGATGGTGTATTCCGCAAGACACGGTTCTTCCTGCGTTGCCTTTTCTCCTCGAGAGTGATCCTGCGTGTGTTCTCAAAGGCATCCGCAGCGTTATAGATGCTGTGTCTCCAGGCCTCCCGATTTGAGGCCAGAGTAGACCAATTATGGTGATCAATATGGCCAAGGCTGAGATATTGTTTCAGGGAGTCCTTGAATCTTTTCTTCAGGGCTCCTCTCTTGCGGCAGCCAGTGGCAAGTTCACCATAGAGCAAGATCTTAGGGAGGCAGTGGTCCTTCATCCTGGAGACGTGCCCTGCCCATCGCAGCTGTGTTCTCAGCAGCATGGCCTCTACACTTGTGACTGCTGCTTGCTCAAGAACAGATGTATTGGTCACATAATCTGACAAGTGGATGTTTAAGATTGTACGGAGGCAGCGCTGATGGAAGCGTTCTAGGAGACGCAGGTGGTGGCGGTAGATGACCCATGATTCGGAACCATACAAGAGAGTAGATGATTCGGAACCATACAAGAGAGTAGAAAATATGTAACATCAGTATCTTAAGGATTTTCTCAAAAATCTGGAGCCTCATTTGATTTTGCAATACAGTAAGTTGGAGATATTTGACAGGGAAATGAGAAGGACAGATTTTTCCCTAAGGATCATGAAGACTATACTTGCTTAAGTCAGGGGCCTGCATCAACAGTCTCAGGCTTGAGATTAATTGTTCAGAGAACTGTGATCCCCTGCACCAGTACATTGACTCATACAGCTTTGGGTAGGCACAATCTTTCTGTACCTCAAGCTACCCACAGCTGTTCCTTCTAGGGCTGCTGTAAGGCTCATTTAGCTCTTCTAAAGGATTCTGAATCTCCTGAAAAAAAAAAAGAGGATGTAAGCTATTGCGTGCTGTCCAAATCGGTCTTGGCTCAAGGGTTGTTTGTCTTGGAAACAGTAAAGTGTCCAGGCATGTTACTGCAAAAGCCCCATTTTTCGCAAGAGATTCAAAACAAAGCGCTGCAGCAGTATGGGGAAAGCAGCTAGTTTAGTCCCTCGATTGTCTTGATAAGAGGATTAGTAATTATTGTGCCAATAACACGGGTGGATAGAATGGAGGAAAAAATGTTTACCATCAACAGGAGAAATAAATCCCAATTTACCACCATAAGAGAGAGTAATGGAAAGACTACTGATGGATTAACCAATGCCTCTTTCGTCTCACTGTTTTTAGACGCAACACGCAATGATGTGGGTTTATATATTTTTAAACGGAATTGTTATGGAACTTTTATGTAGTGGAAGTGTTGCGCACTCTAATTCAAAAGGGATTTAAGGAAACCAAGTAAAACTGAGGAATTGAGGTAGGAAGGGAGGGGAAATAAGCTTGAACAAGTGTTTTTTCCCCTGTACATCAGATTCAGAAAAGCATAGCAAGTAGTTTTGTGCAGATATGAAATACAAGCATGTTTTATTTATAGATGTGTTCCCCATGTGTTCACCTGTGGAATTCATTCCAGTGTACCAGGAAGATTACTGTAGTGGCCTCATAGCCACCATTTGCTGCACACTCCTGGCAGTTTCCAAAATGTCTCAAAGAGAATGCATTCCAGCTGTCTCCTGCATTCATCCTCTGCCTGAGATGCAAGCGTAACAATGCAAGGAGAAAAAGCTACTCCCCTAACAAAGGCAGCATTAAATACTGGCACGGAAATAAGAAACAAAATATTCCCTTTAACCATAGGGAAGGCACACAAGTTCACATTTTTCTTCTGCTTGTTTTCTTAGTAAGGGTTTGTGTATCTCAGAGATTAAAAATGTAACACATACTTGCTTCAGTTGCTATGGTAATTCTGTGGGGTTTGGGTTTTTTTATTATTATTATTTAACTGAATAGCACTGTAAATAGCTATATAAATGTCCAGAACACAAAACACAGCTTTGCCCCAGGCATCTTCTATTTACACACCCCTCTTTTTCGGCAAAACTTCATTATTGTTGCTTTTAATGAATATGCACAGTCTATGCATTGAAGCAAAACTGAAGCAGAGAGGTACAGGAAATTGAATCCCCACTAATGAACAGCCTGGTATTTGAGACTGTTTCAGAATCCAAATGTCACAGATGTTCAGGTGGAAATTATTTGTCATCTTACGAATTCAGAAATGGAGGCTTACCAACAGTACTTTCAATGATCATCTTTACAGTATCACCAACTCACCACTAGTGAAAAGGGATCCCTATGGTGGATGTCCTGGTAAAAGAGTTAGGATAGACTTGATTTCTTGAAATTAGGATTTGCTGCAATGCCTGTCTGAGGGGAAGAAAGGGATATTCCCATGCATCAGAAAACTTTCCAAATCAAAAGTACCAAAAATATTGAGCATGTTTACTGTCATTTGAGCCAAATTACCTAATTTAATAGGACACTGACAGTACCTGTCAAACATCATTAATAGCAGAAGATATGCTTTTCTGAAGGATTGAAGAAATGCAATTCAAAAAAGAAGAGAAGAGAGAGTCGGACAAGACATATATCTGATGAGGAAAGGGCATCTCTCCAAAACCAGTTTCAATAGCAAAAGGTGTTAAAGCACAACCACAGAAATGCAGAAGCATCACTGTAGGTCTAGTCAGATCCACGTTCAGTGTTGTACCTAGGTGTGCAAGCGTCTGTGCTGTGTGCCTGTGTGCACGCAGCGCTTTTCAGAGAGCAGGGAGCGGCAACATATAAACAGCAATCCATCAAAGTGTGGGTGGAGCAATGCTCTGGAGAACAATTTTAGCATGCAGAAAGACGCAGAATACTAACGCCGCAGGTTATGGAAGAAGAGCTGATTAAAACGAATAGCTGGGGCAATACAAGGAGAAAGGTAAAATATGAGACAGAAAAAGGCAGACAAAAGGGAAAAGGAAAGTAAAGAGGCAACAAAGAGATTTAACATCTCTCTTACAGGACATGTGTCATGGTCAGAGGGATATTGCAGCTTTCTATTCTTTTCTGATAAGTGTTATCCTAGGCCTTGTACATCTGCCATTTCTGAAGAAGCTTCAGATAAATTTGGTGTTCTCTGAACTGTTCCTAGACCACAGTACTTTGACTATGTTCTGAGTCTCTCCTATGCAGACTGGTTCCCTCTGTGCCATCCCCCACAACTCTGCACCAACTGGGATAAATAACAGTCTCCTTAGCAAAAAAAACTTACATTGAACAGAAGGAATGATTCCCTTAAGGAAAATGTGGAGTTTTTTTAATATCAGTCTATCTGTAGATATATTTATGTGCCTTATCTAAAGGCATACTATTTCCTGAAAAAATCCGTACGTCAGTTTTATCCAACCACCTAATGGGACCTCCAAAAACTAATCCACCTCTCTCCTCAAAAAGTCAAACTGCCAGTTTATTCTTCTACCTTCTTGAATTGTTCTGCTAAAGCAGTTTCTGAGGCTGAGTGAAAAAAAAAGTTAAAATTGACCAACCTGTATAACTAGAACTGTCCCTGAAAGCAAAGGGTTTAGGAAGGGGCTAAGATGTGACATGGCTTTTTCCTTTCTCTCTCTTTTCTCTTCACTCTCGCTGTACTATACTAAACATATAAATCTGTATTACAAATAACCTATAGCTAGTATACCATTTAACATCAATACATCAATTCAGATTAGCAACATAGTGTGCTTTTTGAGTAAAAGCAACAGTACAGGTGTTTTCAGAGCAGTTAAAAGATATAAACAAAAAGCAGCTTACTTTCTCCCTTCTCATCAAGTTAACACATGGTTTCTCCATCTCTCAAGCTTTATCAAACTGTAAAAGAATTAAAACACACTTCTTTATTGCTTCCTCTTCAAGTGTTAGTTATTCAGTTGCTAAGGTAACATGAAAAGCAACTACATAGCTCCAATATACCCAGGTTCATACTGCCTGATAAGAGTGATAGAGAAAACCAACATGCTGAACAATAGAAATACATTTCCAGGCAAATAAAAAGGAAAAACTAACTATTCTGTGTATAAGAGAAATTCAAGACATGGCTTTAAATGTTATTACAGACCCTTTTGAGTAATGCTACCATCTCTCTTTATTATTCACTGTCTGTATCTTTCCCTTGGCATCTCTTCTTCCTCTCTGCTCAGGACCACTTTGGAAGACCTTTGCTGATTTTGCAAAGGTGCAAAGAACTGACCCAACTGCAGTCAGAACTGCACTCTCATCCCAGCTTCCTGTGATTACAGCTTGATTGATTACAGGCTACACCCTCAAGCGTCAGCCCCTGATCTGATCTTTGAGATACCTTCTCTCAGCCTGACTTCACTCATACCAATAACTCTAGTTAGAGCTCCCCTAGTCTGGTGCAACTTTACCCCTGACCAACCCTGTGGAAAGCAAAACACACAAAGTGGATGCAACTTACAATTTCTGGCCAAGATCTAAATATGAACAAGTGCTTGGTTTTGAAAATTAAATTTACTGTACTTCAAATATCAGTCAGTCTACAGGCCAAGAATACTGCTGCTTGAAAGGCAGCAGTCTCAGCAAGGATGAGTTTTTAGAAGCAGAACGAAAAACAAATTGGAGCTGTGTGCTCCAAACTTGATTTTAGTATAATTAGGATTGTTATTTGGCAATATGGTCAGCTAAGTGGAAGGTACGAACAGATTGAAGTCAATAAGGTCTCAAAGAAATGAGATCCAGGAAGCCCACACTTGCTCCTGCCTCTACAAAAAAACGATCCAGACTTATGAGTACATGCACATATGCTCAGAGGAGGGATGTTGATGGCTTTGTATTAATGTTTATTGCTTTGGGTCTCTCAAAAGCAGCTAGATTTCAGGAGAGATTTGAATCCGTGTTGCTAGCCAGTATCCCAAGAGCTAATAATGCCAATGGCAAGGGCAGGCTAGCTGAAGAACAACTATTATCTTCAACATATTTATTGCTAGTTGAGATTAAATGAAAGGAATTTATTATATACCTATGTCTGTTCTTTCTTAATCAGGAACTGGGCAAACAAACAAGTAGAGACACCTGTATAAACCCTACTAATCCTTCACTGAATTTATGGCATTTTACATTTTTTGCACAAATTGTTTTTAAATTTTATCTGGTATTGAGAAGTCCTTCCTTATAATTATGGATATTTTTTTAATGTACAAGAATGCAAATACTTGTTAAAAAAATTGAAAATACATCAGTTAGAGCTACATGGCACTAGCAGCCTCACTTGCTCTTTCAGGATTTTTGGGCTTTTTTAGAAGCCTGACTATTCCTAAATATAACCATATTAAGGTATTACTTTAAAAATCAAACACAAAATTTCTGATTGTATGCTTAGCAAGAATTTTTCTTTGGTTTGTTCTTCACAAAAAAGTTCATGTCCTCTCAATCAGAAAAAAACCAAGAGAAATATTCATGCCTATACATTAGGTTAGCAGTAGTTTACAAGTCAATTAATCCATCCGTGGTATTTAGATAGAGTTAAACATATTAAGTGATGTTGAGGAAATACATAATTCATAAAAATACTGTTCTGACATAATTTTTATAAGTCTGTTCTACAATGTTTATGCTCTTATGGCATTAACTTCTAAATTAGTTCTGGTGTTAATTAAAAAAGAGTAAATTTATACCTGTGTGACAGGCAAAATTTTACATTGATCGTATGCCTGTAAAGGTATTTTTCAATTAACAGCATTTAAAAAAAAAAAAGCTTATGTCGAGTCACAGCCTTCCTAGTAGATTTGTTTGGGGTTTTTTTTGTTGAGGTTTCTTGGAGTTTATGTTGGGGTTTTTTTAGACTTCGCAATCATTACAAAGGTAAAGTTTCCAGTACAATAATCCTAGTTAATGTCTGATGCTTTCACTTTTCTTTTACATCTATGTTGTTCAAATGTCAGTGATTTTAGCACTAAATTTAACCTTTACATGTTTTTCTCCTCTTGCTCCTGAAACCTTTCTAGTCTCTGCTGGATTTGGCTGACAGTAGACTAGAATGCATCATGCACATATACACATTCCTGTTCAAATTCCTCCAGGCATTTCATGGTAAGTCTACTAAATGATATTGTTCCGTCAGCGCTGACACACAGAACCTCAGCTCTGAAAGCCTATTAGATCCCTCAGAGGAATGTTACAACAAGGCAAAAGCCCACCTTTGTGTGGACTGTGGCGACCTGGGAGGCCTTCAAACACTTTGCTGCTTCTTCACATGAGTTTCTAAGAGTGAAATGAAGAACTTGTAACCCTTGTGGTGCAAAAGGCTACATTAGCTAACAAACCAATACTAAAACCTGGAAGAACATTTAGGAGCCATTTCTTGTGAATCATTCCTCCACTGGACATTCCTCAAGCAAAATCTAAGATAAGAATAAACCAATATTCCCTGTACTAAAAAAGAAAGTCATCTTTCCTGCAGTCTAGTATGTCATTTATAATGTCCATCTTATCTCAGGTAAAGCTTACCCTTTTTTAGGGTCTCAAAGTCGGAACCAAATGTAGACTGAAGTATTTAAACAATTTCATGTTCTCAATAAACATTAAGTAGAGATAACATGAAGACATTTGTAATTCATTTCTGGTTAGCCACAGAACAACTGTTCTTTTTTAACACCATTCTTATCCTCATGGCTTAATGATTTGCACATGAATGTTCATCTTGTTTTCTAATAGGGAAAATGAGACAAAGAGAAGAAAATCATGTCACTTACAAAATTAGAGATATACTGCAGACCCATGCAGTAATGCAATGCAACAATTCTTATCTGTTGTTTTACCTATCGAGTCATGTTGCTTCCTTCAAGAATTGAAATATTAATTATTGACTATGCACAACAGGGTGAATGCACTGTTCATCATGTCTACCTATATGGTGAATTTACTTTTCTTGAATACTATTACATATTGCTGCCTCTCTGTAATACAGAGCACGCAGCTGGTTTCTGAGTTTCTCTGTTCTTTCTGCTAGAGAATTCTGATTAAACCTTAATAAAAATAGCAGTTTATCAGCTGATGCTTAGAGCATACATTCCATGGGGCTAGCAAACATCATAATGCTGGGTGGTAAATGGTTAGCGTGGATGTTTATTTAAACCTGGCCAAGCTTCTCTGGTTCTGGAAGCTGTAAAACTCCTAAGGCTAGGCTTATGAAAAAATTGTGTGCTAAGAGGATGAGCATAAATTCCAGACAATGGAAATGAACTTTTCTTAATGTAAAAGACACGGACAAGTTACAAGACTGGTTCTACTCTAACATTAAAATAGTTTGGAAGGGGATTTTCTTACTGTGCTGCCATCTACAAGTTTGGCTATGTCCCAAAAAAGCTGAAAATAGTCTTTTGCACATTTTGATTATTTCTACTGCTAGTTTTCCTCCAGTTCCAGAAAGCAAGGTCACAAAATTACACTTTTATCACTCGTAGAATGCAGTATAAGCCCCTAAAATAAAAAAGAAAAATGCAGGTGACCATGTGAGTGGAACCCAAGTATCCCTTTCTGCCTGGCATCTTCATTCACTCATTATAGCCATATGTTTAAATTCTTTGGTACCTCATCCAAGCAGGTGCTATCAACAAGACTACAAGACTATAAGGATTTCTTGGAATGTACATTGGGGAACTCTTACTTTGGAGCCAAACTCTTAACAAAGACACTGTAGGTAAAGTTTTATCTTTTTCACACTTGCTCAAACAGCAATTTTTCAGTGATATTGCTTAACTAACAGAACTGTATTAACATTACCTATTTATATATAGTTATATATTTATATATACATATATATATGTATATATAAATGTATACATAACATACATTTAGAATTCATCTAAACTTCCATCAAAGAGATCAAGTCTCTTCTGAATTTAATGGGAGGGGGACTCAGGCCTTTAATATTCTGCAATTGACATTTATATGCCTTCACCCTGTTCCTGCTCCAAGCCTAGTGAAGTCAACAGAAAATGACATCCCTTGACTTCAGCATAAGAACAGTTGGTCATTTAGTCAAAACTGGTAGTTTGAGATCATTTCAACAAATTATCAAAAACCAGGGTGGGAGAAGTGACAAGTCATCTAATCTATTCTCTGCTTCAACAGAGTATCAAATATTACTACCACATTCCTGACAGATGTTTACCCAATCTGCTCTTGAAATCCTCCAGTGATAGTAATTCCACAATACTGTCAGACAATTTCTTCCCAAACTAAAATATTCCTATAAGAACCCCTAATATCTACTCTGAATCCTTCTCACTGCAGTTTATGACCAGTAGTTTCTCTACCCAGAGAAGGAATAGAGTTTCTTCAGTTGATCCACATCTTTCTTGGAGTGTTATGCTTGTAAATGGGCACAGTTCTCCAGCTGAGGCAACATCTGAGCTGAGCAGATGAAAAGATGGACCAGACAATAGCAATCTCTCCATCCCAGTAAAACAGCTGACCTTTCCCCAGCAGTGTGCCATTGCTGATCTGTGCTACACACTGATAAATGTTCAGCTTGCAATGTACTGTGCCTCCCACACCTCCAAGACCCTATTTAAGCCCCTTGTTCCTGTTTGTGCAGTTGTTCATACCTAACCCTGTACTTCTATTCCTTGAACTCCATGCTTTTTTCAATTTTTCAAGATGTTTGAATTGTATCTCCTCCTTCCCAGAAACTTTTGTTTTCTCCCAGCTAGGCACTGTGAATTTATGTGTAAGTATGGTCTTTTTTCTGCTATCCTCTTCATTACTGTCAACATGCAATTCACCACACGCGGCAGAGATTCTTACAGAGCTCTACTCAGTATCTGCTCCTGGCTTAACACATAACCTGACAGGGTTCAAGAAGCGTTCGGACAATGCTCTCAGGCACATGCTGTGGCTCGGGATGACCTGTGCAGGATCAGGAGTTGGACTTGATAATTCTTGTGG
The DNA here is from genome assembly GCF_009829145.1 of Chiroxiphia lanceolata. Taxonomy (NCBI): domain Eukaryota; kingdom Metazoa; phylum Chordata; class Aves; order Passeriformes; family Pipridae; genus Chiroxiphia; species Chiroxiphia lanceolata. The sequence goes on from NC_045640.1 coordinate 16,676,898, forward strand.
GTCCCTTCCAACTCAGGATATTCTATGATTCCATGTTTCTACTATGCACACTGCTTTCCAATCAGTATATTATTCAGTTTATGGTGATTTAATCCAGACTGTGCCACAAGACAGCGACAAAAGCCTGAATACAATCAAGATGTCTGACATTTATTTCCTTCATATTTATGCTGTTTGTTACCTTATTAAGCAAAGAAATTAGACTCGTTTGACACATTCAGTTTATAAATCCATGTTAGCTCTTATGCTTTTCCTTGTTATATGATTGTTAACAAATCTTCATTATTTGTTCCAGTGATTTTCCAGGAACTGTTGCTAAGCTGTGTGGTGTGTAAGTCCTCAGCATCACTGTAGCCTGGTTTTACAGGTAGGTACTGCCTTTTTCTTCTTCCTATCACCACATCCATGAATGAACTGATCGCTCACGGCTGTGACACTGCTGACACCTATTCTTGAAGGACTCTGTGGTAAACTTCATTAGGTCCACCCCAATTAAACTGGACATACATTCTTTTCAAATTCATTCATTAATTACTTTAATTTCTTCCCGGTGTGTATTTGTGTAGCACTGGTTTTGTTGCCTTTTTTTTTTTTAATTCTAAACTAATCTTCAAAACATTTTATCTTGTCTTACCAGGATACCAAATAAAATATGAATTGCCTAATGCTTGCTCTGATTATTCCCTGCAGCACTGTGAACATTACACTGACTGACACTTCAGCAATAAAATGCTACATAGTAAAATAAGTCACTAAAAATCTAACATGTTAATTACAGAGGCACTTCTTTGCAATAACCCTGAATAAAAGACAGATTGTGAAAGAAGCCAGTAAAACAAATATAAAATTTATTTTCCTTTCTTAATTTTTTTAATTGAAAAGGGTTTTTTCAGTATCTGTGATTAATTAAATATTCTAAGTCTACTTATTTCTGTATGTTTCACTTTTCCTAATAGTCATCCCATTCTCAAAGAAATTAGTTTTAAAAACATATGAGTGATAAAGAAATTAAAAAATATTTTCGTGTCATGATATTAATTGTTTTGAGTGGTTACTTGACTCAAACCAATTTTAGTATATCTTTAGTCCTCACATTCCATAGACTGTTCTTTACTACAGATTTGAGTTTTCTTTAATTATTCATGAGATATGCCCTGATGATGTAAAATATATTCCAAAACCTACATTTTATTTAATACCAAGGACTGCAAGTAAATTGGTAGCCCACAGTAACAACATATGTTTATAATTATGATTACCATCAGGGAATTCAACCTTACTGAAGGATAGAAAAGAGGCCCAAGCAGGGAAACCTCAAAAAGTCTATGGAAAAAAAAAAAAAGAAACGAAGGAGAAAGTTGAAATGGGAAAACCACTGCTGGATAATGGAAAAGACTCAGTTACAAAAACAAGCACAACTTGCAGCTAAGTCTGCTACAGAAATTTCAATATTTTAGTGACCAAAAAATATTTAGTAACTAATTATTTTCACTGTTCAACTGATTTTGTGCAGTGTTCCTCTTCTAAGCCCTAAGCATAAACTCTCCGAATTTGTCACAAAAAACCCCTAACAGATCAGCTACCTGACAGCAAGAATAAAATGCTGCAAATAGTGCTTTAAGTTATTAATATAGTATGCATACATTTAAAAGTGTCACAGTTAATGCTGAATTGTTTCCATTACAAAACTCATTTTGAGTGTTCAATAACTCAGCTGTTTGAAACCACATTGAGCTGAAGTTGGCAAGCTTTACTTTTGTGTGCACAGAAGATATGACTTCTACAGCACAGTAAAAATCTCTCATTTCTGGGTGAATCCTGAAAGATTCACATTTAAAGTTTAGCTTGACTGACGAAAGACACAAACCTCTTGGATCTAATGAAACAAAGGGAAAATATACCAGAATTGTCACCATTCGTTCTATTAAACTCAGTAGGTTCAAAAACTAGAAGTTCCTCAGGGTTACAGGTATGTATTTATCAACATTTTTTTAATATAAAAAAATATTCCTGCTTAAATTTAGTCGTGGATAAAATGTACTTATATCACTTTTACTAAGAGGTGACAAATAATGAAGACTGAATTAAAATACTTTCAAATAAATCCCATGTACGCTGAGATTTTTCTCTACTTTTTTCCTTAGACAAATGACTTTCTAAAGAAATTTTAGGCTAGGTCAGTTTTGCAATTTTAAAATTAGACAAAATTTAAATAACAGGTGTCTTACATGATGAAACCTTTTGAGGTAACTTCAAAATGGTTGTAGACACAGTTCACAGTGACTTGTTTTATGTACCTGTAACTGAAGAAAATCTCTTTCATGTTGAAAACTGACTAAAGCTGTAGTATTTCTGCACCTTTTTACTGTTATGGTGAATTAGAACATGAAGGTCATGTAACATTATGGGAAGCACCTCTCTTACCTGGCTCCGACCTCATTCAAAATGTGGTTCAGCTCTGTAGAGGCCACACCAGTCTGATTCAAAGCTGATTAGAGCTAAGAAAAGGAGGACCATATGACAATTGTATTGCAAAACCAAAATAAGATGAAATTCATTATGCCTTCAGGCAGTGCCAACTCGCAGGACTTTAAGGGTGTGTATCTTCTAGCCCCAGCTTCAGGATTCACATGGTTGTGTCTGAACCTCAACTTTCTTTCTTTTATTTTTCATTTTCATCATTTGTAAGAACTGCATTTCCACACTTCATGATTGTAGGAAAAAATGTCTAATAAGGAAATTGTTTGAAAGCCAGTGAACAGTAAAAACTCAGTTCAGAAACTAGAAAAAGTTGAAAAGAGGCAGGTCTTCAATAGCATATTGCACATATCCTCTGGAGTGTTACGTGATAGAAGCTTAAAAGTTAACTTCTAGTTGAACTAATGGTGATTTCTGATGCTTAATTGGAATGCAAAAAGATTAAACAATAGTAAATAACAAACCTCATTGGAAACAGTGTCATGCCCTATTGGTCAAACATTCATTAATTCTCATACCCCAGGGTTGCTATATTACATAGGAAAAGCTATGGACTGAAGTTTTAGTTTTTTATTTAGTGTTCAGGTTCTGCTATGAAGTGTTTCTGAAACATAGTAACCTATCTTCAAATTTATAACCTCATCTAGAAATACTATTGCTACATTCAGCTGAAATAATCATTGCCCTTTTGAATCATCCAAAGCTCGGGAAGGCCTTGGACGTTGGCTCTCTGGCAGAGGGTGATTTAACAGAAAGATCCCTGCAGGAAGAAGTCACATTGATCCAAAGACTGACCGCACTTAGACGGAGGTGTAAGACACAACTTTGTGACAGAGCCAATAACAGCACCTGTAAATAATTTTCTGTTAAAGGAAACCTTTGACCACATGAATTTCCTGGAATAGAGGAAACTGGGATGGAAAAAAATTCCCTCTTTGAATTCTTATTTCTTGATTTTACTTGGGACCTGAGTCCTCAAACTTATCACTGTGGTAATTACGGGCTACTTCTGGCAAGTATGAGGCTTACTTTAGACTTTATAACCCAGCTTTCAACTTTTTCCTTTAGTCTCACAACAAAGGTAACATTACATTACTACATAATAAATAGTAAAGCCAGTCTTAGGTCCTAAAAATGTATTCCCAGTAGAAATGACTGACTAGAGGGCCCCATGTTTCTTTGAAATGTCTTTGCATAGTAGTTACATGGGAAAATCTTATGAAGATCTTTCATTCTTGCCTATATAATGCAGACTTTATCCCTGCACTTTGGATCTGAACTAGCATTACATGATCACTAACAAGATGAAAGCAAATAACCCTTCAGGCTTTGAGAACTGGGAACTTATTACAGTTCCAGTTGACTTCAATATTTCTTTGTGTGCCTCACAACCCTGTGAATCACATCCTGAAATGCTGAGCAGGTGTGTCTTGCTGAAGATTTATAATCTTAGTAACAAATTTTTATTTCTGAAATCAACTCTCAGAAGCTAAAATGCTCAAAGTTATTCTTAGATGAGAAAAATTATGTACGTATCTGAGGAATGTATACCTTACAGCCTTTATATCTAAGAATTGACTGGCTTGTTTCCAAAATACATGATGGATTGATTGATTTGAAAGTAAATCTGAAAGATATTTTTACAAAATGTTTAATAAACTGTATGTATTTTATAATCATGCCAATAGTAACTGGTATGATTATAAAATTAGTATATTTTTATATACATTAAAAAATCTTTAAATGTTCAGCTTCACAAACTTTTGGGAATTTAGCAATTGGAAATTGTGAGCAAAATCATAAACACTGTTTAAGCATTTAAATAAATAGTATTTGAAAGTCATTTTAGCCACATCCTTTATGTTGATGCTGATTGATAAAACAATCAGTCTTGAAAACTGTAATAATCACTAAATAAGGAAACCATTTGGAATGAGAAGACTACAGGGAATATTATTGCATCTCAGGGTAGAAATCATTATGCAAACTGTAGGAAGATATAGCAAAGGTCCCCAGACTTTAAAAGTCCTCTAGATCCTAACATTATTTCAGTGTTGAAGGGGTGAATGCACTCGAAGAACTGACAGAACAAACTGTTTGATGTTTGATCCTTGTAATTTATAAGTAACTGAAACTTTTTGCATTCTTTAGGTTGGTTCAAACTCTTTATGACTTGCTGTGCCATAGAGTTGGGACAAGATTTTATTCTATTTCATCATCCCATGAACCCCTAGCTACAGAGGACTTGGTTCTGCTTCTTGACTTTGGGGGACACCTTTTCCCTGATATAAGGAGAAATATCTTTTGTATTTCAGTTTCTTCTGACACATATACAATAAATGCATGTTAGAAATATGCATTATAGATGTCAAAGAAAAAAAGAAGTATTTAGAAGAGCTTTTGCTAAGGAATTTAAGTTCTTTATATACAAATACTTTCTTCAAAATTATATTGCTCCCACTTGCATATTGAGAAAATGGTGGACAGTCATTGAAACTTGGGATAGTCTGATTACTAATAATGATTACAGTACTGAAAGTATGATTATACACTAGGTGCACGGGTGGCTGTGGAGGGACACTTATCCCACTGCAACTAAAACCACAGGGTGACACTTTGCTGAAGACTATACTAATTTTAGAGCTATTGCTCGGAGGCAAAGGATCTTGAATGGAAGCAGACCAATCTGCTGTGTGACAAAGCCTATGGCAAGGCTCTGATTTTAAAAAAATAAACGCACACACAGAATACAAAGCAATAAACTAAACCAAAACCAGGATAAAGTAAACTTTAACTTTGAAATGTGTGGAGGAAAAATATATTATGGGGTACTTCCATTTGGAAGGCAGATGTGGAAACTCTCACCTAACAAATAATAACAAACCTGTTTCTTGCAGTTCAACCAGTAAAACAGTAAAACAACTTAAAAGAAGTTAAACTCAACATGAGATAACTATTTTAGATGGTTCTTAATATTAATTAAGGTTGAGCTATAAACTGTAGATAGGATGTATAAGTATGACCTGTTGACATTTAATATAGGCAGAGTTTGAAACCACCAATAACATATGTGCATTAAAGATTTCCAAACAGCTGATTTCCTAAAGCTGCAGAAAGTTCTAAGCAAGCCTGACTGGGCAGAAAAGTTAAAGACAACAAATAAACTGAAATAAGAGATTTTTAAGGAAGAGTTTATTAGTTGGCAGGGGAAAAAAAACTGCATGATTCTGCAATTAAAACCCAAGGAAGCACTGGGGAGAAAGTTAAAGGCATTCAGAAAAATCCAGGGCTTGCAGGACTCCTGGTAATTTTTTTTTTTTGGTGAGGATATTACTAACAAAAGGGATTTTTAGCAATGTCTTGACTATTTCAAGGGGATGAATTGCTAAGACATGAACTGACAAGTTCTTTAGCTATGACAAAAAGTAATGTATACTGACACTGAGATGATATTTTTTAATGCATTAGTGACATAGCTGGGTATTACAAAAAAAGTGAGTTGGAATAAATATTCTGAAGTCAATGGATCTCAGTAATCTGCACCCAATATTATATTATACATTAGAGGAATGGCTGAGAAAATGTTTGTCTTACTGATATTAATCCATAATAAATCTTGTTGCATTAAGGAAATTTTAGATGATTTGCAGAGTGCCACTGTGCAAATACTCAAAAAGTACCAAGTGATAAAATCAGATAACTATTGGCCTAGGTTTAATCCAGTGATTAAACCAATGGGATATCACATATGCTACTAACCTGAATAAAAATTAACACAAAGAAGTCTCAATAATGCCAGTTAATCAGTTCTACTGATAATAAATTTAATCAAATCTGACTTATTTTAATAGATTACAAGTCTGGCAAAAATTGAAAAATTGATAAATATAATTGAATTGAATGCAGTATACTTAACCTTTTCATAAGTCACTAACTTATCATATGTAACAATCCAATTGAAACAGGAGCACTCTACAATATCAAAATAGCCCATATTACATAAAGGAAGTCCTGACCAACTGTCCAGTTGCTAGCACAAGGAGTTTGCAGGGAATCCCTAATTGGGGATATTTATAGTGGCAGTCCCACACACTGGCTTTGAGCTACTCAACTTTTTTTTCTTTCAGTGCTCATTTGGAAATAGTAGTAAGATCACTGCTTGTCAGATTTCAAGTTAAAACTAAAACTGAAGGCAAAGATACAGAGTAAAGCAGAATGATGACCATCCTGGGAGGCAAACACTAAGATCTTTTAGGTAGCAGACATCTCACATTTAATTACCTGCACCCTGTGACTAGCGTCTGCACTCCAGTGTCTATTGACAGGCTCCAGGTATTCCAGTGTACAATCCTCTTTTCCATTCTTTTTTAGTATAAGAGAGCTGTAGAGACTTGTGCAGTGTGTCCACGCAGAGTAGTGAAGATCAGAGATGAGTGAGTACATGTTGACCTTAAAAGAGCTGACGCTGTTTACAACCTGTAAGCAAGGCTGAACTAGCACGTGTATGCCACAACTGCACTAGTACAGTGCTGGGTAACTGATCATCTTACTCATTAGGGATATTCTCTGTCGTGCTCCCCTGTGTATCAGAGGCACACCCGTAGAGTCTCAGAGCTTGGGGCCGCAAGCAACCATAAGCTGATTGAGTACAACCTCACGTATATTGAAGAACATGGACTGTCATAGTTTTTCTTCGACAGAATGCAAACAGTCCTTATTTACACAGAGAGAGAAAATGAGACAAAGGATTTGCACAATTGCAATGGAAGGCATAAAAATTCATCTGGTAGTAACTACTACTTTTGCCCAAAATAAGCTACTTTGTGCACTGAATAAGCTGTCTGTTAAAAGGACCTCACCTTTTTTGCTATGTAATTCACCACTCTTTCCAATATATGGGCTTCCTTTCTCAATTCTTCTTTTCGCCTGTGTTCCCTCCAGCTTCTTTCAAATGAAGGACTTAATATCTGTAATTCTAATATTTTAGGGTTTATTTTTGCAGGACTTTTAAATGGATGAATCATGAACAGAAGACAATTCAATTTGCAAAAGAATAGTAGATTGAGAGAGACAATAGTTTACCAATGAATATATAAGAATCATTCAGGAATGTCTGTAATTGTGACCCTCACTGGTTCGTGTATTTGGATCTTGGTAATTTCTTTAAGAAGAGAAAGTAAGTAGACAGCAGAGACAAAATTACTAAATTATCCTATTACACTTTTATTTAGAAATGTAAAATTCATGCAGACAGACTTTGAATAGGCTGAATTTTAACAGCAAAGTAATGCAATTCAAGCTCAGGCACCAACTAGCAGGAAAGATATTTTTCACCATCTGCTTTTGGAAAATCCAGACTCTCATTCCCAGTAAAGCTCCCACACATTTTCTCTTAGAGGTTTCATCTTCCATCCTAAAAGATTCCTAACCTGGTAACACTTCTGAACTCAAAACCCTGTGTAAATTCATGTCCCTTCCTGAAATCAATGACAAGGCTCACTTAGATTTCAATAAGCCCAATAAATTGCCCTTTAAATTTTAGAAGTCTGAAGTTGGCCATCTGGCTCCAGATGGTCTGAAACTACTCTTTCAGGACTGATTCTCCAGAGCTATCTCAGAGAGCAGATTCCATTCCTGCTGGGACTGGAGCCATCAAGTCTAGGGGCACTTCGCCAACACAAATGGGAAGACACTTCTACCAGTGAACAGCCCACCTGCTATTCAGTCAGTACTCCTTAACCTTCCTTTCACCAAATTGCTGACATTTTTCTTACCAACAATTGCACATACGCTCCCCACTCAAAACAGTGTTACCCTAATTTATATGCAAATAACATTACTGGGGATCACCTAGAAAATTAGTCATTCTAGTTTTATGTATCTCTACATTATTATCAGTATATATTCTGACTTATATCAGTATATATTCTTTATATATTATATACATATATATGTATTGGACAAGGAAGGCAGGAGACCAGCACGGCTGAGTAGGAACCTGCTGGTCAGATTAAAGAGAAAGAAGCAAATCCACAGACATCTGAAGCTAGGACAGGTGACCCAGGAAGAGCATAGAGACAAAGTTCACTTGTGTAGGGATGGGGAGAGGAAGACCAAAGTGAAGCCGGAACAGAATCTGCCAAAGGATGCAAAAGAATAACAAGAAGGGCTTCTACAGGTATGTTAACAGAAACAAAAAAGTCACAAAAGTTGTACTCCCTCCCGATAAACAGTGCTGGAAAACTGGTAGCAACGGCTGGGATACTCAACAACTTTTTTGCTTCAGTCTACAATGGCAGCCTCTCTTTCTCACACCACTCAAGTGAATGGGCAGCAGGATGGAGAGTGGGGGAACAGAGTCTCTCCCACTGTAAAAGAAGACCACCTGAGGAAGCTGAATGTGCATAAGTCTATGGGACCCGATAAGGTTCATTCCAGAGTCCTGAGAGAACCGGCTGACGTAGTTGCCAAGCCACTCTCCATGATAATTTGAAAAGTCATGGCAGTCAGGGAAAGTCCCAGGTGACTGAAAACATTGTACCTAGCTTTAAAAAGGGTGGGAAGGAGTACCCTGGGAATTACCAACCTGTCAGCCTCCCCCTATACCTGGGAAGATCATGGAACAGATCCTCCTAGAAGCTATGCTAAGGCACATGGAGGACAGGGAGGTGATTCGGGTCAGCCAGCACAGCTTCACCAAGGGAAAAGTCCTGCCTGACCTACCCAGTAGCTTTCTGTGGATAGCACACTACAGCAGTGGACAAGGTAAGGGCTACAGATGTCATTTATCTCGAATTCTATAAAGCCTTTGACACGGTTCCCCGTAACATCTTTCTCTCTCTGTTGGAGAGAGGTGGATTTGATGAGTAGACTGTTAGATGGATAAGAAAGTTGTAGCACTAAACCTGCATTATATGGGAAATCTGTTGTTTAAACATGTCTTAAAATGGCTTTTGGTGGTCTCTCTGCAAACACATGCTTCTTCTTCCCAACACTCCCCACGGTAATGTTATCTCAGGAATGTCCTGGGAAGGTGTCCTGAGGTGTTTCCCATTGGCCTTTGTTAACCCCTTCCTGTGATTGGGTGTTCCTGTAAGCCCCTTGAGACTTCTAATTGGTTACTCTGTGAATCCTCCTAAACCCTATGAAATGTAACATCCCCAGCAATAAACTCTCTCTTGCCTCCTCTCCACGCCCGGTGTGCTGTCTCTGTGCCTGCCATGGGACCACGTGCATGGGGGGAGGGGAGGGCATCTCTCCCCTCCAGCCTCAGGGCCAGAAGAAACCCCTGGAGTTCCCTTTCCCCATCCTTCAAGATGTCAGAATGGTTCTTCAGATGGAAATGGAACTAGAACTGGACCGCCCCATGCCATGGGTGGGGAAAGGGATCCAGAGAAAGTGGTTGGACGGTCACATCTAGAGGGTGGTGGTCGATGACTCAGAGTCCCAAATGGACATCAGTGACAAGTGATGTCCCTTGAGGGTCCATTTTAGGACCAGTGTTATTTAATATCTTCATTAATGACACAGATGAAGGGATTAAGTGCACCCTCAGAAAATTTGCAGCTGACACGAAGATGAGTGGTGATGTTGGCACACTTGAAGGCAGGATGCCATCCAGGGGGACCTCGAAAAGCTTGAGAAACGGGCCCATGGGAGTCTTACAAAGTGTAATATGACGAAGTCCAAGGTGCTGCACCTGGGTCTGGGCAACCCAAGGTATCAACACAGGCTGGGGAATGAACAGATCGAGAGCAGACGTGCTGAGAAGGAATTGGGGTTGCAGGTGGATGAGAGGCTGGACATGACCTGGCAATGTGCACTTGCAGCCTAGAAAGACAACCACATCCTGGGCTGCATCCAAAGCAGTGTGGACAGCAGGTTGAGGGAGGTGATTCTGCCCCTCTGCTCCGCTCTGGTGAGACCCCACCTGGAGTGCTGCATCCAGGTCTGGAGTCCTCAGCACAGGAAAGACGTGGAGCAAGTCCAGAGGAGGGCTACTAAGACGATTAGGGGAATGGAACACCTTTCCTACAAAAAGCTGAGGGAATTGGCTTTGTTCAGCCCGGAAAAGAGAAGGCTTCAGGGTGACCTAATTGTGGCCTTCCAGTACCTGAAGGGGGCCTACAAGAAAGATAGAAAGAGACTTTTTACAGGAGCATGTAGTAACAGGACAGAGGGAATGGATTCAAATTAAAAGTAAATAGATTTAGATTAGATATTAGGAAAAAATTCTTTATGCTGAAGGTGGTGAGACACTGGAACAGGGTGACCAGAGAAGTTGTGGATGGCCCAGTTCAAGGCCAGGTTGGATGGGGCTCTGAGCAATCTTGTCTAGTGAAAGGTGTCCCTGCCCATGGCAGAAAGGTTGGAACTAGATGATCTTTAAAGCCTCTTCCAACACAAACCATTTTATGACTCTGTGATATATTCATATATATATTCAATATGTATTTATCAGTATATATTCAGAATTATTTCCTGTTATTACATGTGGAACTGTAATATTAAAGATTAACATGGTTTTATGGTTTTTCAAAACAGTTTACAGTGAGGACAGTCTGCTTGTAGCCTAGTTTAGGCTCAGTTCAGAAAAATATGGTTTTTATGTGAGCATGAGTAGATGCAAACAAACCAAGTTTTCAGTCCTATATATATAAGAGATGTATCAGTCCCAATACATCTCTTAACTGGGCAATTAAATTTGCAAGTGTTTTATCTACTATTTATAAACTATTTCATTCTTCTGTATAACATGATTCAGTGGTCATTTTTTGCAAAAATTTCTTTTAAAAATTATGTGTATGTATAAAAATGTATTTTTAATGCAAAAAACAACAAAGGTGGGAGTCCTCTGCTATTCTCTAGAAAAGCTGCTATTATCCAGTCTCTAATTTTCACCACATAACCCCATCAGCTCTGCAAAGACCTCTTAATATTCGTTCTATGGAATTAAAAAGAAATTACATGTATACCAGTGATGGTGTTTTAATGAAAATAATAGAATTGTGGATGTACTGGATTGAAGAAAAGCAAATGAAGTAACAAAATATTCATGAAAAAGAAAGAAGAAGAGTTATAAAACTTACTCTTGCATAAGTTTGACTTCTATTCCCAAGAAATGACATGGAGTTAAAAAATTGCAAAACTATTTCAGTATAATAGTAGAGTTGACTGAATATAACAGGAAAATTATTTCACAGAAAAATAATTTCAACATTGTTTCTATTTCACAGTGTACTGAAACTCAGACCCATTTCCTGTTAAAAAGAAAAATGTATTTTCACATTTTAAAATCAATACAAGAATTAACACTGAAACCTCATCTGGAGCTAAACAAATTCAAGCCAGAGAAAAGATTTCTGCAGTGAACACAATTAACCCAAGAGCAATTTACCAAGGCTTGTAGTGGATTTTCTGTTATTAGAAATGCCTAAACCAAGACTAGAACAAGGCTTTCTTTTTTTCTGTCTGTTTTTTTCCCCTGAAACGTAATCTATCATTCAAGCAGAGCCACTGGACTTGAGCTAAGTTCTAAACAGAGGTTCAGACTACACAATGACCATTTGAAGGCCCATCAGCCTTTAAAATTCATTAGCTAAACTCTATAGAGGAATAGTTGATGTCATTATAAGAAAATAACATGAAGTTTCATTTTTGTCAAGACTTGTTGCAAATATAAACATGAAATACAGCTTTGAAAACTTTTCTGAACCTGATTTATGAATATCAATATTTGGAGATGTGCCAAAAATCTAAAACAGCTGGATATCCCAAGAGATCAGGAGATAAGAAAATAAGGAGTTTCCCTCTAATCAGTTTGAATATCACTAATATCACTATATCACTAATATTTTGCATATTCTGTTATCTATAATGCTTTCAAAGCTCTTTGGAAAGGTGTGAAATAACTACTTTTCAATTTTCATAGCTGGATGAATTGAAGCCCTGATAAATAAGATAACTTGCCTAAGGTTATACAGCTTGTCAGAAATAAAATTATAGTCCTCATACCAAACTTGTTTCTCCAGCCACTAAACGATGTGAGCACTGTAGCCCTCTTACTGTATGGGTGGCACTGTAACGAAGGAAAACCCAGTTTTTGGAATTATGTACATAGGCCTCCCTTTTGTTCTCATATGTAGACAACGTGTTTCCCAAGCCAAATCTCTTTTGCAGCATTCACCAGCCTAGATAAAAGTGGTCATTTGTTGTCTTTCATGTGAGCTACAAGGAAGGACAGATGAAGACAAAATAATGACATTACTGCCAATCAGACCATCTGAATAGCCCAGTATATTTATTCCTTTAAATATCTTCTATCTTGTAATCTCCTTGGAGCCAAACAGAGTCTTATTCCGTTCTTTGTATTGCAGTAATGCACTTTTGACACTTAATAAATTAATAATGATTTTCAACAGTATTCAGGAAAAAATATCACATTTCAAGTTACTGTTTGACAAGTGTGACATTGACTGTGACACTTATCAGCAAAGTAGTGCAATTCTGTATTTAGAGTCACCATCACAAGTGAATAGAAAAGTTTCCTAATCGCAAAGGTTTAAGGAACATTTACTCTCATAATGGTTATAAATCGGTATGTAAACATAAACACTGTCCCCTGAAAAATCTCATTGTGAAAGATGTTTTATGTTATATGTTAATTCAGTGGAGTAATGCTAGAGTTTATACACAACCATGTCCCCTCATGCATACATGAATCTCTTTCTGTAAATGTGAAGATCAGACTACAGTCAGACAGACCACTCTCTTTGAGAGGTAAAACATCCACTTGACAACACAAATGCAGACTAAACCACCTGGGCTCGGGTGGTCCTCTCAAAGCCTTTTCATAATCCCTCCTTTATACCCCAAAAAATTAAGATCATATCTCCCACAGTTCTGCAGGAAAGCATCATTGAGCATCTTAGCTTACCACAGCCCTGGTAACCAGGCAGAAGATCACAAAAGTCCTAGTGCCTTTTTTAGGAGCAACTGTTGTCACAGAAAAAGCATTTAGATACTCTAAGGTCCTGTCTTACAGAGTAGGCTGTTCACATCAAGTCCCAGTTTACATCCCAAGACAACTCCTCAATAAAGAAAGAGCCCAAAGAAAAAAAACAAGAAAACAACATTAATCTTAGCACTGGTGAAGGCTAAACTAGGTAAAGTGTATAATCATTTACCTAATTCAAGTGAATTAAAAAATCGTTTTGGCACAAGGTAAGTGACCTACTAGTATAAAACTATTATAATGGACTTTCAAAAATATTTTGAACATATACATAGAAAGTAAATACCTGTACCTGCTCAGAAATACTGTGGATTGTCAAGAAACTGCAACACTCTGCACTCAGCACTAAGTAGTTTATGCATCCAGGGAAGACAATCTTATTTTACGTGGATTTCTGAAGAAAGACGGAACAAACCAAGTGCACATTTCCAGTTTAGCTTTTTTCCCTAGACATCTGCCCTAAGAGCATTTAGGAAAATCATAGAATCATAGAATGATTTGGGTTGGAGGGAACTTTAAAGATCATCTCTTTCCAACTCCCCTGCCATGAGCAAGGAACACCTTCCACCAGAAAGTGAAATGAAAACAGATTTACCAGTTCACTTACCATAGTTATTCAGTGTCAAAGGGAAACAGCACAGCAGCCCTGGGTTCTATCCCTGCTTTCATAAAAAGTCAATGTTGTTGTCACATATAACAATGTTGACCTTAAGAAATTCTCTGTCTTTTTTACTAGCAAGTCACTGGAGAGCTATATTTATATAATGATTATTTATATTATGTTCCTTATATATTTTAAAAAGTCATTCTTATTCTTATATTAAGCCCTTGCTACAACCTCTCCAAGTCACCTCCAAAGGGAAAAAAAAACTTTTAAATAATTTAGATATCTATCCACCTGAAAAAGATTCAAGGTCTGTGCAGTGCAGTTATTCTGCCATTTCCACAAGTGGTTTAAAAGCTTATCTGAAATACAGCTGAAAAACTATTATTTTTTTTTCTGCTGCCTAATAAATCTAGATTAAGATGAAAAAGAAATAAATTGCACTTAAAAAAAAAGTAAAGCTCCATCACAGTGTAAAAAAAGATTTCAGAATTGAAAACATACCTCTTGGCAGTTCCTAGGACTTCAATTCCATCTTCATTCTCTTTGACTTTTAAGTGTTCACTATTCCAACAAACTCCTTTATTACTTAGCTTTGAGATTCCTTTTTTCATGGTCCTACTTTTGTCCTTTGCTTCTTGAGTGTGTCAGTGGGAAAGTGGTATGATCTGCCCTTGAATTAAATACAGTAAACCACTCACTGGTAATCAGTTTCTGGTTATCTGACTGAGCTGAGCCTCTAGATTAGCTGCTCCTGTAGAGTTTGCAACTGGACTGAACCATGGTAAACAGCACTTTTGGTTATGTGTTTTTATGAGAAAATTCTACTTCAAAGCTAAGCAAAACCTCCATAGATTGGTCTAACAAAAAGGTGAGAAGCAAACAAAACTATCAGGATCTGTATCATCTACATAATCCATTGGCGGGGGTGGCCTGGGGCATGTGAAATCCAACAGGAGCAGTTAGTCGCTTGGTTGCTTTTATCTGCCAACACCCTGAAATCCTGTCTTGCACTAATGTGCCTTTAATATCTCCAGTGTCCTCAGAGTGATATTCCCAGAATTCTGTAAGGAAAACAAATTTCTGCTAACTTCTCCCACCTTCATGCATTTACAAATATACAAGCTGTGAAGACTGATACACCAAACAAGAAAAGTTACCTAACCTTTAGTAGGTCAAATATCTAATCTAGTGCATTAGTAGATTATATATATAGGTGTGTGTGTGTGTGTGTGTTTCGATAAATATATGCAACTACACGTAATCTGCATCTCTGTTTGCTAACCCTCAGAGAATCACAAATTACAAGACTAAGCCACTTTCTGGTACTTTGATATGGCTTATGTCTTCTTTGTTGGAAAATTCCAAGGTTTTACAGTTTTCAAACTGCACAGGCCTGATGGCTTGCTGGTTGACAACTTCCACTTCAGTAAACAATCTGACTTATTAAAACTTCAAAACAAACCATTACATAGATCTCTTACTTTACTGAGCCCCTGTCCCCCACTTCCTTGTGACAACAACATGAATATCAAATTCTTGCTGCTACCCTGCAAGCAGTGATGATTTAGCTCAGACTGCCTTGGCATGCAGAGGGTAACTCCACTAAACTTTTAAAACACCGTTACTTTATCCTTTAACCCTTTCTTAACTTCACTTCTGCAATGGCATGTACAAATCTCTTCCATCTGGTATTGATTAGGAATTATAAGATCTACTTTATTATTCCACTGTGTTCATTTAGCTTTTTCCCCACCATAACCTCATTTCTTTGTTTATATCCTGGCACACATATTAGAGGCATCATAGGACTCAGAGACACAGGTTATGCCTATACTAGTACAGGTGTTTAATTAGGTCCCAGATATTTCCACAATACATAGCAAATAAAACTGTGTAGAACCTGCTTTTCTATAGGTAACAGTTGTTTTGTATAACTTCCCAAACTGAAAACAATGCAATCCTATAGAGTGCAATGTCTTATTCTCATGACCACATGAAAAGTTGAGCAGGAGCTGAAAAAAATCAGTCTCATCAGGAGTTGATAAGAGATGAGACTGAAGCTGATTTCAAGTGCTTGAAAACTGAAGGTATATGAAGGTTGGATGTGACTTATCTCCTCTGGTACAATGGAGTACAAATCATGAGAGGTACTATTTGATTCAATTTGATTTCATTTGAGTGAGTGTTGCCAGCAGGTGGAGGGAGGTGATCCTTCCCCTCTGTTCGGCACTGGTAAGACCACACCTGGAGTACTGTGTCCAGTTCTAGGGTCCCCAGAAGAAGCGAGGCATGGATATACCAGAGGGAGTCCAAAAAAGGGCCATGAACAATGAAGGGACGCAAGCACCTCACATACGAGAGAGCTGTGACTGTTCAGCCTGGAGAAGAGAAGGCTCGGGGAATCTCTTCTACTTTTATCAATATCTGAAGGGAGGGTTCATAGAGGACAGAGCCAGGCTCTTTTCGGTGGTGCCCAGTGACAGGACAAGAGGGAATGGGCACAAACTGAAACACAGAAGGTTCCCTCTGAACTTCAGGAAATGCTTTTTTTGCTCTGGGAGTGACTGAACACTGGAATAGATTACCCAGAGAGGTTGTGAAATCTCCAATTCTTTCAGATGTCTGTCATCTGGAAAAGGTCCTGAGCAACCTGCCTTAGGTAGCTCTGCTTGAACAGAAGTGTTGGACGAGGTGACCTTCAGAGGTCTCTTCCAACTTCAGCCATATGCAATTCTGTGATTATCAAATTTGCCATCCATACACATTTGAAACTTCAGATGAAGTTCAGCAGAATGCTATTAGGGAAAATAATTCACCAGCTGCTGACACAAGTAATCAAGACCTTATCTCCATATAGTACAGGCTGTCAATTCTTTTTTTCATTGGGGTTTGTTTGGTTGGTTGGTTTTGTTTGGTTTTTTTTTTTTTTGTTTTGTTTTGGAGGGGGATAAATACCATCACAATGGTAATAGAAGCAGCGTCCAGATCCATGTCCTAACATGCCAGTTACACGTGCAGGATTTCTTCAGGCAGCTGTAATGGGAATATGTGACATAGCAGCACACTATTAAAGATAGAAAAATGTTTTAAGTTCTAAGATTCAGAACCTCAGTCACAGTTTAAATAACCTGGATAATGGAGAATATAAAAATTTCAATGACATGATATGAATATATATTCTATATTTTTATATGTAACTTACAAACAAATTAGTTGAATGAAAAGAAGAAAAAGTCATGGATTATGCAAGCTAACATGTCTTAAATTCAAGTAGACCTGAAGCAAAATAGAAACAGAACAGAATTTAAGTGTAAAAAAAGATTTTTGAAAATCTCTGTGTATTCTCAAAAGATGTCTGTAAAATCCCAGGAGCTGGTGAATCAAATTCAAAAAATAGCTTTCTTTGGTTTTCTGAACCTAGAACCAGAATCCATCACAGTGTGCTTCACTCAAATGATTTAAGACTAAAATATTACTGAGCTTGAACTAAGGGAGTAAAGGCTGGGGTGCACTTGGACTTTGCTTATTTGTACTTTGGTCAAGTGGTTCATTTTTTTAGTTCCCTAAATTCATTATGTTTTATGTGTCATCTTACATGCTTTACTGATGGCATCAATATAGACAATATTACTCCTGCAATATTTTCATTTCTTCTTAATGAAGCTGACATCACTACAATTCGTAGTGGATTTTTTTGTTCTCTTTATGTGCATAAATAATCAGATACACTTCTTAGCACTCTCAAGCAACCTGTTACATAAAAAACTGCTGTGATTATTCTGTTTTTCCGAGTAAGGTTAGTGTTCACAAAAAGGTTATGGCAGCAGACATTTAACTCTATCCATCATTGAAAATGGAAGAAATGCAGTCTTGCAAGGTACTTCACAAGTATGTCTCAATCCTAAATGTTAGGGCTGCATAGAAATCTCTGTGTCTAACGATTTTCACCATGAAGGATGTAAAAGAACATCATCTCGGATTACGTAATATGGGTGCACCTTTCATTAACCTGAATAAGACCAATGGACTTTTTCAGACTGGACAAGACCATCTTGCACCAGACTTCACAGCAGCACAGTACTCTACATTTCATTACTAAGCCCTCAGTGCTAGTTTCAGGGGTTTTCAGGAGTTGAAGTCAGTAGCTCTTCTGTCGGCAAATACAAATGCATTGCATCTGAAAAAGACAGTGTTATGTATTTGTCAACATTTTCTTTTCCTTTTCAGTTTGGCAGTGTAAATTCTGATGATGAGTGAGTGAGTGGATGGGAAAAGAGCCCAAGTCACACAAGGGAATTGACATGTCAGTGCCCATTGTTGACTAGAAGCTCCTTAGCATGCTGCTATGAATCAACAGACATTTCTACTTTCACACTTACATAGATCTGTTATAAAAGACATCCCAGAGCTCTGATTCATCTTGCTTGCCTTACAATGTTTATATGCTGCCACTGGGACAGAGAACAGATGTGATGGATTAACTAGCAATAAATCATATGACAGAGAACACACAGCATTATCATTCTAAAGAGGTAGCGATAAGTATTGCTCTAGAAAAAATGAGAACATTTCCCTGAAAATAAATATTTCTTTATCCCATAAATGACTATCCCAGTCTGTGTCCCAAACTCAAAATCTATCTGGGCTAGAGCAGTGCTTTACTTCACTTAAAAAGCTGTATTAGGTATTTGCTCAGGTTCAATGAAAACAAACATTAATCACACTCTTCAAAGTGGGGATACAGAGCACCATGTCCCACCATTTTATCTTTCATTAAAACTAATGAAGAAAAAGTTGCTTACAACTGGTAGAACTCCCACCAACAAAGCAGAAACAAAAATGAAGCCCTGCCAGTCCAGTCACATCCTCCCCAGGGAGCACTTCTACTCCCCCAAGCATCTATTTTCTGATGGCAAGATGCCGACTCCTACAACCTCCACAAGGAACCCAAGAGTCATAACATCCCCTCATTAGTATTTGCACACCATCTGGTGACTATTACTGAATTAACTTCTCACAGAAAATAAATTTTTAGAATATAAGTATAAAATTAAGACTTTGATATGAAATCTTACTCTTCTCCTCCCTTTTCCTCTCTAGAAAATTGCAGAATTTTTAAAAGAGAAGAAAGATGAGTGTGAGGAAGATACAGTTAAAAACGTAAAGAGACTTTCCAGTACCCTCTTTGCCCTTCTTCTCAATTTATTAGGGTATGATTTAGTGCACACATGAGCTATTTGGGTACAGCTTTTACTCTTTTTGCTTCTGTTAAATAGCAGGTACACTACTGGGCACTGAAAAATACTGAGTGATAACTCTATAGTTATTTTACCCCAATCTTAGATGTTTTTTCAGTGAAGATATTAGTAAGATTAAACCCCTGTGTGTTTCATTTGTCCCAGCAAGTCCCCAGGTGCTGCAAGGGTCTTCAGATTTTGAAGCTCATTTCCCCTGTAGTAGTGTCCTGGGAGAAGAAAATAAGGTAAATCTTCAGTTTTGAGTCTTCTGTGCCAGTTAAGGGAAAGGAAAAAGCAAGAATGTTTGATAGTTTGATTTTTTTGCATTTCTTTTAGCGCTATTTCTCTCAAAGGGAAGAAAATCCTGGCAACGCATAATAATCAACTATTTGATTTCACTAATTGGAATTAGAAATTAATCACCAACTACAGTTTAGATCAAAGCTGTGACAATGCAATGTAACTGAAACAGTATTTATCAGTTAAAATAGAAACAAGTTTCTCCCCAAACAATCCAGAGATATAACTGTCTATTCAGATAAACCACTGAGTTTCAAAGAACTAAAAGTCTTGATGCTATGGCAAATTTAGGAAAAACAGCTGTTCAGGTTACATGCAGCAGTTATCTTTTAAATGAAATGCATTGGTAATATTAAAGGAATTTTAACTCAACTGCAAAAATTAAAAATAAAATACCAAGGACCATATGGTGCTGCCATAAAACATTTATGTCCAAATATTTGCTCTCATTCTCATCCAACAAAAACAAAGTCCCAACTAGGAAGCAGAACTCACTTCTCTCCTAACAACCAGTAAAATATCCTCCTGCCAAATTACAAACTACAGCAAGCAAATTCCTCCTTGCTGATCTTAAGAAAAACTTTGTCAGAGAAGGCAGGAAATATCTCAAAAGTCAGACCCAAACATTTTACCATTCACAAGAAGACCCCACCATAGTCTTTGTGAAAAACCTGCAGTGAGAAGGCATGGTAATAGTAAAGATGGTTTTTCTCTCCAAATCACTTAAAGTCTTTATATGTTAACACTGACATGTATGGGTTAGTGAAGTTCAGAATATGTGCAGCTGTTTGCAAGATAAGAGTCTATATACAACTGATGATGATTTGTTTCTTAATCAATATTTTAGCCCAGAGAGACTGAAAGTTATTTGAATTGCTGGTCTTGGAAATGTTAGATGTCTTATTTCACGTTTAAGGGACCCAGATTACACAGGTTAAACCTCTTCAGTTATAGTGCTGAGCATTCTGGCCCAAATCCAATAAAACACTTAAACACATGCTTGACCTAAAACACAGAGACAGCTGCAGAGAACTTAAAAGTTAAGAATTTACAGGACCAGGGAAAGAATGCTTAGTACCATTCAGGATCAAGCCTAAATACCATCAATCTCTTTAAAAGACTTTTATTTCTGAAGCTGCTTCCTTCTACAATTTAAGATAGAGGCATATGACAATCTAATGACATTAAAATCTGACTGGACTTACATTCACCTGTATTAACCTTTCATAATAACCTTCATTCTAACCTTTCCCCTTTTTAGGGAAAAAATTAAATCCCAACAAGTTTTCTGTAATTTTAGAAGGGGGGAAAGGTAAGCACTGTCTTAGCCTAAAGTAGGAGCATTGGGTACAAAACATGACAACGAAGCACACTGATTCTTTGATCTCAGTGCCACTTAGCCCTTCATTTAGACAATGCCATAAGAGAGCAAGTTGGCATTGTAATTAAAAGAAATTCACACAAATTCAAAGACATAAATAAACATAAATATCAAACAGACTTTCTAAAAACAGGTAGAAGCTTTCTACTTGTGGTTTTGAACAGACTTTTTGCTTTGTATAAAATACTTGGAGGAAAAAACAAGGGAAAAGATGAGAAAGAAAACAGTACAAAAAACCAAAACCTTTAAGAAAGTAATTGAAGCATTAGCCATACTATTATCAAACCCAACAAGCCATCATAGGGTTATGCCATTTATGCTGTCTGGAAAAGCGAGGCAAATCAAAACCACCATCCAGTAAATGCTTATACTCCTTATGACCAGGTATATTTCGTGTAAAGATTCAACGGAGTCGTAAACAACCCTGCTCATGCAATTACACTCATCAGAGAATCTCCGTTGCTCTGGATCTCTTTACCCAGAGCAGCCAGCTCAGGGCACACTGCGCTTGCACTGAGGGCACATTTACACCAGGCAGCAGAGTTCAGCATCCACATCCTCAAAGCACAATTCACTGAACACTAGAACCCAAATTCGCACAGATCAAAGTGCCCTACAGCTGTGCCTTCGTGGTGCAGTTCCCAAAGGATTTATCCTGTCTGAAAAACAGGACTTACTAGCCACATTTAAGCTATATAGTGCTGGAGCATTGCCACTTCATGAAGCTGACCCACTGTCCCTCCTGACCTACACCACTTGGGGCACTCTGAGCTGGGTGCTCAGTGCTTACCTCCCAGTGCATCTGTCCCAGGGAAGGGGGCAGCTCCATCCACAACCTTCATCAGTGAAGATCACACCCATGCCCCACAGTACTACAAGTCACAGTATTTTCAGCTAACTCAGCCATCTGTTTGGTTAATATGAGGTGGCTTTAGGACTGCATTCCTTCGCTGTGTTGTTTCAACTCCTGGAGACAAAGAATCATCAAATTATAGAATGGTTTGGGTTGGAAGGGACCTTAAAGTTCATCTAGTTCCAATCCCTCTGCCATGGGTGGGGGCACCTTCCACTAGAGCAAAATACTCAAAGCCTCATCCACCCTAGCCTCAAGCACTTCCAGGGATGAGGCATACACAATCTATCTGGGCAACCTGTTCAAGTGCGTCACCACCTCAAGTAAAGAATTTCTTCCTAATAGCCAACCTAAACCTACACTCTTTCTGTTTCCAGCCAAAGTGTCTGTTCTTCCATAATTCTCTGTATTTTTTCCTCATGTTTATTAAGGGAATTATAGTCTTCAGAGCCACTTTAGTGTAAACGTAGCACAGACTTCAAGAAAGGAGGGTACCTACTGTTTTTATGGAGGCGTTTTTCATTTCTCCAAATAGAAAACTAGTTTGATTTTTTTCTCTTGAAGGAGAGAACTGAACTCCTTTTTACAGATTCTTATCAGAAAAAAGATAAGGCTGAAGAGGCATTGCTGTCATGAAAACTGACCCTTATGAGTAAGTCAGGCTGTGGATTTTTTTTTTTTTTAAATAAATCTATCTTGACCAGGAGCACAGACTTTAACAAAAAACACCTGTTTATGTGTTTTCTGCAGTAGAGAACTGCAGGGTTAAAAATCCGAGGCAAGGTGTTCCATTGATTTTGCAAAGTGTATTACAATGGTTAATTTAAGAAAGTGCCCTCAATTTCCAGCTTCACAGTGTTGTTTTGTTTTTGTCTGTAACCTTCTAGAATTTTCTTCTCTATTTTAGTTCTTGTACACTAGGACTAAGTAACCTCCTCTGATAAGAAAACAGATGGAGATCTCATTGTTTCATTGCAAAGCATATTAAAAAAATATTTTAACCATTCTTTTTTTTCCTTCCTACACTCTCCAAAGTATTATTTTTTTTGAGAAGTGTGTGCTGAAACCGAACTTAAGGTCCCATTAGATTTTCATCAGATCCCCAAAATATAATCGTTTTCCTATCCCTTACTTGAGATTTCCCTTTTTGATATATCCAAACGTCACATTTTTTTCCCCTACTGTGTAGCTGGCAGCTCACCTTTAGCAGATTATTTACCAGAACTCAAAAGCCTTTTAAAGCAACAGTTTCCCATGACAGAGCCTGTGTTCTCCAAACACAAGCTTTGCCCCTTATCCAGCTCCATTTGACCATACTACAACATGCATCGCCCACTTTCACTTGTCTTAACAAGCAATCTGAGATCACTGTGTATCAACGATCTGTCATGCTCCTCATCAGTCATATCCCCCTATCTGTAATACTTACGAGTAATACAAATTTTCTTTCCAAAAGAGGGTCATTAAATAAAAAGTTAATTTTCTGATAATATCAAAGTCTGCCAGTTAACTATGAAAGAGGCCCAGTAAAGCTCCTCGGCACATGCTTAAACCTTAAGCACTTTGTTCACACTGTTATTAAGTACCTTTTGCATGCACACCTAGGACTATAGAAAGGATATAAAATACACTAATACAATTGATCTGTGTACCCAGGATTTCAGGTCTGGCATCTCATTCAGAGATTTAAGGGTAGCAGGCAGTAACGTTGTGTACAAACAGAAAAGGCTGAGCTCAGACTGAGGAACAATACACTGAAACAGGGAATCCTTCCAATAGAAAGTGTTAGGATTCCTTTGTCTTGTACAGGTATTTTGTAAAACGCTTGTGTACATGGAAAAGCTGGGGTTTAGACAATAAAATACTTCTCACTTTGGACAATTTTTTTAAAATTCACTCTACTTACATGAAAAAGGTCACAGCCACTGTGCTTGTACGGTGCTTGGGGGGATTAATCCCTGTACCTGAATTTGTATTTGATGGTAGAGTTTTGGCTTAGAAGAGAGCATTGTTAGGAAAATCTGGGTCTCTAAACCCCCACATTTTTCACTCCCCTCTACCCACTCACAATTTTTTTAATCATTATTATTATTATTATTATTGAGATTTAAAAGAAAGACCATTGTTATGAGTTCATGACACTCCCACAAATACTTTGAATGAAAACAGCAGAAAAATGAAAATATGTACAAATTTAGCATAGTTATCCTGTTTAAACTGTTAACATGCTGGATGCTGTCTTAAAGGATACTGCTTAGTTTTCCCTTCAAACTTGTCTTTTCATAAACAGACAGACAAATTTATTTAAAACCTGTCATAACTTAAACCATCAAATACCTTGTATACACATATCAATAGAATTTTCTGTCATCTTTTTGAGAGTCTGTGGCATTGGTAAAGCTATGAGTGAATTCTGATCCTGACTGTGCTGAGGGGAAAACCAGTCTCTGAGTTCAGTAGGGAAGGATCAGACCTTTATAATGAGAACCAGAGTACTGTAGGGATATTGATTGGCTCACACTGTACTCTGAATTAAGAATTGCAGTTCACAGATAGAGATTCAACAGTTTGAAGTCCTCAGGATTTAATTACTGAGGCTAATAATAGAAATGTGACCTAGGAAAAATTTAAGGGTTTTCAGATATTATTTTGCAAATGTAGGAAGGAAGATATTCCTAGGGTTTTTTTGGGGTGGAGGCAGTTAAGGAGCTGATCCTTTAGCCAAGCTTTGCAGATTATCTTTTAACATGCCATACCCAATAGGATCAAAAATCATAGAATCATAGAATGGTTTATTCTGTATTCATCTCTGAGATTGTCCCTACCCAGGTACAGCACCTTACACTTGGACTTGTTGAACTTCGTGAGATTCCCATGGGCTCACTTTTCAAGCTTGTCCAGGTCCTTCTGAATGGCATCCTGTCCTTCTGTTGTCTCAGCTGGACGGCTCAGCTTTGTGTCCTCTGCAAACTTGTTGAGAGTACACTCAATTGCAAATATAAACATATAATCAAATTACATTTGTCTGGACCCTATAAAATGAAGTTAAAATTTCTCCCTAGACAGAGGTTGCTACCAATATGAACCTGACCTGTATCTCTGAGAGGTCTGATCAGATAAGAGTACATCCAGACAGGAATCTAACCAGAACTGGATGAACCATGTTCACTGATCAGCTGTCCCAACTGGTTTTCTGACAGGAGTTGAAAATATTGTAAATGTCCTCCCGAAATTGAGAAATAGGATGGCAGAAAGATCCATTACCACAACAAACTCTTACGTTTCTCTGCCCCAAGGAGAAATACCTCATTTTGTGCTCAAAATCCTTGAGTTTCTTCTTAAAGGGGTTCTTGGTTTTGAGAAACATTGAGTTACCAGCTAATGCTGTTTGCAGTATCCAATGAGAAAATTAGTAGGCAGTTCTTGGGAGCAAATGCAGACACTTGCCACCCTGTTCTCAGAGACAAAAAATACAAATATCTTTCTTCTGATCAAGAAATAAAGTCCATGCACTTCTTTCATGCAAGATCAAGGGTTTTTTTCTGTTTAGATTAATGGAGATGTATGGAAATGGATAATCAGTCCTGGATCTTATTTTATTCCTAGGACCTTACATTCAAAATAATCATGCTAGAAATCTTTATATTAAATTTGATCACAAATGTAGTCCTCTAGTTTCCATTTTTATTTGCTCACCAAATGATTCCAAACCAGTCAGAGGAGCTGCATGAACTGATCCCCCCAACTAGACATTGGTTTTATCAAATATTCAGCAGAAGAAGAGGAACACTTAAAAATGTGGATCAGAGAAAAAAGTTATCAGAAGACCACCTTGACTTACTCTTACTCTCATTTGTTGACAGGGCTCATGCTTAGGATGTAAGTTGTTCAGTTACAGTAATATATTTTTTTTCTAAGAAATCCGATTTATATTTTCCTAAAAATGTTGTTACTGTGTGTATTTTACTCTTCAATTGTCTTTTTGAAGTTGGATAGGACAGAACAGAATAGAACAAACCAGAACAGAACAGAACAGAATGGAATATTACATTTGGAAGGGATGTACCATGGCCACTTAGTCCAACTTCCTGACCAATTCAGGGCTGAGCAAAAGTTATCTAGGGCATTGTCCAAATTCTTAAACAAAGATTGGCTTGTGGCATCATTGGGAAGCCTATTACAGTGCCTGACTACCTTCTCAGTAAAGGAATGCTTCCTAATGTCAAGTCTAAAGTAGTCTAAAATCTAAGTAGTATGGCCATTAGGATTATTCTTCTACAGAGAGGAATGGCTGCATAAAGAACAAGCAGAATTGTGGAAGGTTTTTGTTTTCTTGTTTTTACAGAAGATTTAAATACCTTATTTTGCACTTTCTCCAAATATTTTAAAACTTCTTTCAGACTTTTACTACGGAATATATATACTGGAATATATGGAATATATATACGGAATAAATACGAGAGTAATTATACTCATAAAGCATCCAGACTAAATCCAAGGTATTTTTGTGTTTGCCATCACATCCTTTTAGATATTTTTAGTGTGATTCAACTTCCTCTGAAAGGAGGCACAATGTAAGTGCTGCTTTCCATGGGCCGCCTTTAAAACAAGGGCATAGAGCATTACTTCATCTTCCGTTATGTATATCACGCATTTCTAAATGTGATATCAATGTAGTGTAAGCTGCTAAACACATCCTCATTTGCATACATGTAGAATGAGATTTGCTGCTACTTCCACAGCTAGTTATTGCCACATCTTAGTGGTATTACACAGAAAATGTAAATTGGGGAATCCTTGATTTATTTTGTACAGTAGGAAAAAAAACACTGAAAGAGAGCTTCATATACCATTTACAATTATTTAGGTTTTGAAATCTGTAATATAGGAATAATTACATGGAAAAAAATGGGCTGGATGCATTTTTTCAAGTGACTCGTGTGACATAAAATAAAGTCCCATGCTATTTTATGTTATTTAGGGTATTAATTTTACTTGGGTCACGGGAAAACAGCAACACTTTCAGTAATGAAATGCTCTTAGGCTAATTTCCATTTGCATGCAAGCGACATCATCAGGTTTAGTACATCCACAGAGTCGTACATACTTATACTGATATCTGCATGAGAAGAAAGCGAACAGTCTGTTGATTTATTACACACAAATTGAATGAATAAGATAACATTTTATTAGCAAGATACCATTATAAAAATGACTATAAATGGATACAATACAAGTGGTATATTGCTTTATCAGTGAATCTACTGTATGTTAGAACCTGGTACAAGTTGTAATAAAAAGATAATTAAAAGTATTGAATCACAGAACCATACCAAGAAATAACCCAGTAACAACAAGCTCCATTAGTGAAACACTGTGTACTGCCAACCAAGTTCAGAAAAGACTGAAGAGTTAATTTAATTTTTAAGGAAGAATAAAAAAAACCTAAAGTCCAGACAGTGAAAGAATAAAGAATGTATTTTTCCAACTTTCTCTAAAACAGATTAAAAAATTACATGACACACAGATTTCTTGTTTGAGGAGCTTTATCTCATAGCTTTAGTGAGCATATTTGTGGTAAGGTGATATTCACACTCTTTAACTGTTGTAATATAGCACACTAGAAACATGTAGAAATATTTCAGAGGGCTTTTTTGTGGGTTTTTTTTGGTTTTTTGGGGTTTTTTTGTTTGTTTTTTTTAAAATTATTGTTGTTGGGTTTTGGGTTTTTTGTTTCTTATGTTTGTGTGTGTGTGTGTGTTTTTTTAGTTTTATGAACAGCACTGCCTAGATTTGGAAATAAACACTGTCTTCCTCTGTGCATCCCTCCCCCTTTCCCCTCAGGTCAACTGCTTCTCTTCCCTCCCTCTGGTCAGTTTAATATGGAGATGCTGCCTGAGTCTTCTTGTACAGAATAAGCACACAACATTTTCTCCTGGGAGTTGGTTCATGCAAAACGCTGCCCTGCTGAGAGAGTAGAAATTTACCCATAAGACATTCTTCCAGCAGCAAGACTCCAGAGGAAACCTGATCAGAATTTTTAAAGACTTGCCTTGATTTTTTCTATAATTCCTTCAAAGTTTTAGGGAGAAAAAATACAAACCAAATGTTTACAGTTTTTTATACTTGGTCTTGACCAGAAACAGACTGATACGTAGTCTCATCTGGGGATAGAAACTGAAAAGAAGACAGCAGTGGATCATTTTGCACAGATTTTTCTGCTGCTGTGTTCTCCTGTGATTTCTTTTTGTTTTTCTTTCTTCCTTCTGACTATCAGTTTATAGTCTCTGCAGCACTTCAGCTGATCGATACACCAGCTCTCCCCCTTTCACACACAGGCAGAATCTTACTGACTTTAAGATATGCAGGTGGTATTTGCAAAATAAAACCCATTTCTTTTTACTACTTATGTTTGTGTCACTGATTTAGTAAGAAAACATATCCAACTAAAATAGAACATAAGAAAGGCGATAATTTTTGTTATTTCTTAAAGACCCTTGGAAAATTGTGTATGAGAATAGTGAATTTCAAATCTCTTTTAAGAAAGAAACCTTTCATTTTGGGCCTGATCCAAAGTTCGATGAATTCTCCCCCTTACTTCATTGTGACTCAAAACAGCTTTTTATTGTTTAATCTTACCCTGATCGATTTCAGCAGCACAGCTCCCACAATCTTTTATTAGCATAATAAATTTAACTTTTATATTTTCATAGTATCCAAAAGTTTCAACTAGGGTAAAATCCAGTATGTCAAGTACTATTTAGAAATTTCTTATTAAATGACTGTCTCTTCCTTCAGAGGTTTCAGTTGTTAAGTGAGTTTGCAGATGACATATCCCACAGTTGCACATTAGGGAATGCTGACACGATCAGACCTGATGAATCAGTGAAGTTGGCCAGGTGAATAGGGACTTCACAGAACTAAACTTTTATATGACAACATCTTTAGGAGAGGGAACACACCTCACATTTAATCTTAAACAAACGAGCATCCCTAAATAAGATATAATACTGGAAACTTTATTTTCTCCCTTCACTTCCTGCAATAGTAGGGAGATTGTTTTACCCCTCTCTGCAGCAGTACTGGGACACTACATACATTCTGGTGACCATGTTTTTTAAATTATATTGCAAATGAATCCAGGAGTTACAAAAATTATATGAGAGAAGAAGAACTTAACAATAAGGATTCAAATTTTGTGTGTATAGATTAACAAAAGAAGATTGAGATGTGGTTACAATATTTAAGCACCTTAAAAGAAGAAACCACCAAGCTGTAAATGTCTTCTAAATTCCACAGAAACAGATGGAGCAGGGAATCATGACTGGAATTTATGTCCAGATAGAATAAATATGGAAAGGAAAGTACAATTGCAGCAGTGACAGCAATAGATTCTTGGAAGTACCTACAGTACCTACCTTGTCTTGATAAATTTGAATCAAAATCAACTAGAAAAGCAACACTAGCCAAAAAAAAGTAAAGAGGACAATTGATGAGATAATCAGTGATATTCTGTGTCCTGGATATAAGAGTTCAAACTACATTACTGATAAATTTAAAGATCAGAAGAACTACTTGTTTGGATAAAAAGTAGGGGGTTTTAATTCATTTTGGTTCTAAGAAACTTAGATTTCTGCTAAAAAGTTTTTATTTTGGAGAAACAAGATCTTGAGGCACACGTAAATCTCGGCTCCTGTAGGATACCTGGCACTTCAATCCAAACTCCATTCCTTGAACTCATGATTAATTATCTGTTTTCTAATTCTAGTTCCTTCTCATAGTTACATCACATTTCTGACTATTCATTAGCAGCATATCACTTTATTCTCCTGTCTGTAGTGAGATACTACCTAGCCCGGGGAAAGTGTTTCATCTTGTCCAAGTGCCCAGCTACACAATAATGCCAACACAAAAATAAGAATCACAGTAAACAATTAATATGATGCACATTCAAGACATCTAACTGCTATAATGAAGGAAAAGTACTTCAAATAAACTATAGATAGTCAAGGTACTATCTCTGCCATTGTTCTGAGATGCACGAATACTATTCCAGTCTGCTGTGATCTGCTTCACAAGTAAACCCAGTACCTGGCAGAAGCACTGGGATGATGAACCAGAATCACAGCTGGAGGATTAGTCTGAATCACAGGTGGAGACTCTTTTGACTGGGTGGGACCAATTCCAGTAAGTATTACATGATGCATTGTGATTAGATTTAGTGAGGGATGGGGGAGAATTTAAGCATTCTTGGGAACTGGTGGTCTAATGTTTCTCTGCCTCAGGAGAATGCACAATGCCAATCACTTAGTCAACAAAAAGTAAACATAAACTCCTCTGCATTCTTTCATATAATATGATATGCAAAAAGATAGACACTATGACTACTTTACGTCCATAAGCTTAGTGTAGCACTTATTCACTTTGTTCTCTCTGCTTACTATGTTCCACATTTACCACAAAATAGCAACAAGACATAGGTTAATAATGAAGGAGATTACTTTTAAAAAGCCATTTTTTTAATGGTTAGTTTCCAGGAAGACACGGTCTTCTCTCATTTACACTACTCCTCTGTGTTTTGATGCAGACGCAATCTACCTTTGTATGGTTTGAATTCCTCATGATGTTATGCTCTACTTCAAGTTATAAAAACACAAAGCACAAGCCCCTCACAACTGGCCCTTTTACCTGGTGTCCATGTATATTTCTGTCACTTTGTGCTTGAGGGTGGGGGTCTTATTTTTGAAACTTTCACTCTGGCTACTGGAAATGTTCACCTCCTGATCCTCAAAATATTCTGAAAAGCCTTCTTTTCTTCTCATGAAGGCTGTGCAAAATTCATTACAAAATTAAAACACAGAGAAGATGTAACCTATTGGTATTTATGCTCAGTCTCAAGATTTTTGCATTCCAGTCTTCCAAAAATCACACTCCATAGAGATTCTACAGCTACTTATGATCAATTTAAACAGTTCCATTCTTATATTCACACATCCAGTAAAAGGTTTCTTAAGTTAGCAAGGAAAGGTTAACCTGGAACAATGGTCCGACTATTAAGGTCTATAAATAGATGTTCTGCCAACACATAAAATATTCCTTATCTTATAAAAATTCAGGTAGCATGGACCTTCCTGGACTATCTTATATAAAAACCATGAACCTATGACAACTAATGTCACCAGTGGAAGTTTCCCCTTTTCTGTCAAATGGCCAGTGCCGGGCACAGAGGCCGCACACACAGTGCAAGAACCAGATCAATAACTTTAGGTAAACAAGTGTTGCAACTTCAAAAACAAAGGTGTCCGTACTAATGATATGACTCTCATGCCCCATTCTGTTAGGGGAGGAATAGGTGTCTCTCAGTAAGCCAAAAAGCTTGTGTGCTAAATGGGCAGATATGCACATAGTTTAAGGAACAAGGAATGTTTGGCAAAGGCATCTGTTGCAATTCGTGCACTTCTTGGGACTTGAGGCACTGTATTCAGCAAAACATTTCCAATAAATCTACTGTTGCCCTAGACGTTAAAATTTCCTTTTGTGTTTAGAATAGCTGGGGGTTTTTTTTCATTTTTAAAGGAGTATCAGTGATTTTAAAATTATGTCTGTGAGTGAGAACAGGGACAGTGTTTGGGAACGGGAATACACAGCATCTTCTTGGAAATTAGTGTACAGCACCGTTATTCCACTGTGTATATCCATGGTTTCTCTTTTTAATAACACCACAGTGAATAAGAATACGTGATAGTAACCTTGTGAAGAGCAAATGACCATAGGCTTTTCTCTAGTGCTAAAACAGCTTGCACATATAGAAGAAACATAGAAGTTACTTTGCCTGACACCAGATGTCACACCTGTCACAGCTTCAGGAAAAGGTCCCAAAATAAAGAGTACAGTAGCCTCATTAGACATTGCTATATATGAAGATACGTAGAGATCTTGGACCAGAAGATATGTTGATTTCCAAACACTGTCCTAGTGTGCAAGAAAATCCACTGTTCACTGGTTACTGTGCACACATAGTATAGGTGACAAAAGTGTATTGATTTGAAAGAGTAAACTTGAGTGTAGAGCCTAAACTCCTCTGTAGACTGTACACACCGACAAGAGCTATGTCTTGGCAGTGAGGAGCGCATGTTGCACATAACAGAGTACAGCCTCAGGGATCAAATAACAATAATCACAGGGAAAACATTTGTTTTATTTGCATTATAAAAGTGAGATTCTCCTTGAATCTACTGGCTTAAAAGCTCTTTAGAAGATAGCGGAAGGCAAAGGAAATAAGAAGGTTGGCTAGCGATTCCTCCAAGATACCCCTATTTCCCTATAAGTTAATTTTAATAGGGAAAAATAGGTAGCAAGCATGTATATCTATGCCTTTCTATAGCATAAGATACAAAGATTTATTGGATTATTACTATCAGATCACTGCTTTTGAAAATTTCCTTACAAATTCCTGGTTACATTAAAATTTTACGCCAAGACATACAGCCCAATACAAAATGCATCAATTAGCTATGGCATTTGTATGCCACACTAATATTTAGACTACAAAAATACCTGTAAATGCATGAATTAGGCAGATAACAGAGACATAAATTTAGACAGGAATTTGCCCAAACTTTGCAAGTTAAAAAACCCCTGAAGTTATTTAATTTCCATTAATGAGAATGAGAAAATATGCTATTGGAAGAAAACCTTTCTAAAAGCAAAGAGCAATTATGCTTCATGCTCAAAAGACCACAGATTCCACATAAAACTCACAATGCGCCGCCAATTATTTGGAGTTCAAATTCCCTTATTGTAGCAATTGAAACAATCTCAAAGACTGCAAAAATTACCAAGTTGAAAAATCTATTCTTTAAAATATATCATGCATTCATTTTGCACATAAACGATCTTAAAATATTTCAGAAGGTGCTGTACTTTTTGGTTTTAAAAGTAAAAATAACATCTATCACTTTAGTAACACTGTTAGACATCTTTTAAATAGATATTTAACAGAATTACAGACATGTTGGAGAAGATAGCTTATATTCACTGAAAAGGCTACTGTAGTGCATTAGTCTTCAGATAAAGTAATAGGATCTTTTCCATGTATTAACAATCCTTCATACAAAAGATTTCTTAAAACTTTTTAAACAGCTTTATCAAGTCAAGGTTACAAAGCACAAATGGGTAGCTAAATGATACGTCGTTACTGAAAAACGTATTGCTTGAACTCATACAGATTTTGATTGCTTTAGGAAAAAGAGGAATTTGCAAGGTTTGCTTCTTTAAAACTAAAGTGTATTTTAAAATTCACAATAGCATAACAAAGGTAGTCCTGTAGTGAAGATTTTTTTTACTATCTCACTTGCTTCTAAAGAATCTTTAGCAGACCAGTACGATTTAAGCTGCAATGCATTGATTTATCCCCTCTGACATGATCACAGAGACCAGCACCACATTAAAACCTCCAAAATTTGTTGACTTTCTGCTTGCAACTCTGGTAATTTCAAAGGCAATGCTAATTTTATGCTATAAATAACTGTTTTAAGAGCAATATTAACTTTAAAAAGTAGAGATATATTCTATTCTGGTCAAATTCCTGTTGATAGCAATAACGGCTGTATATTCCAGAAGGTGGCTGCATATATAGAGAGAGCAAGAGCTTCTAGCATTTGCACATACATATGCACATTTATCTACCCAACATCCATCACCTCACCAATGACTCAAGTACTACTAAATGTGTATTGGTTTCTGGTTCCCACTTCTTTGTCTTAATCAAGAGTGTCCAAAGAGGCTTGTACACCTACACTTACAATTTGTCCATTTCTCTGGTTCAGACTTCAAAGGACTCAGGATCAGGAAATATAAACTCAGGCGTTTGGCAAGGCACCCAAAAGTAATAGAAAAAAATATGTTGTGTGGAACAAACGATGAATCAGTCTTTTATTCATTTTTCTGCAAGGTTTGTAGCAAATAAATGAGCCTTTCTTTTTGGTGCTACCACAGCATAAAAAGAGAATCACTGGAACATGTTGGAATAGCCATAAAAAGTGAATAAAAAATAGAAAGAATGGCTCTCAAATGCCTACATAAAGCTAAGTCAGGGCTATAAAAACTGCTGCATCTAATTTCATAATTTCTTTCTGCGTTTTCATGCAGTCAGCCATTCCAAATTGTCCTGCAGCTCACTGTCCAAGGATATTGAAAAAAACTTTATCTAATTCATAATACAAAATATTTTTTTTATTATCAGTATTCCCCATTGATGTCATCATTGCTAAAAACGGTATTAGTTTTAAACCAAATAATTACCAGAGTAGGGCATTCACCCTTTGCTTCCTCTCCCCCAAGATTTTTATAGACTTACATTTCATTTGATTTTCTGTACACCCCTTAACAGTTTGTGAATTTTCATTTCTCTCTAAGATATGAATATATTATACTAAAGGATATTATATAAATGAGACCATTATTCAAAATGAGAACCTTCTCTACTAACAGCATCACTATTTGCAGAGCATGAGACAAAATAAATGTCTCCCATGAGTGACTAAATGCAAAATAAAAAGTAACCACTCAACTTTAATAGTTTAAAAATGCTATTAAACATAATGGCTCTTCAACATTCAAGCAGCACTATGTTTTAAGTGATCTTCATTTTTAAAGAACTATTTTATTTACATTTGAAATATTGATGGTGCATAAAGTTCTGTTCATGTAGTAATGATAGTCAAAAGTATTTAAAATAATTGACACAAGACTGAAGCCATAAGTTTGCTTTGTCCCTAGGCTGAAACTCCGGTGCTAAAAACATAAACATCTGAAGAAATAATAAGAAACACCTACTCTGCACTTCACAATTGTCAAAAAAGCATCTGTGACCTTCTTAGTAACTAAAAGAAGGAATATCAAAGTGAAACCTACCAGGTTATTAAGCAATAAAGTAGTAACTCAATCTGGTTTTTTACTGGTTGAGGAGAATTCTGGCTCTGGGTATATGTTCCCAGAAATTAACTCTTTAGGTAGTATCTTTATCATCAAAAATTATGGATGTAAAGGAGCTTTTTCAAAATACCAGAAAGATCATGCTTGCATTTAAACAGGCAAAAAGACAGAAAGATTATTTTTAATTTGCTATTCTGCCTTTAAAAATAAATTCACATTACTATGTCTTGTGTTGCCTGGGAGTGAAAGGCAAAATCTTCTGGAGGCACTGCAATTGATTTCCTATATTATTTTGTCACCTGATGTGGAGCCTGGTGGCCAGGCCAGCACAGTATCCATATAAGTGCTCTGAGCAACAGCGTATTTTGTGGGGAACCAAACAAATACACCTTCTCTTTACAGGAAAACAAAAAGACTACAAGCCCAATTTATGATTCCACAGTTACTAGTGTGCCAGTAGCATACAAAGCTATATGGGACTCGAGTAGCCTAGCAAATGATGTGACGTAGCCCAATCCACAGGATCTGTCTCTCCAGTGAAACACGGAACTGGAAAGGAAGCAGGGAACACTCGGAGAGCACAGTGCAAGCATAAGCTATAAATTACGTAGCCTTAATCTCTCTTTTACTCAGTTGAATTCATCCTAAATTTCTGTATAGTTCCATATCTGCCTAAAGAACACTCCTGCTTATTGCTTTTAAGAGTAGACAATGAAAAAAAAAAAAAGAATGCTTACATCCATTTACCAAAAATGTAACCAGCCATAAACAGCACAGGCTTTGAAACATGCCAACAACTACATCTTGCTTTAAAGCTGGATAAAAAATTCAGAGCATGTGTAACCTCAGAAAAATTCTCGAAGACCTACTAGCCTGGACTGGTAGGAAGGAGACCAAGTTGTCAGTCTCCCCAGTATTAGCCAAGGAGCAGATCAAGAAGTCACTGGTTAACTAAACAACAGAATTGTCATTTATTGGTTTTTATTCATTAGTAACTTTATTTCCTATTTTATAATCAGGAAAGTTAAACTCTTAGATCACCTAGAATAGATGTATATTTACATACATATATATACATTTAAATGTATATTTATTCTAGAACAAACAGAATAATTTTCTTTTTCAAACAATAATGCTTAATTGTTAAGTACAATAAATCTAGAATGCTTTTACCCTCATGGAGCAAACAAACAGAGACTTGGAGTCAAATGTTCTAGAAGCAGGCAACCTCAACAACAGTAACACTCTTTGGGCTGCTCTATAAAGCACTAAAAGGCTGTTGGGAAACTGGTAATCCAAACACTTGGGCAGAAGGAAAAGTCTTTCTGATATAATGAGTATAAGCAGTGAGAGATACACAACAGACAGGGACTGACTGTGACTTTGGGATATTCTGCAGTGCTCCTTTGAGTTTTTTACATCTACTTATTTTTCATTTTAAATACTTCAGGGTAGCATTTAAAAGACCAAACTGACAGTGAGGCCAACTGGAGTATATTTTGCACATAGAGATAGTTAAAACAAAAATCCCAAATATACTTTTCATAAATTTTTGCAAATTATATAAAGTCGCAGGATAGGAAAATATTAAATTACTTGTTCAATATCACACAGCAAGACAGGGACAGAGTTTAGAGGTAATCCAGACATATGCCCATGTAGCAAACTATTTACAACTTTGCTTCCCCTTCCTTATATCCCTTCCTGAGTAGGTACTAGCCATGTACCTACTTTAATTGCCAACATTTTGCGGACAGCTCAGTGGTGTATCTACACTCACATCTGATTTCTGTCCCTCCAAAACCACATCTGGCATTTCCAAATGGTATAACTCATAATTAAAACATGGACACCACTAATTTCTGTTCCCAACTGTCATTCACATCCTACAGTGTCACAAATCAGTGTTCTCTGCAGACATGATAGATACCTGTCCTTGCACTGAAGTCCTATCACCCGCCAATCTTCTTCCTCCAAATTATTTCTATGGTTGTTTTTTCTATCTTTCAGAGTAAACACCCTCCTCTCATTTCTTAAAGTTCTCCATATACCAATCTCAAGCACAGCATGTTGGAAAACACACCTGTGCTTTTACTGATTGAACTCCTATATACCAGAAACCAGCTCCACCTTTTTTCCTAGTGTCTGGCCTTTTCTTCAAGGCCTCGCATCACTCTGCTTCCAAGTGCTTGCCTCATTCACATCTCTGTTTTAGTTGTCATGGCTACAACACCAGTCTCACATGCAGGCTTCATTTTCCTCATTGACAATTTAGAATCATAGAAACATTGAATCATTAAGGTTGGAAAAAACCTGCAAGTCATTGAGTCCAGCCTCTGACTGAACACCACCTTGTCAACTAGACCACAACACTAAGTGCCATGTCCAGCCATTTCTTGAACACTTTCAGAAATGGTGACTCCATTACCTTCTTGAGCAGCCCATTCCAGTGCCTGATCACTCTTTCAGTGAAGAAATTCTTCCTGGTGTCCAACTCAAACCTCCCCTGGTGCAGCTTGAGGCCATTTCCTCTTGTCCTGTTGCTGGTTGCCTGGGACAAGAGACCCCACCCAGCTACAACCTCCTTTCAGATAGGTGTAGTGAGCCTTCATTTCTCCAGGCTAAACAACCTCAGCTCCCTTCACCACTCCTCATCAGACTTGTGCTCCAGGCCCTTCACCAGCTCTATTTCCCTTCTCCGGACTCCCTCCAGCACCTCAATGTCTTTTTTGAAGTGAGAGGCCCAGAACTGGACACAGTACTCGAGGTGTGGCCTCTCTAGTGTCAAGTACAGGGCATAAATCCACTGACCAGACTATTTTTGATACAGGCCAGGATTCCTTTGGCCTTCTTGGCCACCTGGGGGCACACTGCTGGCTCACATTCAGTCACTGTGGACCAGCACCCCCAAGTCTTTTTCTGCTGGGCAGTTTTCCAGCCACTTTTTCACAAGCCTGTAGTGATGGTTGGGGATGTTATGACAAAAGTGCAGGACCCAGCACTTTGTCTTACTGAACCTCATACATGGGCTTCAGCCCACCGATCCAGCCTGCCCAGTCCCTCTGCAGAGCCCTCCTACCCTCCAGCAGATCAACTGTTCTGTCCAGCTTGTCTGTGAATTTACAGAGGGTGCACTCAATCCCCTTGTCCAGATCATCAGTGAAGATATTAAACAGGACTAACCCCAATACTGAGCCTTGGGGAACACCGCTAGTGACCGGACACTGACTGGATGTCAATCCATTCACCACTACTTTCTGGGCCTGGCCATCAAGATAGTTTTTAACCCAGTGAGGAGTGCACCTGTCCAAGCCATGAACTGCCAGCTTCTCCAGGAAAATGAGAGACAGTATCAAAGGCTTTACTGAAGTTCCAGGCAGACAACATCCACTACCTTTCCCTCATGCTGGTCACCTGGTCATAAAATGAGATCAGGTAGGTCAAGCAGGAACTGCATTTCCTAAACCCACGCTGGCTGGGTCTGGTCCCCTCATTGTCCTGTATATGTCGTGTGATTGCAGTCCAGACAATCTGTTCCACAGTCTTCCCCAGCACAGAGGTCTTGCTGACAGGCCTATAGTTCTCAGTATCCTCCTTCTGACCCTTCTTCTAGATGGATATCACACTGGCTGTATCCAAGATGGCCTTTGACCATGTCCCACCAGCCCTTCTCTGTTTGTAAACAGTAGGTCTAGCAGGGTACTGCCCCTGGTAGTCTTGCTTACCAGCTGTGTCAGGAAGTTCTTTTCCACATACTCCAGAATCCTGTTAGACTGCCTCCTCTCTGTTGTGCTGAGTTTCCAGCAGACATCCGGCAAGTTAGTGTTTCCCACAAGAACAAGGGCTAGTGATCACGAAATATCAGCCCCCACTTAAAGAATACTTACTTCATCTGCCTCTTCATCCTGGTTGGGTGGTCTACAACAGCCTCTCTCCAGAAGGAGAAGTTATTTCAGACTTTCTTTCGAGATGCTGATGATATTTGAAAGTTCTTTAAATATTCAGTCCTGCCTAATGACGAATATCTATCATGACATGTATAAAAGTACGTCAAATTTTCAGTTTGGTCAGACATCAGTGAGCATATTCATTGACTTCCAGAGCTTTTGAATGGTGGATCTTCGGTGAATCTCTACCACTGAACATGTTATTGCCAAACTCATAGTTCACAACTCTAGTAAAGCAATAGGGTCTCATGGACTGTCTGCATATTTTTTTTCGGTAGACTTGAAATGAAATTTGGAAAATGAAGGGAGGGTGTGTGTGGATCTTAATTTCACAGAAATAAGTGTGACTCAACAGGCAGGTTTCAGGTTATGTTCAAATCACAACACACATCTATCCAGACCACAGCACTGAACAGCTACTTGGACAGCAATACAGCAACTGCCTGCTTCAGGACTCCTGAAGATTACACATTTCCACGAAAACAGAAGGTGGGAAAAGAGAAGCAGCACCTCCTTCCTTTGAACAGTCTGCAAACTTGTAGCTACTGCCATTTTTGAAGACAGAAAGAAGGCAGGGGCACTCCAACAAAAGAGCTATTACCTTTTGTTGGGGAATAGTGAAGGAAAGAAGTATCTCCAGAAAGCCACAGCTGGTGTTGAATTGTGGCTACTGGAAGAGGCGGCATGGCCAAGATGTCCAGGAATGTGTAGGAAGGTGAGGAAGGGAAGACACTTCATAAACAGGAGTGAGACGCAGCCCTTCCCTCCCACAGCAGCACCATCCCAAAGAAACTTTATAGAACTGAGGCTGCAGAGTTTGGTTCAGCTATAATCACACAAAGTGACTGATCTTCTCTTAAGTATCTTCTGTCTAATTTTTATATCTAAGTCCAAAAATAATTCATGCTGAAAGTACTTGTTCCTTACCTTTGTATATCCATTGCTGCTGTTAACACAGCATCAGCTATTGGCCTTCACCTTTTAACAGTGTTCAGTGGAGGGAGCAAGAAGAAAGGGGCACCCATCCATTGTCATCAGTGGCATTTTTCAACATCATGACAGGTTGTCACTCACACAGTGACAGCTGCACTGACAATAGCTTCTTTTACATATGGTGTTTTCTTGAGGGAGAATAACCCAGTGACACTGGACAGAGCGCAGGTCACTATAGAAGTGGTGGTAGCGCATCCCTCTTGCATAGGCATGCTTGGTGAACCAGAAGAACTGCCTGTACACCCCTTAAGATTGTGACCCTTAAAAGATTCAGTGGCCAATTAATTCTTGGGCTTTTTTAAATTTTATTTTCCTCAAAGTTTTTTCAAGGCTAAGCTTTGATTCTTAGGGGAATGGCTAACCAAGATTTGACTTTCCTTATCTATTATATAAAGACATGGAACAATTTCTATCTAACCACTTACTGGTTCAGCACATGCGTGTGTAGGCATAGAACGAAGATACCTCCCAGTCTCTGGGGAGGTTCAGATCTGGAGCTCTGTTGCTGGGGGACATCTCTACCTTGTTGTGAATGTAATGTGAAATGACAACACTTCCCAAATAAACAGACACTCCTTTTCTTTGTTAACTTTAAACAAGTTAGAAGTAGACTAAAGGGTGAACCAGAATCCTTATACACCATGGTTACTTTTCTCTCTATTTTGGTGAAAACTGAGGAACCTTCTATGTTTTGTCGACTCAGGGAGCGAAATTCATATGTCACAGGTCCACCATTGTTCTCACAGACAGATTTGTGCGCTGTTTGAGTCCCACAGTGCTGTACTCACAAAATTTATCTTTCTGTCAAGGGTTCAGTTTCTTTGTCTCTCCAGGACATTTTGCCTGTACATTTTCCAGTTTAAACAGAACTTTATTTCTTTGGTTTATAGTTTTTGTGTCCAGGGTTATCTACAAATATAAATATATAATTCCAAGATTTCCTCC
This sequence comes from Chiroxiphia lanceolata, assembly GCF_009829145.1. Taxonomy (NCBI): domain Eukaryota; kingdom Metazoa; phylum Chordata; class Aves; order Passeriformes; family Pipridae; genus Chiroxiphia; species Chiroxiphia lanceolata. The sequence continues at coordinate 16,717,589 of NC_045640.1, forward strand.
CTTGGCATATCTCTTCTAAATCACGTAAATCTGCTTTGGTTCTGGTCAATCCATCGAGGCTTATCTCTGCCCATTTCCCCCTTCAATGCTTGGGAAGGTGCTTTCCATTTCCTTTGACCAGACTTGATCAGGAACAGCTGGCATACCTCAGCAGATGAGGTACTTTTTTGAAGTAATGACCTCATCAATTATTTTCTGTTTGCATTTACAGAGTTGTTGCCATGTAAACTGTCATTGTTAGTCTTTGATTTCTGGTCCATTGTAAAGATGACTAGATGAAAGTAGATAGACATGCAACCAAAACAGACACTGCTAGCTTCTGGATAGTTTCTGTTCTGGAGATGGTAACATCAAGCAAAGTCCAGAAATTATTCATGGACACATTGGCAATTGTCACTGCATGTCAAGTAGCTCTCCATCCTAGGCACCTATGAATGGCAACTAGATTTTAGATAACGTATTTCTATCTCATATAATGCAATGTTTGTTGGTGAGAATGAGACAGCAAAAGAACTCTCTCCAAACAGTTTGCAATGGGAAAATACAAGTGTATCTCTGCAGTAATGGTTAGCTTAGATGAGTTCAGGAAAAGGATTATGTTATTTGCTTTGACATTTACTGCTCATATTATTCCTTTTCTACTTGCATCTTCCTCTCTTCCAACTCCTTTCTATTATGTCCCCATGTTCAGTTTTCTCTAGTAAAGGGGTTCTTTTGGACTTCCTGCTTGTTCCACTAGTGTCCTTTGCTTCTTCCTTGGTGGCTCTGCTTTCAGGAATCAGATGCTGTTTTTGTTTTTCCTCATGCAAGAGAAGCCGTGAATAAACACTGGTAAGTTCATTCCTTCTTTTACAAACCTTAATGCTCCTTATAAAGAAGTTAGGACAGCTGCAGATACATGTGGAAACAAACAACAACAAAAGAAGGAAATACTACCCAGAGGAGCAGTGAGGATTCCATAGGAATCAGGGCTCTCTTATACACTCTGAACTTCAGAATTCTCCAGCACCTGTTGCTGTTCTTGCTTCCATCTAATTAATTCTTTGAGAGAGCAATTGGAGTTTGATCAATATAAAATCTGTGATTTTTCTAATTGTGATTCACTATAGCTTCTCTAAATTGATAACTCTAAGAATAAAGACTAACCTTTTGAAACTTCTCATCTGAAAATATTATGAAAATGAGCAATTCCTAAGCTTCACTGACAGATCATTTATAAAACAAAAAGGTTGCTTCCAGATAAGAGACCTTTAAGGAAGTGTTTAACTCTCTTTAAATTAATAATTCAGACTTTTTTCTTATTTTAAGATATTACCAGAAGACCATCTAGATGCCAACATTGCCTTAGAAATGATACACTATTATTTAACATGGAGAATAGATACTTATTTGTACTTCAATCCATGTAACATTTTTACAGGCATATCTTACAAAAAATTAAGCTTCCCAAAATGAAATACACTGATCTACATGTGAGGCGTGTGTGTGTAAAACTGCAAACCAAAGCCCCTTTAATCTAGCACAATTTATATGAATGATCTCATAGCCACAAAATAAGGCCATTTTCAAACATTTCTGTGTTAGGTATCCAACAAATATTCAAAATTGCATTTGCACAATACACATGGATGTTGATGTTATGGAACAGCAGACACTCTGCTTGAGGTATTTTGGAAAAGAAAATTTACAAATATTTATTTTAGCAGGTCAATAGTGCATTCTCTCTGTTGCCCATGCTATTTGTGATGCTATTAGGGAGAGTTATTTGCATGCATCTATGCTTATTAAAGATTTTAAAAAGCAAACTTTAGTCTGAATTTTACCCCACCATGGCACACATTTGTTTTTTACTTTCAGAATGAAGTCTTCTAGTCAGGTATCCCATAATGTCTGCGCAGTGTCATTTTACGGCACTCATGTTCCAACACTCTAAAGCACTTAGCACTGTTAACTCCAGTGCACCAATTCGCAAACTTAAAGTTAAGTAGTTACTTTCTGGGACCTGGGCCTAATACTTCCTTTCATTGTTTGTATGTATTGCAAATGGCTTCTGTTTCCTTCTGGGTGCAGGGTAGCTAATTATGTTTCAGTCCCCGGGCATCAAGCAAATATAATATAAAACCACAAGCTTCTGGCTGTTTCATACTGCAGTTTTGTCCCAGTGCAGGTTAGCTCAAAGTGCAGTTACAGCCTTCCACTCCAGAGCAGCTTCCCCCCAATACCCAAGGAAAGTAATCTCCTGGCTACGCTAACAGCCATCCAAAACCCCACCATATAATCTAATTGAACTATCGATTCACAGGCTAGGGCCTCTATTTAACATTCTAGAGAGAAAGAAACGAGAGAGGAAAAGGTTTTACAGACACAGTAACACAAAGCTGCACAAGCCTTCCTCAGCTTTGTTTGTTTTACGTTCATTTATCATAAAGATTATGCAAAGAATGTAGGTGCAATGATAATGACAGTATCCTACTCTTTCTCAGAAATGTATTCTCCTTTTTACTTCAAGCTGGAAATTTTTAAGCAGGGAATAGACGTTTTCCCTTAATAAGAAAGAGTCTAACAGCAAGGAGGAATAGGAGAATGGAAAGTGCTCTGTCACAGCATCACCTCACATTACTTATGTGTCTAGACAGCTGGTAGCATTACTGGTATGACAGTATCTTTCTTGGTTTGGGTTTTTTTTTTTACTTGTTTAGTTTGTGGGGGTTTTGTTTAGTTTTGTATTATTTCAAGAGAAAAAAAAGAAGCATGTCATTTGCATGTAGAAAATTCCAACAGAAATCTACTTAGTCTTTCATTTAGATTGAAAGAGCCACCAACTCCCTTGACAATTATTTCCTATGAATATTAATTAAGTTACTACTGCAGTGTTTTTGCTAATCTGTTAGAAATAACACAAACATTATGGGGACAAGATATTAGTGCCATGAAATTAAAAAAAATATTTTTAACATTTGACCAATAATAGAGATTCTATTCTGACAATTGTGTATAGCTATTTTACAGAAAGCTATATATGCTGATAGCAATCTTTTTGATAAAGTAAGTCAGAATTATTTAGACCAATATCAAGGGTCTGTATTTATAAAAATATTCTGAACTGGCAGCTGATCCCAGAATACTTAGTTAATATAACTGAAATAACTTAAATAAGAAAATGTCTTATCTATCTAAATGGCATTATGACATTTGTTCTTGCTGGTCAAAACATTTACTTATATCATAAATTATTTACAGCAAAGGGTTAAAAGCACTTCTCAGTTGTTTTTCCAGTAGATTTATATATTTGCAGATCTTTTAAGTCATTAATTTAGCGGTGCTAGGAAGGTGAGTTCTCCACAGAATGATTTAACGTCAGCTCCAGAAGTGTTTCAGGTTTGATTTTTAAAATGTAGCTTTTGTCAAAAAATAACACTGAGGATTCTTCATGTCATGGCTAGTTTGCAGGTTATAACAAACCACTTCCTATCTGCCAGCTCCTGAAACTTCTCTAAATAGTTAAACAACGTGTTGATAGTTAAGAGCTACGGTTTACTCTAGTCTTGTACTTCTGGTTTCAGGCAATGAAGCTGAAAAACATGACATCTGGCAACAACCTAAACTAGTATTGTCCCTGCCAGTTTTCCACTGGGATTATAAGAGTGAAAATTTTAATCGTATCTAGGACAACGACAAATCTTCAAGGGAAAAATTTCTTTCTACTGGTGAGGTCCATATACACATAAGGGGGATGGAGTGACATAAAAGCTCTAGAAAAGATTTCCCCAGAGAAGGAATTACTTCCTTAGGGTCCCTTTGCAAGTTGTGATGAAGGAGCAGTTGTGTGAGGACAGACAGAGAGATCTGTCAGGAAAAGTTTTGCCATGATTGCAGGCAGCACTGCACTTTCAAGGAATGCAGGGAAGTTGCTATAACTGTAACTGTGGTGATTCTAACTTTTAGAGGAACCACTTCCAGAGCAGCCAAGCATCCATTTACTCTGCTTTTTCATACTTCTTTATAATGATTATTTTCACCTTGTATTACGGAATCATCAAGACAAACTCCTTATCAACTCTGTCATAAAGCTGATAAAATATATCAGTTCTACATCATCCCCTTCACACCTCAGATTTTGCCACTGCTACTCCTATTGATATTTAAATCATAGAAACATTGAATATTTTGGGTTGGAAGGGACCTTAAAGATACTCTAGTTCCAACCCTCCTGCCATTGGCAGGGACATCTTCCCCTGGACAAGGTTGCTCAAACATTAAAAAAATATATAAATCCTGAACAGCTCAATACATCTTTACCCTATCCCATGGAAAGACCTAGAACTTTCATTCAGGAATTCAGCTGAAGTGAAACTGTGTCGTGTTCAGTGGAGTACAGAGAAATTGTCTGTAATGTTTCTCCCATGTTACAGCAACGCAAAAATTTCTTATCCTAGTCATGCTCCTTTACTATGTTCTACTGAAGTTTATTGAAATGGGTTCTGGCATTAAATGCTTTTGCCCAGATAGCCCATTTACTAGCAAGTGCAGCTTCGTCTCGTGACTACTAATAAGATATGGGTTTTGTTGGGTATGCTGAAAAGCATCTTCAAAAGCACTTTGGAAAGGTCTTAGGCTGCAAGCTCAGACAAATATTGAAAACAAATATTATAGCCATCCCTGGTCTTGTAATTCACTCCTTCCTCCATTACGGGTCATTATACTTCACTGACATCCCCAAGATTAAACAAATAAACAAAAAAAATTAAAAATTTGAAGTACACCTTTTTCCTCAGCACAACTACAATAATTACGCACACTTTACAAAGGCCCAATGTCACTGCGAATCCACTTATTGAGGACATTTGTAGTGACCATCATGTCAGAGGCTTTTGGGCTCCTTTCTGGAATTTTATAAACCAACTTCTCTTTCTGAGACATCCTCACTCCTTTGTCTGATTTCTGTGCTTGCAGGAGAAGGTATAACTGAAGATTATCAGAGCTAATAAAACCTTGGAGATTGCCAGTGACATAAAGGTTCAAGTATTAGCTCGAGTTGTGGTAGCACAGTTCAGTGAACTGTTCCCCTTAAACAGCACATAATTATGTTTCCAATTTACCTTTTTCTCCACAGTTACACAAATTCAGAGAACCTGTGCAAGTGTAGGTTGTTTAGAAAGGAACAGTGCATTTAAGGGGTTAAAATTACAATATTCTAGTAAATCTTCTTTTCACAAGTTGACAAATGTCATAGACTACATGCTAACAATGCTGCTAATCAAACTGGTAAATCCTTTTTAAGCAATCATCTGAATGAGAAGTAGAGAAATTCCAAGCTTTAAAAAGTCTTATATTGTCATATTTATTTCTTCTGAATTTTTTGCTTTGAAAAGGTGGAAAGTTGAGCTGCCTAATACAATCACATCAAACAACAAATAGAGGATTTTGACTGTCTCCCATTACAATGCTAGAACTCAGTCTTTTCTTGCTTATATTTCTTTTCTTCTTCCAGACTGCTTTGTGACACCTTGAGTATGAAAGCAGCCAAATAAAACCTGTCTGTTCTTTCCAGTCTTCTGAAATTACCTGAATTATAGGGAAAGAGGATAGTAAAACTTCCAAAGTTTCATTACATTGTGCTGACTGTCTACAAGTGCTGTTTTACTTGCTTCTATTAATTTGGCTTTAAGTTATGCAGAGGCAGCCTGGAAAAATCATTGTTTCAGCACTGAAGAATCCTTTCAGTTACCCATCTAGCAAACACATTAATCATTAAATTCTTAGTCAGAAAAGATACATGTATATTTGGAGAGGTGGTAAAGAAGCAAGTGCAAAGGAAATTCTTAATAGCAAGACGACTTCATTTTTTTACATTTGAATTTAAAAAGGAACAAATTTTGTTCGCAAACAGCTCCAGAAGAACAAGGTACATTGTGCCCTATATGCAGGATTCTTGAGCAGTGAATGTTATTTCCCTTTATAATGCAAGAGAAGTGACATGCTTCCATTTATACAGGCACACAAAAAGAATATTCACTAACAATGTACATATGCTCAGAGATATACAGTATTTTTTTAATCTGATTTCTCTGAGAGTTCATCTAAGAGGGTAGCAAAGCAGGGCTTGATCTGTAAATAGAGAAGGACCAATGACAGCCAGAGGACCACGAGGCCCTTCCATCTGTCAGTCAAGTTGCCACTGCCCCTTCAACACAGGTGAAGAAATGTCAAATAGTATTTGCAGCAAGTTAAGCATTCCCACAAGTGTTAGTGGGAGTGTATTGGCTCCAGACACCTGCTTTAAATTTTTCTCTTCAGTGAGAACAATCTTAGAAGGAACTGGGAAGGCACACAGGTTGTGTGCTTTTTTTCCTTTAGATGACTAGTTTCCATCAGAGCCTGAGGTAAAGTATGAGGTGTTATGGGACACTTGAGAGACAGCAGGCAAATAGGTGGTAAGTGCAGAGTTGTCACCGAAGATAGCAACCTGGCACGAAATAATAGTAGTAAGTAATTGAAGCAAGGAAAAGGTGTGTCAGATGAGACAGCTGAATTGGCATGTGAGTCTCCTATGAGATACAGAGAGACATTGGTTTGGAGAACCAGACTCTCTTCTGCCATCATTTACAGAGTCTCTTTCTCCTCCTCTTAAACTGAAAAGAATCAGACAGGCAATACCATGTCTGCCATCACCTATATTCTTGGTGATCTGTAAATGCTCAAGCTCAGTAAATTTTGGGCAGGGGCTGAGTGGGTGATGGGTTTTTTTAACACTACTTCTCTAGCCTGAGCTAAAGTTCTGACAGCAAGCTATTGTTTGCTTCTGGTATTTCTTCCCCTTAGCTAACACATAAAATTTACACCACTACCTTGTTTACACTAGCAGTTGAACATTTACCAGAAATATACTTTATAGATAACTTCTATTCTTTTGCATAGCTAACCCTTCAGTCTTTCCTCCTCACGCAATGAGTTTGGCAGAGAGGTATTAATCAAGGAAATTGAGAAAGGGCCCTTTTTTTTCTCAGCACCCCTTGTTGCCAGCCTGCAGTACCTCTGCAAAGCCAATCTTCTATCACTGCCAGCAACAGGCCACTGGAACAGTCTCCTCTGGGAGATCACCATTCCTAAATCATTTTCTTCACAACAATATGCCATCATGCTGTACATAGAGAGTTAAATTTCTACTCTGCCACCCCAAAGCTAGCTCTTGGTCTAAAAAGAAAAAAAAATTACATCGGTTTCGTGGCAGACAGCACACTTTATAACATGAAAAAAGGGAGTAAAATTCTGCCCACAGGGGAAAAAACTGCAAGGGATGCAACCCAGGAGATTATTTTGGGTATGCAGCTATGAGGTACTTTTAAAACAAAAAAAAAATAAATAAATTGACTAGCTAGTACATAAACAGGACTGAAGAAAAATAAATATTCAGACAGGTTTGGCTGCTTCTTTATTTCCCTCGATGCTTTTCAGATATCTTCACTCTCAAGCACTTAAAACTCATACAAAAAATATTTGCTACTCCCTTAAGCCATTTTTAGCCTACCTGTCTAGTGCACAAATACAATTCCTTGCAACTGCAAACCATAATATTGTGTTAATAATTTTTCCCCAATTCCACTGAGGCACCAAGAAAACTTGAAAGGAAAATCAAAAATTAAAAAGGCAAAGGGATCTTTTAATATATGCTGTCAAACAGCTGTTAGGCCTTAATCTTAGATGCCTTTTTTTTATCCTTCCATAACACCTACTCAAGACTTTTCAGCAACAAAAAGATGCTAAACCTGAAGAATGAATTTTTACAATTTTTTTTTTTAAACATGGTGGTTTAAGCAAAAGTTCTCTAAATGACTTCTCAGTTGTATGCAAATTTGATGAGGAAGTGACTTTAGCCTGTTACCACTTAACCCTATCCCCCACCACCATTTCCTTGCTGCAGGGCATTTTTGCCCAACATGCAAATTCAGAGCTGTTGCCAACACATAGTTCAAGCCATATTTTCACTTAAATATCATGGACCCAAGCTGGAAGGATCCTTGAGCAAGAAGCGCATCATTGATATTTGTAAAACCTGTATATATTTATTCCACTACACATACAAACTGAAAGCCAAGGACTCAGTTCTTCAGAATGTTAAACACCCCATGTCCCCTGAAACAGATAGGGAAAGAAGACACTCCTCAGTTGGCAGAACACAGTTGAGAGGATGAAAACTCTGTGTGTGTGCACATTTTAAATCTCCTGCTCTTTTCAGTGCAAGCACATCCCTCAGCATCTTGACATAAAGAAGTACAACCCAGGTAAAATGACAGAAAACAAATACCCATGGCCTGATCTTGGTTTGTTTTTCCCTGTTGGAGTTGAGGTGGGTATAAGTGGTTCTCACGTGATATTTCTATTAGCTCTTTGCATTAATTTATTGTTAACTCCAGTAAATACCAGTACTGTCCTTGTCTATACAGAGACAGATAAAAAATTAAATTAAATGAATCCAACGGGAGTAATTAAGCTAAGTTTAATTAGTTTATGTGAAAATCATATTTAAAAAATAAATAACATTTTCATTTAAAAATAAATCAACTTAAAGTTATGTTTCAAGATATGATAATCTTTGCGAAATGTTCCAGAGCAGTGTTAAGGGGTCTCATTAAAACCTACATACTACAGCTTTTTTCTCAATCTGAATTTGCTGCAGTAGCCTCTGAAGACAAGGGAGAGGGGATATTCTCTTCACTACTACTTATCCAGCTAGAAAACTCAGTGATTAGATAATGAAAAACAAAGCAACCTCTTACAACCTGAAAAAAAACCAGCCTATTTTCTCCCTCCATGGTTAGGGCTAGAACTAGGCACTAGCAAATGAGATCTACTGTTTCTGAATCCTGGCAGACTTAGTCCCCCAGAAGGTATTCCATCAGTTCCTTCATTGCAGAAAATACTTATTTTTTTAAATAATTGTCTTTTTTATGTAAATTAACTAAATTGCAATTGCTTCCAAAAGATGTCCAGAATATAAATCACTAGAACAGTAAAATATTCAAAGCTTGAATCTACTTTAGATAGCAATCTGAATATATGCTTCTTTCTGTATGAATACCTTAAATAATGTGCATAGGAGTAACCACCAAGGGTTTATTTTATTGTAAAGGCAACATTTTGTAGCAAATCAACACTCAATGACATCTTCAACTTTCAAAATACAAATGCATTGGCTATCAACTGACAGAAACTAACTCTTCCTTCAGAAAATGGTGAGGGGAAAAAGCCTTTTAAAAGTCTATTACTTAAAACAAATTTTTCCTGCTTCAGGCTTTAAATCAGTAATAAAAATGACTATTTAAATTACTCTCATGTCAATCCATCCACCATGATATACAGAGAGTTATTTAAGAAGACAGAGACAGACGAAGGAATATCTTCACTTGTGTGACTGTCAAACCTGGTAGGGTTCATGTTTGTCATGTCATATTAATATTTCTTAAAATTCGTATTTTTGCTGCATTTGGTATTTCAATGGAGAAAGAGATATACGTTATTATAAACACAGAGGAATTTTTATTGGTCAGAAAAAAGAAAAAATTATGTATTTAAAAAAAAAGCATGTTAAGGAGGCAACACATGACTAAGAGCCCCTATTATAGTAAAAGAATATAGCAGCACCAGCTGTCAACAAGAAGAAGCACAACAATATACGATTACCCCTGATTTCTCTAATACAGACAGCAAGATGGAAAATAACATGAAAGAAAAAATATATTCTGTAAATCAACTAAAAAAAACCAAAACCACCCGTACCTACTGCCTTCTGTCTTTCTCCTCCTTTTTTCCTCCATTCTTTAAAATCCTCTCCAAGTAAAGAGACATTAAAGAACTTTATGGAATACCCATTGGACAGTTCCAGTCCTGTCTTCCTAAATTTGGAACTACCTAGTAGGTACAACACACCGTGGAAAAAAAATGACAGCAAAGATTAAGAACTATGTTTGCCTACCCTGAATGCTTACACTTGACAAAATCAACAAGAGGACATATAACCTCTGCTTTCCTGCAAAATAAATGTGGATCTAAGCAGTCTTCCCAGAAAGGTGAAACCACTCTGGTACTCTTAAGTATCTAACGTGACGTTGTTACTGTTAAAAAACCTAACAAATAAATGAACCAACCTTTGATATTTCAGCAATAGGGTTGCTCCAGAGCACTTCCTCGCAACATTATTACTAATGAAAAAAACAATTAAAAGCACTATTCAACTACCACCAAAAAACATTAATGTCATTTTCCAGGCTTCAAAAGCCCAGATATTCACCATGGTTGGCTCTTTACCATCAACTTCCTTATCCTTTCAAAATACATTTGCCAGCAGCACAGAATTCAGTCAGATCACAGAGTTGTAGTTCTGTTCTCTTCCCTCCCAAAAGAATAACGTGGAACATAATTAAGAACAGGATAGGGCTGTCAGCAATGTGTGAATAGCACCTATTACAGTGCATTATTGAAAATAATTATGAATACAAAAAATAGGCATGTAGTAACACCTACAGAAATCAGGAAGTAATCTGAAACTTGTGCATCCAAAAACCCAAACATTTTCAGGCAGACACAAAAAGCAGTTAATTTAAAAAAAAAAAAAAAGAGAGAGAAGTATATTCTGGGTTTATGATAGCTGCTACCTCTCCCTACAACTGAGAGGTGACAAGTGTGAGATCTATTTGGTCTGAAGTCTTAGCTGAAGGTTTTCTCTATTTTTAGCAACAGTAACAACAGCAAGTGGATGAAGAACTGCAGGTTCACATTATGCCGCAGAACAAGATTGCCACATCTTTCAATGAATTACCTAGTCTTCCTTTTGTCTTGTGACATCTTGCCACGTGAATTAGCTCACCTGCATTTACCTAACTCCACCTTAAATGCTTTATTTTCAAATATTTCTAAGCATTGAAATATAGGAAATAGGGGGAAAGTAGAATTTATCAAATCAGAGTACCTAAATAGGTAGTTGGGATGCAAGTTTGCAAATCTGACTAAATGTGGCAATTTATTTTGACATATCCATTCCTTTATGACAAAAGAAAGAAATAGTTCATACCTTACATGGCTTGCATTTCAATATTTAGACATCTCCAAGACTCCCAGAATCACAGATACACATACAAAGAAGGACCAGTTTGGAGAAAGCTGGCACATTTGGGGAAGGTACACGTGTCTGGAAAGCAGCAGACATGAAGAAAAAAACCACAGAGAAATAAAGGAATCTCAAAGGTAGTGTTAAAACTCACATACCTGAAAACAAAATAGCAGTGACTAACCTGTGCGTGAAGCCCGGAAATTAAATTCCAGGACAATGGATGAAAACTAGGGGATGGATAGAAGAATCCTTTCAGACTAGAACAACTACCTTTGACTCTCTGGCCACTGCAGTCTAAGCAAGGGCACAAGGCAGAGTGCTGCAGTCGGATTATCCTGCCCAAAAATCTTTGCACAGCTACTCATCACCTCCAAAGCATACTAGGATATGTGCATGAAGGGGTTGGCAAGGAGAGTGCATGCTGTACCCTCTGCTTTTTCACTTGAAATAAAGTCAAGTTCCATTTCAGAGAATCAAGCTCTTCTCAACTGATGTATAAAATCTGCTGCTGAGATAGGGGACTCTGTCGATAGTCAAATTAGACATGAATAGGGGGAGGGACATTTCCTTCTGCTATACCCAGATTTGCCAAATTTAGGTGTATTTGTGACATTTTAGACAGTTAGAGCCATCCATCAGCATCTCTGTCGCTAGCTTTGGGATTGCAAAAATGGAAACAAGATGTTGCCTTGGAATGCAGCTTTGTAAAATTCTGCAGATTAAAAAACACCTCACTATAAATTTTTATATACAACTAGAAGCTTCCACTGTAACATGATAAGCAAGATAGGTGCTACCATATGGATGGTCATTTAATAAAATGTTAATAGTAGGATCCTGAACTTACTCAGATTAACTTTCCTGTTATTTACACAGAACATCGTTAGGCTATCAAAACAGACCACACTGTAACCCAGAAAAACAGGCAGTGGGCTGGGGGGTGGAAGGAATCAGTATTCTGGAGTGGTAATAAAGGTTTCTTCCTCCAACGATAATCAACTCTGCATAATTAAAATAGCTCAGACTGTTGAACTAATTTTCAGACTGGAGGTTTCTTCCTGTAGCAACACTTACACACAAAGTTTCTACTGCGGCTGAATTTAATCGTGAGCCTAATTACAATTTTAATGAATATCTTCAGCACCGCATGTAAACTTGCACTTCACAGTCTTGCTATCAGAGCATTCTTAGAAGCTTTCTGCAGTTAATATAAAGGATTATTCTGAGATGCTCATGGTATAGCAGTATTTTTTAAAAGAAAGCTTAAATTATATCCGTCCAAATGGAAATAGTGTTTAAAGTGGGGTTATAATAATTTTAAGTTGTAATATGCATATTAATTTTACTGCAGTTTTACTACATTTATATTTATTAATTATATTTAATTAAAGATGAGAATTTTGCATCTTTCTAATCAAGTTCTAACTTCAGAATGGTTCAAACTGTATCTATTAATTCCCCCTTTTTATAAATACTTAAGGTTTACTTGCAGATTTTCTCGCCAGAGAGCAAAAACGAATACAGGAAATCCTCCCTTCACAGGAGAGAAGTCAGATTTAATAGTCAAGGCCTAAAGCCTACACCAAAAAAATATCAGTTATATCTGATTTGGCTGATTTTTTTAGGTGATTCTTGTATAGTGAATGAAAAATTCTGTAGCAGCCGCATGTAAACCAGATGATTTTTAATTAAATGTGAAATCTGACTATTTACCATGGAATTTCTTCTTCTACATACAGTTTATTTTGTTTTACACTCCCTTCCAGTTTGCAATGGCCAGACTGATGGACCATTTACATTACATCAGCACATGTTGCTGGAAAAATAAAAGCAACCTGGTCATCCAGCAGTTTGCAGATGACATTTCTAGGTCCTAGGAGGACGTAATAGATTCAAGACGACAGGATATGAGCATTCTGAAACAGTTATTGATGTATCCATCAGTACTGAAGTCGTCAATACAGAACAAGCATTTTTATGTTCCAGGGTTAGATTTCAGTTAAGGTTTCTGTGAGACAGCCTGTTCAGATGTGCTGAGGGTTTCTCTGGTTAGTTTCTTCCCTTCTCACCATTCCACCTGTATATTTCAATTGAGAAAATGTCTTTCTTATTTGCTTTAGAATTTAAATCTAGCAGAAACATCTTCAATCACTGACTCCTACTCCCTGTTTCTACACAATAACAGTATATAATCACTTTCATATATTCATGAAGCTTGATGTTGAAATAGTTAGCTTTCTTGTCACACTAGTCCTAGTGGGAGGCTGTCCTGGAATCCCACTGATTTACTGGTTAGAACCCCCCCTCCAGTGTCATCTGTTAAGTTTCTGTGCAGGAGGATTCCTTCTCCAGAGCCCATCCTCTTGTCCCCTGTGGTGATGCTGGCAACTTCTGCATCCCCAGTTCAACACAGAAGGTTCTCTCTCCAGCTCCAGGAACCCTCCGTGCCAGTTACTACCACTTAGACCTCCAATCAGCTACGTCTCACATGTGGCCTTAGAAACAGGCTGCAATGTTATGAAGTAGATGGGGTGCTGTGTTCAAAGGAATCTCATGAGAAATGCTTCTTTTCCCCATGTGACTGTAGATTACAGCTCTTCCCACCATGCTCTGGGTATCAACAAAGTTGAGAGGTCTGCTATTTAAGATTATGGAGAAAAGGATTCAGAATGCTGAAATTTAATAATAAATTTTAAAAGCAGTTCAGGACAAAAACAATTTTCATTGTTTTGCTTTTCCTTGCTTCAATTCCAATGCCCAAATAAACACACCATGTTTGTTCTTTTTTTTTTCCTGGCTTGCATTTAGTTTCATGAAGAGAATAAAAGAAAAAAAAAAAAGGAGTTGCTTTTTAAAATTTAGCATTGTATTGAGTAGTGGAATTCTTTAATCTGTGCATTTCATGGATAAATTCAGCCATGTTTCAATAGAAATGTCAATGCTAGAAGAAAAAAGGTTACAATTTCATTTATTTTTCTTTACTAGGGAAAACATCACCTCAGTATTGGATCACATATACCTTCAGCTGTGTTGAAAGGACCAGGCACAACAAAGGGGAAGGTTTTATTTACCTGTGAGTCTTTTACTTCTAAATATGCTGTATCAGATAAATATCTCCAACCTAAGAGGTAATACAGATAAATATAATTTGCCCTATTCTCGGTATGGAGGATATTTTTCTACTTGACTAAGTACAAAAACACTGTTCAGAGTTTGGGGGTGGGAGGAGAAATAACCTCAAACCCAAGAAAACTAAAGCTTCTCAGACATTTGCCAATGTTTAAACATGCTTATGCTTGTAACAGTCCAGAGTCAATGAAGAGGTGATGCTGGAACAAGAGCCACAGACAGGCAAATTGCAGTCAGTGAGTGTGTGATATGTACAGTCCCACCCTGTCCAACACAGAAGCAGCTACGACCAAAACTGGATGATGAAGGTGTGTGAGAGTGATTTCATGGTTTGCCTAAGCTGGTCTAACTGCAAACCAGTGTGGAAAGGTATAGTTTTATCCCATTTGCTCCTCCCCATGTATATACTGCCACCTCTTCCTTCTGGCTGTTCACACAGGTAATCTCATCTTTCAGTCCCATTGGCTGCAGGTCTGGCTGACTGTGTCACTGCACACTGTAATAGAGCAGGATAGCTGCAGGACTGTACAGCTGAGCATCAGGGATAAGGACAAAGACTTCTCTGAAGGTGGCAACATCTGCTCAAATTGCTGGGATAACCTGCACTATGCACAGAAACTTGACTGGTTTCATGTTAGCAACTGATGCGGTAATGACATTTTTGTTCTTTAAATTATGCACACAGTGGATGAATGAAGGAACTAAAAGCACAATGAAAGCTGGAAAAATCTACAGAAAGGAAAAATATAAGGACATTCACACAGCATTTCAGATGTACTTGTAAAGAATAGGAGCCAAAAAAATTGGAAGATATATGGGAGGTGGTCTGATTTTTCACGTAGCAGTGGCTGATTCAGAGTATAATGTTTAATAGTTTTCAGCTATCTTAGACATAGAAGTGTAACTATGAAACTGCACCAGAAATTTGAGGAGCAATGTATTCCATGTAAAAATGAAACACGTGAAGTATGTGCTTTTAATCAGGGCACAGAAGAATGTGAAATTACAGAGGGAGTTGTGATCAATTTAAGCCAATTGTACAAGCTAACTAGGACCAGATATGAGATAAGATTGTAATAGAGATCTAGAAGAAAAATAGTGTGTTCACCAAAAAATGAAGAATTAACCCTGAACTATGCAATTATAATTTACAACTTATAATTTACAACACAACCATAGTTGTACAATACCCAATAAAGACTATGGGATTATGAAAAGTAAGCAATTCAAGCAATTCTCTGACACTGAAGCCACACAGGAGCACACTATCATGAGGTTAGGGGTGAGTTTCAAAAGCCGTACCCATTTATGACAACTAATGTAAACTGCCACAACAGAAAAAGGTAAGAAATTAAATGAAATAAATTAAGTGTATTTTATCACTTCACAGTAGTTCGCAAGCCCCAGCTACATGGGCTGCTGACAAGAAAACACCACCTCTACCAGCTCACTGCTCTAGTATAGGTGAACAGTCTATAACTTGATTTTAATCAAGGAGGACATTGCTTTCCTGTACTTCAGCCCAGTCCATGCACCAGGGAGTAGTTAGGAACAGGTAATGGAACGTAAATGGGTGAAAAATGCAACTTACAGTAACGACTGTTACCTCTGGGGAGGGAACTAAGCACTAAGAACATGGGTGAGAAAGAAACTGCAATAACAGCAGTGAAAAATAAAAAATTATCATGTTAAAAACTAACCCTAGGTTCAGTCTCATCAAGCAGATAGGCTAAAATTATTAAAGAAGAGTTTGAATCAGTCGTCTGGGGATAAAGTTCACCCCAGAAAACAAAATACAGCTAATTCTGTCACCTGTAGTAATGTTGCCCTTACCTTATGACAAAAGCCTAAGAGCCCAAGAGACACATTGTTCTGGGTGTAAAGAGAGAAACAGATAAGGGACTGAGTACGCACACTGTGTATCGTTTTAAAAATAGAAGAAATAAAAGAGACAGAGAGATCAAGATCATACTTTATTTACAGCTAAGTTACACAGCAAGGGGCAGGCATGTAAAATGCAAGCATTTTTGCACCTAATGAATGAGAAATACTGGTAGAAGTGAAGGAATATAATGTATTTCAAATATTTTTCATGTATGATGTGAGAGGTTGTCATAATAAGCAATGTTTGTAAAAAAAGATCATAACCATGTACAACAACAAAAAAAAATCAACCATTTTTTCATACTCATACGGGAACTCCAGTCGATACCCAGCTACATCTGAAAACACAGAAGTTTGACCATATAAAATATACTTAGGTTTATTTAGATTATCTTTCAAACTGGGGCAAAACAATAGAAGAGTATGACTGGAAACTCTAGGTAATTTTTGGCAGAGCTACAGCTAAGACAAAGTAAAATGACAGAAATATAAATCCCACATCAAAATGACAAAAATATAAATCCCATATAACAAAATAACTAATAGGAAAATCATTAGCTTAGCAAAGCTTTTAAGCGAGTTAGGGTAAGGTGAATAACCAATAGAGAAAACTGTTTTATGTAATAGTTTTAAATGTTGGGATAAAAAGTCTAACACTTCCTTTTATTTCTTCCAAGTCCCCTTGCTAGGGTTTTCTGGAAGGCATTGTGGAGTACAGCTGATTCTGGCTCAGGTTTTTGGGATAGATCACTGGAGGTTTTCTAAATTGGTCGGCAGTAGATTTTGCCAGCACTCATCTCAAACTTTCCTAGCTTTCTCCAGGGTGCAGAGTCAGCTGGATCAGGTTTCATGTTTAAATTAATTTGGAATTACTTTTTCCAAAAGTGACTGGAGTTTGCGAGTTTTTCTGCTTTCCTTTGCTGGAGATGAAATATTAGTTTCTGCTATTATGCTTTTCAGTGTCAGAGTCTCCAGCATTTCAGCCTACCTGCAGGACCAGATCTTTCTTATTTTCTACCACAATTCATTTTTGTTCCATTCTAAATTTTTCTGAACCAAGTACAGTTCTATTCCTGTCAGATTTACCCAGTTCTGAGATCCCATCTGCTTGGCTATATATTCTTTAACAGATTCTGTTTGCTATATGCTGACCTAGTTCAAAGTTACATTTGCTCAGTGACTGTTCTATACTCTACCTTCTCCCATGTTTATTTCACCAGAAAATTGTATGGGTTTGCTGTTAGGTTTTTCACCTAGGGCGTTTTTATAGATTAGAAACAGTACAAATTCAAGTATTGATCCCCAGGGACCCCATTTAATACTTTACCTAAATTGAAATAGCCCTGCTTACAATCACTTTTTATTCTATATGTGTAACCACTGAGCTATTAATCTAATTTCATATTACTGGGTCTCTTAACTCTTTGAAGTTCTTTAGTGTGGGCAGTCTTGTGTCAATGCTTTCTGCTTAAATACACCCCATTATACCCCTGCAGTGTACATCTGAAGTATACTGTGTGTAGAAGTCTAACATTACACATGTTGGACCACCTAATGATTTTCCTTTTGCTTATGCTTTTTTGTTTATCAGCAAAGCAAAGGATTTCTGTTCTTGCAGTGATAACATTGCTGTTCTTACATACTGGAAAAATGCATTGGGGAGATTGACTGCCAGTTTTTGGCTCTTCTCTCTAACAAGTGTGTTGGGTTGTTCTAGTTTGTACACCCAAAAGCATCATCACTGCAAAATACCTCATAGAAAGATCCTAAAGTCCTCCTGAGCTGCATCAATTTTTTAAGAGCTCTACCATTCCCCATAAAACTGAGAACTTTACAGAGCCCACTTTGAGCAAGCAAATCTCATACCATATAAAGGCTCCAAAACACTGTGATGATTCCTGTGCAAGCTCAGGTAGAGACGAGCTAATTTAACAGTAAGAAGAAAATCTCCAAACCAAGCAAAATTTTCATGCTAACTTGAGGGGTGGAAGGGAATTTATGACAAGGCAAGCAGAGATGCAGGTCTGACGCCCCAGGTTCCAAAAAAATCTTCCAAGGTTGACACTTTTCACATTGAAGCGGAGACTCTACAAGACTGCAGAAACAGCTCAGCCATTTTAATGTCCTTTTCCAATCTTCATATAGTTCTTAGAACAATAGAAGAAAAGACCTCCAAGATCATCAAGTCCAACTGCCAACCTAGCTCCACTTTGTCCACCACTAAATCATGTCCCCAAGTGTCACATCCACACAGCTTTTGAACACTACCAGCAGTGATTCCACTACTTCCCTGGGCAGCCTATTTCAATGCCTGACCATCTTTTTGGTGAAGAAATGTTTCCTAATACCTAATCTAAATCTTCCCTGGCACAACATGAGCCCGTTTCCTCTTTTTCTGTCACTTGCCACCTGGAAGAAGAGACTGGCTCCCTCCATGCTACAACATCCTTTCAGGTGTTGTATCATTCTGTAATATTTTTTCTGTCTCTATCTGATACACCATCTGATGCATACCACCCATCATCACTTAAAAATCCTTCTGTTCACAGCTGAGAGGACAGCTGGACTTGATCCAATAGATCAGCCTATCCTACCCTTTTAGCATCTTATCACATAAACACCTTTGCATTTTTTCCATGCTACTGCCCACACTTGGAGCAGTGCCCTTAAGCATCTGCAAAATTGCCTCATTATCCTCCTTTGAACTTTCTTTGCATCAGATCTTGGGCTGAGGTGGGGTGGGGAGGAGAGGACAGCAAGAGTTAAGAGCAGGTCCAATGCATGTTACCTTCTGTAGAGCTATAGCAAAGAGCTGAGATAACAAGTAAAGAATAATAACTTTGCTGCTCTTCAGCAAATTGAAGGATTCTTTTTACCAGCATCCATGAAATAATTCTGCATTAAGTTTAGTTCTAAAGCCATGACCCTTGGAAAAGGACTCGTCTCTAAACCAAGTGTTTTCATATTCAGTTTCACTTTCCTGGTATAAAATATTTAAGAAAACGTAATTCTCCTTAAAATAATCCTATAAAAAAGTCATCACATACTTGTCTTTTATATGTATCACAGTCAGATATTTCAAAATTATTTTATCGAGCACAAGGCTTCAGTCTCCCTTATGCTGTAAGAGATCAGTACTTGTGAAAGCCTACAAAATTTATTTTGAGGCAAGCCAATGAAAAAAATAAAACTTCTTACTGCATTAAAAATTCTCTTCCTCTTATCTTAGTGTTTGTACTGTCACCAGCCATTGGTGAATGTGAGTGTTTCCACATAAAACAGATTAACACTAATGAAGTCTGTAGTAAACCATGTGGAATTTCTGGCCCTTCTGTCTGTTGAGGCTGTGGAAAAACTGTGCTCTTGGTAAGATTTAGAGAATTATTATTATTTAAGAAGTGTGAGTGCTTAGCGTTGTGAGTGACATTCTAGTTTTAATGGAAGGACTTTATCAAGTAGGGAGAAGGGAAGAGAAGAGGAGAGGTTCAGAGAGGAGAGGTTCGGAGAGGTATGGAGAGGAGAAGAAGAGAAGAGAAGAGAAGAGAAGAGAAGAGAAGAGAAGAGAAGAGAAGAGAAGAGAAGAGAAGAGAAGAGAAGAGAAGAGAAGAGAAGAGAAGAGAAGAGAAGAGAAGAGAAGAGAAGAGAAGAGAAGAGAAGAGAAGAGAAGAGAAGAGAAGAGAAGAGAAGAGAAGAGAAGAGAAGAGAAGAGAAGAGAAGAGAAGAGAAGAGAAGAGAAGAGAAGAGAAGAGAAGAGAAGAGAAGAAAAAGACACCATAATTCTGAATCCCTATAAAGTAAAAAATGGTTTAGCTAAGAACAAAACATTGTAAGTTTTATAGTTCAGGAAATTGTTTTTGTTAATCACTAGAATGTATGTCATTTATGGAACTATTTCATTTGACTTTTTAAAGAAAGGTTTTATATAATCCAAGTTTTATATAACTTATGTTTTGACCTAAATAGTTTTCATAATAGATGCATCCTGAGCCATTAAACACATTAGATGCTTCTTTTGAGTCTGGCATTTTTGAAATGTAGAAGATATATATGGCGAACAACCAAATTATGACCATCATAACGCTGATCTTTAATGCTGCTGTCCTGAATATGCAGCTGTGGAAGATGCCCCAAATAAGGAAGTATCTCCTTCAGTAGCAGTCACTATGCTTGGACCTTTCCCAAAACTGGTACTACAAATTGTACCATACAGTAACAAAGTCTGTGAAACTTAATGTAAGTCATAGGTAGGGTATGGGTTGCTTGTATTTGTCTGGGAGGTTTTTTGTTGCATTGACAAGGAGAGTCATTGATTTTCCATGGGGTGGCTGAAGCAGAGCCTGTTCTGCTCAGTCTATTTTGTGGAAGTCGGTGAAACTACCTGATGTCTGATATAAACAGGGAAGGAGAAAGATATTTGAAGAGTCTCCTAGGCCAAATCCCACCTTCTTTACAGTGTGAACAGGAGCCAAAAAATCCTGAGATCATCTCTTGATGCCACCAGTAATACCTCCCTTCCAGGAAGTAGATGGTGAAGTCAGCATATCTAGCAGTTGAACTTAATAGAACAAGAGCTTACTATTGGCTTCCATGAAGAAGAGAGCACGAGTCAGCTATCCATCTGAAAAAGGCCACAAAGAAATACATCTGGTCCCAGAGATGTTCCTGAAAATTAAGTACCCTAATATGTTGTACAAAGACATGGAAGCAGATGACTGTAGGGAAGTGAATAATTTCCTGACAGAGTGCTCTGCTGGTGGTCTTTCTTCTCCTTGCTTTGCCTCTCAGAACTCACCAATCTGTGTTCTACCAACTAAAACTGTCGCCCCCTCCGCCCCTCAGCTATAGCTGTCTGATGCTGCAGGGCCAGAATGCCCACATTCGTTTAGAGAGACTGGTCTCACAGCAGTGTTCTTTATGAAAGTCCTGATTTTTAGAACTCTTAGGAAAATTACAAAACAAAAAACCCAAAAACAAACCTGCTTCCTTCTTCGAAAGTAAATAACCTTTTGGAGAAGAATCATGCTGCATTTCAGAAGGTCAGTAGCCAAAGGATGAGTGCTTCAGCTTCAGCTCACCAGGTGATACATATGTCCTTTGAGACCACAGTATATCAAGTCAAGCCTTGGGTTAATTTTAGTGGTTTTCCAACACTGTTCTCTTTGGTGCAAAGTGTAGTTTTGGGGGTTTTTTTAGTACAATACATTATAGGGTCAAGCACAAAAGCATTTCTCTTTAGCTTGTCTTCTTTTTTCAGGAAAACAAACAAACAAAAAAACCAGTCCCTCTATACTCTGGTACTTTGGGCTTTTTACAGTGCCTTTTCTTGCTCTATTTTAAACATATTGACAATCACAACAACTATTGTTCACTGAATCTGTTTCTGGTGTTTTACAGCCAACAGTCCATTCTTGACAGAGTACTGAGAGGTTTTTTAATTGGGGACTTCCTTAATAAATGAAGCTTTATCCCTCCAGTTCTATTTCTTGGAGATTTGTTTTTCAACCTGGTTAAATGCTAGCATACCCTTTCCAGCCGGAGCTACTTGTGTCCCAAAAGGAGACCATTTTCTGGTGTTAACCTCCATAATGTCAATCCCTACATTTATTCATTTGAATCTTAGTTAAACTGAGGTTTATGTCTTCTTGTTCTTGATCAGATTATTAACCCCACCCTCACCTTGACTCAATCTCATTTATTTCAGGGTCTCCATCTTCACAGAAACGCAAAACTTATGAAGTACAAGTGATCTGCAAGCTGGTGGCTTAGCAGTAAGGTTATTAGCATACCTTACCTGACAGCTCTGTTTTCTGCATTATTATGGATTTTTAGTATTTTCTTTCTTTCATTTGATTTTAGCTTTTTAATCAGTCTTCAGCTGTGGAACATATTCTTCTTTAAAGATTTGCTTGATAGAGTAGCTTTGGAAGAAAATTTTTTATTAGCATTTCACAGCAATTTTGTTTTATCTTTAGTTTATGGTTCAGTCTAAATTAATCCTTGGTTAAGGCACTGTGTGGCTCCATGGGGCATTTTGACATGCCTAACATATTAATGGTTCAAAATCACCAGTCATCTCCCTCTCTCTCCCTTGGTTTATCTCTCTGTGTCACATTTTAAATAAAAAAGGCTCTCTCAGGATGAAGCCCATGCCTGTGCTAAGAAGAACATAGTCCCAGGCATCTGAAGCATTTACAGATGTTACGCAACATTCCAGGCAGTTCTGTGTGGGAACCTTTTGAAATTAACAGGTTACATTTTATTACTGTTTGATGGATATTCTTGGGGTTTTTTCCAACAAACTGTTTAGCACAACGATTTTATATACAACATTTGTTATTCAGCAGGACTTATCAGCAAAAATATGGTTCAAATGTTTTAAATTTCAAATTGAATAATAAGCATTCAAGATTAAAATCATTCAGCAGTGACTAGTTTCTGTCTCTATAGTACCACATGCAGACTTCTCTCCATGATGAAGATTATTTTAGAGGTAGAAAATACAAATATTGACTTAGTTTGACTCACATTTTCATATGTCCTGTTTTCTTTCAGTTTTAAAAGGCAGAAAAAAAGAAACAGGAGTTATGTTTTCTCAGATTTTTTTCCCTAGTTTAACAAGTAAATGTCTTGAAACTCCGAAATGTTGTAGAATTTTCCATTTCTCCATTCATTAGGAAAGAGTTGGTGTTCATTGAAACTATATTAGTTGGACCTAATTTCCATCCACTGGATGAGGGGGTTTATTCTTGCCTTACAGAATAATAGTGACAAGCACTCACAGCAGAGGTCCATCTAGTCCTGCCATATTCTGACTGTAGCCAACAGCATGAAAACACTGTTACTTTCCCGGGATACTCTCAAGCCTCCATGTTTTTGCTACCAAGAAACAGGGCACCTTGAATTGATGGTGGATTTGGGTTGGTTTTCCCATTAATTTCTCCAGTCATTATTTAAACCCATTAAGTGCACATTTTTTTGTATATACATAATACATAACGTATGCATACACAAGCATACAGATATGAAAATTCAAGGCAAGCATTTCACAGATACTATGCATTGTTTTTACTTCAGTACTAATCTACCCCATAAAATGAAAAATCAAAGCATAAAGGTTTATTTAGGATCACTCTGAATTCCTTAAAAGCCAAATATCAATTTGAGTTTATTCATAATCATATTCAAAAATGCAAATTTACCAAATTGTAAATTCCCCTTAGAAAACTATTATTTGACGTTACGATTTTTTTGGTATCCTTGTAGTATGATAATCAACAGAAATACCGAGAGGCTATACAGAGTAACCAGATAGTCATTATCAAAATTTCTTTTATCTAATAAAAGTTACCTCATGCTGGGCACAGAAGCACCTTAGCTCTACACAACATTCTACTGATGGGCAAGATCTTCACATGTGAAGTGATATGAATGAGCCCATAGATATTTTCATGCCATAATAAAGATTTCTTCTTGTGGAAAGTTCTAGCTGTGAACATGTAAGAATAATGTAGCAGCCAAATCTGATAATGCCCAGGATACTTCACCAATAAGTAGGTTTCATCCCCAAACATGAAAGACATATTTGAGAGCAACTTCACTGTAAAATGAGGGGGTAGGAGAAGGGAAAAGCAATAAGGTGATCTTGCCTTTGAGCTATGCTGACCACTGGATCAATAGCTACCATTAGTAGAGGTTCTTTAAAGGAAGCTAGAGGCCACAGAGATGACATTTAACCTGTGTCAGGTGGCACCATGTGCACACATAGAGAACTTCAAGTTTAGAACTGGAAGAGACAGAAAATGAAAGGAGATTCCTAAGCTAAATAGCAATTCTTAGCTGAAATTTGAGTTGCTGAGTTTCAGACAAAATGAACCTCTTGTTACAACAGATCACTGAAGTTACAGCTAATTTTAACATGACACTTCAGACATTTCAGCTGGTTTTGTGTTCTTGGGATCACTGGAAGAGAGAAAACAGTGCACGTTTGCATAAACCTCATTATCAGTTGAAGGCATGTCATACTCATTTGATTAATCTCAATTTGCCATTGAATCTCATTTCATTCCAAACATATTGTCACTTCAACTAATTTAACTAAAATCCCACCCCAAATAATGATCCTGCCAAGCTTGGTAAATGCACTGCTTGTGTTGTTTGCATTGCCTGCCTCAACTAACAACCCTCTCTACAACAGTCTGTATTTTCAATATTGTAGCATGATCACAAAACACTGAACATACAGATAGCAGACATGCCCACAGAATTAATAACGAGATCAAAAAAATTTTAAAGACTATTATCTGCATATAGATACAAAATGGTTTTGTCTCCAAAGACACTGAAGAAGTGAAACCAGACTGTCCCTGAATGCTAGACGACTTCATATATAATAGCACTGTCTAGAAAACCCTCTGAAGAAATAGATTTGTGATAGCTTCATCACTGTGCAATCACCACAATAAAAGATAGTCCCCTTACTCCAAGAAAATTATAGTCTGAATAGATAAGACAAAAAGGGGAAGAATGAAACAAGTCATGAAAGAAAAATTAAATGTCCAGATTTAGATAGGAGAGGACCTGTCAAATTCTGTTCTAATACCATAGTCATCAATACTCAGACAACACTACTACACATATAGGCAGTGTACTAACACATATTGTTACTGATTCTTGTTTAAGGATCATCTTCCTCCATCCAAGTAACAACATATAGGAATATCATGCTTAAAAGTCCACAAATACCAAAGACAATCATTTTCACTGTAACTTCAGCCCTTTTGTTCTAATAGAATGCCAAATACAAAAAATCTTGGCTTGCAAGTTCTCTCTCAGAATTGCCCACCTTTCAGACAGTAGTCTTTTGCTATATGAGGCATGACATAAAGTGTCTGCTATGGCCAAAACAATTATAAAAGCAAACTCTCACTGAAGTATACTCTGTCTTTCCACTGTAATATTAAGCAAATTACAGATTTTTGTATCTTACAATAGGAACAATGGAGAAAGAACTCTATATGCATTTTGCAATTTATTTCTCTTAAAAAAGTAGCCAAGTTGTCTTTGTCTTGAGGAAATGAATATAAATTTCCTCATAAATATTAGGAAAGTTCATAATCTTGTAAAATTATCTTCATACCATGCTGTGCCTGATGAGAAGAGAGTGTTTCATCTGTCTTCAGAGAGGAGACCCTGCATAGTCAGGTCCCTATCCACCTTCTCCTTGGTTTCCATTATCCACCTGCATCCACCCAGCAATCACTGATAAGCTCACCTTCAGCTTCCAGATTCTTTCTCCTCAGTGCCTTAGAGTGTCACAAGAAACAGGCCCAGAAAATCTTAATAATCCTGGTAAACCAGTGAGCAAGCTACAAATCCACCTTTTTATTCCAATACAGGATGGGTTTGCTTTGATCTGTTCTGGCACACACTAAGATTTTTCTGAGAGCAACATCTACAGAGCTGTCACCTGTATCTTCTTGCTCGTACAGCTGATAAAATATTCCTTTCTAACAGAAAACCATAAAAGAAACTGATGATACATTGCTACTTTTTTTTTTATGCTCATCAGATTTTTTTCACCATGTAACTTTGCACTTTTGGTGACTGCTAAACACTTAAGAAAAAAGCAGTGCAACATTTGAGAAAGAATTGCTGCATCCAGTGAAAGAATATTGTAACACACTCCTTTCCCTCCCCATTTCCGTTTTCCTCCTCCAGCCCCTGCCCATCCCACAGAAGTTTAATGCTTGGCAACAAACATGGAGTTCTCTTTTGTGCTCAGACTTAGCAGGACATCCACTTGAAAAGAAGGATCTAACTACACTTTGAGGGGCTCTTAGGTGAAACTGCTCTGACATCTCTTGCTTTCACAAAACCTTTCTTGTTTCTCCGACTACATCCTCCATGTACCCAACTCCCACAGATCTCAGCTCCCAAGAGCCATGCTGAGCTATTACAATTACTGAGAAGCCTAAATAAAAGCAGTCAAGAACTGACCTAGAACCAAAACCGGGGAAAGATTGGTAAACAGTTTTTCAGACCCAAGGAAGCAATGTCACACTTTGGGAAGAATCAATGCAATATGGAAAAACATATAAATATTTCTTTAGAACAGAAGTAAGTCTTTTCCTAAATGGGTTTAAAGTTTTGTGGGTTTGATTTTAATACAAATAAGTCTAAGGATTTTTTTTTTGATTCTTGTTTCTGAAATCTTTGGGTGTGTTTAAGCCAACTTTTGTGATGTAATTATGAGAAAGCAGTAACAATAAGACCCATGACTCGAGGAATTTGAGATAAATATAGCGAGATTCATATGAAAACTGCTGGGGCTGACAAAAGCAGAAGAATAAACCCAGCAGTTTGGAGAAAAGTCCACTCAATAATAGGTATAACTTATGTGAACTTAAATTCTAAGAATGTGAGAAATAAATACTTTTTATTTTTTAAATAAATCTGAAAAAGATAATCAAGATTAATTTTTGATTTCATCATTTTTATTCATAAATAATAGTCAACTGCTGGTTGCGGGCAACAAGCGAAGAATGTTTATCTTTATCAAACTATTTGGAGGTACCAGTACCATCTTTTTTTTGTACTCTCCTCCCATCCCTTCTTTTTCTTTTAAATCCTTCCTTCTGGACACTTTGGAGAGATTTCCACTGTGTTGAGAAAGAAGGTAAAGCTTTAAAATAT
Source organism: Chiroxiphia lanceolata (assembly GCF_009829145.1). NCBI lineage: Eukaryota > Metazoa > Chordata > Aves > Passeriformes > Pipridae > Chiroxiphia > Chiroxiphia lanceolata. Next base: position 16,744,401 of record NC_045640.1, read on the forward strand.
AAAACCTAATTCTACTAGAAAGTTAATGAATGCACCATAACCCAGATTTTCTATGGCTATTGCATTAGGGAGAAAGAGTTATGAAACTTCATGCTTTTATAAATTTTGTTGAGCTTGCAATCCTGGCTGAAGGAGAGAGCAAATTCTCAGGTGCTAAACATCAAATTGCTTATTGGAACAGCTGCTGCACTGAGCTGAGTAAGCAGGACATGTAGGGAGGGGCTGTTTCTAGGCTAGTCTTTGACCAGCATCCCTGCTAACACTTAGAAATTAGAAGGAACATCTTACAGTTAGAATATTGTTATTGCTATTTCCTTTCCACTGAATGTACAGAAACAAGTGTTCTTTTTGTATGTCTTACTCTTGGTTCCATTGTTTTTGTCTCATACTGGTTAGGCTCCACAATGTGAATTTTATATTTCCTATTCTCCAAGCTGTAAAATCTGTGGTTTCTTTCTTGTTGGGTTTGTTTTGTGTTAGTTTTTGTTTTGTAGGGATGGTGTAGTGTTATCGAGCAAATATTGCTTTAACTAGGGGACTGGAAATACAAATCTTTTCCCTATTGAGGATGAGTGAAATGCACTGGGATAAAGCTAACATTAGGTAACTGCATACTTTTTTTCTTCTTCTTCCAAAGAAAAAAAATTCTTGTAAAGTCACTAGCTCAGGAAACCCTCCAAAATGCAGGTTTTTTTTCCTTGGAATACATTACAGAGAAAAATGTTCACTGATTTTATGGGGGATGGGCAGAAAATGTTAAATATCAGGAAGTAATACTGATAGGAATGTAGATTATTCAATATTCAGATTTTTTAACTTCCAGAGATGAATTTGGGTTCTTATATTGACTTAGATGATGAACTTAATCATTTACTTGGGAATAGGTAAGACTGAGCATATGGAAACAAGATTAACATTATGGCAAAAAAACTATTTTGGCTGTCAAGGGGGAAACAGGGGAATACTGGAGCACCTTTCACTGCAGACCCTCTACATTGACAAGCTCTGCAAGCAAGTAGGAGTGTCTGAAGTAAAAGGCATGATCGTGAAGAGCAGGCTCTATCAGACCTGCATTAATACCCCTCCCTACCCCCCTTCTCACTTTCAGGCCTTATTTTCTTAAGCTTTGATTTCACTCTTAGTGTTTCTGCATCATTTTTTTTTGCTCCAGCAAAGTAGGGGTTCAGCTCCTGCTGGGGAATAAAAGGTGCTCCTCCTGAGATCTCCTGCTCACTTTGAACAACGACTTACCGAGAAAGTCAGCTTGTGTTTCCAGCAGATTCCAATTCATGTTAGAAGCCTGCAGGAAATGGGCACATTGCAGCATCTGATTATAGTCCTTCATTGCTGAGATTAATGCAGGGTCAGATGGTGAAAATTCTTTCTTTAATAGAAAGCAAGCTGAAACAAACCTAAAACCCCTATGCACTTAAAACTCAAGAACAAGGGGGAAAAAAAAGAAAAGAAATCCTAACAATTATATGGATGCTTTTGAAAACTGTCCTAAAATGTTTTTTCCCCCAACAGCAAAAAGGTGTTCATGTTATAACCACAAACCTTCACATTTCAATAATAAATGGAAGATAATTATCTGGAGATCAAAAGCGGCTTCCATACTTTTCCCTAGCAATTAACAATAAGCAAGTATAAAAACATTAAAAGTTTGATTTATGAAAGTCTAGAGGATGCATTCTAGGACACATCCTGGGTGCAGTCAGGCTTTCCCTTTTCACATGGAGAAACAGAACTTTCACATTTTCTGAATCCCTACTTCCCACTAATGTTCATCGCAATCCTCTAGTCAAGAAAGAAACCTGCCAATCACTAACTTGATTCATAATTCTGATACTTTGTATGGTCTCAGTGTATCAGCAGTCACTTTCTGAGTTCTAAGTTGCCAGGGTCTCAGGTTTCTTGTCCTTTTAACAACCCACTCTGGGATTTAATCTCCCAGGTGCTTCCTGTTTGCAGATTGTGCAGCAATAAACAGCAACATCAGTAAGTATTCAGGTTTGCTGTCTTGCTAGTCGTGAATCTGGAGTCGAGAACAGGTCTGAGAGAAGGAGGATGATATTTTTGCACATTGTTCCAAAAACTTAGTAAAGAGCTACAACTATATTTGAATTCAGTAGAAAATGCCTTTACAGACACTTCTTTCATGGAGATTTGTAAATACTCCTGAGCTAATTCTCAAAAAACAGTCATTCTGTTGACTACAGTAAAAGTTGCCCTTGGGCCACTTAACTTCCAATTAAAGTACAGAGAAAATATAGCAGATCCTGACTAAATGTTTCTTGAGCAGACAGTTTTTTAAAAGCCCAACATACACGTGCCTGTAAAATAGGTCTCTTGTCAAAGTAAGTGTATGCATACTTTACTGTATAATTAATTTAGTAAAACAGATTTTCTAGATCAGATCTTGGTGTCTTTTTTTGCAACCAAAAGATATGTCTTATGATTTAGGAAATGCTGACTGAAATGATGGTAAAATGGAACTTTGTCTGAAAAAGGAAAAGAAATTTGTTTTGGTCCCTTTTGGTCCCAACATATTGGAAAGAAATAAATGCAGATATGCGAAAACAGGGCTGTCTTTCTGAATCTGCCTGCAAGCTGTTGTGACAATGATATGCTGCTATTACTCAGCATATTCTTGTGGAACAGGGGACTGAATTTCAAAACTGATTAAAGTCTCTGCTATGGAAAGGCCAGAGACCCCAGCTAAGAATCCAGCCAGGAGTCTTCAAAAATTGTCCCTGCAGCAGCTTAATGCATAAACAGCAGAAGCAGACACTACAGTTATTTATAATGAAAAATGACTCAAAAAGATAAAGACTGACATAGCAGCCAGAAGGGTTGTGAGGCACCCCTCCAGTAGTTACTGGCATAGCAGGAAAAAAATGGCACTTCTCTTTTTCTCCTTCAAAGTGTGCATGGGAGGTGGGGGTGGGGAGGTAAGGGGATGAAGCAGACTATCACCATGAAAAATTTGACACAAGGTATTCATTCTTTTTCTAGTTTTTATGAGCACAACTTCACATTGTAATAAAGAAATGAACTGCTATAGTTCAAACATGCATAAGTCAGTACAGAAGCCAAAACTGACTTAGCTAAGCTACAAGGTTGCTGGTAGAGCTTGCCTATACAGGAAATCTACTGCAAAGTGAGCTAGAACACAAATTTATATTAAGTTATTCCTTTCAAACAATTTTCCTGCGACTGTGAAAAGTAGCTTTCTCCAAAAGGACCAGACCTTATGCCCTACTAAAGTCTGAGAAGACTACATTGCACTTGTTCTTCTCAATAAGTACCTGGATGGTTTGGTAGTAGAGAGTAGCAAATGCATTGTGGAGCCACCCCCTAGCTAACTTCACAGTTATATTCTGTATAAGACATCCTCTGCTTAAACAGAAGGTAGCAAAATTAGTTGGAACTCCAGGGTCCCCAACTATATCATAAAAGAAAGGATAAAGTTTAGATTTGTTCAAGCATTATCAATTCACTTGAGCTACTTCGGTGCTACATGTCCTTTCATTTTTCATTATCAAAGCCCAGGGCCGTTAAAAGGTCTACAAGAACTCTTCTCTCAATTTGTTTGCTGCTGTAGTTCAGCAATATTTAGCAGCAACTTGTGCTGGCCCTTTGGCATTTTTCTTCATCTTTACCATAATTTTTCAAAGGAGGAAGCAAAATGCAAGTTGATCAGTCTCTCTGGTTTGATTTAACAAGGGAGGTCATAAAGGCTTTGTTCCTTGACCAGCTATGCCAAAGTGCTGCTTTCACATATTAATGTGACATGACTTGTACAGTCATAATTACTATGACAAGATAAAGGGAATTAGTTAAATCTTAATTAAAACCACATGTCTTATAACTGTGACCCTGTACATATTTAGTAACTTTACTTCTTTGTTCCTGGTTTATCAAAAGGGGAAGGGGTCCACATGAATTTTCTTGGTATTACAAGTGCATCAATTAAGAAAGAAAATTAAACACTGATCATAAATAACCAGATAAGAGACAAACCTGAAATAAGACAAGTATTCTGATTCATGGTTAGTAATTAATTTCTTCGCTGATACCTATGTACTAAAGCAGCAATAAAGGACAAACAGAAATGTCTCTTCTACGGATGTGAGAAAAAATGATCAGTACAGAGGTAGGGCACAGAGATGGAAACCTGCGGTGACTCCATGTTGTATTAATGGTAGTCTTTTTAAAACAGGCATTACTGAACAGCACCATAAAGAATAAAAATGAGGCCAATCAAAAAGAAACAACAGCTTTCTCTGGTTTATCACTGCACTGTACAGCTCTACAGAAAGCATAGAGGGAAAGTAGACAAACCGTATTGGACTAGACTAGAAGTTTAACCCTGTGCAGTAACTATAAGTCGGCATAGTCAGTCTAGTTATATGTGCTTTGCTTTAGCAACTACACTATGTTCCTACAAAGAATTCATAGGATGCCCCATGGCCATTTTTTGTCACTGTCTCTTTTCTGTTAGGCACTTCCCCAAGGGTAAAACCATATTCCAGAGGCTGGAAGGGTGCATATCCAGGATTAGTGCCACAACATCTAAAGATCTAGGAATTTAAGGACATTTACAGGCAACATTTATGCAAACACCTTTCTGGTTTCATTTGTAGAGGAATGCTGCAAAAACAAACAGTTCCCCAGGCTCTTAGACCTCCAACTGAATCTGACTCAAGGTCTGATTGCTTAATAGCTTTCATAAGCAACCATAAGCTAGATCAAAACTAGCTAGCGCAGGTGTCACTGGTAGCATAGCTGCAGCAACACAGTGTGACACCACCTACCTACTTACTAACCAGCATCTAAAGGGTGAGCCTTGATGTGAGCTGCCATGATTATACCTTTCTACAGAAAGGTAGTGCAGGCATGTAACCTTTGAAGATGGAGACATAATATGACAATAGCAGTCTGGTTCTTCTGTTCACACTACATGACACAGAAAACTTTCACAAGAATCAGAAAAGGATGCAACGAGGTTTTGCCCAATATTTTGACATTTTCTCCAAGACTTTTTGGTGTATAGGAGCACTTGATAAACACCTTTTGAAGGGGATTCCACTTTTTCTGGCTGTTAGATGAAGGAGAATTATGTCAAATACAATCCTGAGATTTTAAGGTAATATTAGCAGCTTGCAATTCTTAAAAGTAAGAATAATTAAAGTGAGAAATAATCCAGTCAATAATCCCTGCTCTCCTATCCTGGATGCAGCTAATTCAATCAGAGCATATCTACACCTCAGTTAGACCATATCTATATTAGTATCACATTAGTATTATATAAACAGGTTATGTGTGCCTGCATACTATATAAAGTATAACCTGCTCTATACCGCTGTAACACTTCTAGAGCAGATGTTGCTACATAGACAGACCAGGTGCCCACCCAGCCACTCTATCCCTCCCCTTCCCAGCCAGACAGGGGAGACAGTAAGGTGGGAAAAGAAAACAACACAAATCGTGGGTTGTAATAAGGTAGTTTATATTTATGCAAAAAAAGAAAGCAAAAACAGGTGCACAAGCACAAAGCAGAAGCCAGTAGAACCTCTACTTCCCATCAGCAGCAACGGTCAGCCACTTCTCTGAGAAGCAGGGCTCCAGCACACACAACGCTGTCAGCAGGCAACCATCAGAGACAATGAGTGCCTGCTGTCCTACTCCTGCTCCTGCTCCTGCTCCAGCTTTTATATCTGGGTTGATGCCATATGGTATGGAATATCCCCTTGGTCAGTGTGGGTCAGCTGGCCTACTTGTGTCCCCTCCCAGGATCTCACCCTCGATTGAATGTCACAGTGCTGTGCTCAGCAGCAGCCAAAACATGGGTGTGTTATCAACACTCCTCTAGCTACCAATGCAGAGCTACTACCGGGAAATAAATTCCGGCTCAGCCAGACGCACCACATAGTATCACATTAGTGTTATATAAAGAGGTTATGTGTGCCTGCATACTATACATAATATACAGCTCTATACCACTGTAATGCTTCTAAAACGTATGTTGCTACTTTGAGAGACCAAATCTAGCATAGCCTCATTCTCACAAGAGTTAAACAAGTAGCACTAATAAAAATATCTTTTAGGTATCATAGACTGATGCTCAGGTAAACAAAGATGCTGCAATGATTTAAAACATCATTGCCTGCAGTTCTTTATCTCACCCACCTGATAGAGGTAACCGGCCCCACAGCAGAGACAACAAAAGCAAACTCTAGTTCACAAGCCTATCTTCACTAGCAATTTAACCAAATACAGCAGAATGTGAACCGGAACACCCATAACAAGGATCCATATTCCTTTAATCTCCTTCTGCTCACCAATAGCAATGGGGTAATATAAAACATTAAGGCCAGTAGCATCTCGCCTCATTTCAGAGAAATCCAGATGTGAGCTGGAGTGGGATCAGCCAGCAGAACACAATTTAACTGGTTATCAGAGCTATGCCAGTGAAAGTCCACCAGATAAACATGCACTCAACCAATCTAGAACATTTCTCAGATAGTTACAACTCAATTAACAATGGAACTGATATGCTGCAAGTTGCACATTAACAAAGTAAAAAAACTGAAGCATGATCTGTCTTTACCTTTCAAGGTAGGAGTTCTTTAGTGACTAACCAAATCATCAATATCTTGAATCAAATGTAAATGTTAATAAACAAAAATACACTTTTATGCAACCCTGTGGCAACCACTGGGATCTGCCCAGCTATAAAATAGTGACATTCTTTGGCACCAAGTCATCTGCAAATCTAGAAGATGTGAAAATACCTTTTTTTGGCCCAGCAGTAGCACATCAAGTGTAGCACTAAAGATAATGTTTCATACAGCAAAACAAACTATCTGAAAGGCAAAAATATCAAGAATAGAAAGGAACATTAGGGCTGTAGCAAGGCATGACTACTCTGGAGACTGAGATAAATAAAATTCCAAACTAAATTTTATATTTTTAATTTATAAAATACTCTCATTTTGAGCCACTTTATATGGTGTCATTTAGTTACTGAAAGCCACAGTAACAAAGTACACATTCAAAACAACAAAATACAGACCTGAAAATATTCAGGGAAACAAATACATCCATGCAGCTCAAACCACGAAAGATAGTAAATAACTTTCTGAATAAAAATGTGACAGTGTCAGTGGATACATGAGAGACAGAAATATGTATATAACCCATATAAACAAGGGAAAACTTTTTGCTTTGAACTTTAAAACCTACTGAGTTTAAAGCACTCATTGGAACTGTTTACCTACCATTTTACAACCAAAATCACCCTGGTCTTTGCAATGCTAAAGGCATTCCTTCCTGCTCAGAGTCTAATCAAATACAGTCACTCTATAACCTCAGAAGTACTGCATCCCCTGTATTTTCAGCTAGAGAACTATGACAAGACTATCATATGTGTTGTCTAGATTGTAACCAGAGCAAAACCTCAAAGAATAGCCAGGAGAAACCTCCCTTACACCCAGTCTAACACAAAAGCACAGGACATGTCCTGCTGGGTCAGACTGTCTGGTCAGCCTGTCTGCAGCCACATCAGAGACTCTGCTCTGAGCACAGGTGAGCACATCAGGCTGGCCACTGCCTGCAGCTCATTCCTCCCCTGCTCTCTCAGCAGATGCTGTCTTTCGATTAGGGATCTCAGAGGTTCATCCCTGTCTCTGTGTTTAGCATCTGCCTTGGCCTTGTTGGAATTTCTCCAAGCATCTTTTCCACCTGATGATACCATCTGTCTCCTCTGCACAACCTCCTGTGGCAACAGATTATTGACTTCACCATCCACCATGTTAAAAATTGTGCTGTGTCCTCTACAGAGACCAGAATGGCACACTATACTTCAGATGTGAGTTCTCTGAGGTCTTACATAGCAGCAAAATGATACCTGTCTTGATCTCAAAACTCTTCCTGATCATGCCTGACAAGTTTTGCTTATCTGGCTGACACTGCATTGAGCAAATTGCTTCAGAGAACTGAAATCAGTGATAACTCTCAAGATCTCTTCTTCATGTTGCAATTACAAGACCAGCAGTATGTATATTTTAATTCAGTTTTCTGCAGCTGCATTATCCTACATTTATCTACAATGAAGTTCATCTGACATATTTTTGTCCCCTCACTCAGTTTTTCAAGGTCTTCTCAGAGTTCTTCTTCATCAGTGTGGCATTTGAAAACCTGAAAGTCCATGAACTTGGAGATTTCATTGCACAGATCCTTCTCCAGGTCACTAATTAAAGTGTTGAATAAGAATGGTACTAGCACTGATCTCTGGGAGCCTCCACTACTGACTTTTCCTTCCTGAAGTGACCTGAAAACTCAATCAGATTTGAGTCCTCAGAAGGAGCTTTCCTCTTGTTTCTTCAATAACCCCAACTCTCTTTTCCTCCAGGTCTCTAGCCTGTACCAACAAAAAGTAATGTAGAAATAGTCTCAAGTGATAATACCCAAGGTTTCCTTTCCCAAATCATTTGTGTACTGGAAGATGCTTTTCTTAGAGGTCTCTTGCTACAATCCTAACAATTTTCCTAGCCCCTCCTTTCATCTCTTACTTTTTCTCTTCTAAACAGCTTCACTACTACTTGTACCAACTTCCGTCTTTCCAACTCAAATAGTCTTTTTCCTTATTTCACCACATCAGTTGCTTTACTTTTTCCAGCAGGTCAGAGGGAGTGCATTTCCTTTGTTTAAGAGATATACTATTTTCTCAGAGAAAAAATAGCTTGCTCCAATCTTCTTCTATATGTTTTCCTTCAAACAAAATGTTCACATCAACATTTTAAAGAGTATTTAGCATAAGGGAAAGCTGGGTAATAATTTCATAAGCAACAAAAATGTCTAAGAAATTATCTGCCAATTTGTGGCTTGGTTACATTTTCTTTACATAAAATGATTTACAGATGAAGTACTAAACAGACCCCATTAAAGGTTTTTTTCATCTAGCTAGCAACTTGCTGCTAGCTAATCTGGTACAGCAGGAGCCATGTCAGAGGAGAATGATCAAAGTATTGAACTAAAAAATAAAGTAAAAAGGATTGGGTGACAACGGTTTGATGTCTCATTGAGGAGAGAGTAAGGCTTGGAAACAACTTTTAACATTTGGTTGTACATTCGAAATTCAGTTCCTTTGTAGCATACACCAATTAAGGAAGGAAGGGATATTTGTTAATGCTATTTAAACTATTGGTGTTTTTCTGGTACTTATTAGCACCTACGTGTTTACAATGACAAGTGAATGTTTTTGATAAATGAAGTCTTTGTTAAATTTTCAGTATTTCACTTCTGGCTACATACTTCATGATAAACAGAGACCAACCAGTTAAGGAGGGAAGGCTCTCCCCTACCCAGTCTGCTCCACTGTGAACCGATATCTCATAATTTGGGCTAGGAATCAGAAGTTGCTCTCTGATGGCTGATGACTTTGATAGGCCTGTTCTCATATGCTGCTAGTTACAGAAGATTTTATAACTTGACTAGTTTATACTAAGGGTATTTCAAGATTCTCAATCATCTATACGTATTTTCTCTAAAACTGAGGAAGGCCAAACACTTCTAACATAAAGAAGACCCTTTTCCCTCTTGAATGGTCAAAGGGTGGAGCCAAAGGCCTACTTAATGAAATGAGAAAGAGAGAAAAGAAAGAGCTAAAAAGAAAATAGCATGAGAGATTTTGGGATTTTCTTTATAGATCTGAACCTTTGCTATCTGGAGATAAATGGGCATAAAAGAGATAAGACTGGCACAAAGTTGTCAGACAACTAATTCTCACTAATAAGGCATTCTGTATAGCCTATCAACTCCTTTCTAGCACTGTCTTTGTTTTCTCTGTAATTTCATTCTATAGACTGCTATACAGAGGTACGTTTACATCTTTGTTTATATTGTCTTGCCACAAAATAAAATATTGATAACAAGGCAATTTTTTCTTCATTGCAGTTCTCATATGTTTAGGCTAATGCTAAGACATAACAATAAGCATTAACCACTTCCCTTATGCTTCATTTAGTTGGATTTTTTAATTCTGATTACCATGTCAACACGACAAGAATCAGAATAGGTCTAACTAATAATGCTGAAGTTAAGCAAGTTAGTTACAGATGCACAACTAATATTCAGACTGGCTGCATGGAGTTTTTTCCCTCTGCTTTTCCCTAGTTGCAAGGAGAGAAAATACACTACTGAGAGACTTTTTGTTGTCAGCTGCAACACTGAGAGAAAAAATTGGTTTTGGATTATGATTTACGCTTTTGGAAAGCATCAGCTGGGGGTTTGTTACATAGATCAAGCTGGGGGTGGGGGAATGGGGAGAGGTGGGAGTTAAAGGCCAACCTGAAACTAGAATTTCAGGAAGTTTTTTTTTACTTTAAACATTCATTTCAGGTTAAGCGAAATATGGAGGTTTTTAATCTATGACAATCCACATTGACGTGGATTGTTAACGAACAATGGAACTAAGAAGACCTGCTTATGCCCTGAAATCCAGCATTTAGACAAATTATTTTGGATTATTTTTCCTGGAAGAAAGAGACCTGGGTACTGCCTATCTTGTTGCTTTCTAACACTAAGCAAAGAAGATTCTGAGCTTCAACTTCTTAGTCCCAGTAACAGGAATTATTAAGAATCATTTTAACCTTTTCTTAAAGCTAAATTGGAAAAACAGTCAAAGAACTGAAATTTTAAAGTATTAACTCATGCTTTCATAGTAACTACCCCTTATTCCTCTGCCCTTTACATATAGAGATATCTATAAAGGGAACAGTCCTGGTAATCTTTCAGGTGATATTAAAGATGGTAAGAACTGTCCTTTTAGCAACAGTCGACATGGGTGGGAATTGCTGTTAAAGTTTGTGTTGCTTCCTTGAAAACAAAACAAGAAAAACACACACCTAAAGGTGAGGCAAAAGCACAGCAAACAGAGGTAGGAAATGCAGATTTTGTTGACAACCACTCTGGTGACAAAGGCAGACACTGCACAAGGGACTACTACTGCTACGATAGGACTTGGGTGAACTGTGCCAACATCAGCCTGCTCAAGACATTGATTTTAATTGCTTTCTAAATTATGACTGCATAGCAGTGTCACAAAAGAGGCCTTTTTAGCCATAAATGTCAAAACAGAAGGCAGAGAACAAGGGGCAAAGGGGTGAGGCCAAGCCAGACAACAATAATAGAACTAAGTACCACAGCCAAGATGCTTCCTCTGGTTAAGCCATTTTGTATAACCATGATAACTGCTCTTTTGCAGTAAGGCATCTTACTAGTAAGTATTCTTAGTGGCAAGGTGCAGCTATGATGACTGAGCCCTCTTAGTTCAGTCTGGCTGTTGTAGTAAACCCAGCACCAGTCTGGATGTTGCAACGAGCTTTTCATTTGCATGCCTGCATCCGGTCCTGTGAACAGGACTTCCTACCTGCACGTGGCAGTACCAAGAGACGACCTTTCTTTTTACCAGAAGTGCATGCAATACAACTTGTAGGTCTGTCAGTAAGACCTTTGTTTTGGAAAAAAAATCATATGTTACAACAGTTATATGAGACAATAAATGTAAATTAAGGATTCATAAGTAACCATAAAAACCTCTGTGTCTACACATCTTTCATAAGAACTTAAACTCACTCTTGTTCATATTCAAAAACCTTTTTATTACCAGGTTTTATTATGGATTAGATATTGCCTGCCTTTCTGCAATCATCATAAAATCAGTGTAAAAGTAAGAAAGCTGGCACAAACCTAATACCATGTTCTGATTAAATAGACAGAAATGCACTTGTGTGCTTGTGACTGATCCAGATCTAATTTGTCTTGCTGAATAATTCTCCAGAACATAGATCTGGTATTAACAATCATGCAACCATAACCGTAGTCTCTTTTTCTTTCTTTGGTTTTTGCAAACAATTTGATACAAAACCTGGATTGGACTTTTGTTACCTCTTACACCTTCAAGTCTAGGTCTGTGCTGAGCAATGACACAGATTCAAATTCTGTCTGTCTGCTTTAGAATGAGGATTTCTATCAAAATCTCCAAGCAGACTGTGCATCTCCATTCTTCCACTTTTCTCAGGTTGCATCATCTTTGCAAAGCCCCGTTTTGTGCAACATTGCAAAAGGCCACTCACATTTCCATTCCATGACCTACTTCATTAGTCTTGCTTCTCTTAAGATTTCATTAGTCTTGCTTCTCTTAAAGACTGCATTTTCTTTTTGTCCTGGGTAAAGTTTCTCTACTTGACAACTGAGTTGAAGACTTGTTCATCTTACTTCAGTTTTCTGTCCCAGGCATTGCAAAACTATCCATGGCATTCTTAGGCCCAGGACTCAGAATTCAGTGGGAACATCCGCCAAGTAACTTATTCAGAAAAGGTAAAAAGCCTCTGATCTTTCATCATTTTATGGACTATAAAGACCAGTAAAGTTCTGTCTCCAAGAACAGAGATAATTTATTAAAGGAGATGCATTGACAAGGGAATTACAACTCCCTCCAACAGAGCCACAGGATAAGCGAAGGTCATGTCAGTGCTGCATCCCTCTCAGATGGTATGGCAGGATAAATAGACTAATGAGAACTCAGCTGTTCCAGCAGAGCACTATCAGCAAGGGCTACACCAGTATATGCCAGGGGTCGAGTGGCTGGACAACAACTTTGCAGAAAAGGACCAGAAGGTCATGGGGGACAATGAGTTGAACACAAGGCAGCAACATGCCCTTGAAACAAAGAACTGTTACAGGTCCTTTACTGCGTTAGGAGAAATGTTGCCAGCAGGTCAAGGGAGGTGATCCTTCTGCTCTGTTCTGCCCTGGAGAGGCCACAACTGAGTACTGTGTCTGTTTCTGTTCTCCTCAGTACAGGAAAGACATGGACCTACTGGAGAGAGTCAAGGGAAGGAACGCAAAGATGATGAAGGCACTGGAGCATTCCTCCTGTGAGGAAAGGCTAAGACAGCTGGGACTGTTTAGACTGTGGAAAAGAAGGCTCAGAGGGAATTTCATCAATGTATAGAAATATCAAAAGGAGAGTATAAAGAAGAACGAGCCAGTGGTGCCCAATGACAGGAAATAAGGTGATGTGCACAAACACTGTGCATCAGGAAACACATTTTTTACTGTGAGGGTGACTGAGCACTGGAACAGGTTGTCCAGGTAGGTTGTGGAGTCTCCACTCTTGAAGATATTCAAAATTCATCTGGACATAACATTGGGCAGTCTGCTCTAGTTGACCCTGCTCTTGCAGGGGAGTTTTACAAGATGATCTCCATAGGTCCTTTCCAACCTTGAATGTTTTTGGATTCTGCACACCTGCAAGTCAAGCTTGCCCACCTTTAAAACTGTCCACCCTTTGTTTTGCAGTGACCTCTTGGAACAGCCTTTGGTGCAAAGGATGTTGCAGCAGTTTTGTACTGCTATAACCTTTCCTTCCAGCAGATTTCCTAGTACTGTGCATTTGTGTCAGGATTTATACCAAAGGAAGCTGACAGAACTCCAAGCAGAACCTCCCATGATGTTTTAAGGAGTCTCAGAGGTAGCATGTGAAAAAAAACCTGTGTCAACTATTGCTTGTTGTGGTAGCACAGCATTTCCAACCCTAGTCAGGCCAAAATTTAACTTCTCAGAGGTAAGGAATATAATGTCAAGTTCCTCTCCACCTGAAAGGGGCTTATATTGGCATAGTTAATTAAACTGGAATATACTCATTCTCTTCATCATCCTGGCCCTTTCTTTGAATCACTACTCTTGTTCTACATCCCAGCCCATCATTTCTAAACCCAACATCATACCTGTCCATCTCACTCCATGCATGTTCCAGTTCCCACTCTGAGAAATATAGATTTGGCATCTGTTGTTCCTTCGGAGGACTAAAAAAAAAAGCCTAAATGATACTGAAAATCCTTGTGATTTTGCACCAGTTAAGAGACTAGATATTATCTGCTTAAGATCTGTTATTTTGAGAAAATTTGAACTTTCATTAAATATAAAAAGGGAGAAGCTATTCTTTTTGGCAGAGAAAAGTTTAAAATATGTTCTGAGTACATTCTATTCTCAACACCTAAAAGGTTACTACAAATATCTCACCATTATTAACTTAATCTAACCTAACAGGTTGGGGCAGGGAGGGAGGGGAAAGCCAGTGCTTTTCTGGACAGAGAAGACAAGAATACTGTCTTTTCAGGATTCTTACCACATGACTGCTGTTCTGAGTTGAGCCCCAAAAGTCAAACAGAAAGACTGAGCTTGGACACAGTCATACAGAAGTTTTTTTCCTACAAATCAAGCTCTACTGACACAGATCACATTCTACTCCAAGAAGCAGAAGAGGATCCAGTTGGAATAAGGAAATCTTTAGTTAGTTTACACTTCCATGACACTTCGATGCAGTAGATTTGTATTGTATTTATTACATGACAAAGAATTTTGATGGGTCTCTGAGCATGAAATATGATCTCTTGGTGAACCACCAAAAGCAGTTTGTGCTCAAGTGTTCTTTGGTCAGCTTTCACCCAAATCAAAGAATCTGGAGTTTCCCTGAGCTGAATCCCATAATCAGAGGGTAAAGTCTTCCTAATCTCTGAGGCAGAAAAGGACAGCAGGCTAGCAATGGTGCTTACTACAGAATTAACTGTTTTCCTAGTCTGTGAAGACAGATTTGATAGAAGCCTTTTAGAAGCTGAAAGATGAACAGCTGCCTAGGGAAATACAGTGGCCAAAGTTTTGGAGTAGTTGGGCAGAAGAATCCAGTACAGAAGAACAATGAACTGGAGTCTTTGTTCCTGAAAATCTGCAGTCAGAGCTAAGGGCCAGAGGAAACATTTAACAATCCAAAGAGCAAAGGTGAACATTTCCTGGGGCTGCCAAGCTGAAAAAAATGTAACAATCAGACTTGAAAATTTTGTAATTGTATATATATATTTTACGGGAAATCTAGAACACATATGTCACTGGATCCAGGTCTTCACAGTGACAGGTAATAGATGATAGATAGTTCAGAAGAATCCATGAACACGAGCATCTTCTCACTAACTGAGCTCACCATGTCCCCCCCTCTTCCTGTCTTAAACTTAACAAAACCGATGCAGCTTTAACAGCAATGTTACAAGGGACTGACATTGCCAGAACTTCTCTTTTAACAGCAAGAATATTAATCCCTACTAAACTAGGCAGAATTAAAAAGAAACAGATATCAACCTACTGCTTAAATAGGCAAGGAATTCAGTGCAAACAGATGCTCTGGATTTCAGAAATATGAATGCATTCAAATAGTGATCAGACTAATTAACAAAAGCAAATGTATTAAGAACATTAAACTAAAACAACTGAATATAACTTAGGGTCAAGAAGTTCCTAAGCTGCTGTACAATAGAAATGGAGAAGATATGGAGAAGAAATATTTTAAAAGGCTGACCTGTTGTGTTTATTTCTTAGTCATCTAATAAATCTGTACTGTCTAATTACTATTAAATATTATTTTGTGCTTATTTCTTAATCATCTATACCTCCATATTATGAGGGATATCAGGCAAGGAAATGGATCTCTAGTCTCACTCTGTGAATTTTTTCTCATATTCTTATATGTGGACAGAGAGGTGAAAGGCTTTACAGCTCATTAGTAGTGTCTTATTATATAAGCACTAACTTTAAGATTAAAAAGACCTTACTCTCTGGAAAGAGAAGGCATTTAATCATTAAATATTAAACATTTTTAGCCTTTAGAGAACTCAAAGAGGTAAGAGTGTCCATTCTCTTCTTGAAGTGACAAAACTTTGTCTTTTATACTGCTCTGCTCGTTGAACCTACTAAGCCTGCAGCACCCAAATTGTGTACATTTGAAACTGTAAACATTAAACAAAATACAAACAGTTTGGAAAAAACACACTGCAAACCAAATATTACTGCAAGGGCTAAACTATTTTTTAAGTAGAAGATCCAGTAGTAGGAAGCCATTTAAAGAATTATTCCAGTGATCCTTTCAATGACTCTTCTGTAGCATACTGTTACTGTTTTTCATACTTCATCTCCTGTGGCCATAACAAAAGTCAGGTATTTAGCTCAAAAACTTACTAATCACAACTACCACCTCTTTCATCTCAATTAAAAAAAAAAATAACATAGAGAAAAAGTTACTACATCTCTGTGGCCTAGTTCATATAGAGGAGATCTGTCCCTACATATTCAGATCGTCTTTGCTGATGGATTGCACAGTGGCGCAGCAGTGCTAGGGACTGCAGCTTCTCAATTTCTCTTCCTTTTCTTCTTAGGAAGAAATTGTAGTATAATGTTTACAGACATTAGAAGGAAATAAAAAAATGTTTGTGTTTGGATGACAAAAGACAGAACTCCAGGCCCTTAGATAGAAAAAATATCACCATTCCCAATCTGGTTGAAGCGGCATGTGTAAGCCTCTATATGTATGGCCAAGAAGATCCAAGGTCTCCCCACCTTCCCAACAGCAGAATCAGAAACCTCTGTGCAGGCTTAGATACTGTCCAGTGACAGGAGCATAAAATGGAAAGCAGACAAGCATAGATCAGCTTTTTGGTCTGTTGGGTTCTGTCCTTTGCTTGGCTAGCCTTTTTCAGATTCTCAGTTGAAACTAGTAAGAAGTGCCACATATGTCCATGTATGATGCCTAGGAGCATACAGGGATGGCAAGGTTCAGATATTTTACATTACTTCATGGCAGATATATGGCTACGCATCCTACTCTCTACTATAACGTATGTTCCACTTTATAACACAAGAGAAGTTAAAGATGCTGGGTAGAGCTGATTCCTCTCGTGTCACTTTAAGACTGCTGGCTTTCACATCATACAAGACTGTCCACAAAAGGGAAATAACAAACATAAATAAAATAACAACATTCTTGAAGATATAACCTATGGATGTATCAGCATGTTACACAAGAGTTTCCCAGGATACATAAGAGATAACTGAAGTGTAGTCACATACATTCACATTTTGTCTTTGGCTGTATTACACCTCTCTCCATACAAATAGCAATGACTTAGCCTATGGGAATAAATGGAAATGATCTTGGTGCCTAACTGAATAGCAGGAGTGCAGTGTGAAGTGAAACATCTAAGCAAAGGAAACAATACTCAGACATTTAAACCACAACCCCTTAAAAAGGGTCTTGCAATGTTTTGATAGCACTGCCTTTGCCCTCTCAAAAACCATGTTTAATTGTTTTCTCAACAGTTGGAATTTTTTTTGAAAATATTTAAAATAATTAAGTTTAAAATGCTGCCATGAGCATTTCAATTACTATTATCCACTGCCTCCTCTTTCATGCTCGTGGACTGATAACAATCAGAGAGCCCAGATGCCAGTCTGTATATTATAGTCTCAGCCAGGGTATTTGGCTCCTTGGCGAGATCCACAGGCAGTTATTCTGGCAGATCTCAAGTTGTCCCTGCCTAGCAAATGATTAAGGTTGTTGACTGACTGCTCAGATTACCCCCTTCTGGACATCTGAGCCCCTCTCCCTCCCCTTACTTGTAACAGAAAAGCTGTTCTGTGCATATACTGCACTTGTGCAAGTGTGCACCCACTCATTTATTAGCAAGGAGTCAAGAAAAGCGTATTTACATAGGTCCCTTTTAAGTCACGAAACACATGGTTATCCCCTAGTCTAGCATAATTTCCCATAAATTAGAGAAAAATTTTCTAAACAGGTAGACACAAGAATAAGCATGGAAAGCTGAGAAAAGGTGTCTATACACATGTAGGTGTGTGGCAGGTGATGCATATTGCCTGTTGGTTTCCTCTGGAATTTGAAGAGCACTTATTTTAACATGTGCCTAAGAAAGTTGCCAGAGACTCTGTAAACCCCATCTCTGACCTTAGCCACCTCTTTAACTTCCTGCACAGAATTTCCTCTGCATCAAATGGACCAGAAACACTCCATGTGGCTGATCTCTCAACAGTATTGGCCTTAAATTATTTATTATTTCTTGAGAGGCATCAAGGTATCTGAGGTTGTATGACACAGAAGAAAAGACATGGTCCCTGTCTCATAAGACTTAATCTAGATAAAATAGAATGCTTAGTGCAGACATTCAAAGTAATACCCCATGGTATGAACAGATGAAAGTTCAAGCTCAGAATTTCATCACTCAGCTCTGCTATTATCTAACATTATTGCAGAACACGTGTTCTTTCAGTAAGGCCAGGTGTGCATGTAAAGATTTTTTTATATTACCTTCATCAAGATGGAAAGTGATAAAAATCAGATCTGTTTGACATAATCATTCTGTCCCAAACCTTTGCATAGATGAAACAAAATCACCAGGCACTATATTGGCAGTGATGGCTAAATGTTTTAAAGAAAGCTTGGACTGAATGCATGTGGAAGTTACCATAAGGTTGCACATAGATATCTACCACTCAGTAACTGCTTCTGTGCCTGGACATGCTCAGAATTCACACACTTAAAAGAGTAAGAATTTGGAGGAAAATTACTTGGTTTTACAACCAGGAAGAGAATGCAGTTGGCTAGTTATTGGGGTGCAGCTGACACACTGTAGGTTTCCAACGCAGCCTGCCTTGTGTATATACCCACATGCTTTGAGAAGTAACTCTACCCCAGCAAATGGGCACAAAGACGATGTGGAAAGAAGTGAGCAGAATTTCAGGCACAGCTGGAATCACTCAGTTATGACTGCAAGGAAGCTGGAAATGAACACGACAGATATGGGAAAGTCGTTAAAAGGATTCAAAAGCAAAAACACGGTCTAAAGAGTCACAGAGAAAAAGGATTGGATTGGCAGGACAGATTGAATTGAAAAATCCAAATATCAAGTTGGGTTAAGTATCAGAGCCAAAAACTATTTTTGTCAGATGTCCTGTCCTAGACTAGCTTACTGAAAGGATGTTTGCTCTGCAACAGGGCAAAGACACTTAGTTTGGATGTAAACCTGAGGATAACCTACACAGGGATTTTGCTTTTTATGCTTCATGTTAATTCAAATCCTGGTCTAAATTCCCATAAATGAAGAACAAACATGACTACTGACTGCCTACACATGCCCATCTGTTCAGATGGCACAGCTCCCACTAACAATTTAGTTGGGCAGTTTCACTGAAGTCTAGGTGCCAAACCAGCATACGTTTCACAAAGATAAGTCTGTATGACATTACAAGCACTGTTTCATTTGCAAGATTCCCTTGTCTGGGACAGGTTTGAAGATTAGCCATCTAATGCTTCCCTGCTAGCCTAGTTTCATAGGAAACAAGGTTACGCAATCACAGAGTGACTCCTCTTTTGTCAACCCATCCTCTTTCATACAGAAGTTTGGCAAATCTCAATCAGATTTGACAGAAGGGCAATGGTTTCAAAGTTATTATTTTTCTATACATTTCATTAAAATGAATGGCTAGTTAGAGGAGACCAATGTTCAGCTGTGTGAACTAAATTCTTACCAGACAAGAGAAAATCTCCACAGGTGAATGCTGTCTTACCTATGGAAAAAGCTATTGGCAGAATTTCACTGGCACCAGACAGAAGGAAATCCAACCATTAGACACAATAAGGAGGACAGCTGCTCACAGAGCTACTTGGTTTTGATCACACTTCGTATCAAAGTATACAACCATACCAAATACCTGAAGGCAAATACTGAAGAATCCCAAAGAATTTACAAACATTTCTGGCCAACACTCAAATACTCCATGTGTGTAGCAGAACAAATTGGCAGCATACTCTCAGCTTGCACAGGGCAAGCACAGTGCCATCCACCTACACGTAGCAAGAGTGCATCAGAGTATCTGTTGAGTTTTTCAGATTTTGCAAGTTCCTCAGTAATTTCCTACTGAATATCGCAGAACTTGAAAAACTCTTGTAAGCCCTCTCACACTTTTCTGAATGTTCAGTGACATCCATAAAAAACTTGGCCACAGAGAAAACCAATTCAATGAGCAAGCTATCCACAGACTTGTACAGTACAAAAGAAAGGCCTGCATGACAGCTCCCCCTAGCTGGTGCTGTCCGGTACAAGAACCTTGAGCCGTTTCATTGGTAAGGCTACTCACAGAGGTACACCATTAAAAACTCTCAGTCAAAGACATGTTGAACTCAAAAGACCAGTGGCAGCAGACTGAGCTGGTTTTCAGCCTCAACGAATGGCATTGCAGAATGGAATGAGGAAATACAGGCTAGTTTCCAACTAGAGTAATAACAAAAAGTGACCAATGCATACTGGACAAATGCAGGAGAGAGGGCAATTTTTTATCTTTTCAGCTTCAAAAGAAAACCAAATTTACAAAACTCTCAGCATACATAGGTGAGCTCTACAAAAGCAGCTAGTGTGGAAGGGATATGGAGAACTGTCACAAATGTGCTTGTAGTGTCCCAGCTGTCCTGCCTAAGAACAAGGAGGCAAAGGACATGAAGAGAACTGGATTAACGGTACTCAGTGAGATGGCCTGCACCCACAGCATGGAATTAATATAGTCCTGGCAAGAAGAAGGAACATCCCATCTCCTTTCAAATGCACTGTGGCCTCAGGTGATCCACCTCCACCAAGAAGTGTGTAGTGAGAAGCAGAATTTAATCTGCTTGTCTGAACCATATTGGCGTCAAGAGTATCAGTGTTTCACCATGAGATCCTGCACTACACTGGAACCCTCCCAAACTGGGATGTTGCTGTCAGAAAATGCAGACCCTCCCCACAATTCAGAATTTGTTAAGATAAATAATCTTTACTGAAAACCTCACTTGAAACTGCCATTTTGTACAATAGCATTTTGATTTCATTTTTTCATTTCCTTTTTTTTTTCTTTTAAATGATAACAAACATTTTCTTTGGCAAACCTAACTTTAAGATGATCGTTATTGTCACTGATATTCTATCCTGGGAAGAGGATTCTTATTACAAATGGTGAATTTTGCAGGTATATTTATTGGCCCTTTTGACCTTGTTGGATCAAATACAGCACAGTTTCAATTTACAGGTGGTTGATATCCTGCAGAATAGCTTCACTGGAGTTCTTTGTGTGGAACAGTGTCGCTGACAGTGAGAAACAAACAAATACAAAACAGACCAACAAGTTATCATTTTGGTTTCTCTAACTGTTTAGGACTAAACAGAAAAAAAACATTCCTTGTGTTTTCTGAGAAACTTTTACTCTGTTCGGTAAAATCAGTGAAGACTTTTGGAGGATCCAATTTTACTGGCAGTTACTCCTCAAACTAAATCAATAACTAACAATTTTTAATAGCCAAGCTCTTTCCATCTGAGTGGCTGCAGTGCATGTGCATAAACTGCAGTAATGTTTATTGTATACCAAGATGGAAAAGCTAGACTTTAAATTGTGTAACTTTCCGTAACACAGTTTTCCTGAGGGCTGTTCAGCTCAACAAGCAGCCAAGGAAAAGGGAGGGTGAGTGCAGCAGATCTGTTCCTTTCCAGCTTGAGATGCAGATGAGGCCCCACCCAGCAAACCAAACCTTTGGCATTCATCCACGTGCTCCTCCAGGCTAAGGAAAGAGGAGCCATGGAACAATAAAGCCGTACAAGCCCTCCTCACCCTTCTCATTCTGGTGCTTGCTTTCTCACAGGAATAAACAGCCCTAAATGGTAAACAAAGCTGTCAGGCTCATGGTCCTCCATAACTGCAAAGTAGCCATGTAAACCTGGCTTCTAGCATGCCAGCATTTGTCCTGTTCTAATACGGTAGAAGCTACAGATTTTTCTTACCCATTCCTCACCATGTCCATTGTGCTGGACACAAACAGGGTAGACTCTTCAGTACAGGCAGAAACATATTCTCTTTCCAAATGTAATTATCAGTGAAGCAACAGGAAGACTCTCTCATCTGAAATTTAAGAAGTAATCAGAATTCTCTTGAATGAGAAGATTTTTACTGCAAGATCAATGCACAAATAATTTGGTAGAACATCACCATCTGGTGGATACACCCACTGACAATTTGGTTTTAATCTTTTTTTTATTTCCCTGGTAGTTCTTCAGCTCACTGAAGAATATTACATCATAAAGTCACAGAAAAAATACATTCAATGCATTTATTGGTAATCTATAACTTCTTCTTGGGACAAGATACAAACCTGCAAAAAGGAGTTGGGGTAGGAGAATTCTTATTTTCACATACCAACATGGGGTATGGTGTCAGATCTGTGAAGTCCAGACAGGTGCAGTTAATCTACAACTTTTCCAGGCTGCTGATCCTATCCTTTGTGAAAAACAGCACATACCTCCTCCAAAGTCAGAGAGCAAATAGTACTCTGCTACCAATTCGTTAAACAGCACAATCCACACCAAAGCTGAGATTTCTTTTTCCTTTTACTCACAGAACTGAGCAGTTAGTCTCACTGTTGATGGAAATCGTCTGCTTTGCATAGTCCCTACTCCCCAGTATGTCAGCAAAGTGCAAGATGCCACACTTTTCACAAGCTCTAACTGGATAGTGGAGTAAAAAGAGAGGAAGGGAAGCAAAAAACATCCATATCGTCTATGAAGGAATTCTGTCAGTTGAAAATTGTGTTGCCTAAAAGCACCATCTTCTCTTAGACCTGGCATCTCATGTCACAGAATCACAAAAAGGGTAAGGCTGCAAGGGATCACAACAGGTCCTCTTGTCCAACCTCCCTACTCAAGCAGGGCCATCCTAGAGCACACTGCACAGGATTACATCCAGATAATTCTTGAATATCTCCAGTGAGGGAAACTCCACAACCTCTCTGGGCAATTTGTTACATGCATGGTCACTCACACAGTAAAGTTCTTCCTCATATTCAGGTGGAACTTCCTGTACATCAGTTTCTGTCCATTGCCTCTTGTCCTATTGCTTGGCACCACTGAGAAGAGCCTGGCTCCATCCTCTTGAGACCCTCCTTTCAGATACTTATAGACATCGATGGGGTCCCCTCTCAATCACCTCTTCCCCAGGTTGAACAGGTCCAGCTCCCTCAGCCTTTCCTCAGCCAGATGCTCCAGTACCTTAATCATCTTTGTTGCCCTCCACTGGACCCACTCCAGGAGCTCCATGTCTCTTGTACTGAGGAGCCCAGAACTGACACAGCTCTCCAGACGTTACTCACGGGGGCTGGGTAGAGGGGTCAGGATCATCTCCCTAATGCACCCCAGAATACCACTGGCCTTCTTGGCCACAAGGGCCCACAGCTGGGTCATGGACAGCTTGTCATCACCAGGACCCCCAGATCCTTCTCCACAGAGCTGCTTTTCAGCAGGTCGGCCCCCAGCCTGTCCTGATGCATGGGTTTATTCCTTCCCAGGTGCAGGACCCTGAATTTACTTTTGTTGAATTTCAGACAATTCTCCTCTGCCCATCCCTCAAGCCTGTTGAGGTCCTTCTGAAACAAGAAGCTGAATATGGTATTTTCTGTCTATTTTCTTTAATTTTTTTTTGTCTTGTTTTAAATCACAGCCCTATCAAAGAAACCATATACATGACAGGCCTGGTAACTTTCTCACAGCATTATAAACCCCCAGCTTTTTTTGTCTGTTTCCTTTTTATAGGATCTCTCATCCTATGGTTGCATATCAGCTGTGTAGCAATGAGCCTTGTGTGATCATTCTCTGTGTCTAGGTGTTTGTCTGAAGGTCCACCTGCTCCTTTCAACCAAAATCTGAGAAAAGGCAGTGGTCTGTAAATCCATTCATTGTGGCAAGCTCCATGTAACCGGGCTGATGCAGAAATAGTGGGATGAAACTTAGACCATCAGGAAGGTTTGTAGAGCACAGAGACTGCCAAGAGTGCAGAGCTCAGATTCCCAGAGATAAAAGTGCCCAAGCCACTGAAGAAAAATTTTGTTTTTTCCCAAGATATTGTGAGACAATTAAGGCTTCAATGCCCCCAGACTAAATAGTAAACCCCAGAGTTTCCCATTACAGTTTACCCCACCTCCTTTATCCTGTTTGTAACTTACTCCCTTATTCCACAGGTCTCCTAGCCTGGCGCACTTCAACGCTACATTATACTGACGTATAGCTAGGAAAAGAAAAAGCACAAAAATCAAACTACTTTCAATTGAAATTCATGTTGTGCAATTTATATCATAATGTTGCCCATTATTAAAGCAGATGTAAGAGCTGTGAAAGAAAATCTTTTTGGTGTGATTTTACATAATAAAATAAAACCACACGGAACCACACAGCTGCTTCCTAATGTGGTTGTCAGAAGTTTGTACCATAAAGTTTCCATGAAAGACTGTGATGAGCAGTGACAGGGTGAAGTAAGGCTCTACAGCCACTCAAATTAAAACTTGAAATGGTGACAAATAACGGGTTTAAAAATAATAATTTTCAGGCACTATGAGAAAAAAAAAAGTTAACACCTATTTAAAAAAACATAAAACAGTACTAAAAAGTGGATACAAATTACCACTAGCACAGTAATTCAAGAGTTAACAACAAAATACTGTTTCTTATTTGTGGGTGTGGGAGAGGTCTCAGGGCAGCATATGACCTGAGAGAGAACCCCGTGTTCTTAAAGATTGCAAAGTCTCAAGGAGAATCAAAACACCTGAATAGTAGTTGAAATACCTAAAGCTTTTGTACTGCTTTTAAAACAAAAGACCTTCTAAAGACAGCTAAAATACATAGTCAGAAGATGACAGGAAAACGAGATCAATAGCAGATCAGAGATAAACACATCCTTAAGACACTGTCGATAAAAAGAAGTACAATTTGGATTCATTGTTGTAGCAAAAGACTCACCAACGTTTAAAAGTAATTAAGCAATTTTACAGAAATAGTCTGGGATTTTGTGCAAAGGGAGAGAGACTCCAGGCTTGCCTCATCTCCTAGAAGCATCCCATATTCTTAGATGTGACGTTGCCATGACAACCACAACTTGGTGACCTCGTTATTTCAACCTAATCCTGCTTCGAAATTATAGTTGCTCCACCCTTTTGCCTGGCTAGCCTGATAACATAATCATTGTAAATGAGGATGGAAAAACACAGCAGGATACCATTCCCCTAGTGACACGGGACTAGTCTCACCTTATCAGGGAAACAGACCAACAATTAAACTGCCCAAATCTAAAAGCCCAAAAGTAGATTTTTATTTTTGTTGTTGTTGTTTTGTTTGCTATTCTATTTAAAAAAAAAATAAAAAAATTCTAATAGCTTGTCAGTTCAGGGATTCAGTTTTGAATGGAGGTTTTTTGGGAAATTCCTTTTAATTTAATTTAATGTCTTTATCAGGAAATTAAGCAGTAATAAGGGGTAGTTCTTCTTAATTATGCATTTGTTTTGACTAACAGCTGGAGGAAGTTTAGGATATACACAAAGAGTCAGGACAGAACTTGTTTAGCAAATCAGATTTGGGTTTTTAGGTTCAGGCTTGCCTTGCTCTATGAAAACTGGTTAAAGCAGTGAGTATTACAAAATTCCAGCTGTAGACATTGTGGAAATACTTACTATATTTGCTCACATGTTACAGGAACGTTACTGTAATTCCGCACTTATTAAACACGTGGACAACAACGGTACTGGTGCTGTCACAGATTTAAAGGAAACATTTTCTTGGCTCCTAGGGGAGGTAATTCAACATTTTTTATGTACATAGGACATGTGAAACTCGAGGAAGAAGAAGTGGAGCAAATACCTTTAAAAGACCATACATTTGAAGCTATTGGCGTATGATCCAGCTGAAGCACCATAGATTGTAGTTCACAAAATCATTTTTGGAGTGTTCTTACATCCTTCTGTCTCCCTCCCTTTCCTATCAGCGCATCTGATTTCTCTCTTTCTTGGTGTTTTCATGTTTTAGCGTGTGAGGACAGATTTTACCTTGGAGGTTGTAATATTGCCTGAGACTTCTTGAAGGAACATCACCCACAATGAGGGAACTAAACTTGTAAATAATGATCATTATTAGAAGGAGATGACAAACAGGAAGAAAGAGGAGCTACTTTGACAGAGAAGTACCTAGAACTATTAGCTTGCTCAGTATGGACAAAAGACTTCCGTTATTATGGTTATTTTCAGAAGAGTAACACAAAGATTCCCTCAATTCTAAGTTTACGTGTCTCTGCCAGCAAAGGGGCTGAGTCAGCCTCTGAGAATATGAACCCGTGATTCTAGAAGGAAACTCTACATTTTAACATTTGGAGAGTTGTAGTGTTAAATTGTTCTTTCCAGCTTTCATGTCACAATAGGGAAGCTGGGTGATGCCCTCTAAAATCAATCAGCAAGGACTCCATGCACAAGAAAAAGTACCCATTAGGCACCCACAGATTTACACTGTGACAAGTGAGGAAAAACTTTACCCAGAAAGTGTTTTGTTAACAGTGTAATCACAAGTCTGTTAGCAGTCATCATCTCTGAGGTAGCTGATGAAGTAGCAAGGCAAATAAAGTGATGATTTCTGGTAAGGCTTTACACAGAAAAAATCTTTTGAATCCTGCAGCACTGCTGCAGCAGTGCTTGAGGATAATTTTCCTGAATAACCAAAACAAAATACCTAAAGCGCTATAGCCATACATTGCAGGTACCACACGATGAGCTGACATCTGAGCTCTTTCCTCTGTGCCTTGATAATACCTCTGTATTCAAAAGCATCTGCAACAGGCAGGCTAAACCACCACTTGCATCTGTTGAAAAACTTGCCACTCCCAGGTAGAGAAAATGAAACCACTGACAGCTTACACAGTCACCCTCATATAGGATCAATCCAAGGTGTCTCAGGCACAGAGAATTTAGCTTTTCTCCACAAAAAAACCCCAAACCAAATAAACAAACAAACAACAACCACCACCACCACCCCAAAAAAACCCCAACAAAAACCCCCAAACAAACAAAAAAAGGGAGACCACCAAACCACACAATTAGTTTCTTCTATGAAGAGATTTCTTAACCTTCCCTTGGCCTTCCTTCCCCTTCAAGTGGGGCACTTTGCTGCCAATAGTCAACCATTAAATTATTAGAAGAGATGTGAATGTAATCATTAGCAATTTTTTTTCTTGAGTTGTTCAGCAGGGGTTAGAAATCAGTCTCCATTAAAATATTTTTCTTAAGCTCTGTTGAATCCCAAGAGCAGAGAATAGACACGAGTAGGAGATGTTTTTACAGCACTGCAGCAAAGGAGGCAGGTTTTCCTTCACTAAAAGGCCAAAGTTCATTTTCTTAGAATAGCAGCATACATTCCAAAATGGTGCCTTGCATATACCAAGAGCTATCAGGGAACAAGTGAACAAGATTTATGTCCAGATTCAAATTTAGTTCTCCTACATACAATAGTAAAAGGCCAGACCATTCAATACTTAATCAGGTTTGGAGTCTGATTTTTCCAGCCTTGCTTGAGATCACCATATATCGTGTGCAGGCTGATTAATCCTTCTAACTTCTAATTCTAACACATGAACAGGAATCTAGGAGCCCCAAATGAAATTCCAGCAGGAAGTGTACTTTGACAATTGACTTTTACATCTATAGTCTGACTTCTTAATCTATTACAACCTAGTTTGCTGTACTCCTTTCAGAAAAAGAAATATATTTTCCCTGTCAAATCTATGGTCCTAAATTTGAACAACAGTTAAAATCATTCTGTATTCAAAACCACTAACATACTAGGGAGAAAAATTTACTAACTCTTTCTTGTGTAGTTTAAAGTAGATTGCATAGCAGACTTCTTGCTGAATTTGGGTGAAACAATGACTCCTTACTGACCCTGCTATGGAATCTGTAGGTATGAGTTTTTATAGACGATAACACAAAGTTCTTTCACACAAATGATTTTCTGCTTTGTACAAATTTAAAACAGAATTAGGAACAAAGCTCTGCTTCTCTCCTAGATCAGTAGTGACACCTAGCGACCAAGGACTAGAGGAACCACGGTCGAAGAGGAACCGATTTGCACTGGGCTGGATTACATTACAGAAACTGTAGGGTGTGGAAGGAGAGCATAAACCAAATAAATACTAGCATTAGCTATGAGGTGATTTAAATTTACACAGAAACGCTACATCTGCTTTAAAGAAAAATGTTCTGCAAATCAAAAAGAAAGGAAAGGATGTTTTCATAAGCAGGAAAGAAACCATTTGGACAAGTAGAATGTAACTACCCAGGGAAACCTGGGAAGGCTCTGGGCCAGAACATTCCTACACATGAATGATGTGTAGGGAACAATCCCTAGTTCTAAAAATGTCATTTTCCCAACTCATCCAAAAAGGATAACTATCAGAACAGAGTGCAATTGCTCCTTATTCTGGTCAAGTTCTTGCTTATATAGATAAGTTTCACCAACATAGCTGTATTACAGTGTTATTCCACTTAACCTACACCAGAGCAGAACTCTATCTGGCCACGCGACTCTAGAATAAAATTTATTTGGTTATTGATCATTACTTGGATCAATGATTTGTGGTTGCAAGGCAATGCTGAAAAGACTGCAATCTTCTCATAGGCCTTGCCCTGTATTGGTCGTACATCCTACATTATATGACGAGGGAGGAGCTATGCATATATTCCACAAACAAGTGGTTAGCTCCAACCTCTACGTCACCTTTACTTTGTAACATACTATCCATATAGTAACCCCTTCCCAAGAGGCAGTAACATAGAAGCTGGGCAAGCTGCAGTGATGCTAATCACAGAATCACAGAGTCTGCTGAGCTGGAAGGGACTCACAAAGATCATTGAGTCCAACCCTTAGCCCTGCACAGGACCATCCCCAAGAGTCAGATCATGTGCCTGAGAGTATCATCCAAATGCTTCTTGAACTCTGGCAGGCTTGAGTGTTATGGAAGTAGGCTTTGCTCCTCGGGGAAAGGATGCTACATTCATCCTGAAAATCACTCTTTTTCTCCCAGCTTTTCAACAGGTTTAAGATTTGCAAAATGCTCTGCACTGCACTTGAAACACAAAAAGTTAAAAGGATGCCCAGGAGTAACATTAAGAGAGTTTCCAGAGGAAGAGATTAATCAAAATAGAAAAAAAAAAAAAAAAAAAGACTTTAAGCAAGAAAAATCTGGGTAAAGTCTACAGTAGAAGAGTAGCAGAAGATATACTCTCTAGATCAAAAGACAAATGTACAGTTCAAAAGTGGAGCCACTAATTCCTCATGCAATATATC
Source organism: Chiroxiphia lanceolata (assembly GCF_009829145.1). NCBI lineage: Eukaryota > Metazoa > Chordata > Aves > Passeriformes > Pipridae > Chiroxiphia > Chiroxiphia lanceolata. The sequence continues at coordinate 16,773,473 of NC_045640.1, forward strand.
TCAGATTATACTTATGGTAGAATATTTTTTTTTTTTAATAGTATCATGGGAACAAGTGGACATTGAAGGCCTAATCAGTCTCCCTTATCTTCACTTAGTATCCATGACACAGAGAAAGTAACTCCAAGTCACAACACAGTAGAGATTCAAGCTCGTAATGTCCAAACTGGAGAAACCATGCTGATTTGTGCAAGGTTGCTCACACGAAACACTTGAAATCACAGATGGATGAAGTAGCTGATAACACAGCTGGGTGAAAGGAGAGGCATCCATGACCACCAGCAAAGAGATCATGAACCTATACATGTTCTGGGAGTTTTCAAGACAGGTGCACTAGAAAAAGTGTTCAGAAATACAAAAGAATGCTACTTACTCTTTGAATTTCTAAGATAAGGAATAGCGGGGACTGATACCAGAGAAAGTTTAAGAATTTTGTCTCACCAAAAAACAACTTCATCTTTGACTGATGAAAAAATATCTTGCACGATGACTGACAGTGTCAGAAATGTGTGTCTTGTTACACCCAAAAATAAATCCAGCCATTACTTCCACTCACTACAAGCAATTTGCCACATAACCCATGAGACTTCACTTATGCTCCTATCTGTACCACAGCCTTGTATGAGATCCCCTCAGAGAGAGAGGAAAAAATTCCAGCAGAGATCAATTCATTATTCCAATCAAATAACCCTGGAAAAGTAATCAAAACAAGCTACACTGCACCAAGATTAGAGAAAGGAAGAGGTCCCATGTTTCAACCATTATGTCTTTTTCTCACCAACTGCAAGATAATTGATGAGACTAACCAGTTATCTTAACCTGTTTTGTACAGCATATAGGTAAGTTTAAAGAGGAAGAAAAGTTTTTGTTGATTTAATCCAGCAAGACAGTTGTTACTTTTAAATAGAGAAACAGCATAGACTTCAGAACTCTGGAAAACTGTTCTCTGTGTGACTGCTCTTTGATAAGCAGCTTTCACCTTTGCCCTGAGTTGCGTAGTACCACTAAGAGATCCATGGGAAGTGAAAAATATCCATTATTTGACCTTTGTGAAATTTGTAAGAGTCAGAATCACTGCTGGAAAACCTTTAAGGGTCCACAAAAAGGAAAATGCCAACCATTGCCCTAAATTAGCAGGTCTTCAGTTTTGTTCCTGTCTCTAATATGGACTGTCTGTGACCTTACAGAAAGTTCAGTAGGAGATGTTCGACATTAAAATAATCAGCTGTATGTTGTAACATCTCTTATTTATATCTTAAATTGAAGTGAACTTAATTTTAACTTGTATTAAGATTTGCAGCCTTCTTCATGCAGTATCTTCCTTTATAAATAGTGAAAGAATGATCAATGTCTATTCACAGCATAATTTATGTATTTGCTAATTAGTGTAGATTACATCTGAAGTGAGGTGATCACACAGTTGTTAGCTCTAATGACAATAGAAAAATCATTAATCATAACTTTATAGTACAGAATAGGTTTTGTAGGTATTAAATTAAATTTAGCTTATTGTTGTAACACTCCTATGATATCAGTGTGAATACCTGAAATATACAGAGGTTATAAAAATATCTGAAATGCCTTTGTGGCTTTTCAGTTTTGTGATCTGAAATGCTAAATTGCAAAAGAAACGACATGCAAATGCACTAGAGTGGGGAGGGAGACTCTCTCGATGTTTCATAACATGAAATGTAGCTTAATAAGAAATAGTTTAATAAGAAAGCCCTCACCTCCATGTAAAAATTCAACTTTTCCCCAAAATAAAACAGAACATTAAGATTCAAGAACATAACCTTGTAAGCAGATCTATTATTTCTTTGCATCAATCCCTAGATTCTTTCCTAGATGGTTTTTTTACCTAATGATCTTACAATTAGGTTCAACACAATTGAGTGCAGTGTACTGAAAATACAGCAAACTGATATTGAACTTGTTGATGAGGAGTGTAGGCCTGTTAAAATTGACAAAACTGACAAGTTCTCTATTTTATTGCTCTTTTGTTTTAACATGTGGCTTTGCAAACAAAGACCTTTATTGCTTGCTGGTTGAAAAGAAAGGTCATGCTCAGGAATACACTTCATTAATCATTATTCAGACTCTTTTATCAATTTTCCTCTTTGATGTAAATTCCAATTTGTTAATAGTATCTAGGTACAAAGGTAAAAATAAAAATATTTCATGGAGTTCTAGAGAATATCACTGACAAACTAAGGTCATAATTCTATTTTTTATCAGGGAAGTGAGGTTTTCTTAAAAACATTTTCTGAGAGATATAGGAGCAGCAGAAACATCAGCAAAAAAAATCATGCTTTTGTTTTAGTGGTGTAATCACTGCTAGACATAGTGCTAAACGCAGGGATTGCTGCACAGATTATTTTTCACTGATAAGCCACTAAAAGATCTAATTCACCACATGACCCCAAATCAGCTGCTCTGGCAGAAGAAAGATGATACATTACCTAAATCCAGAATTTCAAGACCATATTTCTAAGCAGCAAAATTCTACCAAGCCAGTCTGTGCTAACTGTAATTCCCATGACCATGGCAACACTTTATGGGACTAGACTGACAACCACATCTATCCAAAAAGATACTTGGTGATCCATTTCAACAAATAGGCCTGTAAGTAGTCATATAAACACAAGTGAAGGAGTTAAATTTGGGCAGAAATGACTGAATAGATAAAGGGAAGGAAATGCTTAAGCCAATTTAACAAGTAACAGAACTGCCCTCCCTAATGCTGTCTGTGTTTCCAGGGCTATATCAAGTTATATCCAACACAGTCTGTGCCAGCTCTCAGAAACAACTCAAAAGTTGTTCAATATTTAATTAAATTTTAAAAAAGTTAAATACTAATAATGCAATAAAAACTTTGAATGTTACACACTACACACAAAAATACAGTTTAATTAATGCATATCTATCTATGCATTAATTTAGGCTCCCAGTGTAATATATCCAAGGCTCTGCCATTTATTATATATGTTACACAGGTCAAAAGACTATATTACCAATTAGGAAATAAGAAACCTAAAAATTGAAAAAGCTGATTTGTACATTACAATTATAATGAAAATATTAAATCCTGTTCATGTACCTTTTTTTATACCTGATCCTCCTCAGCCCTTTTTCAGTCCCACCAGAATCAGGACTATACACTTTCTCTTCCAAATCAAATCCTTACACTTGTCCTAAAAGGAGTCAAAGATGAATTCTTCACTGAAACTCATCAGCAACCGTGCATGCGAAAAGCTTCAAGACAGAAGTTATTTAGTAGTTCTTTAGTAGCTCAAACCTTTCTTTAGCAGTCCCCTTCAAGCTCCACTCCAACCAGATCTCTAAGCTTGATGGATTGATTCTGCCCAGCTTCAAACAGGGACTTTCAAAACTGAAACTAGTCCCTCACATCTGTCAAAATGTGAATGTTCAGCATAATTTACTTATAGAAAACAAAGGTACCAAGACCTCTCAGATAATTAGGGCTTTGCTCACAGACCTTCTCTTAGCATTGACACAATCTTTAATTTTTTATAGGAAAAAGAAAAATTGTCAAAAATTTTCAGATCTTTAGAATAACATATCTTGTGCCTCAGGGAATCCTGGCCGGATCCTGTGAATTGCAGTGACAGGACCACTTTTGACTAAACTATGCCTGAAAATCCACTAGAAAGGTTTTAAAATGAACTTCTGCCAGCTTACAAGTAGATCTGCTTTCCACAGATTTAAAACAAAGCACCTGTGCCTAGTTAACCACTCACAAGCAAACCTTGAATGAGGTCTAAGTTTCTGCTTCCCATTAATATCATTTGTAAGCAATATTTTTGCCTGCAGGAAACATTACGAAGAAACCACAAAGTTGCCTCCAATTTCAAACTAGAAGCTACTTCTGTGTTTAGTTTAGATAGATTCACATGACTGAGGGGGAGTCAGACATATGGCTGTCTACAGATACCTGAAGATGGGTGAATCTTTTTCCTCCTCTACCTGCTTCGCAAGGTCAAGGCCTCTCCTTTCAGCTGTAGTTCAGACTGCTGTAATCCATTCCTTCCTCACTCCTGAAACAGATTGCAACACACTACCCCTGTCCATTTAAAACTGTAGCTTCTACAGCTGCCCTCTTCATATAACTCTCACATGCAACAAAAGGTACTTGTGCTTCTCACATCTGCCATGGCCTTGGATTAGTTTGGATTAAGAAAAATTCTGATCCTGTGGTTAGCAGCTAGTTATATCACTGTGATCCACTCAAGCATCTGAGGAAAGAGGTAGTCCTCAAGCTTACAACCCTCAGATTTAAATACTTCTGGAGGGAGAATAAATTTGGCTTCTGATCCTGCACTTTGTTCTGTTTTTCAGAGAGGTAGACTACAAGACAAGCTCTAAAATGTAGACTTTTGTATATCTGCTTCTAGCACTGTTTTGGGCCAAGCTCATTTCACAAGTATTTTGCATAAATAATGATTCTTGCAATTTTTATGATTTATGGCCACCCTAAATACAATCAAGTACGTTGAGAGAAGTACAAGATAAAAAAATTAATACAGAAGACTGAAATGGAAAGCATTATTAAGAAGCACAGGCAGCTGAAATTTTGAAATTAACACTATATTTTGCAGAATAAAATAATATTTTGCATTTAAATTTTTGGTTTGTGTTCATCTATATTTTTCAATTCCCACTTCAAGTAAAAGTATGATGAATATCGATTTGTTCCAGAGAAGCGTACCCACAAGAACACAACATTTAATTTTATCCTTCTTTCTTTGTTAGAAATGTTTGTATTCTTTAGTCTTTTCTTATTTTTGACAGCTAGGGAATGAGGAGATACTCACAACCTCACATGAAACAGGAAGTCCTCCTTGTGCTATTTATACACTATGGAACATAAGTGCCTCTTAAAATTGCAGTCGTGTGCAGACAAGCAATATAACTGTTTAATGCAATTTAGGCAAGAACAGCTAAAGAAGGAAAAACCTGACTTAGGAAAAATTAGAGACAGATTCCAGCTTTGCTTGTTAAGGTTTAAAGAAAAGTACTTTCTGTGCCTGAATGACTGCCTTAGAGTGGTGTACTCCTTTCCAAGTCCTGAATTCACGCCTCTTATTCTTTCTAAAGCTGACTTCAATTTTAAACAGCATCCACCTAGAATGACTTGTATGTTCTAATTTCTTCTTTGAATACAGAATTTAAACAAGCAGGTTTGGCTGGGTGGCTTTAATCAGAAACAGATAAAAAGTTTTGAAAAAGAGAAGTAGGTGTGCTAAGTGCACCAAAGTGAACTTTCTTTCATTTACTCCTCATTTTTTTCTGCTCCATACAACAGGATAATTTAGCACTCAGCTTTTTCAAAGACCTGAAGGAAAAAGAAATAATAAGAGCACTAAGGATACTGAAGTTCCATATAAATTTTTTCCAGAAATCTTAAATTAGTAGAGAGGGTCAAACTAAGTTTGCTGTCCGTTGCAAATGAACTAGATAAAGTTGGAATTGAGTCCAAGGTAAATGGGATTTCAAGAACAGGAGTTTGACTGCTCTGGTATTATCTAAGGGACTTTTAGTGCCATAATTTGTTCTTTATTCATCAATACTGCAAGGTAAGACTGATTTATTACTACAGTTTTAACACCATTTAAGAATTTCAATTTACTGCAATAGAACAAGGTAAGTTGTTTGAAAAAATTGAACTCTCTCTACAAACAAAAACCTTGAGATCTTTAGATTTGATTTTGGGGTATCTTACTTTCTAAAATCTTGGATTCTTGGTCTTACCATTGAAACAAAACTCCTCGACCAGACTCAACTGATATGAATAGTAGGAATAGGTCTGCAGTTGAAATGACTTCTCAATTCAACCCACCTTGGTGAAAAAGAAACTTAATCTTGTAAAAATTAAGGACACATTATACTTCTGCTTAAGTTCAACTCGGAATATGTACATTAAACAAGCATATAAAACTTTCCATTTTAGGGTCCTCAGTTAAATATATCTGTGCCTAAAATTTGTCATTAAGTGTGTTAGAAAATGAAGCCCCATTGAATTCCCAGCTCTGTCAATGTAAACTGGCACTCTGCTGTTGACTTTTGTAGAATTGGGATTTCATCCAAGACACTACAACCTAAAACAAGTTCTGAGAAGTTTCAGCTGCCCCATTTATCACAGCATAGTTTTATCTTGAAAATATAGAAAGTGAGGTTATACAAGTTATATTATTTTTCACTGCTAATGATTTTTACTATTGTGTACATCTATAACTGTTGAATGAAACAACAATTACAGAAGTAGAGACTCCAGGCTTACAGACTGTCATCTTTGTTGAATAAAAGACTAAGAGTTCACATTACATGCACTAGAAAAATAGAGAGAAAGAAAAGAAAAAGAAAAAAACCCTCTGTTCCTACCAGTGTGCTTAGAACAATTAAATAACTTCCTCCCCATCATCCAAGTAACAATCACCAAATAAGAGCAACATTTTTCCAAGAATCAAAAACATCAATTATTCCACATCCAGATGTCAAATCTGTCTTCTCAACTTGTAACAATTTCCACCATAGTCAAAAAACAGATACAGCAAAACAAAACCTCAGGCATAGCATGGAGAAATGGAAAGAATGGGGAATAACTACTGAACATATTATAGCAGAGCAGACTCTGCATCCAAAAACTTGCCTATATCTCATCCACACCCCTGCCAAGGTATCAGCTGGTCTAATAGAATATATTTTCTTCCCTTATAAACCTTGCCTATGTTATTCAGTATTAAACAGAAATTGTTCCTTTTTAAAACATGGTTTCAGTAGAAGGACTACAGAAAACTGTCTAACTGAAATATCTGCATGCTGCATGAACTGTTCCCTAAACCAGAGAGGAGGGAATCAAAGTAAAGATGGAGAGTCCAGTTTCAGTAGAGAAGTCATAGCTCAAATACTAAGTGCAGGAGAAATACTCAGGCATTATCACATCTATATCAGCTAATGCAACTATTAGTGTGTTTCAGATAGCTGTATTGTAATTTTCATGCATCAAAGAAAAGAGACAAGGGTAACAGATGATCAGCGGCCAACAGACAATGCCCTTGACTTCCACTTTGCCTTAGCTTACAGGCATGCTTACAGTAAAATTGTTATAAAAGAAATCTTACTATCCTGAACACAGATGCCTATAGCTGTTTTGTGTAGCATGGGCCCAAGCAAATTGCTGATGCTACAGAAATTTTGCTAGATCTCAGTGTATTTCTACTGATTTATATGTTAAATCAAAATTTTCTGAATCTTCCCTTAAAAATAGTTTGTGAATAAATATTGATGTCCAGGCTTCCCTTTACACTGCCACACACTAGCATATGAACATGTTACAGTTCACATACAGATGTTTGTTTTGCTCAGCCATCTGTTCCATCTGGAACACAAAAGAGATCACAGAAAATGAACTCCCACTCTAACTCTCCTTCTGAATACACAGACAAACAACCAGATTCTCAACAAAACGAATTTGTTGGTTTTCACAAAATGTTGAAAAAGATTCCACTTTGTGAATGACCCAGAAAGTCAGGTCTCCAATCTGAACAGTGAGGAATCTTGGCAAGGTAATAATGAAGAAATGATGAGTGATTACGGCGTAAGGAAGCATACAGATCACTACAGAAAAATTTTATTTGCAGGATGATGTTCTGAATCTTTATTTTAATTTTTTTCTATTATATTATAGGTGTTTTGTAGTCAATGGCAGAAAAAAAAGAGAACTGTAAGAGAATAAAGTGTGTAGCAGAATGTGTTAACTGAAAATTCAGCTACTTGGTGTAACTGGAAGACAGTAGAGGTTGATCTGACCCTCAAACAAATCAACATAAGTAGATTCAAATCTCACTGGAGAAGGCAACAGTAACACCTTGAGCCAAGAGTGTTCACTACAACTACTCACACTAACTGTTCATATTGACATATATCCAGTCAGATTTCCACACACCAGCCCAATTCTCGCTACAGGTTTCACTTGGCTATCGCTACAACAGGTCATGTACTCCAGCATTGCAACGGATATAAATACAGCATAATACCTGACTTCAAGATGAAAACTTTCCATTTTATACTCTCTGAAATAAAACAACCAGACAAAGCATGAAGTTTCGTGTGATTGAGCCAATCAACTTCATGTCCTAACGCCTGCAGTCAGGCTTTAAACCGGAATCGCACTTCGGGACTAAAAGCCAGGCCTAGAGAGATCAAGTAACACAACCTTACCTCTTATTCTACACGTCAAGAAGCAAAAAAAAATCACAACAATGACAATATTTAAACCTGGAGCTTCTGCGGAGGTATTCTTACCTTAAGCTTCCAAATATGGATATCTACCCCCTATACCATCCTACCTGATCTCCCTATGTATTAAATGGCAAGTAGCCACTAAATAAGGAAATTTTGTTGGTTTCTTTTTGTTTGTTTTGTTTGTTAAGGATGTGTGGTACTACAGCAATAACATTTTTTTAACAGAAAACTATGATTCTAAAAAAAATAAATGCATTAAATATTTGCACTGTAAAAACAAGTGTAAAAACTAACATTTTAGCTGTAATATCACATCTGAAAAATGTTTTGGCATATTTGATGCACACATGAGTTTGGAAACTAAGAGTGAGAGTAAAAGCTGACACAAGTAAGATAATAATTTATAAATCTGTAAAACTTCCCATATATATAACCATCTAGAATTACTTTCAGAGATATCCAAAGTGGCACCAGCCAAGCTTGATCAGACCCTGGAAGCAGTTCAATGATGCTATTGTTGTAAGAATCTGCTAAAGCTGACCTATGCTGAGCAGAGCAGCTGTATTGCAGGAACAAAGTTAAGTCAGCCCAAGAGGACCAACCTACACCTACACTGCAGTAACAGTTATGTTTGCAGCAGCTCATTCAAGTCCAGTTCATGAGCCCATGCACTGCCCTGGCCTGCACAGCACAGAAAAACAGAAATAGCCAAGAAAAAGGAATGAGATTTTGAACACCTTGAGATTTATATTCAGTCCCATAGCTTGTGGGCAATTTTTCTATCTGACCTCCTGCACTATAAAAAGTCTTCACCTGGTACCTGTGAAACTTGCAGCTTTTCTGTTAGAATGGCTGTGTTTTATCACAGTGAAAAAGGTTTTACGGAGCAAGCCCAGAGAAGTAGGACACTCAAGCCAAAATAAGTTAAATTCATTCAAGTCCATGTTAAAGGGAAATGATGACGTCTCTCCTATATTCCTTTTGTTAGGTCACATTACTGACAATGTGTTTTTTCTACTGATGTCTTAGGCATGAAACAATAATATTGTATCACATATCCAAAGTAAAAAACATAGACACTCTTTAACAGGAGAAAAGATACATCTACAGCTCTTCTTACTGGGCACTGGTCTTGATACAGTCTATAACAGCTGATATCATGGTATAAAAAGATTCAGATGTTTTGTGCTTTAAATACTCACCCTTGCTGATTCTTTTACTCCTCGACATACATACACGTCTTAAATATTAATCACGAGGAGTTTACACACAGACTAGTCATAAACACCCTTATTTTAGAAACACTGGTTCAATCACTGGCATCTTGTTTTCAGTTAACCTCATTCAGAATAAAGCCACTCTCCCTGCTAGATTTGATTTGATATATAAGCCTTTCAGGCTGTTGTTCTTCTTGATGCATTCTGTTCTAGTCTCTACCTGGATATAACCAAACAAATTAATGCTGATGCTTGCTCAGTACAGTGACAGGATTATTAGAGCACTATTTTGTTGTCCACAATAAGCTCCCTCTTGTGCCTCTGGTGTTCTGTAATTAGGCCCCTTCAGACATACAGTTTGGTTATTATGGTTCATCAGCTTATAATGCATTATTCTAAATAGCTGCATTTTCATTCTCTTTTTTCCTTTTCTTTTTTTGCTACTAAATAAAAAAGAAAAAAAATCAGATAATGGAAGAAGTAAAAAGAATTACTCACCCTTCATCTCGATCTAACATAATGTTTATGGGCAGCAGGGAGAGCAGGAAGATGTTCTTGTGAAGAGAGGAACTTGAGCAGCTTTATAGGACAACAACCTAGGAAGAAATGACAAGCCAATACCCACATTTACTGTTTGTAAATCTGAGCATTGATTCTGCTTTCACAAGTGGCTTTCATCAGATGCAAATCAGAAGCCTGGCATCTGCTTGAGTAACTAGGCAGCCCTGTCCCGCTTTCAGGGGAACAAAAGCCATACAATCAAAGGGTTTTAAGAGGATGACAAACTTATTGTAAGCTAGAAAAGGTTAAAAGTCTGCCAGGGCTTAAATATACCTTGCAGAACTCCCAAGTATGGAAGCACTTCTGACCCTGATGAATTTTTTTTTTCTGTGAAATATTTCTGTATATTTGAAACATGATAAAAAGTGACCAAACAGGAGAGAGAAAAACTAGTTATGTGTCTTACTTCCCATCCAATTTTGAAAGCTTCAGAAAGCAAACTTAGATAGTTTTATTTGTTCTCCAATTTCAAAAATCCTGCACTCTGGCTGGTGTAACAGAGCCTACCTGTGCTCCCCTGCATCAGTGACAACTCTCCTTCTGTAAAGATGGATAACAACAGGAATTCACCCCAAACATGCTATTTCTTCTCTCAGAAATCTTCACTGAGAGTGGCACACCCTGGAAAATGCCTGAATCACATCTGGGTAGAGAAAAACATATTTTTAAACATGCTAAAAATTCACTACTTTTACTTACTTCAGTTAAAAGCACACTTTCCCAGCAACAGGGTAAACCAAGTTACTATTTCTACTGAAAATCTTACAGAAAAATGTCTAATACTAAGTTCACATGTATATTTATTGTGAAAACAAAGTCTTTTGCTGTCTGGTAACATCAAAAAATAGGAATTCAAATAAAAATATATTAACATTTAACTCATCAAAGTGTGTCTTTCTAATAGTCTTATTTTTCATTCATTTGGTAATAATCACAAGGCTTATCCCAATGACTATGAAGCTAGAAAGGAACATTCAAAGACTTGAAATGAGCCTGAAGTGTCACTTGGATAATTTTTCAGCTTTTTATTTAATGATTGGATCTAGATTCCAAAATACAGAAAGGAATACCGTCTCACACAAATTTTAGCTTTGTAAGAACATGATTTGTTAATGCTATTAATAACTAGCTGGAAAATAATTCAGTCAGAGCAATGTCTGAAGGACCTTGCTGCTGTGAAGAAACCACTCTTTATAATTATAAACAATTTAATTTAAAACAGTCTTGGTTCTATTGTTTTGAATACAGTCTGACAGAACAACCTGTGATTTCTTCGGAAGGAATCATAACTGGCTCTCGTGGTCAGAGACAAAAGCAAAAGCTGGCAATTCTTTAAGACAAAACAAGAAAAAAGATTCAAAGCCATAGGAATTTTGAGGGGTTTTTTTTATGTAGTATGAACTATATAAATCAGATTATAAAACTCAGTGTCACAAAATATCATGGAGCCCAAAAATATAAATAGAACTGAAATTAAATTATGTTAACTAAATCAGAAATCCACTGATACCTATTGGACTGGTGGTACAAGTGTAACCTCCAGGTCAGATGGATATACTAAAACCCGCCAGGCTTACCCTATACTTTCTGTCTTTAATTCTATGTTTTCAGCACCATGTTGGCAGATATCTTCATAGGATTTCCCAAGGTATAAACTAGCTTGAAACAAACTACCTTCTCTCTGAAGCATAGAATCTGGAGTTCAATTAATTCAGATGCAAGTGATGAAAAAAAACCAAAACAAAGCAACAGCCAAACCAAAACAAAACAGGAATGATGATTTAAAAATTAAGGATTCAAGAAAAAGATCTCAAGTAGAAAACAGATTCTGTTATCACTGTAAACATAAAAGGTAAAAGGCTACTTCAAGGAGGAAACATCACATAGAAGCAAAACATGAATGGTGATTGCTGGACTAAGCATCCTGCATTCTGGCCACCACATCTCAAAGTCTACCCCATTTACTGCCAATGAGGATTTCTCTCAAACTCAAATGCCCTACAGGGAGTAAGAGGGCTGCAGAAAACAGAACAGAGAAAGTAAGTGATCTCAGACTGCAACAAATGAAATAAAGGAAGAGGCCAAAACATGAAAAGTGGAAAAGCCAGGGAACTGGGGAGGAATGTAACACAGAGCATTCCTGACAGCAGCCCATGTAGCTGATGGGTGCTGCCAAGTGATGGTCTGCCCAGGAACAGAGACGTCACCGTCAGGAGCAAGATACTGAGCTGAACTCAACATCTGATATTGAGCTGGCACTTCCATCTAACCCACTAAGAAAGTTCTTAAGGAAATGTTATCAGGAAAAGAAAAGCAGAAGTTACACTGTGCAGTTTTTCGATACAGTATCTTGTGTTTGAAGTTGATCTGCAGAAACTGTAAGGCTTTCCTCACAAGGACCTTTGTGTTAAGCAACATTACAAGATCTTTCTCCTTCTGAAAGCAATGTCTGGATTTATTATATCTATTCAAACTAGACCTGGGAAAAATAAGAAATTCTTTGCTGAGTCATGCTCAGAATAATTCTTGCCTTCTCCATGATTCCTTTCAGATGCAGATATTTAGACAATGTTTCTGGAGATAAAAGACAAATAAAGTACTTTATTATTAGTCCTGAAAATAAGTCGCTTTCACAATATCAGCCTTGCATAACTGGTTTTCATGTAATAGTCATCTGCATAATAATTGTTCATCCCAGACTTTTCCACAGAATCACAGAATAAGAACAAGTGTTAGAGTGGCATGCTATGTTTGCTTAAGGTAGACATCCTAGAATATCTGCAGTAATGCAAATTGCAAAATAAGGATGATAAATTTTACTAAAACTATCCAAAATGCTGATAGCCTAATGTTAAGTACAGTGTTCCTCCTTATTATGTTTATAAAACACAATATCTAATATGAGCAGGACACACTGTGATAAAAATTAAATAGTAATATAGACAATAAACTAGTATACTATTGTTTTCCACATCATCTTATGATTTTAATTAGATCTCACTTGAAATATTATCAGATAATACATGCTGAGTCAAAATTTTTTGAATTGTTAGTTTCTACATCTCATTAAATCAATGAGATACTTGTGTCTAAACAATGTTAGGTCTCTCTTTCAGGGCAGTACATAGTGTAACATAGATTAGAATCTTCCTAGTCACTTTAGTACTTTTAATCTTATTTCGCTTTTTTTTTCTATGGGAGCAGTGGCCATACTAACTGTAAGATTTTCAGACATTTACACGAAAACATCAAATGCTGAAATTGGATTAACTTCTCACTTTCTCTTCCCATCATTGCTTTCATTTTTTTCTCCTCCTATACACACAAACATGCGAACATTCTCACACATACAAAAAAAATCCACTGAAAATCAGGAAACAACATTTTTTATTGTGAAAATACAGAAAGATACTCTCTTAAATGTTAAGCTACCATGGTTTGAAGTCTAAACATTCAACACATAATTTGTAACTTTAATCAACACATCTCATTTTGCTAATGCATCCTGACTGGCTGCCTGAGTGCTAATGAGCGTCCCTGAATGCTAATGGCTCTGTGAAACTAGATGGCCTCTGAGCATCACATGGATTATCTGAAACTTATTTGCATCTCAGATTCCCAGCCCCATTCAGCTTCACCTCTCTTTGACCTTGACATTTTATAAACTAGAGAGAACAGTTGTGTTATGAAAGAGAAGCCAAAACTGAACCAAAAAATGTAGGCAAGAATATACCCATCTAAAATATATTTGAAACAATTTACTGAGTTGTATAGTCTCACACTAGAATGTGGTCACTGTAAGATATTATACATCTTATCTCCCCTTTCTTTGAACTCTGATGCTTACAGAATTTGTGCTTAGGAATAGAGTTGCTATAATCAAGGAAGGTTAAGAATATAAGTAAGACAAGGATTGTGACAAGAGTTAATACTTTTTAGAACCACTTGATTTGCCAGCAATTAAAGGTATTAAATATATTATACATTACTGTACATATTACAATGAGGTAATGTAATAATACGTATATCATAATTTCAGCATCATTGGAAAAAATTTTGAGTACACAAGACCTTCAAATACTATCCCATGTATTAAAACCATATATTCCCTTTCCCTCAACATTTAATATTTATTTGGTGATTGTCAGATGTGGTCTGTAAACTTTCAAAACCCCACCATCCTGTTGCAGTGAGTAGATGTTGCATCAATCTCCCACTTTAAAGGGAAACCTGTACTGGAGGTATTATTTCAGTGCTCTGTGTGTCACAGCACTCTGTAGAAAGTCAGAAATATTTCCCCTGAAAGCTTTTTCTCTTTTTAATTTTTTAACAGTTTTCCATGCTGTATTTTTTATGTGAAGAAATGCATATATACAAATATACATACATGCACATATATATTTACATATTTTCAGGAAAAGAAAATTTCTTGTCTGATGAGAAACATTATGAAAATTATAATTGAAGAATATTTTAAAATAAACTGGGTGTCTACCTTTATTACCCCCAGCGTGAACAGACACATCATGTTCACATAATGCTCAGATCATTTTCCCAGCTTGAAGTACACTGGAAGCTCTTGATATATTGTTAAAGTCAAAACCCAGGAGTTATCAGCCATTACATTATCAGGTTTGATCTCTGTGATGTACAGTCCATGTACCAAATTTAATATGGAATCCTTAAGCTGTCGTTGACTCAAACATACCTCCCAAAAAGGTATATGACTTTGATCTGAGGACTTCAACTCATGCAATATCCACACCTTCTCTTCATATTTGTTTTGCAATGGCTTAATCACTTCTCCTATTAAATTTTTTTCTAATATTAATCTTCCAGTTTCTACTCCCAGATGATGAAACCTTTTGATTCATGGAGAAAAACAAAATTAAAGACCGTTACGTTTCTGTACCCACTTTTCCATCTATCTAAACACAGTACCATAGGCTACCTTATCTAACTTGTCCTTTTTCTTTTAATATTTACATTTTCTCCCTTCAGTTTTTCTGAATTTTGTGTAGTACTTCAAGATTTATTAAATATCTTACCAGCATGCCAGATGTTTTTTAGTTCTTTAAAGACTGTTTGGTACAAATGATCTGCAACTCTAAACGCGTTTATCCTTTAATGACTATATGTGCCTTGGAAAGTACTTTCTTATCCTCATGGAATGCAAACAGATGGCTTTCCAAGTGCAGAACAGAAAGTCTTTCTGAATATTTCTACATCTTCTATATAATTATTAATGATTAAATTATCTCCAGTTGGTAATAGATCTATAGCACAGCTAGGATTTCTCTAACTCCTCATTATCATTAGCTTTGAGTTTATCCCCTATTGTCCTTGGATTTCTTATGAGTTTTCTAGATTTCTTATCTTTCAAATGACATACACTGTTTTTTATTTACCAAAAATACTTTTCTGCAACTATATAAAATTGCATGTCCTACAATAAGACAGCTGACATCATGGAACTCTCTCCAGAGACACTTACATAAAAATCAGGTTTGGATAAGACTGAAGACAAGTGTCTCAAAGATGGAGAGGGATCATGGATTCTTCTGGGAGAACTCAAACTGGTATCTAAAACAAATTATATCACCATACAAGCAGGAAGCCTGCATTTAAAAGTACAAATCATAAAGGTGATGATTTAACATAAGTTAGCAACAAAAATCGGGTGAAATGATTAGATTTGACATTGTAAGGAACTTTAGCCAATCCTAAAAATGGATGAGTGTGACATTTCTTACAGGGGTACTTTGCCATACATGGTAGGTGCCAGTGGCTACTGCAATCACGGTAGGAATATATAAAGAAAAAACCATGTGCAAGAAATAAGCTAACATTTTAGCATAGTTAAAGATATGTGAGTAGCTTTATTAGAGAATTAATTGTTCTAGGTGCATGACAAACGCTTTTCATAACTAATTTCCAAAACCAAAACAGTACACCTCATGTTCAGAAAAAAAACTAATAAAAATGAAAGGATCATAATCCACAAACCCTTTCCTTCAGTAGTAATCAAACAAACATAGCAGCATCTTGGACTGATACACATGAAATTTATTATTACAGTAAAACTTCTAAGCAGTAATGGTAGAATAATATTCCATAAAAACTTCAACAGGTGATGTAATTTAATTTTGGAGTCTAAAATTGTTGGATTTCTATCCATTGCCTTCTTATGTTAAAAAAAAACAATAGTAAGGAACTGAAAAAAATAATCTAAAAATGTAAATTTTGCTTAATTTTATGGCTTTCAAATAATTTGTAACTGTCTTAATATGACATACAAAAATAGTCTTATCAGATATTTAAAAAACGTTGTGAAGTTTTAATTAGCTCGACAATTTTCAGCAGCTTATTGTCTAATACCATAATGTATTCCTTACTATTTCTCATTTTTTTGTAAGCTGCCTGGGTTACACTGACAAGAGAAAAGAACTCACACTGTAGGTTGGCTTTTGCAACCAGTTATGAGTTGCTGTGGTGGGTTATTTAAGGTGAACCAAGGACCTTGACAGCTACTTAATTCTTCACTGTTTCTGATAACACTCTCAAGGCAGACAAAAATCAACTCTTCAGTGCCATATTACCTGTGCTGCACAGGTATACCAGAAAGAATCCCAGAAGGGTGGTGAAGCTATTCCAGGCAGAGTCCACAGGGACAAGGCAATTCACTCTTCTCAGACCTACTATTCCAGGTTTCCTTCTGACCTCTATTTAACTTCAGTTCAATTTAGATTCAAATCTGGGGGGTTTTCCTCCACAGGTACAGCAGCTAAAATTTTTATATGTTAAAAGAGAAAAGGAAGAATGGGGAAAGTCAGTGCTATATCACAAGATTATTCAGCTGCCATGGGAACATGGGAAAAGAGTGGCAGTGATTGCTTGTTTCCAGTTTATTCTGTGCCTTGATCAACCTTTGCATTTGCCACTAAAATTTCTATAATCTCCTGGTTCCAGCAGTCAGTGTCAAATACTACCTACTGGAGGTATTTGAAGAAATGTAGCACAGGGATATTCCACTCTGAACCTGAACTGCAATGAAATTCTCAATTTCAGTGAGACACACTATATTAATTACCATGGAAAGCAGTTCTTGTTATAAATGTTGTGTTCACAAAATAGAGCAGCAGAAATGATTTAAAATACTCTTGTCCTGCAGGATATGGACCATCTCAGTTTGACCAGCACCATCTTCTGTGGGCCACATTTGGAACTAGATCAGGAAACTGATGCAGCAAATGAGGTGCTAAAGCTAAATCAGGCCCACAAATTCTCCTTTTGCCGTATTTATAGCAAGGGTGCATGTTGCATCAGAGCTAAATTTCGAAAGTCCTCAAAAAAAACTTTTCTCAGTTTTCCATGTTTCTTTAAATAAATATATATATTCTGTGTATTTTATATGTAAGAAAGGTATTTCAAAAGCTTGTTGTTCTTTAAATAGTTTTTCCTTTTTTTTTTCCTGAAAACCTTCTTCTGATATAGAGAACTCACGGGGTTGAGTAAATTCAGAGAGTTTATAAGCTAACTTCTGTCCAGGTTAGATATCTCTTGAGGTTTTGGGCTGTTTATGCACTGCTCATTACAGTAGCCACCTAAATGTTGGTTTATAGTCATTTGAAACATTTGTCTATTTCTCATGAAAACACATGAACCCACACTTCACCTTGTGTGGCTGACAAAATGAAACTTATCCTTTTATTATTATTCTTATTCTCTCTAATACTACTGCACAAATATCTTAAAATTACTCCATATAGCATGGTTTAACACACCCTTTCACCAAGGAAAAGAAATTCTATTAATTACTTTGTTAACCAGAATTAAGAACCTTGTCTAATCTCCAGTGCAGTAATCCACTGACACATCAAGCACTTCTGTGGAATGTTACCCCACAACATTAACTTTACATTTGCTATGTTAAGCTTTCACAGACTTTTTGAGCACTGATGCCATGTTTGCACCCCAAGCGTAAGTGTGTTTCAGGTATACCATAGGTAAAACTATTTCTTATTTAGTCTGTACAGCATAAAAGCTTTATTTCTACCAACTGGCTACTTTTCTGCACATTTATCCTACAGAACGATAACTCTATAGCTTAAATAAATCTTCGGGGTACTTTGCCTGATTTTGACCTAGCTTTTTAATTTCCAGCCAGATCTTTTTAAAACAGCAGGAAAAATTTTGGAAAATTTCTGTATTTTAGCACTTAATTTTCATTAAGTTCTATCATTTATAGAAATTATTATTAATTCCCATAAAGTCACACATATGAAAAATGTTAATGAGATATAATCTCTTTTTCACAAAATTTGAAAGAAAGTTTTAAGGTCACATTTCCATTTCCCAAAGTGTTTTCATTGCCTTCCTAATTTGTAACATAAATTAACTAAAATGACAATAGCATTACTTCTTAGCAGGAATGAAAGGGGATGAGTCAATCTCTTTTACACACAAACAAACAAAAAATCCAGATTCAAATAAAATTCTCTCAGGTACAGTTCTTAGAGATAACAAGTAATTTTGTTGGTTTTCCCCTGCCTCCCTCCAATGAAACAGGGACATCATTAATTCTACAGTCAGCAGCTGAAACCAGTTAGTCTGACCTCACATGTTACTGATCACATCCCTTGTGCTCAGTAAACCCCAGACTACAAAAGATATATCGCTTTTCCTTTCTTACTAAGAATCAGCAGTCAGGCCTGAACATTTTTCCTAATACAAAGATGCATTTTTAGTTAGGCACACACCTCTGTGAATATTTTGATCCAAAATGCATGGCCCTATAAGAAAGGCAAGACAGAGCATAGCAGCAATAATGAAAGCTACGTATTATTTTTACCGATACGACTTCGCACATTCAAATTGCCGTGCCATGGGTTTAACCAGTCATATCTCACAGTGCCACAGAATTACAAAATAAGAGCAATCCTCACTGTCATTTAATTTAAAAGAAGCGTGAAAAAAAGCTTTAGAAAATGTCGCTTCTCTTGTCCAGGATCAAGTCTACAAAATGGAAAAAACACTCTTCTCTGAAACAGTTAAAGACTAAACAACTGTTAACCTTACAGACTTCACATTAGGGTTTTTCATCAGCTCTCATAGTCAGATTAAGACTGATGTTAAGGATAGTCATTTAAACTGTGGGATCTGGGATCATTCTGGGCTAACAGTGTAAAGAGAGGACAACAAGCAGAAAGGGAATAAAGCAGAAACATTCCTAATAAATAATATTCAGAAGGGATTGACTGTGCAGTACATTGTCACGATGAATCAAACCCATCTATCATATGGTCACTCTGTAGCTTTCTGTAAAGTTGAGGGATTGCATCTTTTGACTTGCAGTTTATTTAAGGCGATGCATTGCTGTGGATCCAAGCTTGACATTGTTTTTTCAGCAACCTATGTGATATGGAAAGCCACTTTAGCTACAATATTGTAAAATGGGTTTTTGTCACATGGTATTTTACAAAATTCTCAAGGAAGAATGTGTGAGAGCTCTTTAAAATGCAAGATTCACCACAAGGGAAACAGCGGTTAGCTCAGCAAAGGAAAGAATGTCACATGGCTGAACACATTCTCTCATTATTCCCAGAAGCTAAGAAAGTAGCTAGAGGCAGAAAACTGACAATAATTATATTGCCTAGAAACTGACAGCATACATAAATCTACTGTATTATGCCTTTACTCATTGATTTACTTTCCAAAGCTCATTTCAGCATTAGCCCAGAAGTAACACTGTGCAAGGCATTACTCTTCAGTTTGAGGGAAATTTGAGTAAATTTTTCTTCCACGTACTGTGATAATTAACGTTTTATACGGTTGCTCTCTCTATCCTGTGGCAACCTGAATTGCCATGATTTTTGACTGCAATTTTCTTCCTTAGTAGATTGTCAGTAATACATGAAATAGAAAGCAGGCGTGCTTAAAGGAAGAGTAATTCAGCCCTTGTTGAAATTGTTATATTTACAGTGAAAGCCTGCAGTGATGGCAAGACAGCTATTCAGTCCTGAATGTCTGTTTATGTCAAATCAGAAGAGCACAGTGCAAGCAATCTGGACCCAGCAGGACCTTTTACTGAAATAATTTTGACATAACACTGAAAAATCATAAATCAAAGGTATACCTAAGAGGGAAAAAATAAAGGTTGGTGATACTACAGGAAAAGTGTTAGCACAGTACTGGCAGACCGCCACACACGTGTTCCCACAATGACCTCAAAGACTGTCAAACTTAAAGAAAATAACTTCCCTTTATGTATGTAACAGATCCAGCCTGCACCATTGCTGTTCCTTCAGACACTTTTGGTGGCACACCACTGGTTGTTCCCCAAACTGAGGAGAAGAGCAGACAAGCCCAAGTGGCAGCCAAGGGAAAAAACCAAGTTTTACACTTCTCATGTTTGTGAAATCAGCATTGCGATTTTGCTGCCATTGTTTGAGTAAACATTATACCTTTATTGTAAACAGGTTATAAACGCAATTAAAGTCTGGAAAGATGTTCTATCAAATTAACTTATTACTTGTGATTATTTTATGATTCTCAGATTTTTGTACATGTTGTTATGCATTTACTTTATTTTGGGTGCCTAATTATTAATAAACAAATAATTACATTTCAAAGCTAGAAAGAGTATTAAGAATTTGAACACTTCTATAGCTACATCTCCTGTATATAGTACATTAACAAGTAAAATGTGCAATTTTTAGAGTGGCGAAAGGAATGGTTTTGTCTCTTATACATTTCAGGCTAAACTGTCTCCTTGAATTAATGTTAACAGGTTTTCATATTGCTCATTGAACAGGTTATTGTTATTTGACCTCGTAGTCATGACGAAATAAAAAAACCTGGAGTAGTTTCAGTAGGATATTTTCATGATTTCTACAATGTAACAGAGAATAACATACTAAGCTTAATGTGAAGGAAGAGAGACAACAACATTTAATAACAAGGGAGAATGAAAATAGCATTTTCTCTCTATTAAACTCCGATCTACCCTATTAAACAGTTAAAAAAAAATCCTTGCATTTGCACAAATTAAACTAATTTTTATAGACCATTCCCTGATAAGCTCTACTTTTTCAAAGTTTTTTAATATGCCAGCAATTAAATATTCAGTCACGTACTACTTGCATATTGCCCACAGGTTGTGAGGAATAAGAAAATGCCATAAATATTTTGGTTTTGTTTTCTTAAAATATATTATTCTAATTAAATATTTCAGGAATTATTTTCTCTTTATCATGCATAGAAAACCTTTTAAATTAAGAGTTTAGGGTGCAAGGTTATTTTTGGTTGTGCACATACAGACTCCCAGCGAAGCCAGTTAAAGCCCATAAAATACAGTGTCCCAACATGATCCTTAGCAACTTAACACCTCTTGCTCTGTAAGTGCAGAAGTAGTGTTTATGCCTAAATGAAGGCTAATGAAGAATCAAGACTCCCTGTGAAGAATCAGGACTCCTTGGTGCACTTCACTTGTTCTGTGACCATGTGCTGGACAGACACAGCCTTGTTCATATTCTAAACCACTGTTTTCTATTGTTGGCTGAATGGTGCCTGTTAAATCTGGCTAAAATCCCTCCTTTCCTATTCCAAAGCTTTTTGAAATTTAGTATAAAACAGTGTTGTCCATACATAGATAGATCCACATATCTACCACAAGAAAAGCAAAAAAACATTCCTTTCTTAAGCAAATTGAAGGAAGATTCATAGGGGAATGAAAGGTCGAGTGGGGAGGAAATTCTTGTGGTGTAATGTGGATGAATCCTTTTTTGTTTAGAGAGATTCTACAAGAGGTTTTACTCCACTAATCCATCCCACTTGAAAAACAACTCCCCAATATCCACTCCCATCCATTCTTTCCTCTCTTCTCCTTTTGTCACGTTCCTTAGTCCTAACTCTGCATAGTCAAAAAGAAAACACAAGTCAATGAGAAGAAAAATGATTTTATGATTGGTGAAATAAAAAACATATCTCATTAAACTCTGTGGCATCAATCTGCAATCTTTGCCAGATTATGGCTGACAGCACTGAACAGCAAAGAAAATTATGTGTATGCAGTGAATATAAGGAACCTGCTAATAACTGTACTGATATTGCTGCCATTTGAACAATGTCACTGATGTTGATGATACTGGAAAAGGTTCACATAAATACTGCCAGAAGTTTAGTACAAAGTACTAAAAAGGAATGCATAGAGTTGGAACACAAGTTGATAGATCTTCCAGACAGAGACAGAGATTACATATCATTTTGCCACTGAGTGAATATAAGAAAAAAATTCTTTTATCTAGTGTGACTATATGACTTTCTTAAGTTTGTTGTAATTTGGCACAGTACTTCTATTATGCAAACAAAAATGTTTATTCAGGTTTTTTTTCTTCTATTTTATACTTGGCAGACTGTAAATCCACATTAACTTAATATTTCATGCAATCTTTGGATTGCCAACATTCAGATAAAGTGTATTTTCAAAGACACAGTAGACTAGAAGAGCATTTGGATCCTATGTATTGACATTAAGCAGTATCACTGTTTTCCTCCTATGCCATGAAAGGAGGAAACCACATCCTAAAGATGATTAATCTTTTGAAATAAAGAAGATGACTATTTTATAATTTTTTCAACTATTTCAAGCTATTTTTTCAACTAGCTAAAAAGACAAGTTTCAACACTTCTCAGTGAAACAGATGGTAATTTTTTCCATCTATGTTTCTTAAAGGAAACCAAATTTGGTTTAGTCACAATTAAATTTCCCATTAACTATTTGCATTTTTTACTGCATTTTCCCCATTTCCTCTCTTTTTATAAAGAAAGAAAAAAGTGTACAATAAAATTTCCTCACACATACATTCATATTTTTGTCCGATTTTTATGTACATTTACACACCAAAAACATTACGTAGAAGTAAAGGTAGAGGACAGGTTTTTCCTTATCTGAAAGAAGAACTTTTGAAAGCAGTTTGATAGTTTAATGCAATATACATAAAAATAAAGTATCTTTTCTCTAATTTCACAAAATGCACTTATAATCTATTTACTACTTTAAGTCAGCTTGAATCTCCTCATTACAGACTTAACTATAAAAAAAAAGGAGAATTTCATTCCATTAGTGCTAAAATAATCTAAACTGGCTAGTAATTTTGCCTTAAATCAAGCCTTTTAGACATTACAAAGTATTAAATTACCTTTTCTTTTCCCTAAATGAGCTTTTAAAAAGCATCTGATCCTACTCTTGCCTTTTCTTTCACTCTTTCTTAAAAAGACTGTTTTGCAATACCTCTAAAAAGATAACTGGCTTTGGCAGATCAAGTTAACACTGAACACAATTGCAGAAAAGAGATGTCCAAAGCAGAACCTCCATTGTGCATTTGAGATAAATAATCAAATCTTCAAAATAAAACTTGAAATTTTTTGTGTCAATTTGTGTGCATGGATCCATCTCACTTTTGAAATCTTTCAATACATGTGAGAATCTGCTATCATGTTAAAATTATTTAGAGAGTGGCTGTTTATATGAAAATTAGTGATTTTATTTTTGTACTGGGACCAGAACCACCCTGTTGTAGGATCTGACTAAATCCTTCCCAAAGACTTCTTGTCTTGGACTTCTAAGATACCTTTGAAGAAAGCTTCTTGCTTTGATTCTCATACAGATAACCAGTGAACCTTCGGTCATGAATTATTGCTTTGAAATACAGTATATTTGTCCTAGTATATGTAAATGAAGTTCCCACTTAACCCTTAACTCAACATCCCTGTTCCTGCTTTGTTTGCCTCCCCACATATTTTTACTGCCATGATATATAAATTGGTGCCTTGGGCTTTTTTAATTGATAAATAGATGCCTACAGGGTGACATCTGATCATTAGCAGATGAACTCCATAGTTTCCTTATGCTGTGTGGTAGCTCCTGCCCGTGGCTGGGGACTGGAATTGGATGGGCTTTAACATCCCTTCCAACCCAAACCATTAATTCTATGAAAGCTCCTTTTAGTCATCAGTAACTCAATAATAAGCACCCCTAAAGGAATCTCATGGGTTAGGGCTCTAGAAGATAACAGGGGTCAGAGAGAGCTGGTCAGTATTTCAACATCACTTCCTCAGAGCTTAAGACCAGGGTACTTCCATGACAAAGGAATTGAGCAATGGGGGTAGGAGACCTGCATGGGTGAGCAAGGAGCTTCTAGTAAATCTCAAAGGGAAGAAAGAAATGTATAGGATGTAGAAGAAGGGACAACCCACAAGGGAAAACTGTAGGAACATCAGAGCATTCAAAGATGTGATGAGGAAGGTCAAGGCCCACTTGGAATTGTGTCTAGCAAGGGATATCAAGGACAACAAGAAGGGCTTCTACAAGTACATCAGCAGCAAAAGGAAGAAGAGTAAAAACATGGGGCTGCTGCTAAATCAAAAGGGTGTCCTGGAAGACACAGAGAAGGTGAAATTGCTGAATTCCTTCTTTGCCTTGGTCTTTACTGCTGAGGCCAGGCCTGAGTTGTCTCAGACCTTGGAGGCAAGAGAGGAATGCTGGAGAAAGGAATACTTCCCCTCGGTTGTAGATGGCTGGATTAGAGATCACCTAGACAGATTTAACATCTGTAAATCAATGGGCCCTGGTGGGATGCACCCATGGGTGCTGAGGAAGCTGGCAGATGTTGTTGTTAAGCCACTCTCCATCATCTCTAAAAAATCATGGAGAACAGGAGATGTCTGACAACTGGAAGAAATGCCAAGTTTACTCCCGTCTTCAAAAAGGGCAATAAGGAGCAATGGCCATAAATTAGAACACAAGAATTCCATCTCAACATGAAGAAGAACTTCTACAATGAGAGTGGCAGAGCACTGGAAGAGGCTGCCCAGGGAGGTCATGGAGTCTCTCTCTCTGAAGTTGTCCAAAACCCATCTGGAAACGTTCCTGTGTAATTTGCTCTAGGTGATCCTGCCTTGGCAGGGGGGTTGGACTGGATGATCTCCAGAGGTCCCTCCCAACCCTAACGACTCCGTGATTCTGTGAAGGCAATGAAAAATTTAAGTTTCCCACAAAGTGATAGTATCCAAATAGGATTTGGCCTCTGCATCCTTTCAAGAAGGTTTATAATAAAAACTGTGTCCATGCAAATATTACAAAGTACACCTAGAAGAAAAAGTACATGATGGATGGAAGAGTGAAGCCATGTGTCTGTAAGAAAAAAATTCCAAGATTAATATCTATCCACCACCAATCCTATATTTTCCCACCAAGCAGTTTTTTGAAATGATTAATCTGGAACAAGAGAGGAAGTTATTGTTGAACTCCGTGAAAAGAAATTGGTGCTAGTTGATCATTAAACAGAAGAGCTATTGATGATGCCTCCTGCACTCCTCTAGCTCATTGCATCCTCAAACTCATCCTGTCTTCACACTAGCACTCCTCCCATTTACCTGAAGAGACAATAAGCAAGATTTTCAGATCATTAAGTAAACATAAAGGCTGTTTTGGACCTGTGGTTTTGTCACCTCAGCAGTTTCATTTCCATACATGTGTTTTAGGGATCTCAATTTGAGGGGGAATAAAGGTTTAAAGGGCCATGCTAGAGGGAAATTTTAGGCTCACAGAACAGGTTATAATTTACATTTATCTGTGTCTGAAAAAACTGTGCATGGCAGGGGCAAGAAAATGCTTGTTGCTTGTCTCTCAGGTTATTGATAATAGGAGGGATGGTTAAAAAATTGCCAATAAAGTAACAAAGCAGCTCCTGGCTTTAAGGACTAAAGGTAGGGGACTTAGACACACTTCACCTGTGATCGAAACTAAACAGTTTTCTTCATGATTGTAAGCCATCATTCAGAATACCAGCAACAGCAGATCTATTTCATGGAGAAATGCAAAAACATCTGCTAAATAATGGATTTTTCTAAGTACTGAAGTTTTTCTTTTCTTCTTTTATTTTCTGAATCCTATCTCCCAACCTCAGAGAAACAACTAATTCAACCAGTGTCTTTGTCAAGGACAAGACATGTTACCCAAATACAATACAGCTCTTTACCCCATGGGCACAGCAGACATGCTGTTTCAATCAGATACTGCACGACCAGCCACAACAATTGCAGCAACAGAAATATCATAGAAATGTCATAGAGTAGTCTAGAAGGCCCAGTGGTCTTCAAGTTCTCCCACAGATATCTTCAACATAACAGCTGTCTGTGCTCCCAACTCTCAAGTGTCTGCCCATACACCGGTGGCTGCTCCTGACCGTTCTTTAACACAGAGCAGGTGTCCTTTGAAAAGAGAAAACCAGTACTGATTTCACGTCAGAGGTGATGTTACATCACATCAGAATTTCAATTTCCCTCTCCTCAGCGGGCAGAGCCAGAAAAACATTTCCATGCTGCTGGTTCCCCCTCCCTGCACAACTCTGTCCTGCACTCCACAAGGCAAGAGCAGAACCACAAAAAGAAAGGCACTGCAGGGATAGGCTTGAAGAGACGCCTGAAAGCCAGTGATCACAGGGTTTATACAGACGTAGTTGAGCAGAATCAGCAAGAAGAACCTCAAATAGTTTAAAGATGGAAGAGACAGTAATTATAAAAAAATTGCTGTTTCTTGAGGGCCAGGACTGGTTCATAGGCTGTGACTCCTACCTTAGCTCAGAGTTAATCTCTGTCTATTTAAGTTGATAGTCTACAGGCAACAGAGATACTGTGCTGCCCTTTATGTGGCACTTATTTTGAACTCGTGTTTCATATCTGTACTTTCTTTTCCTTCAGTGGAAGGAGAAAAAAAGCAAGCCCTTCCTAACAAACAACTCACAATTAGAGAAATGAATGGTGTGAGTGGGAATTCCCCCTTTTCAAGTTAAAATCTGAATTAAAACTTCAGTGATGCCAATTTATTTTGCTTTTTTCCCCCTCTATATGTGTGCCTAACATACTACATTTTCAGTCCTTACTGCAGCCAGCTACAAATCATGTGGCTGACAGTTAAATGGCCACTCTGAAGATGTTGTCTGATGTTGCTGAGGCTTTGGTATGCCCTGGGATGTAGGTCACTGTTAGTGCACAGCCTTTTTCATATTCTTTGTTCCCATGATGCATTTATGTGATGGTACTTTAATGTGACACTCTTTCAAAATAGAAGTCGGGAGATGTAAAATCTCTTTCCTACATAAATTATTTTTAATCTGTAATTTCCATGACTATCTGCCATCAAATGGCAATATATCCTGTTGTGTTACTTTCAAGAGAAAGGTAGATTGCTGCTATCTCCACTGCCAGCACTCATCTCATCATCTTTAAACAGCCTTATTCCTGGTTTCCAGAGATGCAAAAGAGACTCCTAAGGAACAGAATATTGTGGGTGTTTTAAATAAAAAAAGCATTGGAATGAAGAAAGCTCCTATGATTAGCAAGGCTTACCCCTCATGTCACATGTCACATCACACAATACTTATAAATTTAACAAGTTCCATCTAGAAGACAGGACAGTATTTTGCCTTTCTCTAATCCCACTGAGAAGGCTTTCCAAAATCTCATAGATTTAATGACTGGAACATTATTCTAATGTCCAGGTTCAACCTGTCTGTATAGTAGCAAGCTCTAAAAATGCAAAAAAATATAAGAACTACTGTATTACACCACAGCCAAAGTCCATCTGTCTTGGCGTTCTGTTTCCAACAGTGAGCAGTACAGAGCATTTTGGGAAAGAATTTTAGAATCAAGTACTAGAAGAGCAAGGAAGAGGTACAGCGGGACAGAAACAGGCATACTAACTTGAGACACTAATTGAGATGCTGTTGTCCAACTGTACCCAAAATAAAAATTAACTGAATAAGCATAATTTTTTTGGTCCTATTCCTTTCTGACCAGTCTGAGCCTCTGAGAGACATTTTAGGTAAGAAGATTACAGGTGCATTGCCACTGGCTGCCTCATGAGAGGAGCCCCGAGGAAAAGATACAAAGAATCTCTGAAACAACATCTCAGCCTTGGCCATATTGATCACCATAACTGGTCTACTCTGGCCTCCAATCGGGAGGTCTGGAGACACACCATCTATAATGCTGCTGATGCTTTTGAGAACACACGCAGGATCACTCTCGAGGAGAAAAGACAATGCAGAAAGAATCGTGCCTTGCAGAATATACCACCTAAGGAGTCTTTCTGCTGTGCCTTTTGCAACTGGATGTGCCTATCTCGTATTGGCCTTTTTAGCCACCAACGTGCTTGTGGGTAGAGCCCTTCCCAAATCTTCATTCGCGAAGCCCAGCCATGATGATGACAGGTGCATTTTTATGACTTTTTTTTAACTGTTTTAAAGCAGAGTAAATAGCTCAGGCTGAACCTTGACCTATGATGCCTACACTTTTGCCATACCTGGGGTAATTTAAAACCAGTCTGTGTTACAGTCAGAAATATCTGGCTGGACTGGGTGACAGTGGAGACCACTAAACCATATTCAAGGTTAGGATCTATAGGGATTTCAGGACTTTGTAAAGGTAGAAGCATACCTTTTTTAAGCTGTTTCACTTTGGCATGCCTAAAATCAGTGTTAAAAAGAATCACACATGTTACACTAACACAGCAAAAATCCGATTTGGAACTTGTAAGACCAACTTTGTCTTACACTTGTTCACTTGACAAGGAACATCTGATTAGCCAACAATTTACCAATGAAATGTCTAGTTTTCCAACACTAACTTTTCAGTGAATGGAAAACAACTTGGCTTTCAAATAATGGCTTCAACTGGCTACAGAGATGGGGCTCTTGACAGGGCAAGATCGATTGTGAGTAACAATGAACTGGACATTTTGTAGTTTCATTTTCACTGCACTTACCGTGAAACATTTTACAACTTCAGGTTATTAAGCTGGAAACAGTGGAGAACATTCTCCTCAGGGCACTAAAACTCAAAAGGCCAGTTTCATGACCAATGGCAAGCACTGAAGCATTGACAGCTACATTCAGAGTCTTCTCTCTTGTGATATTTCATACTGGTTATGGCAAGCTATCTGAATGTCTTCTTGTTATAGGTTAGAAATTCAGGAGAATTTTTCTTTCTCCTGCCCCCCCCCCCCCACTGTAGGAAAGAAGGAGTTTGAGTGGAAAAGGGGGAAGGGAGGTAATTAGCCTTACAAAAGAACTAGCTTGCCAGACTGCATTCCTCTCTGATGGCCCATCAGAGAGGCTGGGGGGTGGCTGGCTC
The DNA here is from genome assembly GCF_009829145.1 of Chiroxiphia lanceolata. Classification (NCBI taxonomy): domain Eukaryota; kingdom Metazoa; phylum Chordata; class Aves; order Passeriformes; family Pipridae; genus Chiroxiphia; species Chiroxiphia lanceolata. The sequence continues at coordinate 16,802,707 of NC_045640.1, forward strand.
TGCTCGGAGAGGGGAGGGTCAGACTGCGGAGTTGGCTCTCGGAGGGAGACGGGGGTCTGCATGCAGGCATTTGGGGAGAGGGACTGGGGGTCTGGTTTTTATTTTTGGCTTCTCATCCTGGTCAGCTCGGACTGCTGGCTTCGACTTGCCTGGCTGTCCCGCTCCCCAGATCTGCGGTGTTTCATCGGAGAGTTGCGGGTCCACAGGAGAGAAGGGAGGAGTTTTGAGATGCCGTCACCTGGGACAGCAGTGAGTCCCATGGGAGTGAACTGCTTCCCTTCCCTTTTTCCTCCCACTGAGGGAAGGGTCCCTCAGTCACCCTTATAGGGAAGAATATCTAAACCTACTCTCTTTCAGTTTGAAACCGTTCTCCTTCATTCTATTTACACGTCCTTTACATGTTCTTGAAAACAGTCTCTCTCCATCTTGTACACTCCTTCAGTTACTGGAAGACCGGAATTAGGTCACCCCAAAGCCATCATTTTTCCCTCTGGATGTAACCGTGCAACCACTTTCTTATCTATCTAACAGTCTAGCAGAGGGTTGTTTTCGGAGGTTAGTAACACAGGATAGCCTTGTTTGTTCAGGAAATACAAATCAGGGGTTAAAATTTCATCTTTTTTGATGGAACAGATATATTTCTTTCAGCTGGTTGATAATTTCTCCTGTAATGGACATTTCCAAGTTAGTTTATATTTTCCATGACTGCATAAAGAACATATTCTCTGAATATGGAAAGAGTCAAGAAACAGAAGAAAATACCTTGTTAATATTCATGTCTGCTTTAGCTAATTCTTAACTCGAATTCATCTCTCAAGTGTTTTTCCCCTCTTGGTCATAAATCCATGATTTGCTTCTTTGCCTAGAATGTTGATTCTTCAGTATGATATTGATACCATCACACCAAATTAGTGGTGCCAATTAGTGTTAGTACAATGCTAATTTTGCTTTGTTATTCAGCATAAGAACAGGAGTGTTGCACAGCTCCACTTCTTGCTATGTGCTGGTGTTATGGGCTTGTAACCTTACTTTCAGTTTGACGAGCAGCTCCCTCTTCTTCATATACTTATGTGTTCTTCTCATTTCACTCATTTGTTTTATCCCAGTCTTCAGTATCACCATGATCCTCCACTACTGTTCCCACTTGTTCTGCACCAGAATAGACTGTAGTATAAATCTCTAGCACAAGTTCACCCTCATCAGAGACCATCTCTTATTAACACTCCCACTTTGTTCAGCAATCCAAAGAACCTATAATCACAGTGGCTGCAATCATGCCTCATTTAAATTGGTTTTGATTGAGATCCCAAAAAAAAAAAGAACAAAGAATAATAAGTTTAACAATGAGTAAGTGGAACAAAACTACTTAAGATCAATCCCTCTTTTTTCCTGCTGAACTTCAAAATTACCCTGTAAATACCACCCTTGGTGAAAAATCATTATAGGAAAAAAACCCTAAACATTAGGAATTTTCCTAATTATGACATGTTTAGCTACATTCAGACTCTCTGCATGAAATCCACATAATGCAACCATGCACAAAGCAATTGCTCTGTCTTCATCTGTTCCCTGTTGACTATGGTTCAGGTGAAATTAATACATGAAATGATGAAATGTAGCTCAAATTTGCTACAGCTTTAAGAAAGCCTTAATCCTGAAGGTGTTTACCAAGAAATTTTGTTGTAACAGATGTTTGTAACAGCAGATGAACCTAATATCTTTTTTTCTGAATAGAAAGTATTGACTTAAACCATTTAAGAATTGTAAAATCAGATGTTAAAAAAACAGGAGGTGTATCCCCTTATCTGAAATCCAGTGGTTTTGGCAAGTTACTAATTAAAGGTACAAGGGTTAAGGAGCAGATGTCAATTTGAAAACTCAGCTCCCAATTGGAAATGAATAGTGGACACTTCAAGAGTGACAATTCTTGTTTTGTTTCAATTTTAAACAGTGTTTCAAATAAGATCCTCACGAAACAATTAACTATTCCCATGTCTGAAAATTCAGTTCTTGCTCTCAGAAAGATACTTTTGTCCACGTCTGTTGTTTTGAAATCACCTGTTTGTTTAGCCCTGGTGACCAGGGTCTACAGAAGTCACATGCCTGGGCATGTTGTAGGGCTGCCCAGGTGCCTGTTGTACCCAGTGCCCAGTGAGCAGCCGCAGAAAGAGCTGAGAACCTGTCCTTGCCCCTTCAAACAGTATTTTATACCATCTGATATAAAGGCAAACACCACTTGGCCCTTCCTAATAGCCACCAAGAAAAAAATGTTTAAGTGAATTCATGACTGCATGCCAGCTAAACAGTTTTTAACATCATTAATAACCTGTCCTCCCCGCTCCATGTATCTTGCACATAATTTTCATGCCTTTTTCTACAGCACTCAAGATATTTGTATGCAAAGCATGGCTTATGCTCTTCTTCCCTACCAGCACAATGAGGACAAACCCCCTCCAACAGCAGGAACTTGATGCGTGCCTGCAATTGCATCAGACGAGTCTTTCAACCCATCCCCTGGCAAGGCGGCAAAAGCAGGAGCCCCAGCGGACAGAGTAGTAGGAAAACCAGGAGGCAAAGTGGAGGAGAAAACCATTAGGAGCACAGCACTTCAACCTCCTACACTGCCTGACACCTCTCTGAGCAAATTTGGGCTGAGAGACTGTAATCCACACGGAAAACAAGGGAAGCTGAGACTGGGGAGGGGGGAGGATACATGTTTTTACACGTCTGTGAAGCCTCATATTGCTAATAGCGTGGTTTTCCTACATGCTAACTATACAGATGGTGTAAAGCCTTGCAGGATAACACTTTGGTTGAAGATGGGTCTGAATTTGCAAATAGGAAATTTTTTGGGGGGTTGTAAGGAGAAAGAAAATTTGTTATTAACGAAATTTAGTCATGCGAAAGATATTTATCAGGTAATGTGGATAAAGTAGATCATTAACCCCTGCTGGATTATGGGCTGCTTTGTTTGATTGGTGCAAAATTGTATGCATGAGGCACTTACTTAGGACATACATAGCTATGCCCTGCTGCCTGGGATAGCGTGCACTGATTTTGATAATTAGCAGCTGGCATTTTAAAAGCCTGGTCATTCTTCACATGGAGGATGGAGAAAAATCTGTGTGTCTGAGCATAAGAGAAGAACCGCAACAATGGGAAAAAATAACTTCTTGGGGGCCAAAGACACTCTTTTCTATCAGGTAATATTTGTGTATTGGCTTAAATAAAAAAGTTAACCATCACACTAATTCATGTGGATCCAGAATTAATATGGAGCCCATTTGTATAATTTCCTCAGCCCTGTCTCACTGAGGTACATTAATAGAAAGAGCAATTGGTTCGTTCAAAATGAAAATCAACACTGTATTTTTAAATTCCAGTTGTGATAGTCATAAAAAATTAACACCTGTTGTACTGGAGAGAAAATACCGCTGTCTACTACCAGACACACAGTTTGGACAAACTTCCTGGCTGAGACAGTCATTGGCATAGTACTTCTGCAAATCACCAAATATGACTGGTAGCAAAGTGATACAACTTTGGCTTGAGGTCAAAATTTTATATTAACTTCAATGAACAAAAGAGGTATTTTGAGCTTCTATTATTGTACTCACTGAGGTAACTGCATTTCATTCAAATGTTCTGATTTTCATCAGCAGATCTCAAAGCACTTTAAAATGGTCTCATATATATTTGGGATATGAGGTGCAGATGTAGAGATGTATTCAAACTCTTCCACCAGACCACTAGTCAAAGCAGGAATAGGAATAGAAACCAAGGCCTCCAATCTTAAGGTTTTTCTATGCTTTCCATTTGTAAGAATGTTGTAATTTTTATTTAATAACAGTGTTCAGAAAGAAGTTCATACGAGGAAAATACTGTGATTAGTGGTCTAGTTTTTATCTACAGAAGGTACTGGATAATGAATATAGAAATGAGTCGTGTGGCTTGCTACTTCTTTTAACCTCCTAAATAGCACTTTTTAAAAATATTATCCATTCCTTCATTTCACAGGCAAAGGACTTAAAACTTTTATACTCAAAATCCCTTGTCTCCAAATTCTGTCTCTTTGTTAATACCAGTCCAGCCTGAACAGATACTGGTTCTTTTGGTAGGGTTAGGAAATTCGTATAATCCTTATGTGCAGTACAGCAATTAAACAATCTCTTTCTTTTCCTATTGTGTCCAAGCCCTTAAAGCTCTGTTACAGAATATTGATTGACACTCCACTTGCTGATAACACGTCAATAGTAATGCTACACCCTGCAGTGGGACTCTCATCACAGCACTGGCTTCTTTTTTTGTATTTTTTTTCTATGTGTCTGTGTGGTGTTGTTGCTGCTGTTGTTTGTTGGGGTTTGTTGTCATTTTTTGAATTGTTTTGTTTGAAGCTGATGGAATTGTTTCTGGAAGTGGAATAGGCTGCATATGCTCGGTGTAGGAAAGACCAGAAAGCTTGGACTGGGAGCAATAAAGTGAGAAAGGGGAATGAGCCTCTCAGTAGAGGCTGTGGGCACAACTAAAATCCTCACTGATAAAAAGAACACAGTTAGATATTCCTTAGCAGTAGAGAAATCTCCCCAATGCATTGGAAGTCTCTGCCCTCTACTGGCATTTCTGAAGATCAGCCTGGCTCAGGCGTGGGAGTCCGTGATCATACCCCCGAGAGTCCTCGTAGACCATGTTGAGACTGGCCGTATTTATAGAGCAAATCCTTCAGAACGTGGTGTTTCAGGAAGTGCAAGAATGACGGTGTCTGACAAGGGATCTAAATCTCAAGTGACATTTGCTATTGACTTCTGCAATGCTTTTCAGATGTCTGCCTACTTCTCACCTTGTTCGACACTGTGAGGGTTAGTCTGAAGCATCTCCACAGTCCCCATCTGTTTTCTTCCAGTGAGCCAATACAAGTAAGAAGAAAGATAATAAATGTTACTTTTTGTTGTGGTGTTGGTTTTCATTCCACTACATTAAAAAAAAAAAAATCATGCTTGTTTAGCATAACTAATTATTTCAACAAAAGTTTTCAAAGTGCAATTTTGGGTTAGTGTAGAACTACAACTGCTGAATGACTCAGTTACCATCATATGTGGAAACCTTTCAATCTCTTTTCTTTGGATGCAGGGCATGATTCCATATTTTGTGACAATTGTTATTAAATAATTGGTAGAAAACTAATTTTCCCATGAAAATATAACTTTGAAAGACAAATTAAACCCATTGGTAAAATATGTGAATTTCACTTCCCAGTGAACTCCAAAAAAGATTTCAGACCCAGTCTTGCAATGAACCAAAGGTTCTGGACAGCAACAGGACCCTGCATGGGTCAGGCTCCACAGAACATCCTCTTTCCAGACTGCAGCTCAGGTTCTCACCCACTTAACACCTGGAATGCAAAACCAGCTTCTTGTCTTTGGATTTGTAATGATACTACTAATATCCTACTGTAAAAATCCCTTTCACACTTATTTGTGTTTTATTAAAATATTTCTCTAAATCTGTAGGAAAAAAGTATTTGTACAGAATAAAAAAATGTTCGTGCCCTGATATTCTGACAAAGCCATGTTTTGTCTCTGCAAATTTGCATGTGATGCCATGTGCAAAAGCCACTCCAATCTGGGGAGATTGTAACAGTGTGAATGGATATACCACGCAATTGCATCATCTTTTCAAAGGCCCATTGGTTCAGGTCTGGAAATATTCCTTGACAAACAATATTACCCCTGTGAAACCCAGAACACTGAGCACAAACAGATTGGAGTGTAAGAGCAAGACTGATCTGGCACAATTTGTGTTTTAATTTTCCCCAAACCTCACCAACTTCATTCTTTCAAAAATAGTAGTATGCATCTTTGAGAGGAGATTGTATAGAAAAGTGCCTTACTAAACTAGTATAAAACTTGTACAGTTCTAAATAAAAAAAATGAGATAAATCCAGGTGTTTAATATATATATAAGAAATTAATAAATATTGCATTCCTTAAATTAAAGGAAGATAAGCTTCTAACTTCTGCAGTATTACATTGTTGTTAATTGTGCCATATAAATAACAAAATATGAAAAATTAAGGGATTTTCATCAACACTGGAGTAGAAACTCATCAGGTACTCTGTTTCTATAAGAAGCAGTAAGTTATCCCTGCCTGACCAGGGGGTTGGACTAGATAATCTTCAGAGGTCCTTTCCAGCCCAAACTATGCTGTAATTCTGTGAAAATCTTCACAACAGGCCTACAGTCTCCAGTTGTGTCTCTGTGTGTGTTCAGCATGGATTAACTCCTTGCAGTTCCCACAGGCCACACCTCTCCTCCTCATTGCAGCACCACCATATCTCTGGGCCTGCTGAAGGTGCCAGGCAACCCTGATGTTTGCAGCGTTGGGGCAGCTTCTTCTCCTAGACAATTAACTGAAATAAAATTTGTAGAAATACAGGATGAAACTGACCACATAAAGCCTCTTTTCATCAAACTCCTCAGGTTAAATATCTCATCCTTATAAGCAAGCTTGACATATACTTGCCTCATTGTCATACACTCACGTTCATTCTCACTCTCAAGATTCAATAATTTAGTTTTTGTACCTTTCTGCTCATACCTGCAACTGATGAAAGTTAATCCAGTCAAGTCTTCCATTCACAATCATGTTTTAACACTATTCACTGCTTCAGCTAGCTTGGCAAAGGGAAGCCTTCAAATCATGTTAGCTTGTAGTATGTTGCTATCCCCTTTTCCAGGATAATCAAGCAACACCTCAGTGTTTCATTCCTCACCAGTGCCTTGCAGTTTCTGCCTGTACTCTCAGCCAATAGAAACTGCTGGTTCAATAGCATGGCTGAGAGTTTTACATTTAAAATCAAAAGCATATTTACAAATTGACAGTCCTGGACTGGTTTGATAGGACAGAAGAATCTCCCTCTCCACCTCAGCATCCAGCAAAACAAAATAAGCAAAGTGACAGTCGTACCCAAACAGGCAATCATGCCATGTTAAAATTGACACAGGTACATAAGACTTCCCAGTGGCAAAAGGTTTCCTGACTCATGGCAGTAAATCCTTCCCCAACACAACCCTGCAGTTGAGAAACAAAAAAGTGCAAAGAAAGAACATATACACAATTTTGTATATTCAATTGTTTTCAAGATGTTCCAAAAAATCTGACAGTACTGGTTCCATGTAAGTCTAGGCTTAGAGCAGGCAATGCTTTCACTCTGTGTCTGAACTGTATTTCCATGTAACGTAGCTGAATTTAAGAAAACATTTATGCATGGCTAGTAGATATTTGGCATCATTACCACAGAAATATATTTTATGCACCATTATCAGAATGAAATAAGTAAAAACTTAAGTCCTTTGTCATAACTGAACTCTACGTTCAATTAAACTGATTAAAATGTTATCTAGATATTGGGATTACAGTGACAGAGACAGTCCAATATATAAAACAATATACATTTATTTAACACAAAAAGTTTCTTATTCAAATAGAAGTGCATGCATGCTTTTTTTCTACAACTTTACGGCACTTTGGTTTCTAAAAAAGTGAAGAACCATCATGACTAACAGAAAGACATACTAATCATTTGACAGAATGACTGTTTTATCCTACAACTGTAGGCTTGAGAGAAGCTTATGAACTGTAAGGCAAACTAGGAACTCCTTCTCAAGTGAGTAATCTCTATGCAGTTCCATTAACTCAAGTGGAACATTCACAAGGAAAATATTTCACAACTAGGACACGATATATGACTCCAATGTTTCCTATGGTTTACAGCCAACATAATACACAGCGGTGGCATTATATTGTCAGACAGAAAAAGACAGAGTACTAAAAGATTCACAGTAAGTTACCAGAAACACTTACTGACAGAGAAAAAAAATCCAACCATGTATGTGATCATATGACATCATTAAGCATAATTCCCATTTCACAGAAAACAGGTAAGTTGACATATAATGCTCAGAATTACAACATCTACAGACTTTAAAGCCTGCAACTTTCATTTAGAGACAAGTACTTGATATTATTTAGTAAACAAAAGCTGATAGCTCACAACTGACAGCACTGAAATATTACATAAAATCTGGTTCCATTAATGGCATAAGTATAATCACTGGATACAGAAGACCATCCAAATTATACTGGTAGACAGATTTTCCACAGCTTCTCCTTCACTGAAGTTCCATCACCTTAAGTGACTGACATCAAAGATGTGCTGCTGAAACTAGTTCCGTCTTCCCGCCTGTAGTTATCAACTGGATTAGACTCCCAGAGTTTGGTCGATTCTTTCCTGTTATCCAGTCATAAAAGGTTCTGTTTTAAAATAAATGGATAAAACAGGCTGAGGAGGATAAAAAAACCCCCTACTACTATCAAGTATAGTCACAGGAAGCATAAAATAAAATAAAAGCCTATTTACTTTTCCTTCTTTTCCTACTGCTCTCTAGTGATTTCCATGCATTCTGTAAACCAGTGATACGATCACTGGATTCAGACCCTCAAAGCTGAGCAGAGGTGCAGGGAAATCCCCAGGGCTTTACAGCACACACAGGGGATTTTCAGAACATCTCAGAGGAAAAGACCAGCAGCTTAAAATGTCAGAGTGGTGAGGTTTTTTTCCAAGATAAAAAAAAAAATTGAAAGTGGAAGAGGCACCGCTTTAGTTGATTTTATAACATATATATTAGAAACACAGTTTTGTGGCTAGGATAGAGTTGCTAAACCCATTACTCTGCCAACAGGTCATTATAACACTTCGATATTTAACTATGAAAGTGGTCTCAGCAGAGGCACAAAAAGCCTTAAGAAATCCAAAATAGTACTGAGTAAGATGGATTCATTTTAGGTAGAACACAGAACACTTCTTATCAAAATGCAACACAGAAAGTGCAGTATATTCTAAAGGTCCATCGACCCTTGCAATAATGCAGACATAGCAACTGCCATGTTGGAACATTCCACTATCTGACAACAGCTTCCAGGGCACAAAATTCAAATGCCACAATGGAAAGGATTTCCTGCATCCTACCCAGGATGCAGATGTTGCCAACACTTTAACAACATTGGATGTTTTCTGATGCACAGACAATGAGATTTTCAGTTTTCTAAGCTGGGGTTAAAGTTTAGGGAATTAGAAACAAAACAAATCAATCAACCTAATTCTCCTACAAGGTTAAAATACTTAAAAGTTAAACTTAAAAAAATTAATTTGCAGAACTACAACATCTGGCTAAGCAGTCTCTCAGAGACTCTGCTCCAGTCTCTAAAGCACAATAAATTAAAGATCTTTTTATGAACATTTTTAGGCTAACTAAATTCAATTGATGGGGCCCTTTTAAAGAGCCACATCAGACAGCTGCATAGGCTGCAACTAAACAGCTGCAACCAAAACCATTTCTGACTCTGGTATCCACCTTAAAAAAGTTCACATAAAGCAGGAAATCAAATGTCAGAACTAAACTACTCTCTGAACAATTTGCAATAGGTAAATCCAATTTCAGCATCAGCTTTAAAAGACTTTAAAAATGTGTAAGAGTAAATTCCTTTGTAAAAAATGAGCATATATCCAACTTTGTTTTTCCTCAAAGGGGTAAGACAGTTGTACCCTTATTTTCTTCTTTTTGACAGTTTACTCTCAGTGGAATGTGTGCTACTCCCTATCACAGGGCAGAAGGCAGTACTCATGCTGTACCTTCTCTAACAAAAGCAGATAATTGCAGCCTGCCATTAGATAAGCTACAGTTGAAGTTTCAGCATTTTGCAACATCATTCAAGACAAGCCTTTGTAGATGATGAAAAAAAATATCTTTATTGAATTTTTCTAAACAAGAGCAGGAATTTTGCCAGTTGAGAGAACTGAACTAACACACTGTAAACCAGGCAGTAAAGACTGTTTAAAAAAAAAAGAATCCCACCCAAGTTTACATGCCTATTTGCAGTTTATCTTTAAGCCAGGTGTCTCCTGCACCTGCTGTCTGCAATTTAATTTGTTTACAGGCTTTATGAGATTCTCTGGCTTCCAACTCCTTAAGGCTATCTCCCTTGCTGAAATAACTCATGTAGAGAAGCTGAGTTTGATGGAGTTGGGCTAATTTTCTCCAGTTCAGAAGTCTGTGCAATAAAACCCAATGTGATTTAGAAATATACACAATGAGGAAACAATGGAGGAAAAAACCCCACTCAAATCCAAGGCAGCTATTTAAAAAGAACATGCACTAAGGTGCAGCCCCAAGAGGTTCAGTGAGGAATTGCTCATGGATACTCACTCTGCAATGAATTCTAAGGGTGTCCAGGAGCTGAAATCTGCATCAGGCATTGATTTCCTGTTTGCCGGTGTATCTAAGGTAACCCTGTGATTAAAAAAGATAAGACAAACCTTTTCTTTACACAATCATTTTTCTGATGAGCACCACCTGCTTCAAATCATTGCTGTAACATATGCTTGACTTTTACACCACATGGTATGGATTTCTCTTGCATCCTCCCAGCGTGCTACCAGCATATAGTCATCAGTTTCAACGTTTATCCAAGGCTCCAACCTATAATCTCTCACCTTTCTGGCTCACAGAGGAGTTACCCATTAGGGCAATCACTTAGTCTGCAGCTCCCTTCCCACCTCTCTCATGCAGACAGGGAATGGCAGTAACATGCTTGTTCACATGCACTGCACAGCATATGTGCACTACATCCATGTTTTCAGACAGTCTAATGCCAGCTGCAAATGCAGTGATTAAGTGCACAAACATAGGAAGTTTTGACTTTGATTATATATATTTACACTACACACAGTGATATTAAGGGGTGAACTTTTCACAAGTCCCTCACTGAGATGCTGTTGACAATCCAAGGTATATTTACCCTGGAAAAATTCACTCAAGCGCAGAATTTTGCATGAGAACTACACAAGTGCAGCATGTGCACAAATCCAGTGATCCTGGAGTCTGTATGCCAGTGGAAGATGCTGTCAATTATCCAAACACATTTAATTCTGTTCCTCTCTTACCTAAAGACGTGTGCATTAAGAACGTGTGTGTGTGTGAGGAAAACAAAAGCAGGGAGAATTCTGCTAGGGTTCGAAATTCCCACACAGGACTCTTCAGTCTTTATTTTTGGGTCCTGATTTAGAAACAGACCTAGCAAGAAAAATACTTCCAATTTTTGCAGCAGAATTGATAAAATTAGACATAGTGAAGACCTACTAAGCCATCCACTTCTTACTAGCTTTCCTCGTCAAAAAGAAAACCGTGACAGGCAAATACAAGCTAACTTTTTCTTTTCACAGATCCTCAAAGTGACCTAATTTTACTAATCACGCATAGATATGCAGCACCTTACGAAGAAGCATCTTTAACCAAGTGAAAATGTGCCAAGTAATCCTTTGCTTTACTGCTATCACACAGCTAAGTCTAAAACTGCGCTGAATAGCTCATATCATTTTTAGAGTTCTATTTATACTGAAAAAAAAGAGAAATCACACTTTAATGCATGGCTACAGTCAAACTGCTTGAAAATGAATTAAATTTTAATCCCAACATCCACTACTGTTTTACAAAGGAAAGGAAAGGAAGGTAATCATGTTTAGGGTTTCTTGGATATCATTTTGTTCACACTTTCAAGATTACCCCCTTTCTCTGTGAAACTCTAAGGAAGTCTGAGAAGCTGTTTGTGTACTGTGAACAGGACACTACAAGTATATCTATGTAGCTCTAGGTTACAGCAGTAATTAAATAAAACAACACAGGCAGAGACAACTAAGCGACTACTTACGGTAAAATGGCAACAGCAGCAGAACCAGATGGCAAGCCACTACTGGCACCAGCTAAACTCTGACAAAGCTGATGCACTGCTCCTTTGGCCATGCCATAGGCAATCATCCCTAACAATTAAAAACAGGCAAATTAGAGCACAATAAAAACAGCTCTCAATCTCATCAGCAACATGATTGAAACTCAAGACTGTTTGGTGAATATTAAGGCCACTTACCACAGCCAGAACAGAATCAGACTTTTAAAACATATTAAAACATATATATTAAAAGCAAAAAAATGGAAGAAAAAAACCCAAAAGCTTTCATTAGACATGCAGGAACTGTCACAAAACTCAGTTTACTCAGCACTATAGAAATAAGCAGCTTACTGAGTTAAGCACATTTAGTTATGCACCAAAAGTGCTTTGAAGGATGTGACCTACAGGGCTGAGCTTACAAATGTAACAGTAAGTGCGAAGATGCTCATAGATTTTATTAAGCTGATCATCTATTAATTCTTATCATATGACTAAAGTATTTGCAGGTTTGGATCCAAATATATTCAGTCATATTCACTTGGTCAGAATCCCAGGTCTGACAGGGCCTTCAGGGAAAGCCACGAAAAAAACCAAAACAACCCTCATGGTAGAAAAATTGCTAAATAACCTGCAGGGAAAGCAAACTTCTTCCTAAACACTGTTGTTTTCTAGGCAGATGGTATTTAGCAGTGCAAGAGCAACAGCAATGAGAGCATAAGGCACGCAGGTCAGGTACTTTCTATCTTTATTTCTACCAATCTATATAGCTATACAGCCCCTTTCCAGTGTTCCTGTAGATGCATTTTGCATTGTAGAAATATTTCTGTTAAATTCACTTAGACAAATTGTATAGGACCCGTTTCTGCTAGGAGGAATCACGGACAGCACTAGCTAACTTATTTTATTGTCATGATAAAAATATTTGCACCTCTATCATATTCTCGTCTTGTCTAAACCAAGCACTCTAAGTCTTCTTAAATCTTTTCATGCTTAATGCATTTCTTAGCCATCACTACTGCACTGCTGCTGTACTATTAATGCAATTTTCAGCGTTCTTCAGCTTGCATTATCTGAGACAACATTTTCTCATAGGAAAAGAAAGATAACACTAACAGCAAACAAGAAAAACATTGTTTCTGCCAGAAGGGCTGGTAGTAACAAGCCTAGCAAGGTATATTTGCAGCAATTGAGTAACAACTCTTTCCCAATTCTTCCTGAAGTTAATAAGTTGCATGTGTTTGCCCTAAGCACTGCTGTGATTTTTAGAAAAATCCAGACTAGCTGAAACCAGCTAGTTCAAAACAGGAAAGCAAATCACTTTGATTCCTGTGTTGTAGTCCCTACCTCCCAAAACCACACAAACAAAAACCAGGAAAGTTTGCCAGAATTAACATTTTTTCATTTTTATGTGGTCAGTCAGCAGTACATTGTAAATTATGCCTTTTATCTTTGGACTATAACAGATGCAGCTGTAAACACAGAAGATAAACCATTAACTAGAAAACATAGCATATTTTTCCTGAAGTTTTATATTCATAAACTCAGTTTTCCTGAACAGTTTTATATTCATATATTGCATATGTTTTAAAATCTTAGTATCTGTGTCTCATAAAAATATTGTTGAAGTGACACTAATAAAAGATTGGGAAATAGGAGTATTTGTCTCAAACTTTCCTCTTGCTGCCTGTGGGCTTGTGTGTCAGTGCCTTTTTTTTTTCTGATTTTAAATTGCTCCCAGATTTCTTCCTCCATGCAGATCAACATGGTTAAGAAGCTAGATTAAAAATCCAATAAAGTTCATATTAAATAGCTAGCAGAGGGCAAAGCCAACAGTCAACAAGCTTATCTATCTCTGAAAAAAAGGTAGACTGGAATCAGAACATGAACAGGACAAGCACAGTAATCAGAATCAATTGAGTCATCACCAACAGAAAAATTGGTCAAATAAGGACTCTGTCTTTCAGAACACAAATAGGAAAATTAACTTTATCTAAACACTTATAGATTGCTGTGTGCTTCTAGTCTTCATTTCCAAACTCTTTTCCTATATCATATATTAGCCAAGTACATTTCACCAAATCATGTCAAGTATTATTTAAATACTGATTTTATGTGTTTGCACTCCAGCTTCGAGAAATTCAGTATTGCTAACTATAAAATTACACTTTCCCTACGTATTTCAGCAGCAATTTTCCATTTGTACTACAAGTCAAGCAACTGGGGAGAGAAACCACTGCTTCACAAACAAGAATGCTCAGACGAACAGACATCTCTAACTGCTGTTGTCCCAGCAGCCATGGTGCAGGGATATCATGCACTGCATTTTACCTGGGGTTCCAGATAAAGCAGCTTGAGCTCCTGTGAGAGTCAAGAGACCACCTTCCTTCAGATGTTTTGTTGCTAGGTGGCTGGAAATAGTCGATGTCCAAACACTCTGCTTCCACATCAGATCACAGTTTTTGTATAAAGCTGATTAGAAAGAGAATTAGTGAAATTAGCTAAAAGGTGGAAGACCTCTAATTCCAGTTTTCTTAGCGTCCCACAGAGTGCAAAAGCACTATGAGAACACGCTTTCTACCATTTTCTACTTTCACACTGTAAAATATCCATTTATGTCTTTTGTATCTTCTTTCGCTTTGAGCCTGTAATGTCTGAACCGGAAGGGAGAAGAGAAGGACACGTTTTACCAGATTTACTCCAGACAGAAAACAAGGCTATTTTTCTTCCTGTATCTCTACAGTAGTGGGTAAAGCATAAAATTTCACTCTGAACATTACATGTTCAAAAGCCCTTTTTAATCTGAAGGGCTTTGTCTGTAGCATGATTTTGGGTCACTAGGCAGTGCCTTCCAATATTGTATTGTACAGCAACACCTAAGAGAACTGCAGGAGGTAACTGAGCTTCTATTCATAGAGGAATTAATCGGGAAACATCAATATTTCTACTCAGCACTGTCTTTCGCAATTTGCCTGACACAGGTAACCTTGGCAAAGTCAGCTTAACAGTGCTGAAACTCCTCCATTTTAATAAGAATTGGTGTGTCAACAAACACAACCAAGGAAACTTAAAAGTGCTGTGCAAATTTAACAGGCAAGGAAAATTCAGAGAAGCACTAAGAAGCACTGTGACTAAGCTATTTTGTACTTTTATGCTCTTGTCCTCTTCTGGACTCAGAAAGAAAGATAATCTCAAATACCTTTATCACCATGATTTTTAAGGATTCCTTTCAGATATCATTCATGTTTTCACCAGCACACATCTATCAAAATCTTACATTTGGCTTTGGCGCTGCCTCCAGCCCATCCTCCTGCTACACACAAGATCGCATCCACCTTTTCTTCACCAAGAAGTTTTCCAATCTCTGCTGTCACCTTCAATACATAGAACAAAAACATGCTGAAAACACTGAATCAATAAGGTAAAGGAGCAAATATCACAAATGCCTTAAAGTTACTTTTTTCCACCTATATAATTAAATAAAACAACACACAGCAATTTAAACAGCTATAGAAAATAAATATTTATAAGCCACGAACTCAAACCAAAATAATTATGTTGAAAGATAATGATAGATGACTGTCAGGCCAATGAAAGTCAGACCATACAGTGCGTGATGCCACTGGAAATAACTGACCTGAGCAGGATTGAAACATCTGACCTTTATCGATATCGTTAACAAAAATTATTACTGACTTACTTTTGACCAGTTCTCTTCTGGGTATGGTGCTGTTTAACATGGGAAATGAAACTCCAGGTCTGATCAGGACTACTGGTGTCACTTTTGATGACAGTGCCAGAGATGAAGAACTAAAGATTTGCCTTCTTATTGCTTCTATCTAGACCACAACCATCAGTTTGAGTCTGGCCCCTAAATTTGAGTTTGTATGGTTTTAGATATCCTATATCTTTTTCTCTCTCTAATATAAGACCTCAAAACTGGTAATGAATTTGTTGGCCATGAATTTTCTCTGCCTAAGTGAACAGCAAACAATTCATCTCTCAACAAAAGAACAAAAATCCACTGGTTTTCAAAAAAGTGTATAGAAAATTGTGTTGCAAATATTCTACATTACTCTTTAAAAGTCTTAAGAGTTGTATAGCTATAATGAAAACATATTGTCTAGAGATTCAGTTTATCAGTAAAAGTTAAAATTCAAAAAATAGATCCTATATGTTGAGAAAAAAGCAAAACAGGTTTTAGGCTAGCTCAGAGTCTCCCATATTTACCTTTGTGCATTCCCTAGGAATCCCTCGGTGCTTTGAGCACATCACCTACCTATACACAGTGCATTTATAAGACAGGATATTTAAAAGAAGCATTGCATTTTAGGATGTCCTTAGCCATCTTCATTACAGTCACCTGGTTCAGTCTGAAACTTTTAAAGTCACAAAGACAAAAACAAAGCAAACTGCCTTATGTGCTGAACCTCCAATATCCAGGATCTTTCGGTATATATGTGCAGTTAAAAAGAATTAAAAAAAAAAAAAAAAAAAAAAAAAAAAATAAAAAGAAACGACAAGCAGAAGCATAAGGACCTTGGGGCTCGCTGTACGGCCGTAGAACCGCTACCGGCCGGGCTCCTGCTTCCTGCATGAGGCCGGACCCAATCCCGCAGCGGCTGGAGAAGGGTTGCACACACCCGAGGGGAGGCTGAGACCATCGCTCGGGAGAAGGGATGCACACACTCGGGGGTAGGCTGAGACCATCGCTCGGGAGAAGGGATGCACACACTCGGGGGTAGGCTGAGACCATCGCTCGGGAGAAGGGATGCACACACTCGGGGGTAGACTGAGTGCATCGCTCCACCTCCTCACTCGGCATTGCCAGCCCCGAGCCCGCCGCCAACCCACCTGCTCGGCCTGCTCGGGGAAGGAGTCGGTGGCCCTCACCACCACGTTGGCGCTGGCGTCCGCGTTCTCGGCCAGGTCGATGCTGGCGACCCACTGCGGCGGGAGAGGAAGGCGCGTTATCGGCCCCGCAGCGCCCGGCCCGGCGGGACAGGAGCGTTCCCCACGGCGGGGCTCCCCCGCCTCGCCACCCCCCGGCCCGGCGCTTACCCAGTTCTTGGCCTTGAAGTACCGCACGCACTGGGAGCCCAGGGCCCCTCTGCCCCCGTACACCAGCACCCTGCCCGCCGCCATGCCCGCTGTCAGACCCGGCTCCGCCGCTGCTGCCCGGCCCGGCCCCGCCCGCGGATGCGGCCGCCCCAAGGGGCGGGAGAGGGGCGGCAGCCCCGGCCGGGGGTGGTGCGAGGGGAGGGTCCGGCTCTACCCACGCGGGACTGTGCCGAGCCGGGAGCGAAAGTCCCGGGACCTCGTCCAAGCTACAGCGACGGACTCTGTTACCCGCCCCCAGGGCTACTGCGGGGGTTAATTAATTAATTAGTGGTTATGAAGGGGGCCGCAGGGCTCGAGTAGCGGTAACCGTAGAAGTGCTGGCAATTACGGCCGGTTTCCTTTAGCACTCTTGGATCGCACCTGTAGCTTGAGTTACGCCGCTGCAGCCCCCGAGCACCTGGGCTACGGCACGGCTGGCCGGGCCTCCCCGGCTGCGGGGGGCTCTGCGCGCCCCGCTGTCCTTCAGAGCACTCCAGACACATCACTTCTGTCCCTCAGCTAACAGGCTTTAGCGATGGAAGGCACCGCTCCGAGCGCACGGACGGCCGCGGGAGCTGTGACAGCTGTGACATTTAGAGGCTGAGTGGGAGCAAGGGCCGGGAGAAGGTAGCTCAGCGTGGCTGAGGTGCCAGCCGAATCCTCCGGCCAAATTATGTGGTTTTAATGCTTTGCCCCTTGCACACAGCTGTTTACCCGCTTTTTAAAATAATCTAAAAAACTGGATTCTTTTACTTTTCTTTACAGGAGGTTACAGTAAAGAACTTGATGTCATTTGAACATGACAATTAAGCCTCTGATGAAACATTAGCCAGGCAATAGAGATAGGATTACTTGCTGCAGAAAGAAGCATCACTGCACTACAGCATAATGAAGCTGTTACTTGCAGCCATTTCAGGATGTTGTCGCTGCAAAACGTATTTTAGACTTTGATTTTTAACAGTACAGATTAATTGCTGGAGCTTCAAAATACAAAGAGAAGTATTTTGAAATGCCTGCTATTCAGCTGTGGATTTCGGAGCACAAGAAAAAATGGGAAATATGTCTGACTGCTGCAGAGAGGCCTTGGAGATGATCCCTTGAAAGCACTAGAATGCCCGGCTGCTTTAAAAAGGCGTTATTTGCCTTGGCTTCTCTAATAAGTTTTGTGTCTTTTATCTTAATTGTTGTTGCAATGGGGACCCCAAAGTGGATGACAGGAAAGATTCTTTGCAAAACAGGAGCTGATTTGGTCAATGCCACAGATCCAGAGCTGGTCAAGTTCATTGGAGAAATTTACTATGGACTCTTTCGGGGCGGCAAAATACGCCAGTGTGGGTTGGGCGGGAGGCGTTCCAAATTCACAAGTAAGTACAATTTTGGTTGAATCTTTTGTCTAATGTCTAGTTCAAATATAGCACTCTATTCTTTTTGCTTACAGACCTTGTAGAATGCAAATTGTTATTATTAAATAAATTTGTGGCTGACTTGTGGTCATTATGGTTTGATGTCTGAGTGTAAATATAAAATCCCTATCATTTCAAGCACACTTTTTGCTCCCAGTTACGTTCTGTAATCCTGGAATCAAGATAGGGAAAAAAATCCCTAAGGCTAGATGGAGAGTTTCCTTTTAGTCTCATGAAGGGAGTGAAAGGCATCTGGAGATGACCCTGTAAATCACACTTTCCCCTTGATTGACTCTTTCCATGCCAAGTGTTTCTCTGCCATCAGTCTGTCCTTACTTTCTCTGTTGAACTTCTCTGAGGTTTTTTCCCTTTAGGAAGCAGAGATTTATTTAGCTGGCCACATCACTGTATTTCTCTAGCTGTCCTAATGCAAATGTCTGCCATAGCAGATACTGCTAAGTTTATTAACATGTTGAAGAAATTTTTACCTTCTTTTCTGCTAACTTTGGAGAGAAAAAAAAATGCTGAACTCTTAAAAAATGTAGAAACTCATATAAATTTATTGCTTTTAACATAGAAGATTTTCTTGAGGTCTCAAAAGCACTCAGCTGTACTCTGGATGATTTCCAAACTTCACTCATTCTGTGCCGTAGAGACAATGATAATTTGCATTGAAGAGTTTTAGTTCAGTGTGCAGATTGACTGCAACTTAAACCAATACGAGTTGAAGCTGCTGCAGTCTCACCCTCTCCCTAGCCCACAGCAGTGCTATCCTGCCCTATCTTTTGCAATGTCTCTGGTAGTTATGGTGGTGTAGTTCAGAAGTTAAGGTGGTCAAAAAAATTAACCTACCAAAAAATAGTCCAAAAAATAGACTACACGACTGCACAAGCACTTCTATAAAAACTTGAAGGCAGGCAGGACTGTGGGACTTCAGAAGGAATGGAGAAAAGAACCAGAGCAACCTCTGCTTAGATCAGCATGACCAGTTGTTAAGATGGATAAATTTGGACTTGCTGCTTTTGCAATAACCAAGTTCTTGCTCAAGCTCTGACTGCAGCTGCAACTTCATGACATGGATATAGCAGTCATGGTCATCCAGTCTCAGTTCTCTCATCCTATCCTGTCAGAGAGAATAAGGAAAAAAGTAGCCAATCTCCTTTAAATCTCTGTACAACCTTCTGGATTCTTTAATAAACTTTCTGATTTTTTACTCTGTAACCTGAGACGAAGGCCTAAGGTTCCACCATCACTCTAGACTACATCGATTCATATTTGGAGTACATGATCTTATACTCCTTAATAAAGCTGTCACTGAAGCTAGTAAGAATTTTCCCTGTTAGAACTCTAAAATTGGGTCATTAAGTGCAATGGGTACAAATATGCATTTAGGTCAACAAGTAGCCCAGAGATTTTCCCTTTTAAATATTCTAATAACTATCAGGTTTGATATTTTCACAGTACTGGTTTCAAACAACAGTACACAAAGCTGTTAAATGCTTTTGCACAAGGGTGAGCAGAACTTGCTCTGGGGGTTCTGAGTTTGACTTTTTTCGCTTTGAATATCCCCCTTAATCTACAAGCATTCTGAATTTACTGGGGAGCAAGAACTGTGAGACTTTTCTTGGGGAATGAGTTAACATAAATGGACATTACATAGAGCAAAACAAGGCTAGCACCTCAAACACTGCAGTACTGCAGTAGCTCTGACACTTTGGAATTTGCAATAATTTACTGTTACTAGTACAATGCCTTTCACTGTGTTAGCTAGAGTAGGCTTATGGCTGGCACACTCTTTTAGCTGGGACAGTGACAGCATGACTCAACTGCTGTAACAGGTATCCAGTACTATTTTGTACTCCTCAAGGTGTATCATCTGGTCTCCAGCTCTACTTCTGGAGGTGTCCCATACATAATGCAGCATGTATGTTAGACACACGTGGTTGTTATGATAGTCCTAAGGCATCTAAGTTGGCATAAAATGCTTATGTTTTGACAGCTGAATCAAGCCCTGAGAATGAGCTGGGGAAGCCAGGCATTTTGCCTGTGCATGGCAAACGCTGCTGGAATGTGTCAGGAGCCTCCATGGCAATACCCTTCCTGAGAATTCTTATTTCTGCATACTAAGCCAGACTCCCTGGTCAGGTCTTTGGGATTTGGCTGAGAGCCTCAGAAAAGAGACCAAATAATCCTTACAATTACTCCAAAATCTCTGCTGGTTTGTAGGAAGGCTTAATTCTATGTGCCTTGTTGTTACACCGCCAGTTATTTTCCAGTCAGGAAGCTAGTTTTTGGCTTCCCATTTTTCATATGTACTTCTGATTCTCATTTATTTCCCTCCTTTCTTCTTGTTGGAGTCTCTTCTGTAGCTCATATGTATACCAGGCCCACCTACGGCCCCAGAATGAGCTACTGAAGAGGTAGAACTGTTGAATTTTTGTATGGAATTTGTACAGTATGAATTTTTCTACATAATCTACTAGAATTCTGTCATGTCATGACCAGATTGTATGCCTGACACTCACTGTTACATCTACCAATTATTACTGCCTACTTTTTATGTGGCTTGTTTAGACTTTTTTTTTCAGTTATGAAGCACAGGAAGCAATCTCTTTATTGGTTTATAACACAATGTACCTTTTTAGTAATTAAGCAGTAAATTCTTCAAAACATGTGTGAGTGTGCACTGCTACACCACCTGAAGGTCTCTTCTTGATCACCTTGTATTTTAGGTTCCCTCTCGATCAGCCTCTCTCTTTTCTGTCAATCAGCGTGTCACCTACAATTTCCTACTCACATTTCTTCTGATTCTCTTACTAAAGGGCTGCAGGATAAACTAAATACTCAGGTGCACATTTCCCTGCTGCTGGCCAATCTGGCCCCCCAATTAAGTAAGTGAGTCTGTGAAGACAAAACCAAGAAAGTTATCACTCTTTAGATAGAGACAGATGAGTGACAGACTGCTGAGGGAGAGCTCATGCCTATAGCAGAATATGTGAGCACTTCACTGAAAGCCCATCTGACTTCAATACTTTACAAGCTTCCTACAGATGTAGCTAAAGCTCTGCCAGACATCCAGAAAGGCATAAAGGAGTCATAAACACTAGATGAGAAACCAAGAAGGGAATCGGAATCTTAAAGTGAAAACCTGTGGGATTAGAAGTGTGAAATTAGGGCAGATCTCACTTGAGCCGCAGTGAAGAAAGGGAGAGAGAGAAAGAACATGAGAAAATAAACACAGAAAGAAGTCATACTATTTAAGGCAGCAAGGGCCTGAACAAGGAAACTAGGACTGTCAGACTTCAAAGGGATAAGACTGAAAGCATGGGACAGCAATGGGAAGCTCAAAACCATGAGTTTGGTTTGAGGAACAGAGACAAAAAGGAGCAGATAATACAGTAGTGGTGATAAAGCCATTAACACAGCTAGATAAATAAACAGGACTTAAGCCTGAATCCTTATTCACAGACCCTATGTAAAGGATTATACCTGCAGCAGAATATCCCTGCTTTGTCTGATATACTGAAAAATAAAACATCATTAACTAAGATGTGTGTAACTAGCTGAATTGAACACCTCTGTAAAAAATATAAAGTAGTAAAATTCGAGTTTGAAGCACCAGCACAATGTGATGTTTACCATCATCAAGAAAAACTACATACTTAATATGTGATTCTTTTTTCTTGACAGTTTTCCCACACATGGTGAAAAAGCTGAATACAGGTTTGCATGTGATGATCATAATGTTCCTCTGTGTGGCCATTTGCTTTTCTCTGGTCAGTTTTGGATTCTGCATTCTTAATGCAATAAAAGTTCCTTACCGGGCTATTAATGGTCCAGCAGGAGTATGCCTTTGGAACTTCCTTGCAGGTAAAGTCATTTACCAGCACTTTTTACTACATTCATACAAAATGGTAAAAGTTCCTTCTCTTGCCTTATTAAATATCTCGTTTACTCGAATACTTGTAAATAAAATGAAGTTAACAGTGAATTCTCGTCTATCTAAACAGAACTGCCAGGTGGCATCTTCGTTTTTTGTGTCTAGTCAACATTTAACAGGAGCTATGAATGCCAGCCTTTAGGTTCCATGTCACTGATAAAAGGACTTTATTACAAACATTGGTGTCATGTTTGCCCATGCAATAAGATGTTTAAGCCATGCCTATGTCTATCCCTACTCTGTATATTGCTCACTGTGGTATTCAGTAAGTCTTTTGAAGCACAATCAAAATGTCTGTCTTGTTTTGATTATATAACAAGGGTGAATACTTCTTTCATTTTGTTGCAGGTGGATTTGTAGTACTTGCAGTCACCAGCTTTATGGCTGCTGTGAAACTTCATCACCTCACAGAAAGAATTGCCAATTTTCGGGAAAATGTTTTTCGATTTGTTATCTTAGAAGAACGCTTTGAAGACTGTTTTTGGATTTGTGTGGCAAGTGCCACAGCACACGCAGTGAATTTGCTGCTAATAGCCATCAGTGGGATTAATTTTCCTAAAATTAAGCCTAAAACAGAAGAAGTGAATGTTACAGCAGAAGATATCATGTACTAATAAATCTATACAAAACTACTTCAGTTAAGTGAACTGTTGTAAAAGAAACAGCTTCTTGGCTCTTCAGCCTTTGATTTGGATGGATGGTTTAGTTATCAACTTAGTAAAGATGTCAGTCTACAATACCAGCAATTAACATGTCTGTGAAAAAAGAAAAACACAAATACTATAAATATCATTATTCTCAAAACTGACTGCTATCTGCAGTAATTATATGCTCTTCCTCAGATTTTAGAAAATTCACACTTTTAAACCTTTAGAAAATTAAGGTAAAATATGATTTCATCAAAACCAAGTTTCTTCTTTGTTTAGAAGAAAATTTGTTATCACAAGTCTCTGAAAGGTTGTTTCAAAACAGAAAGAAGGGACATTTGCCAATTACTTTCACCTAATTATCTAGAAAATGCTGAGAAGGACGTATAAAATATATTTTATGATGTTATACCATATTGAAAAAGAAAACATCATCTGTGAGGCTAAAGCTAAAAGGCAGGACAGGCAAATATGCGTGAAATGTTTTTAAAACAGAAATTGTTCAACCCCACAAGGCAAAGAAGTGAGAAATGTAAAGTTTATGGGATGCCATTAGTTTCATGGCAGCTTTTGGAAGAAAAGTAAACGGGTTTTAAGTAATAGTGCTTTTAGATAACATAGAAAATAATGATCTGACAGATTAATTATCTTCAGAACCTTGTCAATTCTTAGGTTTGTCTGAAATCAGGTAAAAGTGATGTATGATGAAACAGTATTAAAATGAATAAAAATGGTTAAATAGATGGAAAAGTTACTTTCTTAGGAAGTACCATAATTTTGACAGGGATTCGACCAGTTCATGGGTTATGAGGAAAGAATATATTTGAGTAAAGAACACGCCATTAAGCATGGTTACAGTGGCCTCTACCGTCTTTGGTTTTGGCTCTTCAAGGCTAGCAGGATTATGAGTGAAGCAGAAATTTGTGAGGGTGCCTCTGCAATAGTCCCTAATAACCTGTCTTCTTCAAGACAGCATTACCCATGAGATTTTTAGGAGCACTGATTTATTTTTTTTAAAGTCACATAAAATTCAAGAGATAGATGGAAAGTTATGATAAGTCTAGGGCACTGTTACAATTTTAGCATAAAGGAGGCTCAATAAAGCAGAAAAAGTAATTCCTAGTTTACAACAGCTACTTACTTCACTGCTCTAATTTTACTGATGCTTTCATTCAGTCTATACCCTGGGCCACAACTCCAGGAAGATGGTACAATACCCAGTACATGGATAGGCAGCAGACAAACCCAGTCTACAAAGGTGCCTTGGACGGTAACAGCACAGTATTGCCCAGAAAACTGCCCACAGAGGCCTCCGGGGTACCACCACTTTCCTCTCCCAGAAAATTCTGAGTGGCTCTGAAACAGAAAAACTTAAGAGTGCAGCATAATTATGCAAGTAGAAAATGTAATACTTGTAATTTGTAATTGTTCTATGAACATATATGATTTAGAAGTAATTGTTTTACAGAAAGAATTGTATTGTGACATGTAACTTAATATTTACTAAATATAATTCTCTTTAAGAAGTGAAAAGGAAGCAGATCTTTAAATCCTCAAGTGATCGCTTCAGAAATGCTTTTCAGTAGTGTTAATATTGCATGTATTACAACATATTTTTCATCCTGATAATGAACTTCTTAATGCCCCCCAAACTCCCTCTAACACCCAGACTAGTTATTGAATAAGAGCCATGGAACTACTTAGGTGAGGACAAGATTAAAGATTTGTTGGAGTGGATTCCTAGGTAGGTCACGGTAGCCCTGAAAGAACCCATAGAGTACACTGTGTACATGAAGTCAAAAAGGAATGGCTGGGCTGATCAGCTTTGTAATTTCTTGGTTTGAATGAATTCAACAATGAGATATACTTCAAAAAGATTTCTCACAGCAGATATGAGGAAGTATGATTATGGGATACTGTAGCTGCACGAGCTGAATGACCGAATACCATTACCACCTAATGACTGTGTTGTAACTTACGAGAAGAAAGTATTTTCACTTCACTTCAGAGTGAGCAGAAGTATTGCCATGCATTAATTAAACTGAATGGAAGAGATGTAAGGCCAAACTAACCTTTCAGCTGCACAGATTGTCTCAGTTCAAGCTAAGACGCACTGAGAGGACAATGCATAGAATATTTGCTCTGGGAAATTTTGTTTGGGGAAAAAGGGTTAAATGCAATCATACATGTTTAAGATGTACAATTACAAAGCACACCTTGAGGTAACAATAGGTAAGTCTACCACTTAGACCTTTTCAGCTCTCCCTTGTACATCATAAACTACTCTCAAAAATGTTCAGCTTATATGTGTGATCTACTTTATTTACACACCTTTTAGTTACACTTCACATAGTGTATCTGATCATAGTCATGCTTGACATGTGGAAATTAATACTTTGGGGGCACTTCTTAATTTGGAAGAATTGAAATCTTGAATGAGAACACTTATGAGCCCAGAATTTCGAAGATATGATGGGTCCAATCCTATCTTTTCATAAAATTAAAGACAACTTCATTTACCCCAAAAATATCCACTTAATTTGTATGTGCAGAATAATATACAGAAGTGCTAAGTATGTAGAGAAACTATGGAGTCATCCTTCAACGGACTAAGAAACTGTTCATTGTATCCAAGAGCCTTGCCAAAATAAATGAAGTTAAAAACCTATTACCACCTCGCTTCTCTAAATGGTTTAATGTTAAAAACTGAAATTTTACAAGACAAATCAAATTGGATGCAATTTCCTCAATGATTGTTTCTGAGTGCCACTGTCCTTAACAAAACATGTTATTTCTCCCTGTACCACTTCATGGAAAAAGCTATTAGGTGAGAAGTTCAATGGACTTCTAGAGAACAGGCCCAGCTCCTTCTTCATCATGTTCTGCTGGTCTAACTGCATAACTCCAGTTACAAATGTATGGAAAAGCAAACATTGTTATACGTAGTGTAGCAAGGTGTATGATTCATTCTCACATATAAAAATGAATTATTTATTATCTATTACTATTATGTTTCACACTTCTGCAGCGGGGAAAGAAAGAAAGAAACAAAAAGAAATCTGGATCACCTGATGTTAAAGTCCAGTGCATGTTCATTGCCTTTCAGACTGACAATACAATAATGATCGGCAAACTCCAAACAGTTCTTTTCCATACAGTGCTTTTACTAGAGAAGCACAAATCAGCTTCTGACATTACAGTGATGACCGACCATTCCAGTGTAATTTTTCCCGATAAAATATAACCACAGTCATTTTTACTGTTTGTATTTTTATTTTATTTTCACTCACCACTCCTTTTTTTTTTCCCTTGTAATTTCAGTCTAGGATTGTACTGCTTTGTCTTAGAAAACAATGTGTGTTTGCAATAAAGCTTTATTTTTTCCTAAGTAATTTACATTTTAATCTTCAGTACACAAATTAAACGTGCAGTAAGAAGACCAGGGCTGATTTTTTTAACTCCGTGATAAACCCCAAAGAGAAGTGCGCATACCCATCTAGAGCATGCTATGAGAATGCGGATCACCTCCCGTACCCAAGCAGGAAACCCCAGCTCCCGCCACTCAGGGTACTAACTCGGGAAGCGCTCCCGCCTCCCGCCCTCAATCCCGGCCCTTCCCCGCCGCGGGCACCGCCCCGCGCGGCGCCGGCTGATGAGGCGCTGGGCGCGCCGGGGCCGGGCGGTGCTCCTGCCTTCCTGCTTACCTCTTTTCCTTTCCCTTTCTGCTCCCTGCCATGCTGCTGCCCTGCGTGCGGAGGGTGGCTGCGCGCTGCCTCAGCCGGGACCTGCCCCTGGCCTGCAGCTGCCCGGCGCAGGGTCCCGCTCCGCGGGGCTACAGCGGCGGGGCCGCCGGGAAGGTGAGGGGCTGAGCCGGGGCGGGAGGAGGCGGCGGTGGGAGCGGGTCCCTTCCTCCCGCTCGGTCCTGCGGCTCACGGCTGAGCGGGGTCGCTGTGCCCCCCGGAGCTGAGCCAGGAGGGGTGCGACTCCCTGTGCTCCTCCTGGGCGCACCTGGATGGAGATCTGCCTTGGGGGGAGCGGGGCGGAGAAACCCTTTTGCACTTAAAATTACCGATTAGAAGAGGTTTTGTCTTTATTTATCTCTATGTGTTCGGAAAAATTATTATAACTTTAGTTATGTTGTATCTAGTTTCTTTTTCACGCTTGAAAGTAGTTGTAGTAGTTGATCCTGGTTTGCCAGGTGTTGCTCTGTGCATCGTGTTAGATAAATAGATAACATGAGATAAATATGTGCAGAAGTAGCAATGGTTTGAACAGTGTGCTTGCTGTCTCTGATGGGTCTCCAAATTTCGTGTTGTTTACATTAATGTGTGTCCTTTTCTAGGGTCTCGTTCTGGGAGTCTACTCAAGTGAAAAGGATGATGGTGCTGCCCAATTCACTAGTGCAGGAGATGCTTTTGATAGACTTGTATCTGGAAAGCTGAGAGAACTTCTGTCCCTGTAAGTGTGTGATAAGCTTCTGAAATGGATTAAAGTACTTACAAACACCAATGGGAATGATCTTTTTTTTTTTCGTTATTAGTGTTTGTGTCCGTATAACTGTCAGGCTGATATTTGCTTCTACCAGGCCAAACAGTTTGGAGGGGAATTCCCATGATAAAACTAAGCACTGAGGAAACGTGCAAGATGTTTCAGGGGACCTGTCCTCTGTAGGGACCTGACTGTGAATGAGCACTGAGCCAAGCATCCCATTTGTGTGGCATACTGTGTGGTTGTGGAGTGAATGTAGTACCATAAGATTTATCGCCAGTAAGGACTTTTGTATTGAGGGAATCTTTTTGTTTCGTAGATGTGGGCCACCTTTGAAAAAAGGCAAAACACGCATATTTCATGGTTTGCATCAGGTATGAACTTAGCATTTTTGTGTGCTAGTCGATTAATGTGTGAAGTTTGCCCTTACATCTAATTTTAAGCTAAATTCACTGCTGTGCTTTTATAAATGGCCTGCTCTTCTTCCCCCCTCTTGCCTCTCTCAACGAAAATGTAGTTCTTATTGAAGCCTCCTGTTCTGCACTACCCATGTTTGCATGGCCTTTTGCAAAGTCCTGTACTCCCTCTGGTGTGTTGCAAATTGAGAGGATGTAAATGACTCTGCTCCAAAGGTGCTCTACTCTGAATAACTGCTTACTGAATGAGCTGAAACACAGCAGTTTTGGATCTGACTTCTACAGGCTCCCCAGGGAAGTAGTCACAGAATCAAGCCTGCCAGAGTTCAAGGAGCATTTGGACAGTGTTCTCAGGCACATCATGTGATTCTTGAGATGTCCTGTGTAGGGTCAGGATTTGGACTCAATGATCCTTGTGGGTCCCTTCCAACTCAGGATATTCTATGATTCTACTGTGCTTCCTGCATCCAGGAGGAGTGAGTGCCTGAAGGTGTACAAATAGGTGCAAAGACCTTCCATACATGACAGTTCTAACTCAAGATAGTCCCATCATAAGCTTTCATTGGAGGTGTCAAAGTTGTGTGCTTGAAACCTCTGAAAACAAGACATGGGAGTGTTCTTCAAGCAGGACTTTGTCTGCACAGACATAGTAGATCACAGAGGTATGAGACAGGGAGTCATCTGCTCAGAATCAGGCTTTTGGTGCCATTTGAGAAGCCCTAATACATCTACTGCATGCATGTGAAGCTGGCCAATATGATACTATTTGTGCCTTTTTAGAGTAGTAGCTAGGCCTAGGCAGGCATGTAATGACACAGTATGTCCCTATCTAAGTACCTGAATCTTACATTAGGGCTACTTAAATAACCTTAAATAAATTCATTTGTAGGGAGTATTACTTACCATGTATAAATTCCTGTGCGGACACCCCATGCAGCTGACACTGAACTCAGTAAAAAGGCTCTCAGAAATTTCATGGACGTTTAGTGAGTGCACTAAGGATCCCATTATCCCTGTTCTGCATACTGGATAGGCTCTGAAGTGGGTAGTGAATCTGCAAAAGACAGGAGAATTTGGCCTTACACACTCTTCTAAGTGTGTTGTAAAATAGTGGTAACTAAAACAATGTTAACTGGAATCGCTGACCTTCTGGAAAGCTAACACGAGTTTCAGCATCTTGTGGACTAAAAGATTTTACTATTGTGTAGTAGTTTGAAAGCTGATTGTTAGAGGCTGATAGAGATGGAAGGGAAAAATTAACTTCATTTCTCTTCAGAGCTGTGGAAATATATATATATATATGTTCATATATAAAACTTTTTATACAAATTTGACTTCCTTCTTATAAGGCTCCTTTTCTCTTTGCTACTTCTTCCTTTTTGCCTTGCACTAGCAGCTTATAAGGCAAGCATTTAGTCTTCTGTGCTACATTGTTTTCCTGAGTTCCAGAGAGGTGTACCTCTGTGCAGCTTTGGTTTGCTACCTGTCAAATCATGCCAGCACAGCTCCTGAGATGAGCTAACAGACTCAGCTTTCAAAGTGGTTTTATTTCCTTGAACCAGTACTATGCCAGAAAGGCTACAATTCTCCAGCTCAGTTCTGGCCTTTGTTGCAGCTGGAAAGCTGGATCTGCTTTCCAAGGACTCTTAGGCTTGCTTACTTTTATGAGTACCAAATTTACTACATGTTGAGCATAAAGCCCAGTCTGCTGCAATGCACATAATTATTAACTGGATAACAGAGTAACTGGCTGCATGCCTGTGGAAAATGATTGGGAGCACAGGACAGTGGCACCATACGGGCACTCTAAATGAAATGTACCTACTGTAGAAAAAGTACTGAATGTATTTTAATGCTGTGCTTGGTTTGATTTGGAAAGTAAAGTCTTTATAACAACTGTGCTGTAACAATGAGGAAAGCAAATCTGTTTGTGTGTTGGCTTCATCTAGGACTTTCCAAGTGTGGTGGTAGTTGGCTTGGGTAAGAAGAATGCTGGAGTAAATGACCAAGAAAACTGGAATGAAGGCAAAGAAAATATTCGTGCCGCTGTTGCAGGTTAACTATTAAATTTTCTGAAGCATTTTGTCTATAAAACAATTGCAGTGGTGCAGCATGCTCCATTTTTGAAAAGCCAGTCTAGATATGCCTTTGTTTTGAACTGCACAACTTACTGCCTCGTTTGGTAAATGCATTTACTTGTCACTGATATTCATGTAAATTTTCCCTTAGTGAGCAAAGAATTATGGCGCATGTAAATCAAATCTGCAGACAGGTAACTGCAGTTATTTGTATCAAATAACTTTTCTAAACAGTGTGATACTGAAAAGGCACTTGTCTAATTACTACTTTGAAGCCTGAGAGCATCACCGATTCACTTTGTGCTCACTCTATACTTAAATATGCACATACATTTACTTCTGCTGCTTAGTCCATAACTAAGATATTTGTGTTTTAAGCTAATATCTTTCACAACATCAGCAGTATGGTTCAGTATGTTATCTGTCATAGGCAGAGGAGGCCTTTATTTTAATCAAGGATGACTGCTGCATCTAAGTGTGTATAAAACAAGAATAAAAAGAGTTCTTACTACAGAGTTTATAATCTCTGACTGGATGAAAGCTTTATGTCCAAATCACTAGCCTGTAGCTGCCAAAAGACTGTTAAATTATTTGGGTACAAAACAGAATTTATGGAATTTGTTTGTTTATAAAAATGTGTGTAAACTCATCTGGAAGGAAGAGTAGTTATATTCTTGGCAAAAATAGAAGTTATGGCAAATTTCTGCTACTAGGTAGTCATAATTCATAGTACTTCAGAATGATAGAGCTTTGCTTTGCTATAGAATGAACTGTGAACAACTGTGAACTTTCTTTTTTATTCTTGTGAAATGCTTGAATCATTATAATTCATCAGGTGATATTTTTAGTCATATTTGTCAGTATATGTCATTAGCATTTTCAATTATTCTACTGCACAATCTCTTTAATTGACTGACTGACAAACTCAGATACCTTGAGTTAAAATTATTTTTTTCCTTGCAATGTCATAATGATTATCTCGGACACCTGTTTTGCTGTTCTGTGCAATACTTGGACTACTAGTTCTGTAATGTATTTTTCAGTTGGCTGTAGGCAGATCCAAGACCTGGAGATCCCTTGTGTCGAAGTGGACCCCTGTGGAGATGCACAATCGGCTGCAGAAGGTGCTGTCCTTGGATTGCATGAATATAATGAGCTGAAGCAAAAAAAGAAACCTATAGTTACTCCTCAGCTTCATGGAAGGTGATGGCAAAGGAAAGCTTGCCTATTTATTTATCTGTTTATTTGTTTATTTATAAAACTGTATGCATGGCATTCTTGTGCAGGAGAAAAACAAAACTGAAAGAATAAGACCAGCAACAGTTTCCCTTTTAACTCCTCCTACTCATTTGAGTTGCCTGAAGTATTTAGCATCTCAAGTATATTTATAGTATTTGTTCTGTGTTTTGTTAGTATGTCATGTTGCAAGGTTAAGGGTAAATAAATGCTGCTTCGTAGAAAAGAAGGCCCAGGATAAAAATAAAAGTAAAATATTACTCAAAGCATAGTTGTAACATACAAGGACTTTTGTTGGTACTCTGTGCCCAAATTGTGGAGCAGAGGTATTTTAAAGCCCATAAATGGATAAATCCTTTTGAGAGTCGGGAAATGCTAATTGACACCAGACCATGTTACGATGGATATTTTACATAGTTCATTTGTTATATTTCTATTCACAGACTACAATGTGAGAAGCTTGGACGCTTCTGGTCTCTAAACAGTCATCACTGTTACTTCATAGCAGAAAGTAGAATCAGAGCTTTTGGTTTTAGAACAGTTGTCAGGGTGGACTTTGGACATTCTGTATTGGATATTCTGTCATGCAGAGGAGAGGTATTTCCTATGTATACTTTAAACAGGAACAAGTCCTTCCTTATGAAAAAGTTAGTGAATTAAAATAAAAATGTCTTGATTTAAGGGTGTCTTGATAAGCTACACGCAACACTATTCCCATTTTGTAATACAGCAGATAGTTTGGTAGCCAATTATGTTTATATCAAAGAAACATTGCCTGAAAACATAGATGGGCCTATCACCACTTAAGACACTGGAAGTAATTTTTGTATGTAGTATTTTAGGTTGGAAAGGACTTCTGGAGGTCATCCAGTCCAGCTCCTACTCGAATTAGGGATAACCTGGACATTACATACAACTTTAAAGCTCAGTCAGGTTGATCAGGCTTTTGTTTACTCCGTATTTTATTATCTCCAGAGATGAAATTTCCACAACCTCACTAGGCCATCTGTTCTAGTGCTTAAATACACTCACGGTGATTTTTTTTCTTTATGTCCTGTTGCAGTTTTCCATGTTGAATCTAGAGACCACTGTCTGTTACTGTCTTAATGTGCAACTCTGAGATGTGTCTGTCTTCATCTTTTCTATGAATCCTATTTAAGATTATAGGAAAGACTGCAATTAGCTCTTTCCTGAATTTTTCTTCTTCAGGTGAAACAAACACAGTTCCCTTAGCTTCTCCTCATATGCCATGTGCTGCAGCTCCCTACCCTTTTCAGAGGCCCTCCTTTGCACTTTCTCCAGTTTATCAGTGTTGAGTTTGTATTCTGGAACTCAAAAGTGGACACAGCTGGATGCAGCCTCACATGCTAAGGAAGTAAATAATTATTTCCCTTAACATGCTGGCTCTGCTCTAATCCGCAGCATGTGGCTGGCCTTTTTTGCTGCAGTTATGCACTGCTTCTTCGTGTACAACTTGTCTACCAGGACCCCCAGGTTCTTTTCTGCAGTTTTGCTTTTGCTTAGTCAGTGTCCAGCCTGACTGTTGTGTAGAGCTGTCCTGTCCCAGGTACAGGACTTTACCCCAGTCTTTGTTAGACTTCTCAGTGTTCCCCTTGGGGCATTACTCCACCTAGTCATGGCCCCTGTGAATGGTGGTTTACCTTCCCCATTTCAGGTGCTCCCCATAATGCCATGTTTGCTGATGGTGTACCTGTTGAAGTCCCCTTGTTACCTTTCCCACTTCTTCCCAATTTGAGTTGCCAGCTGAGATTTGGCTTCTTAGTTCCATACCTCCATATCCAGGCAATACTTCCATATTCCTCCTGGTTTCCTCCATCACTGTCCTGCTCTTTTGAGAGGTGGAATCCAGCTGAATGTCCTGCTTTGTGATGTCCGTAAAGCAAGTCAGGTTTTCAGTTCTGTCTCAGTAAAATGAAAGGTTTTGTACTGATTGTCTTGCAAAGTAACCAGAGTGACTTCCCCATTTTCCTATACAGGCAACTTTGTGAATGTTTGCTCTGTCATTCGTTAGTGAAATGCCTTGAGTGTGCTGTGAAATGAGATCCAAATTCCACTCTTATTGCATAATCATATTTCAGTAAATGGAAACTAGAATTGGAGGCTTTATGTGGTAAATAAAAACTTTTAGGGCTGTTACAAATAATGTGATTACAAATTTTGAAAAGTGTGTTAATCTTCATACTTAAGGATTTCAGCCTATCTCTAAATACTGAGGATTAGGACAAGACCTAATGTATCAGAGATAATTTTGCATCTGTCTGCTCTAGGATTTTTCTACTTTTTTCTGAGGCATTTGGCACTGACTAGAACCACAGATGAGTTACTGGACTAGATGCACCTTGAATCTCATACTAAATTCCTTGTAATAAGATAACTATGATATTTTTAATTGCTCCAAATTAATGATACTGCATTTTCAGAAAGGAGAGAATATATGAATGCGGACAACATCTTACTTTTGCAAATGTGTATAATCCTGATTATTGTGTGTTGTTGTTTAGTGCTGAAAGTGAAGCCTGGCAAAAAGGTGTTATCTATGCTGAGGGTCAGAACCTTGCTCGGTACCTTATGGAGGCTCCAGCTAATTATATAACTCCAATCAAATTTGCTGAACATATTGAACAGAAGCTCAGAAGTTTCAGCAATGTGAAAGTCCATATAAGGTAAATTCCACTGAAATGACGCCTTTACAGGGTAGAGAACCATGACTGTAAGATGAGATACCTTCCAGGTTACTCAAGTCTGCAGTTGTCTCTCATTTTCCCTCTGCTACTTCAAATGACAAAAGGAGTGAGGGTTTGGGAAAAAGGCATGAGGGTGCTCAGACTGCAGTCTACTCTCAGGATTAGAAGGTGAGATGCTAGTTTGCAGAGGAAGCAATACTGTAATGCAGTAAAATGATTAACTGTCAATTATTCATGCAGTCAATTACTGCTTAATTAACACGTGTGCTGTGAAAGGCAGCCTGATAAAGATTCAGTGAATAGAGGGCAAATATTAGGTACCTTTTGTTTTCTTCCCAATTAGGTTTTAAACATACCTTTGCTTTTTTTTTTTGTGGCAATGAAACATCCTCTATTTATTGTTGCTACTGTTGGGGGTAAACATTTAAAAATGTTGAATTGGAGCCGTAAAAGCCCTTGCAATTGGATTTGCACAGCTAGTGCTTCTTGCCCCTAAATTTCTACTTTCTGCTCTTCAGTGGAAATGAAAGTGGTTGTGCAAGTCTTAGAGGCTGTTTTGTTGACGAGTGAAAGACTGAGGGAAATCAGCTTTGCCTATAGTTAACTGTGTTGCTAGTAGAAAGCTAAACTGTAACTGCCTTTGATACTGTTACTTCACATACTCTGGATTGCTTCCCAGGCAAGTGGAAGTTTAAAGTTTCTAGTGCAGCAGCTGTAGACAAACTGTTGTTCTGCTGTTTTGTTGTTTTGGCTGCTTTTTAAACAAGGCAAAACAAAGATCGAGGAGCAACTTTGAGGAAGTATTTTTCTGCCTCACACAAAAGGTAATAATAATTGGATTTAAATTACAGTTTCCAAAATAACTAACTAAAATGAAATGGTTTGTGTATGAACCTTCAAGATTTGTTATGTCTTAAAAACCTTGGTCAAAGTGTCCAACTACAGAAAAAAAAAATTAATATATATTTCTATTCCAGACCGGAGTCTTGGATAACAACAGAGCAGATGGGAGCATTCCTGAGTGTAGCTAAAGGTTCAACTGAACCTCCCATCTTTCTGGAGATTCACTATTTAGGGGCTGCTAATACAGATGACTCCCCATTGGTATTTGTAGGAAAAGGAGTTACGTTTGACAGGTATGTATGCTAATATTTTAATGACTAGAGGGAGGAAATGCTTTCCTACTATTCATGTTCAACGGGGAGATGCTTTTTCTTTGCTCAGCACATCTTCCAATGCCATTCCATTGAACTTGCCTCAGATAGTAGCTTGTGCTGCCTTTTCTGGGGATGAAACAAGATTGGTTGTACAAAGGAATTGTAGCAATTGATATACCATCATCTTGTAAGGGGAAAATGGAAATGCAGGGGAAAAAAACCCGAAGAACGTGCTATTTTTTGTTGTCCTGAGCAAATCTCTAGACACAGAATTTACATGTTTGGAATTGCAGTATGCTACTGGACATCTAGGTGATGCTTAAGGAAATAGGAAATAGTTCCTTATAACTGCTTTCCATGTCACATATTACTGAAGAATTTACTAGTCTATTCCCCTTCCATAGACTGATTTTACCAAATGCACTGTTTTGTCCTTGTTTTGTGCACTTCTGCTATTATGAAGACCATTGAGTTAGTCCACTGCAGGTTACCTGGATTTTTATAGTCTCCTAATTATGAGGAAATAACTCAGGGACATTGAAATGAAAACCCAGATACCTTGCTTTCAGTATGCTTACTAGGGTTGCAGGAGTATTTGAAAACACCAGGTCTAGCATTTACTGATACTTGGTGTTAAAACATACTGGTGGACAGAATATTATCAATATTATTATATCAATATGCAACATCAAACTCGTACACATTGGGTGACACTTGTGCTCTGTGTTCCAGTGGTGGCATCTCACTGAAGCCGTCATCGGGAATGGACGCCATGAGAGCAGATATGGGAGGGGCAGCAACTGTCTGTTCAGCCATTGTGACAGCAGCCACTTTAAATCTACCTCTAAACATAATTGGTAAGTGTGTTTGCCAGAGAACCCAAAAATCTTAATTTTACAACATTTTGTAATTTTCTAGTATCAGCAGTGGTGACGGCCTTGTGGAAACATCCTGGGCTCTTGCAGACCTACTTCTCTCATTCCCTTGCTCAGCCTCTTTTCCTTTTTTATTTGCATATCAAAAAATATATCTTTGCTTGAATCAAAAACTAGCTTTGCTTGAATAAAATATTGCAGCACTGAATTAAGATTTTGAAGGCAGGATTTTTAGACCTTAGGAGAGAAATGATTGTCAATAAACATGTTCTCAATGAGTTTTTCAAAATCTTGATCCTTCATTACAAAAAGGAATGTGGATGTCTGTATAAGCAATTAAAATTCAAAGGAGTTAGCTGAGTTACCTCCATGAGTGTTTGCCACAGTTGAACAGGAAGAGGGGTGAGCTCTTATTTTCTCAGGTGAATATCTCAGCAGAAAACTAAAACAAAAAAACCCAGTCTGCTGATACTGTTAAGTATGAGCAATGCTTATATTTTTTTCGGGAAAAAAGGCTTATTTTTTCTGCAGAGCTAAAATTAAATGAGCTTATTCAGGAATCGTGGCAAAACTAGGTGGTGATGACATGTAACCAGATCTGGGATAAGTTTTACGTTTGAAAAACTCGACTTTGATATTTTAGTTACTTCTATGTTTCAACCAGTAGAGGGCAGCGGTGCACACACACATCCTCGCGGTATTCCTCACTTGGAAGTGTGATGGGAAGGGCTGTCAGTGGAGCAGGTCTGTAGTAATTCCACTCGAGAGAGGTGGTCCACTTGTGGACCTTGTGGTGGAGTGCATTTCGTCCCATGATCCCATTTGCAGTTGGAGTTTTGACACTGACTCTCTTTTTTGCTGATCTCTGGTTGCTCTTGTTACAGTTGGAGTTACACGACAACTCCTTGGACCACTCTGGACATTACACAATGTTTATTTATAATGAGCAGAGCTTGAATGGCTCACAGTGTTAATTTGAGAAGTGCTAATTTTCATTTCAGAAAGAAATCCCTTTATGTGTGACCTATTATTTTTATGTGGGAGACATAAAATGATATTTATTGTTCCTCTAATGTCACTTGTCACAGCATAAAGTAGAAGTAAATTCTAGTGTTAAAATGGTGTAGGCAGGAGAGTGTGGTAGTGCATCATGCAGAGGAATTTTCCTGATTGAAAATTAGACCCCATTTGTCTTTCAGTAACCAGAAAAAACTTGGAGCATAGTTTTTGAGCATAAATTCAAGATAAGACTAGTATTGTTTTTTAAGGAGGTGTTTGGGATTTATCTGAGTGGGGTTTTTTCTACATCTTTTCTGAGAAGGAAACAAGTAATGTAGTTTTCTTTTTGTCTCTGAGGTTTGGCACCCCTCTGTGAAAATATGCCCAGTGGTAAGGCAAACAAGCCTGGGGATGTGGTTAGAGCCAAAAATGGAAAAACAATACAGGTATGCATGAGAAACTTGGATTTTGAATACTTTTAGTGAATTGGTTTAATCAACCAAGTTATATGCCTGCGATCAGACCACGTTTGAAAAAACCCTTTAAAAAGATAAGTAGTGCAAATGTACAGTTTTTAAAAAATGTAAGAAGCATGTTATTAACTAGAGATTGCTATCGTAGGATTCTTTCAAATATAAATTTAGATTGAAAAGATGAGACATGTTTTATAAATTGCTAGGAAAAGCTGCAAAGTAAGGTCATTTACTGAGCATGCTAGAAAATCTCGTTTTAGCACAAGGTTTTTACAATGCTTGTAAATATAGGCTCTCAGTTTAAATGAATAACATTAATTGCTTCCAGCAGACCCTTCAGGACAATTCCTTGCTATCTGTATAAGACATAAGATTATTAGTTTCCTGCTGATGTAACCAAGGTCTTTACACTGCCAAGCTGCTCTGTACATTCAGAACTCTGAGTCATAGGGGCTGTTGGTTCAACGGAGCTTACCCAAAATACATATTTCATATTTATTACCAACAGTTCCATACTCATCTAATAGATTAAATTGCACTGAAAGTCATTGTGCTGTAGATCACTGATTTAATTCAGAAATATTTCTTTCTGTCTGGTTTTCTGTGATTCTGCCCCTCCTGACTTGCTGAACCTTCCAGTTCTTTGAGGTTCGTCTCCCAAAACTGAGTTCAGTCACCCTCTGCTCTGAGGGAAAAAGACTGGGCATGTATTCCCCAACCAGGAAGAAATTTGCAAGAAAGTGGTAGTAGCTCAGAGCGCATCGTGTGATTAATCTTGCAGAATTCATCATGAAGTTTTCGTGAAAGGGGAAAGGAGCAAATTGATTATTTTTTTTAGAGGGAAGAAGTTATGAGATCGAAAGAGAAAGCAGTATAACAAGGAACTGTTTCCAGTCATGTCTTGGTGCTTTTTTGTGGTACCCTCTCCTCCTTTGTGGTTTTCATTGGCAATACCTCAGCCCCTGCGATTCCTGGGGCTTTGCTGGGTGTGCCAGCCTGTGTGTTCCACTGGGGTACCTCTCCAGTCTCCAGGCTCTTCTGAGGAGTCAGCAGCACAGAGGCCCAGCATACAGACCAGGTTGCAGTGCTGAAAGATGACTTGACCTCAGCTACAGATCTGCTTTTATTTTGTAAACATAACTGTATATCGACACTTTTTTTTTTTAGTGTAGTTTGAGTAAATTTTGATTACCTGAATTTCCTAGAGTCTGTATCCGCTATAGCTATTTAAGATAATATGTAAGAAATACATCAGTGAAAGGAATGTTTGCAGTAGTTTTTCTGTTTTTTATTAATTTTACCTCTGAAGGTAGATAACACAGATGCAGAAGGAAGATTGCTGTTAGCTGATGCTCTCTGTTACGCCCACAATTTTAACGCAAGGGCTATTGTGAATGCTGCAACTTTAACAGGTAAGCAGTTTCCCTTCCCTGCTCATTTTGCTATCAGTTCTTTGCTACGTATTAGGTGGGCTGTGGATTAGTTGCACTGTGTACATAAACCCAGCCTTAATTCAAAGGCAACTGAAATGATTTTACATGTTGCAGGACAACAGCGCTCACAGGTTGTGCTCTAACAACCTGTGCAACTGCACTGTGTCTCTGGGAGTGGGGAGGGGACTGGCATGGAGGGGATGTGCTCAGCAGTGTCTATGAAGTTGGGCTCAGCTGGGCCAGCCCAACTGGAACTAAAAGTGGGAAACCCTACACAGACTTTAATGTTTCTGCTCAATGTTTCCCTGTGCTTCCATTTCTGAGCTAAGCCCTCCCAGCTCCCAGGGCTGTGTGACGCAGAGACAGTGGCGTTGAGGAAGATCCTGCTTGGTCCACATGTCAGGGCCATGCTGGAGCCCAAACAGTCCAAATGGCTTCTCTGTGAGTGGCCTGCTGAGTGCCTGAGTTCTGACCTAGCCAGCACCAGTTCTGCCATTACGAGAGCTAGCTCAGCTCTCCGTGATGGTAGATAACAGGAGAGTTGCCATCTTCCCAAGAACATGTTTGACTGAAGTATCTCTTATTTTGTGTTCAGTTTGCATGCTTTTAGGCACTACGAAATATGTTTTGTTTCGTCTCTACAGTTGCATAATAGTGAAATTATAAATTTAAATTTTAAAAGAGCATTGTGTATGCATCTCATGCACACAGTAACAGGCTGTCATGGGTGAGGTGACTGTAGCTGAAATGAGAGCAAACACAGAAGAGTAGTTCAGATAGAAGTCCACTGTGTTACTTAATGAATATGCTAAGCAAAATAATTCTTTATATAAATTCTTTGCTAGTGCTTTAAATTATGTTCCATCAGTTCTGCCAGTTCAAATTCTGTGGAAAATTTCAGTAGATGGAAGGGAAACTAATTTTGTTGGCTTGTATAAAAGTATTCCTGTTTGGGATCCTTGTGCACCAAGCAGGAAGGAGGAGAGCTCCTGTAGAAATTTCTTTGACATATTTTGTTAAACTACTTTTTTTCTTTTTTTTTATCTCACTGAGGATTGAGTGTTGGTATTAGAGAAGCAGTTCTGTGGCATCAAATAGACAAATATGCATGTAATCCCTCAGTTTTACGCATGGTTTAGTACTTTGATAAGGATTATTTTAGTTTAAAGTAAATTCATACACACTGTGTAAAAATCTGTGCAAATGAAATTCACAAAGGGAAGGTATCAGCTCGAAAATTGTAAAGGTCTATAAACTGGAAAAAATCCACTCAGTTTCTAGATGGAAATAATATCTAGATTTTTTTTTAGAGGATACTGTTGTTTAAAACATTATCTTAGAAATATTGCTAAGAAACATCAAGCTGAAATAAAAAATGTAGTTTCATGAGAAACAAAATTTTTATGATTTCTTGTCCTGTGAGATTATATAAATGTTTTAAAAATGTTCAAACTTTTAAAAATATAAGTGTACTAAAATCTTTAGGTTTTGCAGTCTGATTAATTCCCATTACTGATAATGGGAACTGAAAAGGGGAAGTTCTGTGAGGAGTCAGGATACAGGGAATAACTCAGGTCCACCTTTGCCTTTGTCATATAAACTTGAAGGTATGTTTCTGTAGGTGCCATGGATGTTGCATTGGGATCTGCTGCGACTGGAGTGTTCACAAATTCATCTTGGCTTTGGACTCACCTCTATGAGGTAGGCCATCTCCATTGTTATTAAATCATAATAGTAATAATTCAGTGATATATGTTATTGAAAAGTTAGTACATTACTGAAAAACTTTATGCAAATCTAAAAGAGATATTATTACATTTTGAAATTTCGTAGGAATGGTGTCAGTACTGTATTTAACTGAAAATAATTAATTTTGACTATTAATTACTATCTCTTCAGTGAGGTGTGATATCATACACCAAACATCATGCACATCATCTCAAGGATCTGCATGTTCTGATAACTTACTGCATATGCATAAGCTCTGGACTACTGACAGTAATTAGTTCATGTTAAAAAGATAATTGATCTTGCTTAACAACACTGAGACAGAAATTCAAAGAGGCCTTGTGGGTAACTGAAGTGTGATGGATCAAGGAAGCCTCTGAGGGGAACGATTTGTGTTGTCAGGAAAAAGAAAAAACAGATAAAAAAATGTGGTCTTTTGATGTCACCTTTTGACTGACACTAGATTACCTAAAAAGTAAGACTTCCTGTTTTGTTTTACAGTGTATTCCCAAATACCTAATATTATATTGGACTGAAGATTTTTAGACTGGTCAAACCTAAGCAAAAAGAATTTTGCCCAAACTGTCACTGTTCCGTTTTCAGGCCAGCATTTTGACAGGAGACAGAGTTTGGAGAATGCCTCTTTTTGAACATTACACAAAACAAGTAACAGACTGTCCTCTTGCAGATGTGAGTAACATTGGAAAGTACAGCAGGTAAGGTGAACCAATATCTGTGTGCCCCTTTCTTTGAGTGTATTTATTTAATATGTGTGCTGTTGGAGTTGCTGTTAAAAACAATACATTTTTCTGCTTCCCACAGAGCTGGAGGAGCATGCACAGCTGCTGCATTCCTGAAGGAATTTGTGACTGCCTCTCACTGGGCTCATTTGGATATTGCTGGTGTGATGTCAAATAAAGATGAGGTGCCCTACCTTCGGAAGGGCATGGCAGGGCGGCCCACGAGAACCCTCGTAGAGTTTGCAGCTCGGTTAAGTCAAGACAGTCACAATGCCAAATAAAAATACTTGTTCTAAAATCATCCACTCTGCCTTAAGAAAAAAATCTTAAAAGGTACTATTCATAAATGAATGCCCCAAGCATATTTTCATTATGTTAATTAACTAAAAATACATTTTATAAATTATTACTTGGGTGAGATTATCTCAGCTTTGAGATTTGTCATCCCATGTTATGCATCTTAAAATAAAAAATACTCTGTTTGAACTATTGAGATATTTAATACCAAAACATGATCATGGAAAACATCAGGACTCCTACTTTATATGTAAAGTAAGCATAATTATTGTAAACAATAAATACCTTATTTGGATGCGGGTTTTGATTGAGAGAGAATGCACAATAGGAGATCATAGCTGTGCCTCAGTTTTGGGTAAACTCTGGGTGATGTGAAAGGTAACTCTGCAAAGTTGTTCATAAAAATGCCATTTTTCCTTAGAAAAATTAAACCTGCCCTTGGTGTATACTGAGGCAGAAATGATGCTGCATCAGACATTTTACACTGTTGCAATTAGCGTGATTAGCATGACTTCAGCGCAGAATTATATAGTTACACTCTTGCTGACATGTTTAGAACTATCTTGTAACTGTTTTTCAAAAAACTGATGAATGCAAGTTAGTGTTTCATGGGGGTTTTTTTGGGAACCTGCCCCCATCTCACATACTTTCTGTTACCCTATTGCTTCCCCCCTTTCCTGGTGTGAGACTGTTGGGCTCCCAGCAGGGACAGTATTCCCAGAATCAGTTCAAACATCAAACAGACTTGGCACATAAAGTGATGAGGCGATGTTTTCTTGACAATTTGGGGGATTCAGACCCAGAGGGTGGGAGGTTGTTTTGATTTAGGGTGTTTTTTCAGGTTTTCTTGTTAAATGGTGGTCTGTAACAAGTGATGGGGAACTGGTACTTAGCCAGGCTGGGGGGAGTGAAGCGTGGGCAGGGCAGAGACTGGAGGAGGGTCTTGCTGGGAAGGATGGCTTTGCTGTCTCTGCTCTCTGTTACTAGGAGGTCAAGTAGTATCCTGGGGTCTGCTGGGAAGAGTGTGGCCACCAGGTCAAGGGAGGTGATCTTCACTCTCAGCCCTAGTGAAGGCACATCTGGAGTATTGTCCAGTTCTGGGCTCCTCAGTACGAAAAAGACAAGGAGCTACTGGAGAGGGTCCAGCGGAGGCCACAAAGATGATGAATGGGTCTGGAGCATCTCTTATGAGGGGAGACTGTGGGAGCTGGGCCTGTTTAGCCTGGAGAAAAGACTGAGAGGGGATCTCATTAATGCATATAAACATCTCAAAAGCGGGTGCCAAGAGGATGGAGCCAGGCTCTTTCCAGTGGTACCTGGCAACAGGATGAGGAGTAATGGCCATAAACGAAAACACAAGAAGTGTTACCTCAACAGGAGGAAGAACTTCTTTACACTGAGAGTGGCAGGGCACTGGAACAGGCTGCCCAGGGAGGTTGTGGAGTCTCCCTCGCTGGAGACATTCGAAACCGGCCTGGACGCGTATTGTGTCACCTGCTCTAGGTGTCCCTTCCTTGGCAGAGGGCTTGGACTGAATGATCTCCAGAGGTCCCTTCCAACCCTGACGACTCTGCGATCAACACGAGCGGGTTCCACTCGGCCCCGCCGGGGCTGCCCCGGTGCCGGGTCGCTCCGCGGGCGGGGCAGGGCCGGGCCCGCCCCCGCCGCATGCGCCGCTGCCGCCATGGCGGGCGCGCTGGGCGGCATGTTCGGCTCACAGCCGCCGGGGCCGCCTCCGCCGCCGGGGCCGCCCGGCCCGCCTGGCCTCATCCCGCCGCCCGCGGGGCCGCGCAACCCCAACAACACGCTGGTGGACGAGCTGGAAGCGTCCTTCGAGGTGAGCGGGGGGAGC
This sequence comes from Chiroxiphia lanceolata, assembly GCF_009829145.1. Taxonomy (NCBI): domain Eukaryota; kingdom Metazoa; phylum Chordata; class Aves; order Passeriformes; family Pipridae; genus Chiroxiphia; species Chiroxiphia lanceolata. The sequence goes on from NC_045640.1 coordinate 16,846,053, forward strand.
CGCGGGCGGGGGGAGCCTTGGGCGGGCGGGCGCTGCCCTCCCGGCGCCGCCCCCCCTGCAGGCGCTGAGCACGGTGCTTCCCTGTCCCGCAGGCCTGCTTCGCCTCGCTGGTGAGCCAGGACTACGTGAACGGCACGGACCAGGAGGAGATCCGCACCGGTGAGCCCCGGGGGGGGGGAGCTGAGGATCGCCCCTTCCCCGGTAGAACGCTGCTCACAGCAGTGGGAGGAAAGGAACCCACCGGGAAGGGAAGGAGCGGGGTCTGGTGGGGAGGTCCGAGTGCCGCCTGGCTCTGGGAGTCGTGTGGGATTAGACTGACGGACAGTGAAGTGCATGGTTCCAAATGCAGGGAGCTCGTGCCATGCATTGAGAAGCTGTATGGAGCAGGAATAGAAGATGGGAAGGGACGGCCCAGGCTGCTCCATAGCGGTGCTTTAAGGTTTGACTGACGCACCTTCGTGGAGGCGGAATAAATACTGGACTGGTGTGAACAGAGGTTGGAAAGTGGCCTTGACTGCTTGGAAGTGTGCTTTCTTGTCCCTGAAAATTTTTTGAAGCTTGACTCTCAAGTGCTGTTTCGAAAACGGCATAAATACTTCTGAAAACTCCTTTCTGGATGTTGGGTCATAATCGTATGCTGGGATAGAACAGCTTTCATTACTAAATCAGTAGCGTGTGATATAGGAATTCTTCTCAACATGCTCATATTTGAGAACCCTACATTGAGCTTGTTGCTTGAGCATGCAGAAATGTTTTCTTTTTCAACCAAGTTCCATGAATTATTTTATTATTCCTTGTTATTGTCAGACGTAATAAAACTTGGAAGTGTTGTTGTCTTGCAGCTTTAAAAGAAGTTCTGAAAGTTTGCAGAGCAGTGTCTTATATGGAGACTTAACGCACATCCTGGTTTTATAAATATGTCATTAATAAATATATTTTACAAATACATCATTTTAGATATTGTGAAGATTTTCTTTCTAGTAAGTACTGTGAAAAGTGTTTTTAATAGCATGCAGACCACTACTATTATCAGCCTGATGTCTTATTTTTTTTGAATCTGTTCTTTCTATTTTGCTATATATGTTTAGGTGTCGATCAGTGTATCCAAAAGTTTCTGGATGTTGCAAGACAAACTGAATGCTTTTTTCTACAAAAAAGACTGCAGCTATCAGTCCAGAAACCAGAACAAGTAATTAAAGAGGTATGTTTAATTCAGCCTTGTGCTAGATGAGATAAACTGTGTACGTCAGTCACCTTGTTCACATTAATTTTGGGTTTTTCAACATGATGCTGTTTAAGTTGGTAGAACTTGACTTCTAATGTAACTCTCACTGTGATCCTGGAGAAGCTGGATGCCTGCTGCTCTGTGGAGTATTGGAACACAGCTGGTAGTTTCATTGGAAGAGACAAACCAGTTAGTCAGTTTTTGTTGGCAGTACTGATCTCTGAAATATGGAATTTAGGGGAATGGCACTAGTGTATTCACAGTACTCTCTCTCTGTTTCATTGGACACTTTTCCATTATTCCACTATAAGATCAGCTTGAAAACTCAAGCTAAAAAAAAATTACATGCTCTTTATGTGAGGTGGTTGCTCATATGAATACCATCTATTTACTAATACACTTTTTTTCATCCATAGGATGTTTCAGAATTAAGAAATGAATTGCAGAGAAAAGAAGCATTAATTCAGAAGCATTTGAGTAAACTACGACACTGGCAACAGGTCCTGGAAGACATCAGTGTACAGCACAAAAAGCCTGCAGAAATGCCTCAAGGTCCCTTAGCTTACCTGGAACAAGCCTCTGCGAATATTCCTGCTCCAATGAAGCAAACATAATCTTCAGTTTTACATAGCTCAGTATTTTCAACGGTGCAAAGCAGTGGTGTTCTTGCTTTGTATGCTTTTTGTATAATGTAATTTGTACTACAAATATAAATAGTTAAGACAAGCCAAATAAATTATCTTTTTTTTTTTTCCCAAAAGTATGGACTGGTTTTATATTTCAATGGAAAGTATTCAGAGTTGCTGTTCAGGATGCTTTCTGATAGACGTGTGTCTCCATTAGCATCCTGTTCCTTCTAGAGAGGGTGGCCCTAGTTTTCCTTCTGTCTTTGCTGGTATGATGAAAATACTTGCAAAGATTAGTGTTTGATTTTACTGGAAGATTTTAATGTTTTGTGATCCAGTAATTATCCACGAGGACCACTGTAGAAACACCCTTAGATTTGACTGTACTTTTTTGAAGTGAATTGTCGTTCTTCACCAGACTTTTGTTCACCTCACAGAAGGGGTCTTGGGATATACAAATTTGGTTATTATAGGATGATCTGCTCATAGATACCAAGGCACTCAGTGTTACTTACTGTATACTGTTTTATCTTCTTAATTACATATATAAAAAGTGTCTTTTTGTCAAATCTAATGCAAAAGTCACTTTCCAAATCAAGCAGTTCCTTTTGGAAAAAATACTAGATAGCAGGGATGAAAAGTATTAGCCTGTAGAAGCATTCTGCCCTTTTTGCTACCTTTTCACCACCAGTGAGGTGCAGCAGCTGTTTTGTATTTAATTATTTGCGTCTGTTGGAACAACTCTTGCTGGCTGTTGGAGAGAGGATGAGGTTAGGCTGGAGGTATACCTCGCTCATGGAAAATTTCTGTTAGCTGGGCCCTGCTGGTCAAAATTAAATGGGGATTCAAACCGTATAGCAGTTGAAGAGGAGCTATCCTACCTTAAACACCAGGCTGCTGGTTACATAGTTCCCTCCCTGCCTTTCACAGTTACTGATGAGTTAATTACCTGAGGGTTAATTTCTTTATAGGTGTCTTTCCTCCCAGCAATGAGTTAGCATGATCTGATAAATGTAGTCATTCCTCCACTTTACATTTAGGTGGGCATAAAAGGTACATGTGTGCAGTTCCCATCACTCTGGAACTCAGTGTATCAATCTGACTCACATTTCAGCATAACACAGCAGTCTTTTGTAAAACACAGAAATGGATCATTTACAAGCTTTAATGTTCATACTTACACATCATCCTACTTTATCAGGCTGATACATGTATTGAAATGCAATAGGAATATTGCAATACTGACTATACAAAACAGTTTATTAAGCAAACCTGAAACTATTTCTAAACCAGCCTCCTATAAACATGCTATTCTTGAAGGTATACTGCATGCTGTACAGCTTAAGATTAGTTTAACAAAAACCGTTAAAAACTTAAAAAAATCACATCATTATATGCATAACTTACTTTAAACAGCTGATGAATCAAATGTATAAATGTACAGAAGTAAGACCTTTCTTCAGCTGGTACCAGATTGATAGGATGTATCGGAGTCCAAATCGCATATTTAATGAAATGGTGGAGTGGTAGAGTCTCTTGATTATAAAAATTTTATAACAGTATTTTTGCTTTTTGTTCATTTTTTACAGAGGTTGTTAAAGAAATGCATTTTTTTGAAATCCATGCCTGTAACTCCAGAGTTAATAGATGTAAGAGAGTGCAGGTATTCCTAATCATTTACTTAGAAATTACTTTTTTTATTTTCTTTTCTTAAATCATATATTGGATTATCATTCCCTGAAAGAAAACAGGAATGGCTTTTCTAGTAATTCTGAGAAATATGGAAATAGTTTGCTTTAAAATGAAAAATACTTAGTAAACCATTCTTGATGCTGAGGGTCTTGTTTTTGGTCATCTTTGGTTTGTGGTGGTTCACTGCCATGTGCCCTGTACAAACAAATAAGCATTAGCATGACTTGCCTACTTACTTACAATCTCATTAATATGTAATACTTCTTTTCCCAGAAAAAATCCTGATCCTATGCATGGTGCTGTGCTCACATGAATGGATAAGGCCAAAAGGTGCCAGCTACAAAACACTAGTGGGATCTGTGCTAGTCAGGTAACTCAAACAGTTGCCTGTAACATGCAGAGCTAAACAGCTATGGAGAAATGTTTGAACATAATTCTTAACTTGACATTTTGAAAAATAAAAGGATGCTTCAAGGATAAGAAGTCTTGAAAATCAGAGAATGGCAGCTGCAATTCACTCTTCAAAATATGAAATATGACTTATGCATTAAAAATGTTGGGTAAAAGTTTTATTTGACACTGAAAGATTAATTTGAACATTAACTGGCATTTATAATCAACCCTATTACATTGTCTCTTTTCCATCATTCAGGATTTTTTTAACAAATGATAGCAAATAAGACTTGATTTAAGATTGACTGACCTAAAAGAGTTAAGTAAGTAGCAGCCAAGCTACCCTCAGTCTCCTTGTGCATTTGTTTCCCTTTAAAACAGAAATCTGATTTGCCTTGGCAGTCATCTGGCATGACACAGCACGTTTTTATCTTTTAGATGTGGGAATTGCCAAACTGGATCCAAACCTGAGTCCCAGGTTATTGTTTTTGTTGGCAGTCAGCACCATCTGCCCTTGAGTAAAGAACTCTAGCACATAATTTACAGGATAAATAATCTCCACCAGGAGATAGGTGAGAAGGCTGGATTTGGTCCTGAAATATAGTGGTAGGGTTTGTTTTTTGGTTTTGGTTTTGGGGTTTTTTTATATTTATCATTATAACTGTATGTTAGCTACATATATTTTTAAGTATTTCTTGAAGAGAGATTTTAGCTATGTTTATAAAATACCAAACGTTCAAATAACTCATAAATTTGAAGAATGCAAGCTCTTCAGAGAGAAAACATGAAACAAAGAAGTTTTTACTTAAGTGTCTGCTAATCAATTTTTAAGTCTCTAAACCCTTTGTGAAATGACTAGCCTAGATTCATTGAAATACAGCCTAAAATAAAAATATGTCATCTACATCTACCAAGTGCAAGGTGAAGAAACAAAAATAAGAGAGAAGACACATCCTTATCAGAACCACTGGTAAGGTAGATGCTCAAGGTTTTTAACAGCCATATTCACTATTAACTGCATTCTTAGTTAAGTACTTGCAAGTCTTCTTGGTTTTTAGCACCAAAAGGGGTTGCAAGTGTAAGCTCTGCTGGGCAGGGATTATAGCCTACACCTGCAGTAAAGTTCTGGTTCTGTCTGCAGAGAAATGAACACATGGAGTTCACTGCACTGCAGGAACCTCACATCATTGTGTATTTCCAAATGTATAATGTTTTTGATTTGCCTACAAGACTCTGAACATGAATTCATTTATTGTCTTACAAAATGGATAAATACCTTGTGGCAGCACTGCTGTCTGAGGACTGTGCTGATGGAGAGCCCACCCTGAGGCAGCCAGGACTCCGGTCTAAGCTTGTAGATTTTGTTATTTGAGGAGCACTTCTTTTTGATCTCGAGTCACAGCTCAAAAAGCTCTTTGCGTAGGAAGCTAAATTCGGAACACTGACAACACGACTGGGCACCTCAAGTGTTTTCTTCTGCTGCTTTTTATTGTAACAGAAAACTTCATTACATACACAGTTTTTTCAATTTATACTATAAAACCTCAACAATACCTCATTCCTAGATGTCTTGTGAGGAACCCCCAGATAGGAAGGGTCCCATCTTTTTCTGTAGGCATTTAGATTCTGATGGTATGCTGTGAGGATCCATGGATTTGGTCCCATCTAATTAAAACAATTTGTGTATTTGATCTTGGGGTTTTAGACACATCAAGGTGCTTTCCACCAACTTGACCTCCCCTCTTCTAATGGTTATTTATAGACAGTATCATGCAGAGGGGCTGGAATGGCAAAAAGCAAATACCGAGCAACCCAAACAGATTCATAATTTTCCTTAATGCATGCACTATCCCAATTAGCAACTCCCAAATCTGCAAACAATGGCTGTGCTTATTGCAGTGGAAGACTCATGCCTTTGGAGTTTTAGTGTTTTACATCTGCTTAAAAACCTGTATCTATGTTGCACATATACTTCTACTGAATTTATGTTATACTCAACACCTGACTAAGTTGGCTTACTGGAAAGAATTCTACTGAATAACATTATCATAAAAAATTAATAGCACTTTTACTGTCCTGATCACCTGTATGATTCAAATAGTAACAAAACTTCATGATTTGTGATTTTAATTGCATTGCCCATCTTACCTTGATGGAAGGAGTCAAGCCTGCTGTATTAGGGTTGAAAGAAAATGACCGATTCCTGGAGGATTCAGTGTTGGCTGAAAGTGAATGCTGACATTTTCTTCCTTCCTGAGGGGAAAGAAAGTTACATGTATAGAAACATGTATTTGTTGGAAGCCGGTAGGGAAACACGCATTTGTCAAAGTATTCCAGAACAGAAAGAAGCAACCAGTCTGAAGCAATGTGTGAAACACTGAATAGAGCCTTTCAATAGATTCCAAAGTACATAACTGCATATAAAAGGCATCTTACCACCAGCTGCTTGATGATTTCTTCTCTCTCACTTAATTTGTCTTGCAGACAGTTTACAAGGTGTGTATCTTCTGACCTGGACTCCCATTTTCTTGACTTTTCTTCTAATTCTTTAAGTCTGTACCAAAGAAAATGCAGACTGGAAAAAAACTTCCTCAGATCAGGTTCAAGAGATATCTGGGCTGTACTCTGCCCTAAATTCCAAACCTAAAATACAGGGGCATAATCAGGCCTTTCTGATAAAACATCCTTTTTTTTAAAAATGGGCATCTATACATGGTTTACATAGAAGGATAGAATCTTGTGGAGTTCCAAAATAAATTGCCACCAGGGTTAATCCACAACACCTGTCCGCATAAAATCCAGCCCCTGGTGTAAAATAAGAAGCTTGCACATCGCATGGCTAGTCTAGTTTCCTAAAGAAAAAAATCTGCATCACAGTATCTATACGTACCTGTATTAATCTATTTGTTCTCTTTTCTGAGCCAATAACTTTAGAATCCTCAGAAATACTCAATTCCTATAACGTTCATGAAGAGAAGCTTGGATATACATGCTGCTTTAATGAACTCTCTAAGTCAAAACCTGTAGTCTGAGTTCAGCTTTTTAAATTCCTTAATCAGGGGAAAAGATTCAAATGCGAATTACATATTCTTAGATATGGTGTGGAAACACACATTTGATTGACTCATGAGAACACAAATCATTCTTTCAATCAGCCAAGTGCATGAATTTTGCTGTTTGAGAAACTGAGTGCTATGAAGTTCACCTGCCATAACCAGGACACATACTGAGCAATGTATTACAGAATACAAACCACCTTTTTCTTGTTGGGTTTTTTTGTGTGTTTGGGTAAATATTTTTCAGAGGACCACCCCCCAGCCTTATCATCTCAGAGTTTAAATAAAATGATAAATCTTAACATCTGAAAGGTTTGAGGCCTGCTTACATGCAAGGTCTCTCTTCTGGTCCTCTGCTGCACAGTTGAGATAAGGGAAAAGGATATATAATCAAAGGGGATAATTCTAAGTGGCCTCTCCTGTACAATCTGAAGCACCACAACTTAACTCCACAGGGGGCTGCAAAGTGCATTTATTTACATGAGTTAGTGGAGGCTGTCCTGGGAAATTTTCAATGGAGTAAGAATGATCAAGAGCTTCTTAACCTCAAAGATGCTGAACAAAATTAAGTACAAGATCATGGATCAAGGCCTCTGGTATTATCTGTGACAAAGATTATTTTACACTTCATAAAATTGCTAGATACTACATGCAAGTTTTAATTTAGCATTGTAAAACTTTATGTATAGTGCTTTAGATTAACCAATATTCAGAATTTATTATAATGTCTTTGGGTCTTTCTGATTTGCAAAGGAAATACACTTGTATTTCAATCCTTACAATACTCTATGTATGATTAATACAAAAATTATACATACTAAGAACCATAAATTCAAACAGAACTCACTGCCAGTATGAGCCGCAGTTCATTTAAATTACTTACGCAGTTTCTAAGGAGAAAATCTTTGCTAGAAGATGTGCCTGAGTGCTGCTGAAATCAGATAATGTGTTTTCAATTTCCTTCCGGTGATCTTGTTTCAGTATGTCCAGTTCTTTTTTATGCTTGATACTGAGGTCTTCTACCAGTAGCCTTCCATTGGTATTAAAATATGTCGGAATTATCATGTTTCAATACTAGTTTATTTTCATTGATCAAAGCATGCAGTTTTGAGGTCTTTTATTGACTGCAAAGGTAGTTAACTGGGCACAAAGCTGGCTTCTCCCTACTGATTTGACTTTGACATTTTGGTAGCAATCTGAGCAGAACCATCCTAACACTGACGAAGAGGAAAATTTTTTGAAAAGTACATGACCTTCACCCTTCAGGAAATGGAATATTCCATATAATGATGCTCTTGATATTCTGTCTAGGGTTAGTTTGTGCGCTAATCTTAATAATAAAACATGACAATAAAATACCTCACTCCCATTAAGCAAAATTATGTTGAAATCTCTAGGATTTTAACATGAGGCTCTGATGATTTATTTTACCACATCATGGCATCAGAACATTTAATACTGCATACCATCATCCTAAAACTGTTTTAAAAAAAAAATAATTGAAAACTAAAAAATGCCTAACGTTTTTTCAAGCCTAACCAGAACATTGCTTTCTAATAACAACTCCAAAAGCAATAGACATCTTCTGAAGAACCATAGTTAGTTTTTGTATGCTAATGCTTTGTTAAACCTTGGAGAAACTTTTTCATTAACTCAATGGAGAGTCCATGATCTATGGTTTACTGATTAAAATAGAGATGCTCAGCAGATTAACAATTGTAATTTTCACAAAAGAGATTCAGTTTAAATTTTTTTTTCCCTTATTTTTTTAATGTACTCCCAAACCTGTTTCACTTGTTTCTGAAAGGCTTCAGGAAAGGCCAAAAGGCCCACAAAAGGTTTATGCCTTGAAATTAGAGCACAGCCATGCAAGTGACTGGCATAAGATAAGAAGCAGAAGAATAAGGGTAAAAAAGGGAGCAAAATCCCTGAAATAGATCTTTAGGGGTAGAATAAAAGTTCTCTTTCAGAATAGCCATTTTGGAAATTGTCCACTCTTCCCACAAAAATACCTTTGCTCTCATCCTAATCCTTGCAAAAGCTTGCCATACGGGAGGTGGAATTCACACAATTCAAGAGAATGGAAATGTGAATTATTACTTCCAGCAGATTACTGATTTCACTTACTTGGCAACAGTAGAACTAGTAATTTTAAATAATTTGTTAAAAAATCTGTCACATACAAATAACAAGCCACTATCGGCTTTAAAATCAGAAAAAACTATATGGCATAAGACAGGGTCAGTGTTGTTAAAGTAAAAATAGCACTTATTTATATGCAGTCACCAACTTAACTATTCCCTTACACAAAGTATTAGTCCTGCAAAAGCAAAACAAGAGCTGCAAGTTAATGTTCCGGGTCTTCCATGGGTTAATTTTAGAGCAGCCTATAGCAGGTGCCTGTGTCCATTTCAGCTCTCTAGTCCTACCCCCTGTTATCTGAAGGACTTCTGCTTACATAATTTCCATTAATGCTTCCTTCTCAAATGCTTACTGTAGTAGAGCTACACCATTAATTCCCTGTAAAGCAAATCCTCCAGCCGTAGCATCTGAGGCCCTTTAGACCTCATCACTGACATGTGAATAATTCTTCTCTTCATGAACAGAGGCTCTAAATTCCTTCAAGGTAGCTGGAGGGCACTGACGAAACTCTCTGGTTTGCAATTCTTTCTGTTGATCTTGCTTCAAAAGCTTGAAATGAAATTCACTTTGAAGTAACTCTCAAAAGAGTGCAAGGGCAAAAAAAAAAGTTTCTCATTCTTTGAATATCTGCTGACTGGTAGACAGGAATGGAATTACTCTGACCACTCTTGACAGTCTGCAGAGAGACATTCTGTCCACTGAGTGCTTTTCCCCAGACTATATGGGCCATAATTTTAAAGATTCTTTTAAGGGCATACTTTTCAGAAATCCTTTTATATATACAACTTATGCAGTTAGGAGCATACATTCTACATCATTGCAAATACGAATTGAAAGGTACCCACACACCAGATCCCTCTGCCAAGAGAATGTGTTAAGTATGTTCATCCAGAAATTTCCAATTATTCAAAACCATAAAAATGCAGTGGGCAGTGAACTCAGTCTTGTCTCCCATGTAAACTGCACCAGGGCAGGTATAGGTTGGACATTAGGAAGAACTTCTTCACAGAAAGGGTGATTAGACGTTGGAATGGACTGTCCAGGGAGGTGGGGGAGTCACCACCCCTGGCGGCACTTAGTGTCATGGTCTAGTTGACAAGTTTGGACTCAATGATCTCAGAGGTCTTTTCTAACCTAATTGATTCTGTGATTCTGCACTTTTTCTGTACATAAATGGGAGGACTGCTTTTACTGCAATGCACCATGTGTGCCGAGCCTGTGGCTACACTAAGAAGATGTGGTCCACCTTCTACAAGACTACAAGTCATCTTGCCCCTCCTGTGCCCTGACAACATCTCACAGCTCCAGGCTTCCATCAACCCAGAGATGCTGTCAGTGTCCACTGTCACTGCCCTTACTCCCTCAGTGCAAAGCTGACTGCTACAACCAAAGCAAACTCTCATGGAGTATATACAGCATTCCCAAGTGTCCCCTTTGGAGTTAACATTGGTTTCAGCTACAGAGAGTATGTATAAAAACTTGATATTTATTCTCAGAGACTTCTCTATTTTTTTAATAGTTCTTGGGTGAGTTTAGGATTTGTTTATGTCTTCCAGTGCCTTTCTAAGGCTGACATTATGTAGATTTTCTCAGGTTGCTCCTTTGGGGATAGACATATTTTTCTAAGACATATAATGAGCAATTAGTTCAAATGCTTCTATTATGGCTGGAGGGAAATGTGAAATGAACTACTGCTTTTACAACACTCCTAGCCTCTAAAATTAGTACTTTAGAAAGGAAAGATTCTGACATGCATTGCACTTAGAACACCTCTGATGCTGACATTATTATTGAATCTCTAGATAGCACTGTGAAGTTTGAATTTAAGGCAAACCTTCTGTGCTGTTTATCTCTATCCTGAAGCTGTGCAGCTTCTTGCTTCTGCGACTCCAGCTCAGCACTGAGTAGCTCCATTGTGTCCTTCAAAAGTAAATTCTCTTTCTTGAGTTCAGAAATTTCACTCTGACATTTTTCCAGTTCATCATGAAGAGATCTGATCTGGCTTTGGCTACTTCCTTCCTAAGAAAAAGGCCACATTTATTTATTCACAGACTCTTATTTTTTAATGTTAAGATCTTGCTAGAATTGTGTGCATTGAATTTTTGTGATTTATCAATTATATGTGCCATGCTGTGTGCAAGACAAAACCTGTGATCAAAACTTCTTGAATATATTTAGTCTCCATAGAATTTATTTTATTGTAACATTCATTTACTTCTGTTGTAGATTCTGATCTTTAAATGGAAAAAAAAGCCTACCCATAGGGGGAAAATTATAAACAATGCTATCATTTAAAGTGAGAAATAAGGGAAGGAAACACATTCAATTTCTGTAAGAGACTGCATACTTTTATTATCCCTAAAGAGAGAAATGTGATACTATTGCTTTTGCTAAACACAACATGGCAATGAAGTAGGAACTGGTCTCTTGCCTGTTGCTTCTTCAGTGTCCTCACACTCCTCAGCTCCATTTGTAGTTCTTCTATTTGTTTCTTGAGGTTAGTGCACGATGTTTGTTGCTCAGAGAGTTCCATCCTTAGAGATCCTAGTAACAATCAGACAGACAATCATTTGGGCAGTCAGAGGAGAGCTGGACGGGGAAGGTAGACACAGGCAATGAAGATGAAAACATCACTATATTACATTTTGCTTTGTTCCTCAACTCCTTCCCCATTAGGCATAATGGCCTTCTATTACTAGAGAGGTAACTCAGCTGAGCAATAGTAAGATGATATGGAGCTACAGTAACAATGATTCCATGTCAGAATCAGAGAGGTAATTCCGTGGCATTTGTATTGCAGACTACCACTGTAATTGCTTCTTCTCATCTTGAACTTTACTGGAGCACCCCTGAGCTTCCCTGTTAAGTCCACTGGTGTTTTATAGAGGATCATAAGACAGACTGAGGAGAGCTCTGGTTGTGTTAAAGAAGTAAAACACTTATGTAAGCTCATCTGTCATGTTCTGCAACTTTTGAGTATATTGGGTACAAGTTTTGGGATGGATCAAGTACAAGGAGAAAAGTTTTTCTCTCTCTCTGTTGTCTCCCTACAATTATTCTTGAAGAAGAACAGAACTGGTCTACTGAACACACAAACTTTAGAGAGCAAGAAATCTTTCTAGCAAACTTGAATTTCTAAAAAAAGCCAAACAAGCAAACAGTTTGTACTTAAAATACTTTCAAATTATTCTTAAATTAAAAAACCTTTTATAGATGAGCTTTAATAACATGAGATTAAACCTGGAGATATTACACATCTTCCTAATGCAGTGTTGTGTTTAGTTCTGAACAATTTAGGGCACTTTCGAAACTGACTAAACAATACATAGGGAACAACTGATCTCCACTGCTAAACTCAACAGAACAGACTTGAACAACATAGAATAATTCTTGTTATCATAGAAAAAAAAGAAGAGGAAATTCATACACACTAACTACATATTTCCAATTTAATATACCTGATAATGCATATTTGAATGTTGTACACCAGACCACGCTCTCAGCAACATTCTGCTGCTGACAGTTGAGGGCCAAGTTAACAAAGACTGTATTGCTGAAATTTCAGGGTATGAAAAAGGAGATTCACAAAGACCTGAGTTCCCAGAAGATGGGAAAGAAAATGAATAGGATGAAAGTCAGTGCTTCTCAGCATATATTTAATTAACCAGTAGGAGCTGTGCATGATATGAGACACTATACCTAGCAACAGGGTTTGCTGCTTCTGTATCTGCTCAAGTTCATCTCGTAATTCTTTCTTTGCTTTCTCTTCCAAGGTTTGTATTTCCAGCCTGTGAGACTGATGTTGGATCTTGAAAGTCTCATTAAATTCCTTTTTCAAACGTTCTTCTGCCTCCTGTAAGCAAAAGTCCCCCCCCCAAAACAAAGCAGTTGGAGCCTATTTATCAGCTTGTTGTTTTATTTGTAATGCCAGGATGAATCTGGCCTTCCACTGTACAACTTTTATCACCACTTTACAAGACAGTTTATCAATGAAAACATAAAAATGAGCCAAAGTTAAAATATAAGTCTTAATATGTACAAGATAAATTATCAAGATATCACCTCTTAGATTTGGTGTACATGATGAAATAATAACACTGACATCTTTGCACTATTTGACATTAGAAAGATGTTTTATTATCTAACATACAAAGCCCCCAGATTTGACCTGTTTGTCATTACTTATCACAGTGTATCAGATAAAGTCTTCTATCTTCCCTTGTATCATTCTTGGCTGAAACTTCCACTGTCATTAGAAGTACTGCTGTCACACTCTAAATGATGGTGGGAGTAGTTGCCCTGCAGTGGCTCTGAAAGCAAAATCCTGTCCTCAGTTTCATTCTTACCAACTTACTGCCTTCAGCTTGGTTTTGTTTAAACTGGAATTTTATTCTGAATATATAAACAAGATATTAAATTCTTCTTAAGAGTGGTTTTATTACCAATGTTTTATAAGGTTCTCTAAGCTGTGTGAATCAACAGGGACATCTGAACTCCATGTCACAATCACATTTACATTTTAAAATTGATTTTTTCTCAAACAGCAAAAGTCTTTAGAACATTAGTATATTGTATTAACATTTCGTCACTGAAATAAATCCACTCGAACCTTTAAAAGCTTTGGTTATCCACTTACTGAATTGATTGAAGGTATATAAGGCAATACACATCATTATACATATCTATTATGCTTTTGAAGTATTTATGTGTAAATTAATAATGGATGAAAAATAATAAAACTGAGTGCTATTATTAATATACTTAGGAATTCCTTTGTAGTTCTGAAGCAGCAGCACAGATAAAGGTGCTTGTATTCATTACAGCCTAACTGTAGAGTATTTTATTTCATGAAGCATTAATTCTCACTGTTGTCTAAGTAAAAAAGTTAAAATTCTTTAAAAAACCCCATACAAATAACCCAGTCTGATGATGATGAGGTTCCAAAATCACAGAATAATTCATTACGTGCAACAATGGTAACCCATCACTAAGCTGGAGATAACTGAGTTTTAATAATCAGCTGTCATTAAAATGGTTTATGCCATAAATATATATATATTTACATTAGTATGTAGTAAACTGACCTTTAGTTCCTGATTTTTGCTTTTCTCCAACATTTTTAAGACTTTTTGATGTGATGCCTCCAACTGCAGTTTAACATTTTGGTTTTCTTTAATGGTGTTTTGAAGATCCTGCAAAAGCTTCTCTTTTTCTTTGTTGGACTGCAGATTATGTTTCTTCAGTGACTCCTTGAAATTATTTGCTTGTTGGTCTAATATTTGCTTCAGCTGAGCTACCTTCCAGAAAAGTAAGTCAGCAGAGTTGGATTAATGGCTGCATTCACAACAGAGAGGAATTACGTAAAATTGAACATATTTTGTGAACTTGAACATGAAAACTGAACTTGAACAATGAAAACTTTACAAACATGAAAAAATAGAAAGATGCTCATTTTTGTGCAAGGAACTGTTTTTTCAGTGAAGAATAACAACCTTTTTGCATATACTGTCTGTTGTTTATCAAGTATTTTTTAAAGATTATTTCTTTTCAAATCACCTCCACTTCATACATGCAATCCATAGTTCAACTTGCACAATTATTATGTCACAAACTTGGAGGCAGGCCTAAGACTGTGCTTCTTGCTGTCCTGGAGATGGAACACTGCAGAATCCATTTACATAAAGCAGTAGATTAGAACCAATGGAAACAAGAATTCTGCACATCAAGCTTCAGATTTATCTCTTCTACTGTCTTAATTACTAAACACAGTAGATGTGTATAATGGCTGATGGAAAAGTAACAAAAAAATACCCATCTGTATGAATAAATTAGTGGGGCTTGTTTTGGTGGGGAAGGAGGGAGGAGTCTGTTGTCTTTTCTAGTAGGTAGGTTTTCTCAACTTTCAGCAAAAATTTGTATTTGAAATTCTGAAAAACTGCCTTCTGCATAGGAACATGCATACTTAATAAGGCCAATTAGTGGTTTTGCTGCTGTATCTGAGTTCCAAGTCAGAATACCCTTATGTCTCTTGCCTTTTCTTTTGGGGAACCTGTGAAAGAGGATGGCCTGTTTTTCATTTTTGTATACTTGTACTTTTCAGTCTTAATCAAAATTAGAAAGGAAGTAATTCGCATCCTTATGATTTCATGTGACTTAAAATGATTGAAATGATGTTACTCACATCTGCAATTTGGATACAATATGGATTATAACCTATGCCTGTGTCTTATTGTTACCTGTACACTAATACATGTTCTTTTTCTCTTCTGTGTTGCCTTAATTTTTTTCCATGTATAATGTAGAGAGACTATTAGCTGAGGAATCACTGTAGCTTTAGCTAGATAAATATTTGTTTGTGGCCCCTTTTGATGCAGCACCACAAAAGCTATATGAAGATTTACTAAATGGGCTAAGGTGTCTCTCTCATTCCACAGTTTATCCACATTGCACCTTCCAGTACATTTTGAGCTACACAGGAGAAAAGAAGGCACCATATGGAAAGACCTTGCTTCTTATTAACTACCTGGGCACAGTCAGCGCTGCGCTGTCCAAACGGAGATACTGGTGAACTATGCCAGATCTCTCCAAATCACAGCAAGCCTTTCTGATGGTGTACTCCTGCTACCTCATGGCACTGTTCTTTCTCACATTTGTTGAGCATGTTGGCTCCTCTCCTCCAAATGATGCGTTTTCTCCTTTCCTTCTCCTGAGGCCCTTCTCCATTCCCAGATGGATCACAACCCTTACTCAAGTACTCTCTAAGCCTCTAGTATTCTCATAGGTTTCTAGCACAGAACTGTGCTCTGAAGGCTCATAATGCTGCAAACCACAAAGCTTGAACCAGTTTCAACTCCTTTTGGAGAAAGGACATTCTGTACTTCCAAATACATTGTCCCTTGTCTTCACTTCTAGTCCTGATTTCTGCTTTTATTGTTTCTTGGCATCTGCTCCGTTCTCTCTAGAATTTGTACAAGTCTTTATGTCCCAGAAATGAATCCTGATATTAAAGAAGAAAAATTAATTTAAACCCTTTTTTTCTTCTGAGATACAGCTTAGAAAGAATTATTTCTACTTGATAAATTTGTCCTATTTTAATTGGTTTTTTTCTACACTGCAACTACGTAGGCCCCCAAAAACATTGGAGAAACTTGTTGTGTTTGGTCTGTTGGTAGCTTATAATATTGAGTAAAAAGTTTGCATTTCCAGACTATCAGATGATTTCTTTCTGTGTAAGCACTGTTCATTTGAAACACAAATGTTTATGAACTTCATATGCTTTGGAGATAGCTCAAAACCTCTTACTTGAACAAACACATATATCATGAGAACAACAGAACTTCCTTTACTAAATCTGGATTCTATACCTCTGAGCAGCTACAAAAATGAATAACAGTTTGTTCTTCACTGAAAATCCACAAGGCAAATTCCCTTTTTCCAATTAATTGGTGGCAGCCATAACTTATCATCACTGATCTTGTACTTCAGTTTCCCTCTGAACCCTTTCCAACAGCTTGCTCATAAAGGGCCACATTACTATGGATTTCCTTTACCAGATGAGATAGTGTGTTATGTTTGAATTTCAAAGTTCCTCAGCTTTATTACTGATGTTTCACACGTTCTGAGATCTACAGCAGCATTTGTAACTTAGACATGACAGAAATCTGCAAACAGAGAAGAACCTTGTTAAAAAACTCTTTAGCAGATCTACCAGTTTAGGTAGTTGACTGCCTTCTTCTTGGTGGCCAAACCAAGCCATCAATAAAACTTCTGGTCAAATAATACAAAGGAGACATTTTTAAATGTACATGTCAAATTGAAAACTTAACATTTTTCCTCAAAAATTAATTTGGTGTTTTTAAAACTTAAACTATTTAAAAATTTGTAAGAAGAAAAATCGCTTTATTCATAGAACACAGGGTAAGAAGAGGTAGCAGTGATGGTTCTGTTTTGTTTGTGTAAGAAAGAAAGGAAGCACAGAGGCACAGAAAAAAGAAGAGAACAAGAGTACACGCATGAGCATATGAAGGTAATTGGGACACTTACCCGACTGATGAAGGCCTAAGGTGTCCAATGACAACTTTATATATAAGTGAAGAAATGGCAACAGGTGACACTGTAGCTCACTCTATTTTATCCTATAAACTCTTTAAATAAGTGAGAAAGCTGACAGAAGAAACACAAAGAAAGAAACAAACCAAAACAAGCCCAGACCTCTCACAAATCATGGGAATGCCAGGTTGGTAGATAAGAAGAAAATAAAAATTCCTTCCTCCAGTGCTTTGCGAATAAAGGTCTTTATTTTGTTCTAAGTGCTGGAAAGCACTTCTTAAACAACTTCAAACCAACATGGTATGTTTGAATTTCACTGAAGCTATCCAACCAAATTGATTTATTTAATTTCAAAGAGCACATAGCTTCAGATGCCTCCACTCTGAGTTTCAGTTAACTAGTCATCCAGTTGTTTCTTGGCTTCTTCTGATGTGTCATCCAATTAAACACACAAAAAAATATTTGTCTGAACAAGCTAGCGAAGAATAATTGCCAAATACTATTCTTTATGAAAAATATTAATTGTCTTTACTGTGGCTGTGTGATGGAATCTATCTGTGGCCTGGATACATTCCAAGAACAGGTAAATGCCAGAGCCACTTGCCAATCATACTTTTGTTTCAGAGCTGCTGCAATTTTTATTTTATTTTATTTTTTTTTAATATATGGTAAATCGTAAGATTTAATGAAAAGGGGCACTTTGGCTTCTAGTTGCAGGTAAAAAATTTACTTTGTCTTCACACCTATTGAACTCAGGCCAGTGTTTTCCTATATAAAGAAAGGAAACACTGAAGTCTTTCAGTACTGCAGGTCCTTATAAAACTAATCTTTGACGTGAAACACTTAATGCTGCTGAAGTATACATTAGCATTATTACACTCAAGTACGCATTTTTTTCTTTGCTTCCTTAAAGTAAAGTGAGTAAAAAGAATGTGCCAGAGCAGTAGGCTGTATATTTTCTAATAGAAAAACTGGACACAGGAAAAATGTCACTGGGAATACTTCTTAAGCAAATTAAACAGTCATCTCAGCAGGAGGATGAAAAGAGGCACATATAAACTTCATCTGCAGTCACAACATTATAAACCTTCCAGACTCTTCACAGACAATTATTGGCTCGAAGCACTTCTAACATGAAACAAAAGATCATACTAACTAGAAATAAGCTAAGCAGTAAATTGATAACAAAGAGAACACCATGTAGTAAGAAATCAGATGGAAAAGTAGTCTTAGAAACATTGTTTTTCAGTGATTAAGGGAAAAAAACCTACAGAAATGTATCAGGCACAGAAACACATTCTTTCTCATGAAGAGAATATTAGAGGCTAAGAAACAAATGTTTCCATCCCATCAGGATGGAAATTAAATCTTTAAATTAAAAGGGCTTTCAAATCCACCAGTGAAAATCCTTCTCTGGAATGATTTGCAGTACCCAAGTATTTTATTGTGCTTCATTAATTCAAAACAGACAGCCAGACCCTCAATTTGTTTAAATTGGTAAAGCAACATTTAAGCCAATGAAACTATGCCAACTTACATCAGTCCAGAATCTATTTGGATACTTTTTATTATTAACAAACCAACAACGCTCTGGGATTTTATGTTTTAAAATGTCTTCCTGCTGCAAAACAAAATTTCTTGAAAAAATTTCACTTCTGCATTACTGATTCAATTTTATTCACCAGAATTGCATAAAGTGATCTTAAAGATGCAAACAATACAGTATAAACTCAAGGTAACAGTATCTTTTTAGGCTCTGTCAAATTCTTTTAAAATTTCAGGGTTACGTTTGCATTTGATCTTTCTTACAACAGCTGAATTTGCTTCCAACTGTCTTCCACGTAAAGAAAAAAATGAACAACTCTTACTAAAAGATGACTGATGAGTTTTGAAATATTTCAAAAGTCTTCTAAGTTTCATTATTTTCTAACCATAATTACTGTCCCTCTTCTGGGAAGGATGGCTTGATTCTTTTGAAGAAGTACTTCTCAGACTTTGATAGTCCGTGGATAAAAACACTTGGCAAATATAAGGTTCTGAATGCCATCACAATTGGCTCCCCTGTTTGATTTCTACTTTGACTATTTTAATTCACTATGCTTGCAAGCACAGTTTCTCAGTGCATTTCTAGGGAATGGATTTTTATAAAAGACTTAAAATTGTCATTTGATGTGTAGAAAAACCACTGCAATTGAGAAGTTGTTCATAGTCAACATAAGGCCCCCAAATGCTCCAGGGTTTCACTCCTACTATGATGCTATTACATCATAACAGTAATATGGTATAAGAAGTAAAAACAAAATAAAGAAATTGCATTTTACTGGGTTTTTTAGGCTTTTTTTCACAGTTACTTCAATTAAGTTCACAGGCAAAAGCCTTCCTAAACAGCCTTCCATTCTTCCTAAACTTGTGGTAATTCTTGATCGGATGGAAGGGTGTGAACACACTCTGCTGTTTGGTGGTACTCTGCTATTTGGTGGTACCTCCAAGACCCATCAAAACTCTGGGCATTGCTGTGTTAGCATTGTTCAAAGATCTGTATGACAAGGTGATGTCTGCACTTCCATTTTATGTATTTTGTAATTCCAGAATAGAAGCACAGAATCAGAATATGCCGAGTTGGAAGGGACCCACAAGGATCACTGAGTCCCACTTCTGACCCTGCACAGGACCATCCCCAAAAGTCACACCATGTGCTCGAGAGGGTTGTCCAAATGCTTCTTGAACTCTGTCAGGCTTGGTGCTGTGATCACTTCCCTAGGGAGCTATTCCAGCGCCCAATAACCCTTTGAACGAAGAGCCTCTTTCTAATATTCCACCTAAACCTCCTCTGACACAACTTCAGGCCGTTCTCTCAGGTCCTGTCACTGGTCACAGCAGTGAAGAGATCAGTGCCTGTCCCTACTCTTCCCCTCACAAGGAAGTTGCAACTGCAATGAGGTCTCCCCTCAGTCTCCTCTTCTTCAGGCTGAACAGACCAAGTGCCCTCAGCTGCTCATCATACAGCTTCCCCTCAAGGCCCTTCACCATCTTTGTGACCTTCCTTTGGAAGCTCTCTAAGAGCTTTATATCTTTCCTATATTGTGGTGCCAAGACCCTTTAACAAACGTTGAAGAGATCCTGTAGTGCAAAAGCAAGGAACTGGAGGGCCTCAATGAATTAGCATTCGACCCACACAGGATCTCCCATTCTTCCTTCCAAAGGACCAAACAGATGTGAATCTGATTTCTTGATCCAGAAAAATCTCATTAATACAGAAATACTGCCACTTAAAAGTGCAACACCAGAGATATGAAATTATCATGCTTCTGCCTACTCTGCATAGTGCTCTAGCTATGTCTGCCCAACCAAAAATGGGTCTTATGTAGCCAAGGAAGCTATTTTTAGATCTGAAATTGTATCCAGGTTAGAACTGGATTAGTAACAGCACATTGCCTAACCTTTGAGGCGGAAGTTCTGGGCTGAGGCATTGCAAAGGTTCCCAGCTGGCAATCATGCCCTCAGTGAAACATAATTTTGTGTAGTAAATGGTTCTTTCTTGGCTGTGAATATTCATGTACTTATAGCAGGAAACTATTACAAGCTGAAATTACTTCCCTTCCCTGGCAATACTGCCAAGTAATTAGTTCAGAAAGTAACTTTTGGAGTATCAAGAAAAATGTAAAATTTCTCTTCAGATGGAGCATTTCCTCCTTTTTGGGAGCACTGTTAGATTCTAAGACACAATAAAATGTTTCTTAGTGTATCTGTTTATATGTAACATGGTGTTGTGAATATAACACATACGTACTATTTTATATTTTATGTTATTTATTTATGTTTATGTTTATAGTGGCAATAATTTCCTACTACTCTTTGCTAATTTACCATGATCTTGTGATATGAGAGGATGAGCAGTTAGATAACACAGGTTTCTTTCATATTTTTCTGTCCTGAACACATGACTTCAAGAAAAGTAATTTGATGACTCACTGACTTACTTTTTTTATCTGCAAAAACCTGAAGAATAATTGCTTCATGCTATAAACCTTTCGATTTCTTTGAGACCTTCCAGTGGAATGCACCACCTGCATGAATATACACAATACTGTGAGATCATACAGTGTGCCAGGACTCCTCCCTTTCATCTCTTTTCCTCACGCCTCAAATCAGTGTAAACTTTCAGGCATTACCCAGGGATGCCAGAATATCATGGTAAATTTTCATCTTTGAATAGATTATGATATTTGGTCAGAAAAAATGTATATTTCAGAGAATTTGAAAATTAATAAAGACAACTGCTTTCTGAGAACACATGTTTTGCAATACATGTGTAGAAGTCACTTTAGATAGGTCAACAGATGTTGGATTGACCTGAAATTCTCTCAGACAAGAACCTGGAGAAAACAGTGGCATGCAGAAATGTGTAATGAAACCTAAAAACAGGATTTAGCCAGAACTTTCAGAAAATTAAGAACTACACTTAAATTCTGTATCTCTAAGACTGGGAAATGGAGTCAGAATGCCACTGTTTGATAACAGAATGTACAAATTCGTTTTACAGGAGAAATGAAAGAGAAAAGGCCATGCTGCATTCAGAACTTGTACAGCTAGTATAGCACAGATGGGAGAAAAAGCAGGCGTTACATATAGTAAATGTGCACAACACATGCCTCGATTGCTGGAACATGGACACCAAACAGTAGTGATGGCATGTGGGAAACTGAAAACAGGCAGTAGCTTAGCCCCCTGATGAGCCTATCTGTCATTTCTCTGTCTTCAAAAACTAAACAGGAGGTTATTATGGCCACTCAGAGTCTACAAATATCAGCTCAGGAAGATCTAGGTCTTGAGCTTTTGTGGAGATGTCACCATGCAAACTCCTGCTGAACTTGCTGGTAGTGAAACTGGTTAGAATTAGCAGTGCAAATTACTGACAGCCACTTAGAACATCAGTGGCTACCTGTAATTCAGTAGTTCCACAGTGTGACCTACCTAATTCTCATGGCTCATTACTTTTTCTTGAGCTAGACTGAAGAAATTTTCTGTGTTTGGGAATATTCTCATTTTGCTTAATAAAACCTTGGAGCCTCAAAACCTGCATTAGCAGATAAAGAAAAAAAAAAGATGACAAATTCTCATGATGGAAACATTTCCATTAACCCATAATCTCCCAGAATGGACAATCACGAATAATTTCATTCTTTTCCTGAAAAAGGTACCAAATGCACTTTTATACTGGGAGTAGAAAAATACATGCAGCACAGAGCATCATCAGAACTTTTCACCAAGGCACTGATTTCAGTGCTGTTAAAGCAGTTGTTTTGTAGCTTATCCATGAGATAAAAGTATCAAAATGTTCAGAGGTAAAAACTTCACATGATCACACTGAA
This sequence comes from Chiroxiphia lanceolata, assembly GCF_009829145.1. Classification (NCBI taxonomy): domain Eukaryota; kingdom Metazoa; phylum Chordata; class Aves; order Passeriformes; family Pipridae; genus Chiroxiphia; species Chiroxiphia lanceolata. The sequence continues at coordinate 16,868,608 of NC_045640.1, forward strand.
GAAAGGGAAATATCCTGTACGTAACATTTTAAAGCAGATAGTATTTGCCAAAAAGAATTGAACAACACAAAAGGGGAACATGTGAGAGGAAGAAAACATATATTCACAGCTGTCAGAAATTTTAAAGGTGCACTGTTTGCCTGGGTAAATAATTGCCTTGTAAGTGTTCTGGGGTTTTTTTGGCATAAAATTGTTTAGCCAATCTGCTTTTCGGCTTTTAAAATAATGACACTTACCTGTAAAAATATCTTGGCAGATGTACTAATCTGGAAAATTTGCATGACTTGGCCTGCAATTGCCTATACATTACAGATGCTAGGGTGGATAATCTAATAACACAGCTCAATTATTTATTTCCAGATTAATCCATGTCTGCAGATTTGTGCTATGACTTAGCTGTAACCAGAGTGTGGAACAGTGGATAAACCGTGACAACCTCAAACCTACTCTGGGGTCACAATGTTTTCCCTGTTTCACTCTTGACCTTCAGAACATAGAGGGAGGCATACCTAACTACTAATATAGACTAAATTATTGCACATTCCAATCTCCTTCAGTTAGCAACCTTACCAGTAAGCAGGCAGAACAGAAACAACAATCTATTTGACCTTTTTACCATTGAATTCTCTGGCAGACAAGCAAACAAGCAGCCCCTTCTAGATCTCTAAGCATTAAGAAAAAAAAATCAGAAAGTCAACAAGAGCTGTAAGGAAGATTCTAATCTCACTTAGTACTGTACAGTCAGTCACCATGCAACCCTGATACAGCAGAAGTCTTCACCAGAAGCCTCAGTATATCTACAAAGGGTGATATATGAAATTTATCAAAATAAATAGGCTTGTCAAAATCTTCATAGATGTTTAGAAGCAGTTATTTCTGTGATTTCTATCTGGAGTCCCTGCATGTTTTCTTGAATGAAAGTCACAACAAATACTACTAAAATCTAATCCAGAATCTCTCAGATGGGATGAAAAATGAAGCGTCCTTTTATTACTGGGTTACATTTATGCTCAGTTTACCTCAAGTGAAGAGTTCTGAAGTTTCCCAGTTAGGACTTCTTTCTCTTTCTCTAGTTGCTTTAGTTCACATTCTGATTTTCTTTGAAATTCATCTAGCTGTGTCTGGAGCTCCTAAAATTAAAAAAAAAAAAAAAGAAAGAAGCAACAAGACAAAAGCATGCAACAGCTGAAACAAAATATGCAGCATGAAAAAGAAAGAACAGATTTCATCTATATCACCCTAGATAACAGAACAGTTTACACAATAGTACATGTTACTGTTTTTGAATGTCACTTTTGTGTCATTCAATTAAAAAAGTATTAACAGTTTGGTTTGGTTCTTTCTAATACTAGTGTGTGACAATACAGTTCACATAATCCTAATCTACTGAAAGCTTCTCTATGGTGGAAAACTGTACAGCATGAAGAGTCAGACTATTTTGCCTCAAGTGGTGTTAGTGTTCAAAAATAATTTAGTATGTAAGAGTCACCTACAAGACCTGAAAAAACATAAATATACCTTGGCCATATAAAAAACAAGATGATTAACTAATGGGCAATTAATGGAAAAGAGAATCAAAGGAAGTACTACCTGCTAGCATCCATAAAGAAAATCACAATGAGAAAGTAAAAATAAAATAAAATTAAATTAAATTAAATTAAATTGGAAAAAGAATTGAGGACAATATTCCACCTTATTGCTGGAAATAGTTGAAAAATCAATTACAACCCCAGTTGCAAGACTGGTGACCAAGAGCTTGTATCAATTGTTTGCAGCAGGTGTGAGCAATTGTTTATTGTAGAAAGACAGAATGTGCAACTTCTAGAAACCTCCTGCAGTGATATGCATTATTATATGCAAGCTTATTAGGACACTTGCTCTTCCTATTTGTGCCAATTTCCTGACTCAAAAAAATATTCTATAACTTCAGACACTACAAATGGAGGAAACAGAAAAAAAATGGCAATTTAACACCTCTCCCATCCTGTACAGCCCCTTCTCACACATGCCACTCTAGGTAGCAATTAAAGGATGAAATTAAACAGATGCGTGAGTACTGCAAGGGAGAAATTAGCTTTAGTTTTGCCTGCACAAAAAGAAGAGCATATAACAGTCTTTTTGATTAAAACCTGAAGATCAGGTGCAACATTCCCACTACAACTCTAGCAACTTACTTTCTTCTCTTCATCTTAATTTTTCTATCTGGAAAATAGATATAATATTTCTCAAGCAGCTGCTACAGACCTTAATTGAATCAGAGGATATAAATAACAATAATAATGAAAATATTGTAATTGTATTTAAGTTTTACTAACTCAAGATTTTCCTAATTTAATTAATACAAACCTCTAAGAAGAGAAGATTACAAGCAACAGTATTTATAGCCTATAAGCAATAAATATCTACTACTATGCCTTTTTTCTAAAGTATGAATATTTGATATTTAAATTTGATTTCACTCACATGAAGAGCTTCATCCTGGCATAATTTTAAGTATACCTGTACAAACTTATAATAAGAAGAATACACTATAAAAAAGGCAATATCATTTTCATGGTGTAACTGTGTACCTTGAAGCACTGCATCTTCACATACTGATCAAACATGAGCCCTTTCACGAGGAGATAAAATAATTTACTCACATGTGTTCCATTTTGAAAAATAAGATTGCAAAAATGTATAAACTCCAACAATTTCAAGGAGTGATCAGTAAACACAATTTCTAGTGTCCAAAATCAGGACGGTACTATGAAGCTCAACATTTAGTGACAGCAGCTGCGTGCTTTTTATGACTTCACAACTTGACAGCAATTGGTTTGATTATTCTCAAGTCAATGTTAAACTTGGAAAGTTATATCAGTCTTAACTGCAAAAAATGGGTAAAAGTATATTTTTAGCACCAAGAAGGGTCTAAAGAACACTTGACCAGTAGTCTGATTGTCCAATTCTACATACTGCTCCAATTAATCTTTTTTTCTGTCTTGAAGATGTCTGACAAACCCACAAGCACATTAGGAGTCAGAAACTAAATTCCTCCTTAGTTTATGCCCAAATTTGGCAAACCACTTGGACATGCACTGAGCTGTAAGCTTCACTAAGCACTAAAGCACATGCTTAAAGCCAAACACATGTTTCAAGGTTCTCCTCTGTTTGAATAGATTTCAGCTCACATTCAGGTTCTTACTGCACAGAAACATAAGAAACTGCAAACTTCCTAAAGCCAAAGGATTCAGTCACAGACAGCAGTTCTCATGAAAGTGAAATTCTTTGAGAAATCACTTAAGCCAATTGCTGCTAATGCATATCAACAGCAAGAATTACAGCCCAGTCACTTAAAGCATGTTGAAAAAAGGTATTGCTCAGGTAAGCTGTCTGATCCATGAGAAGATGCAGATTCTTTCTGACTAAAGTTAAATAAGGACATACATATATATGCATATGTGTGTGCGTGTGCATGCATTTGTTTGTAAATAGTTGTAATTTCATTGGTAACATATGCACTCTGCATTAATTTACCAACTCTTTGCAGAATTAGATTCTCTGCCTAAACAATGCAAAATTTTGATTAAATCAATTTATTGAGTGTTTCACAGTAGTGATGAAACACATGAAAATTTAAGTCAGAAATTACAATAACAACCACAATACATTTTTCTCCAGGAGGGTTCTTATATAAATCACTCCAACTGCCACAAGCAAAGCATGCAAGGATAAGTGTTGCTAAGAAGGCTGTTTATCACATCAAGGATAAATTCACCTTCCTGTCTGTGGAGATTTTCACAGAAATACATCAGTCTGACCTTTTTTTAATTTTTTTTTTCTTCAGTAAGACCATACCAATAAAATCCTGGCAATTTATGTTAATACAAAGTGCCCACAGTGAGCATAATTCAAATGATGTCACTGCAACCAAAAAGATTAAAACCAGATGAATTAAAGCATCTATAAATAAAAGAACATTCCTACCTTCTGCATTTTTTTATTTCAGATTCTATGAAGTTTTAGACTGGCCTGATTTCCTTTGTATCCTTCATTACAAGATCTACCAGCCCTTTCAACAGCTATTCCTTCAGACAAGCCTTTTCCTTATGGGACTGATGCTTGACTTTACAAAGACAGTTCTCTCTTTTATTCATACCCTCTTTGTAAATAGCTACAGTTTCCATAGTCTATTTTGTAGTGAATATCCTATTTCATATCATATAGATATGGAAAAAAACCCCAACAGGGTAGAATTCTGGGGTTGCAGTAGTCTATTTTGTAGTGAATATGCTATTTAGGTGGAAATGCTCCATTGAAAAGTACTGGCTTTATTTTACTTAGCAATATAGAACTGTATTGATCCAGGACGATAAGCCTCTCTGTTAGTCTAGTAATAGTTTGGGGTTTTTTGCTGTTCTGGTTTGAGCTTGGCTATGTAACTCGCTTCCAACCATGCAGGCTTCTTCAAGGACAAGTGGAAAAGTACAGTAGACAATTTGTTTTTTCTTATGTCTCGGAGGCCAGGTCATATTTCCCAGAATGGTAGCATAACAATAGTTTTAGAGAACTAAAAAGTATAGAAAAGATTCAGGGCTGGACACTTGCTTAAGGGGAGACATTGTACAGAGGGAACTCTCAAGATACACACATTCCTCATTGTACTGAGTTTATTCCTGGTACTATTTCTGCATTGCTTTTCAGAAAAACTGTTTTATATATTTAAAAATAAGTAAATCAGTATTCCAACTTGACCTCAACAGAGAAAGTCTGCCTTGGACATTGTTCTCTTTAAGGTTTTTGTTATAGCACCAGTTGAACACTCAGCCCTGGTATAGCTCAAGGATGTCCATAGTTTCTTTGCTGCCTTTGCAGCAACTCATGTACTTCAGGTTATGAATATGAGTCACTGTGCCACTGAATGAGCTCAGAGATCTGGGAATCTTACAGGATTGACTACTGTATAATAATCCAAAAGCCATTAATTTTAAAAGAAAAATTACACTGATTTCAGTACTTTTGGTATGGCATGCCTTTGAATATTTGAGAGCAAAACACCTGTTAAAGCTCCTGCACATCTTCAGAGCTGCTCTTTTTCCGACTCTGTTTGGGACAAGTCATTTGCTGCAGCTGTGTTATTTGATGTTTCAGTTCATCTACTGTATTAACAGTTTTGCTTTGGAAATTCAACATAGTTTCCACATCTTCTGCAGTACCAAAATTTACATTTCAAATAGCATAAATAACTTGCAGAATTTCCAATATAAGTGACTACTAACAGGGGAAATACTTCAGAAAGACATTAATGAGCATCTTACCTGCTTTATGCAGGATTTCCTTTTCTTGACGTGTATTTCTGCCTCTGACTACACTTAGATCTTCTTCCACTTTTTTCACTATACCTTTTGATCCCAGAATTTCTTGCTGTGTTCGCTTAAGCTACACTTCCAAATCCTAAAATATGCATGACATTACTTCCACGTTCATTACATATGTCCTTTTCTTGTCATAAGAAATAAATGGTCATTTTCTCTCTTGGTGTAGTTGCATGACATAAATCTTTCACCTAGAGAGCTGATCTAAATGTGTTTTTGGCTCTTCCATACCCTTCAACTGTCTCTGCTGCCAGAATATTTGTAATGTGGAACCATTCCCTCCCATGTAGTAAGCATCATTGTAAAGTGAACACTCATCAAGAGTTACCATCTAAAAGATGTCTGAGATTATCCTAAACTTGAAAGAGGTTATACTTCCAGTAATTTCATGACAATGTATGCTAAAAGTTAATGTATATTAGTTTGGAAATTTTTTAATTCCAAACTGGAATACAACAGTTTGTAACATACTCCATAATGCCTAAGCTCAGAAAAAATTGGCTCCTATGAATTTTGCTGGGAATTGTCTGTCCATAACTAAAGGCAAAAATTTGAACCATATTTAGTGTTCTATTTCTGGAGGTTCTAGTTTCAGTTTTCAGATATGTAGCATAATACTGCAATATTCACTCAGTTAAAATTGCCATTTGTTCCTAGATGAATGCTGAGTGAAACCTTACAGGTTAAAACTAACTCATATTTACCATGCTCTGTAGCTCAGAACTTCAAGGTAAGCTTGTTTCTTTTACCTCTGGCATATGCCAAAATTCTTCCGAAACTAAACTGAACAGCTCAGACTTAACAACTTGTCATCCTTTGTATTGTCTCTTCTACAGTAATAACAATAAATGTGCACTAACGTGATGTTTTTCATCTATAAGTCTCAAACCTCTGGGCATACACTAAGGAGAAAACAGAAAATTCATCTTGCTTAAACAACAGTCCTTACACCTTTCAAGCCTTATAATAGATTTTGTTGCTAGTATTTACCAATGCTCAGAGGTATTGCAGATTAAAAACATGTTTCTATTTCCCAGTCTGGCACTGTCTACATGAGTCTGAAAAAAATGTAGGGTTTAATGGTGGCATAAGAAATACTCAACTTAAAAAGGAGAAACTTTTACTTTTTTATTTAAACTGTAAAGAAACAGAAAATAACATCATGTCTCTTTCCCTTCTTCCAGATTTATCCTAGTCTGAGGCTATCTCTTCACAGGTTCAAGGCAATATGCTCCAGTGGTATGTAAATCAGCCTCATTCCACAGACTCAGAGGATCTGAAATGTATGAGTTGAGCATATGTCCTTCAGAAAATATTTCAGTTTTATCCAGCCGATACTGAATTTAGAAAATAAATTGCTAATGACACCACCTTCTTATTTCCATTTCGTATCATATTTTACATTATTTATTTCTAAAAGATTGCCTTTCTTATGCAATATATCAGGAGTAAACCACGTGCATAAATTTTCATGTGTCCATTCTTCATTTTTCCTGGATGTTACTTCAAGTACACACAAAAAAATCAGGATCTTGCTTTCCCTCTCCCCCTCTATCACTTCTAACTTCTACACTTTTTGTTATTGAAACAGATATTACAGATTTCTCTGATTCAATTTAAAAAAAATGGCTTATCTGCATCTCTGTCATTCATTATATCCTCTCCACTTTTCTGTAGAAGATAGAGGTTGTTCTGCTACAGATCTACACACTGAGAGAACGAAATCTGAATAATGCTGGGAAAGGTTTATTCAGGTACCTGCACCATCAGCAAAATGATACCAGCAAGCAAGATGTGAGGGCAGATGGCAAAAACAGTAAAGAGCTGTCTTGGAAGAACATAGCTGACTGGGCTGACCCTGCTCTCTGCAGAATTCCGGGGCTCTCTCACTCTAAAAGAAATAAATCTTTCCCATTAGGAAACAATTGTTGTTATTCTGTAATATTCCAAGTCTAGAACTTCCTGGTGTTTTCTTATCTAATATGCAGGACTGCTGTCATAGGGCTGGGGGTAGGTCTGGTAGGTGAGTTTATGTGACGTGAAGGACCAACACCATTAGAAGGAGATCGAACTGCTGAGCACAGAGCATGGCTGGGTACTTCAACTTCAGCCCAGCTCATCAGTGTCTCTCCTGCACTCTGACCTTATGTACCACATGCAGCTGGTTGGCAGATTGCCCATGACATGCCAACCTCTCAAACTGCATCTGACACGTGATGCAATTACCCAGAAATTAAAAGGGGCTGCAGAGCTGTGCTGCAAATGTATGAGATACACAGCAGTGAGGGTAGACAGGCAAAGTGTGAGGTGAGAACTAGTGGTGAAAGTCTCACTGCTCAGCACATAAAACTTCATGGGTGTAAAGGACACTTTATTAAATGGCACTAGATACAAGCCACTGTTGCAAGAGCCATACAAGGCACTTGATTCCCAACCTGCCAGCTCAGGTCCCTTATCTAATCCTGTTCATATCCATGCATTGAGCTATTGGCAACCAGAAGGGAAAAGGAGAATACACTGTGTAAACACTCATGGCTTGCAGCAGTGCCTGTTTGGTATTCTTTTCACATTTCTGGGCAGAAAAGGTAAAATTCCGTTCAGGACCTCACTCCTCCCTCACGGAATACAAAGTCTAGTGTTCAAAGTGTTCTCCTAATGAGTTACTAATCATCTTAACTCTGTCTTTAAAATTCTCAGCACTATATCTCTCCTATTTCCATCCTAAGTCTCTAAAACTGTTTTACTGCTTAAAAAGCATTTGACTCAACATGATATGTAAAAGACCTCTCCTGTCCCAAATTTTAAAGAATTGATGATTTACACTTTTATAGGCAGAGATAGGGATCACAATCATCACAATCTCATACTCTACCTGTATTCTTTCCTTCAGCTTCTGGGAATGCTTCTTCCTCTCATTTATCTTCTGGCTTTTCTCCTCTAGGTCTGCCTCTAACTTCTTTACCTGCTGCAGCAAAAAACCTTCCTCAGTCTCTGAGATCTTCCTTTGCTCTGTTTCTCTTTGCTGACAATTCATCACTGTTTCTATCACAGACTGATGCATAGCTTTTCTCAAAGTCTCTTTTTCTCTCTCATAAGGGACTTGTAGTTTGTATGTTTTCTGAGTATTTTCTTCAGTTGCTCTCTGGTTTTTGCTCTTCAGGTTTTCCACCTCATTTATTAGAGCGTGTCCTTCCACACTGCATTTTTCACCTAAATGTACTTTTTTACCTAGATTTTCTCTTCTAGATGCTTTGCATTCATTTAGCAGTTCATCAAACTCCTGATTTAAATGTGGAAGCTTGTTTTCAAAGCCTGCATTGGTATCTACCATGTCTTTAGAGAGGACTGCCTGTGCTTGTTTCACTTCTGTTCTCAACTCCTTCTCTTCCGCCTGCTTTTTGCACAATGACAACTCTGCCAAGGCTTCTTCCTTCAATCTCTTGTGTTGTTCTACTGCAATTTCAAGGGCCTGAATATGTTTTCTCAGTAACTGTTCTTCTTCAACTTTGCTTTTACACTGGAGAATTGTTTCCCTTGTCTCAGCAAGAATATGCTGAATTTCTTCTTCATGAGCCTCTCTCAGAGCCTCTATATTGGCCTCATGTTCATCATTCTTAGTGTTTAGGGCATATATCACCTAAAGAAAAACAGAAAATTAAAGTATCTGGTGAATGGTAGCCATGCATCCAGTTACTATATTTATCAAGGTGTTAAACAATAAAAGAGAATTACTGCAATAGATCAATATTTTTTTGGTGGTGTGGTGGTTCTTTGTTTTGTTTTTCTTTCACTAGGAACAGAAGGGACAGTTTTACACTGCAAAACCTTATAGGAAAGGAAGACAATACTGTGACAGGCAATAATTTTTTCACTTTTTGTCAGAAATTTCCTTTTTATTCTTGGCAACTTGTCACTTCATGCCTGTAGTTGGATCTCTAATGCAAGGAAGGGAATCAGGTCCCTTCTTAAGCTAAATGACTTCTTATCTGTAGTCCAGTTCACCTGGCCTTCAGTGCAGGAGGGCTACCTGCCACATTGCCTTTAGCATTAGGAAGTGCTGGGGACCAGTAGTGGCAGATCTGTGCAGTGAAATCTGAGGTCTTAATATCCAGTTCATGTGGACCAAAAATCACTTTGTGATGTAAATGAAAGTAAAGTATGAAAGGTGGATTAAATTCCGCACTCCAACTAAAACACCATGGGAGATGCATTCCTGGAAGCCACATGCCTTGCAAGTTGGTTTGGTCAGGATTGTATGGTAAGCATTACTCAACTGCAAGCCTCTTTTGGCTTGATTTTGAGAAGTGTTTAGGCAATGTATTTTTTCTTTACCCCACATTTCAGTAATAGTCATAAATCTCAGAAAACAGGTTTTAGCAGATGCAAGTGCCCCTCTGATGACAAGAAGTAATTTTTCCAAACAACTGTTTTAAATCCTTTGATGTTTTATTTTCTTCCACAAAATGCAGAATAATAATTCTTTTGGCTGTAAGACAAGTTATTACCCATAGCAGGCTTCATTTGTTACCCATAACATACACCAAAGATCTCTCATGGAAGCTGGTGTACAAGCACACTACTATTGTTTTGAAAAGAAAATGCTATTAAAAGCCCAGAGTGGTCTGAAATGAAGAGTAAATGCACAGTTAAGCTTACAAGACAGTTACATATAACTGCACAACATAGTAACTGCCTTGAAAAGATATGTTTGTCTTTTCAGACCTTCATTAGGACATACAGGGACTAATCCAGTTTCTACTGGACATAGTTATCTAACTCAAGGAGAATACTCATTGTGTATTAACATGTGTGAAGGTTTTCCACTTATTTGTTTGGTTACATTTTTTTTAAGGATAAATTACTGCTCTACAAAACTAGGTTTGGAATTTGTACACAAGTTATTATAGATATATGCAGTCTGGCCTGAGCCCACAGAGGTCAATCAAAAGATTAGACAATGTTTGAGAAAATCATAGCCTTAAGTAAATAAATAAATGCAGAAAAAAGGTCACAACTAATTCTTTAATTATGCTAGAATTTTGGCCCTGTAATCTTCAAGCCTTCCTCAGGGCAAGCCTCAATTGAGAGTCCAATAAGTATCTTGACCACACTAAGTGTCACAAGCCTCTAATGTGTTGTATAAGCCCCAAAGATGGCTCCAGAACTACTGAATTTGCATATCTATGTCTAACCACACTTTGTGCTATCTGTATATGAACAACATATTGAATTTCAGTCAACCATAAATGAAAGCAAACACACAAATACATCTTGTGTGTAGTCAACTTTATCCCTGGCAGTAATGAATTAAGTAGAGAAGTCTTAAAAATCACAAATGAAAAATGTGGTCTGGATACATTTCTGGATAAATACATGACAAAAGAAAATAACAGCATTATATTCCTGAAAAATGTCAAACAAGAAGTCATTGTCTACATTTAGATATGTATATTTTTGGACCTTAGATTACAAGTTGTTAATTATTCTCTGTTATTTTTAACCACTTTTCCTTGAAATTGAAATAGTTGTAGTATACTGAGCAGTTTCCTTCACTAGCTAAAATCCCTCCATGAACAGCGATTTCTTAACTATTAGCAGTACTTCTTAACTGTTCAGGAGACAGATATAAAAACTACAAGGAGAAGATTAATTTTGCCCACATTCTATACACTGAATGACCAGTAATTAGGCTGGGCAATTCTTCAATTAACTAGGTCAGATGCTGATGATCGTATTTCTGTATTTCACTCCATCCATAAAACAAACGAACATCCACCACCTTTGTGACTCAGTCTTCCTCTCTTACTGGTTAATTTATCTAGTCAATCACCATGGCCTGTCTCATATTATTTTGCGTTCAGGCTGACAGTGGAAGCTGGGTTCCTCTACAGTCTGACTTAATCACAGAGATTTCCCCAAATCCACTAAGCATTTGACCACCACCATCACCTTAAGGGAGTTATGTAAAAGAATGGAAGAAACTGGCCTCTCTGCTCTATCTATGATTCCTACACTTCTGTTCAATAGTGGCTAGAACCACAATGAAGAACTTTAACTTGCATGACCTTAAATTTAATCTTCAAGCTTGAGTGCTGAAACTGACTCCTCGGTATCTTAGCCTTCTTAAGAGATTTAATTTTTATATGGTTGATGCTCTGTACTTCATGAAATTTAAGCTGCTCAGATTACTGAATACAGCTACTATATTCCTATTCAAGATACCTCATTTTAGACACTGGAGTTATATGGGACAAATCTGGGTCTTTATGTGTTGAAAGGAAAAATACTGAAAAATTATTTAAGCATCTGTACCTTGTGAGTGTACACACAGCTGGGTAATGTGGTATAAATCCCTTAACAGTTGTGTTGATAAACAGCTTTTTAAAAGCAGCTCTAAAACTGACCATATGACAATACAGACAGAATTTCTTTCAAATTAAAAGAGCACTTCACTGCTCTTGGAGTTGCCAGCATAATACCAATAGCTACTGCCTCCTTACAGTTCTCCAAAACCAGATGGATTGGGAAACATTGTACTGAATTTATAGCACCTGAGAGTTGTAAGGCAGATTGATATAAACACTATTACACACATACACTTGAATATTAATAGTGCGGTGAATATGAATACATCTTATTTGCCCTATTCTACCCTCCAAATGCTGTAAATATAGATGGTATTTCCTTTCTCCTCTTATTTACAGTGATATAGAACAACAAAAAGAAACCCCAGAAACATTCAACTGCACTTCATCAGTGAAAAAAAAGCTAAAGTACTCAAACCAAAAAAGATAGTTCTCTGTTCCTACAGTAGTGTTAAATACTACTCTTATAGAAACCTGACTATCATAATGAAAAAAATTCTTCTAGCAGATTGCTTTACTAGCTGAAAAAGAAGGAAGACAATTTGGTACAGAATGTGAGGAGTGAGGATGCTAAGATCATAAGTGTTCTTTTCTCAGGCCCAAGCTAGTGGACAAAAATCCTTCCTGACGGAGAAAGGGCTAGAAGTAAAAAAGAAGAAACACAAGATGAAGAAAAAGCCCCAGATGGGGATGCCAAACAGGGTTCTCCTGACAGCACTCTAAACAAAGCAGTGAAGGAGACAAGCTTTCATTTATAATTAGTTTGCTAGATGACTGGTGACTGTGTCATCTCCTTTTCACTAGCGGCAGCAGCATCTTGTCTTCACTGGCACGTGAATTTGTTTCTTTGAACTCATCTACTTCCCAAGCAGATGAGAGCAGAGTAAGGTATCTATAAACATGCCAGTCTTAAAAGGGTCTCTCTAAAAGCAAAGGGCAGAGAAATTATTACAAGTAACTTCAGTTATTTAAATGAATCCTCTATCCCTCAGCCTCCTCTGTCACTAACTCTACAGGCTAGAAAATAAAACCATCCCCCACAATTTATTAATTAATACTCTAACAAGTCTCTCTTTTTCTTTCTATCACTGAAGAAGAATGCCTTTTAATTGAGGTAATAGCCTAGGCTATGATTACCTACAGTACTCGTCCCGTTTTACACCTATGCTGATTTCAGCTGAATGATACTGCTCTAACATATGAACTCTCCTTTGCTTCCTGAAAGTTAAAGAATAATTTTATGTGTCCAAATAGTTTCAGCAACTGTTGATAACATAAACATATAAATGGGTAGTATGAGAGAAGCTTTAAAAAAATTGGCACTCCGAACATCCAAACTTCATATTGACTCCATATATGTACACCCACTTCACGCTGTTTTACCAACACTTTACAAACCAAAACAGATACTGGGTGTTTATTAACTGAATGCAGTTAATTTTCCATCTATATTCCTTATTTCTCTCCATTTTTTTTAGATGTTTATGACTCTCTTTGACTTAGTATAATCTATTAACTTTAATATGTTGTTTATTTTTACTTCCAGGTCATTACTTAATACACAAAATAATGCAAGATCTATCTCAGATCTTTGAAGCATTTGACTCCACACAACAGGATGTTCTAAAATTTTTTTACAGTTCCTGACTCATGTTGTATCTTATCTTTTTCAAAATCTTTTTCTACATAACTTAGAAATAATTTTGCAAAGCTTAAATAGCAAAAGCACTATTACTTTTTTTATTATTTTCTGTGCAATTAAGAACTAGAATAAATAAAATCAGTCAGCATGACATTTACATGAAATACATTTCTATTTCTTTGTTCTCCCTGAGGTGATTCAAATCCATCTTGAGCGTATTTATCAGGTTAAGCTGTATTAAAATATTGCCAGATGATCACATTACTTTTCAGTAAAAATTAGATTAGGTAAAATTTCTGCTTCTTAAAAACCACAGAACTAGATGAAAATACTTTAAAACATTACGCTTAAACATTGACAGTTAATGTAAATTAACATGCATATGTAGGCAAGCAGAAATGCCAAATTGTTTGATTTCAGAGTACTTTTTCTCCACATTTTGCAATCTGTCTTGGTGAAATTCCTGCATACCTGCTTAAGGTCTCAAATATCCCCACAAATCTTAGGCTATTACAGTCTTATATGAGTTCAATTCTATCTCATGAAGCTCTTTCAGATGGATGATGTGCAAAAAATAAAAAATCTGTTTGACACGAGCCACATTTTTACCTATGTCCTGTCTGTGCATTGTTGCTGTTGTAGTCCAGGAGAATTTTTAATACAGAAGTGAAGTCAACACTTCTGTGTGAATAGAAGGGGAAAAAAGGCCTTATGTCCACGTAATTCACTGATAATTTAGCTGGTTGGTTTTTTGTTACATATCTAAAACTCACGGGTCTACATCCTAGAAGTTTGATCTCTATGTTTTGCCTTCAGTGTAGATCTGTGATAGGCATAGATGAGCTCTGTTTCTTCCGAATTGACACAGACCTTATAAAGGATCATAAAGACTGAATCAAATTCTTACTATCCTGTAGTTTGCAGGTAAAAATCACATAAAGGACTTCTGAAAACTTAATAAGACTTCTTTATATATTCTAGATACTTTGCTAATTAAGAAAAGAAACCATCAGAACCCTCAGGTAGCCATGAATTAATAATGCCAATTTCTACTACTGCATGCACCAAAATTTAAGTTCTTGCTGCTGTAAGCAAATTCAACTAAAAGGTCACATGAATTCAAGAAGTGACTGGAGAAACATATTGAATAAAAATCCACTCAGAGATATTAAATGCTAAGATACTTCACCTGCCTCTGGAAAATCTCACAGATTACTGGAGGAAGTGAGAATACTTCACACAAGTGCACTAGAGGCACATCATATTCCTGTATCTCACTGGGCACAATCAGAATCAAGCTACTGCTGTCTCCAAACCCTTTGGAAGACAAATGAATACACATTAAGTAAAATGCCAAGTTTGAACCAGCACAGCAAAGTTTGAGCTCCTGTGCCCCACCGGGAGGTAGGATAAACTAACTCAGTCTTGTTACGGTACTAACTACATTCTCACACTTCCTCATGGCCTTAAGCACAAGCAAAAAAAACCCTCATATGCCTTATCTGTGTCTACTAAAAGTATAGGTTAAGTGCTCTTTGTCACCACATAAAGTCAGACTGGTTGTGTACAGGCATGAAAAACAAGTGAATTGTTACAGTGAGCCAGCTAATGTGTTTAAGATGTGACTATAAAGGTGGCAACAGAGGGAGTTCTACCTTAGTGTTACAGCTATTTTAATAAAACATAAACACTGTTTTATCTAATGAAAATGTGACTGGGGGAAAAGAACATGATACTTTGTGGAAAAAAAGTATTTTATATATAAAACACAATGCTGAAGTGTTCAAAAATCTAAAATACACAGCTTTAGAATATTTACGTGAGAACATCTTCAGCTGAGTTGGCATTGACTTCTAATCGGGGTATAATGTTACGCATTTGTAAAACATTGGCATCTACATACTGATTAAAGAAAATGTTAAGAGAGAGGTACAGTTATAGTGTCACTGAAAAGATACTTTTAAATATTACCTGCAAACAAAAGACAGATCATAAAAAAAAATAAAAATTACACAATCATAAGATTTTATTACCTACTGCCTAAAATATGCATATTAATAATATGCATAACATTTTGTATATAAACATTATCTAGGGTTCCTTGATAAAGAGACTTGAATTTATTATGTACTTTCCATTATAAAGTAGTTTTGAGTTGTTGATTACTAAGGCTGTCAGATTTTCTGCAAATTGGTATAATCAGTGACAAATTTGTACGGTAAGGAGGTAATTCCAACACAGAGATATCATTCTTATACCTTGAATTAATTTAAATGATAACTTCTATCTATTCAAATATAAGATTCTAGGTTCCTTCCTAATAAAAGTAGTGTCTTTAATACTGCTTTTGGCTAGTTCATCAACACAATTATATAACATTGCTCATATACTTAATGATCCAGAAGTTCCCTTTTAGTTTTGTAAGGAAAATATAGTGAGGACAGGTTAAGAAATCTCAGTCTGCACATTCTTGTCAGCTCATAGGCAAAGATAATGCTAGCTTTTAAATCCTGATAGAAAACTGTATTCGAAAATCATGAAAACAAATACATCATAAAGCACATGGAGTTATTGGTAGCTGATTTTATTAGTCTTGTTAGCACATAATTTATGCAGTTTTATAAAAAGTCTCTTTCTTCACCTATATAGAAATATTTTTTATACTCCTTGCCCAAAGGAAAAATATTGCTGCTCCAAAAGCATGATCCTAGTTTTTATGCTATTCTATTTTGCTTAATTTCTGTAGAATATTGAATAACTCTCTAGAGAACTGAGATCAAAAAGCCTCAAGCACACAGGAGAGCCAAGGCAGCATAATAACTAATCCACAACAGCTGAACCACTCTAAGCATTGGTTACTGAGTACTGTTAACACATCACAGTAAATAAAGTCAATAAACTTATCTTAAACTATGTGAAAAAGGCAACAAAAATCAGCTGATATGTTTATGGCAAATAAAACAGCAAAGGTTAAAAGATCTAATATATAGCCATGCTACAGACACTGGAGTGGTGTAGAAAGCCTATGTCCTCACACACATGCCAGGTCATTTGCTAATTCTTCGGTAAATTTCCACCCACTGTGTGAAAGCTCATAGAATTAATATGAGCATACATTTTTTATGCAAAAGTCAGCCATCCCTCCTTAAATAACTAAGGAAAGTGGGTTTTGCTTATCTGGCTGATTTTCCACCAAAGCTTATTATATAAAGTTCATATTTTCTACCTTGCTGACTGAGCTGAGGGGCTAAACCTTCTAATGACTGGTGGTGATAAGCAGTCAGAGTGTAACATTTTGAACTGCTCCACACAGAGTCATTCAGGAACATCTGCCTATGCTGCTGCTTCTAGAAGAGGAACACACTTGCTTCCCTTTGACATTTCTTTCCCCTGAAGGAATAAAAAGGGTTCATAAGTGCATTTTACCAGCAATTAACTTTTCCTTGCATCAGCACTCTCCTCCTTTGTTGACTCATGGTATCCAACATATACACACAAAATTCTTGCCAAACTGCTCGATTTTTTTTTTTACTAACAATCTGCTTGACCCATAATACTGCAATTTAAAACATGCTTCTTACAATAAGGCTCTCAAAATCACAATACAGAGTCAGATGAACCCCTTGGGAAAAAGAAAGGTTGGAAGGTAAAAAAAATATCCCTCAATTGGTATCCAGGAATTTATCTCTAAGAAGGAAACAGAAATGTTTTGTGGCTTAGGTAGCTCTCTGACCACCAGGTAATGTCACCTTCCCAGTTATTCATATTAGGCTTGATTCCAGAAGTGTAGTCCAGACCAGCAGATTTAGTTTGAGTCCCATTGCCAGAGGTTTGAAAAGAAGCCTGAATAACATGGATATCGAGAGCATATCTAGTTCTTGCCAGCACTTCCCGAACCACCTCGCCAATGAAAGTTGATCCACTTTCCTCAACATTCATCAAAAGTTCATTTGCATTTTTCATCCTATTTCAAATAAAAAGGACTGTCCTAAGAATCCATAAGCACATGCATATCCTGCAATAGCCAATGGTTGTTAGAAATCTGCAGCTTGAGGCACTAGGGAGTGAAACCCGAAGTGTCTTATAAAAATCACCATGCACTTTAACTCCACATTATGCTCTACAAAGAACCATCAAGCAGAAAACAGCACTCCAAGAGTCAAGCTTAAACTTCTCCATCAAACACTGAATTACTAGTACAAAGTCATACATGCTGCTTCAATCATATGAACAGATTGACTTCAAAACAAATGGGCTACAAAAAACAGTAGTTTGCTGCTTAAAGCAAACAAAACATTACTTTTGCTGCTACAGCCAAAAATGTGCAGAACAGAAAAATGCATGACTGAAGGTATGAAACCTTCCTATATCCTACCTTTCCAAAAGCAGAAATACCAGGGCAGTAGAATGGGAGCAGTTGTCAAGATCTCTGGCTCCAGATTACCTGTGGAGACTCCCTGCACCAACCAATGCCTTTACAACATAATCACCACTACATGCAACAATGGAAATCTCACCCAGTTTGGTTTCCATTGATAACTTTGCACACCCCAGCTTTGCCTTTGAGAGTAGGAGGAGAACACTACTGACTATGTAACAAAGAAACAGAATGGAAGTCAAGATCTGTATCCTACACCTAATTTACACATTTTGTATTCATCTCACCTGGCACAACACTGAGTGGATGAGTAATGAGATCATCATCTCCTCATCAATGAAAATCTAAAGTCACTGAGACAGGAAGCTGCAGCTGTGCAACAACAAACAGCATTACTGCATACTAGGTTAGAAACAAGAAAGGAAAGCACTATGAGCCATTTAAACTTAGGAGGGATTTTTATTATCATCATCCCGACTGCAATATAGCCAAGAAAACAGTGATTTGAAAGGCAGCTCTCGAAGTTCCTAGGCCAAAAATGATTACAACAAATTTTCCATATAACCATTTTTCAGCTAATCTGGTGTCATATTTTACTTCTTACTGTTTACTATTGGTTCAGATTTAGTCTACCCAGAATTCAGAAGGGAAAGTATATGATTTAAATTCCAATTCTACCGTGAGTTCTCTATAAGTGCAGTGTTATTGCAGAGAAAATTGGTTCTTAAAGGCCACATTCCAAAACAGAATTATTTGCTTTCTGGACGTATTTTTTTGAGCTCCAGACATAAATCATCTTTTTTTTCAGATGACTGAAAAGTGTCTAGAGGAGAAATTCTATTAAAAGTAAAGAAATCAACCCTCTCGCATTTTAACAGTAGAAATTTAGTAAAAAAAATTTGAAAAAACACTGCAACAAAATTTTGCAACACAGGCAAAAAGTAAGGATCATATTGTGTACAAATCCTATTTAACAAAGACAGAAACAAAGCACCTGTAAAGTAAGTATTGGTATAGTACAGTGAGTATACTCTAGCACATATAGTAGCCCTTCTGTATGTATTGATACACATGATGTACATTTATCATGAGATGAGAACGATGGGACTATAACTAGTAAGCCATTCTAACTTGAACATCTGAATGACTTCCTATTGTTTGACCTGTATTTTGTCAGTGTTTTTTTCATTGTTAAAACGTCTCTATCAACTGCAGTGAGGTTACAGGACATGTAAAAGCTATGTTAGTAAACAAGGGTAGTAAATAGGTTTTTCTCGCTGACAAAGACACATGTGTTAAAAGGTAACTGCCATCTCCTACACATTTTTTCTTATTTCTTAATATGGTGTGGGAAATACAGTGTAGCTCAGTATTTGACCAAAAGTTTAGGTACAATATACTACGCAGGTTAGTCCTGCCTCTTCTCCAACTCCTACCTTTTACGAACGTCATTTCAAGTGTCGCTACTTAGGCACATCACGGACAATTAACTACGAGTCAAAGTACTGCTGTACCGTAGTACCTCGCTTCGGCTGCAGCTTTGCAACAATATTACTCGCGAACCTATAAAATGCAAACTACTTGCCGTCTTCGTAATTCTAGGGGGGAAAACGGATACTGCCAATCCCTCCGAACAGCTCAGGGGCAAACCCGGTGTCTTCGCAGAGCTGGAGCTCTTCTCGTTATGGTCGCACGGTAATTAGAGCAGTTAACTGCTCTATCGTCTGCCATAAAGGCAGCCCCTAAGGCTGGGCTGCACCCTCGCGGGGAAATGCTTGGAAGGAAGTTTGAGCACACTGATGTTCTCAGTAGCCGCCCTAAGAGAGAAGACCCGTTTCCCTTCCCTCCTGTCAGACAGGGGCCATCAGAGGAGACAGTTCCGAGGCTTCCCCGCCGCCCCGGCCAGGGCAGCCTCACCTCCCTGGGAAGGCTGCAACAACGAGACTTACCTTAGTGAGCTGGGCAATCTTCTTGCACATTTTCACGTGCATATCCCGATTGCATTCCTCTGCCGAGCCGCTGCGAGAGGCTTTAGATCCATTGCAAGTCCCGGGCTGATGAACGTTGTTTATGCCAGAGGCCATTAGGCTTGAATTTTAATCAGGTCTGTGTGTACGCTCCGGGTAGCGCGATCCCGTCCCCGCTGCTCGCCGCCCCCGGCGCTGGAGGAACTTCAGCCCCAAACAGGGCACGCTCCAGCCGCCGCCGCTCTCCCTTCTCTGCAGATGTCCCAGTCCTTCAGCAAAACACCCAGGCGAGCAGGCAGAGAACAACATGTGCAAACATCCTGATGGGGATTTTTTTTTCCCTCCCCTTCTCTTCAAATGGTTGAGCTTCCGCCAGGAGAAGATGCCAGCGGCTGGGTGCTACAAATTTCCCAGCGGGGACACTGAGCCAGCCATACAGGCAGCAGCACAGGCATTGCCGGGGATCTGTTAGAGCATAGATCGCCTGAAGATTAAATCATGCTGCCTTCTTGGGCTGCCAGAGCATTGCAGAAGTCATCAGAGAAGGCAGTGTTGGCACCTTTCATAAGCTCTGTTATTCTGGCAATCCTCTCTTAAGACCACTTAAGTGATGAAGAAAACCTTTGCTCAGTTTTTGCTGCCACGCTGAAAAAAGAATGGAACCAAGAGGCACACGAGAACAGCTGAGCCCTGGAGCTGTGTCCAGGATCTGGTCTGCTTGCTTTATCCAAAGAGACTCAGTTCCCCTCAGTTACACTAAATGCAGTGGAAAGGTGCTTGAAGAAAACTGACAATATTGCAGTTGTTTTTTTTTTTTTTTAATGTGCACATTGTTTCAAAGAGACCAGGTCTGTACATGTAAAATAAATAAAAGGATAGAAAAGGCAGAAAAAAGGGCACAAAGAAAAAAAAAGGTAAACTATTAAGATAATGGGATTTTAAAAAAGAATGCTTCAACTGTTACATGAGAATAAACTGGTTAGTGAACACGTTTAAACAAGTCTAGAAGAGAAAGGGGAAGGAGAAGGCCAAGCAGGGTGAAATCAGAGAGGTGGAGAAAAGGAAAAGTGAGAAAGAACAGGTAAGAGAAGCCGAGAGCTGCTCAACACCCCTTTGATGTGTCACTAGCCAGTACATAAGACCCTACGGAGCAGGTCAAGGGCTCCACCTCAGCTCACACTGTCTTGCAGCCAGAGAGACTCGTGAGCCTGTTCCCTCCTCCTGCCCCATGCAGCTAAAGCAGCTTTCCAGTCTCACCTGCTGGTAATACTTGCCATCCTTCTTGGGCAAGAAGCTTCTGCTTTGCTAGTGGTGGGTTTGAAAAAAGAGCTTCCTGAGGACTATCAGAATTGGAAAGGAGGATTATGTGGTGTCGGCTAAGGGCAGGATAAAAGGAAAATGGGAAAGCCTTGATGAGGTCGAGGAGAGATAAAGCACTTTTAAGAATAACACAGAAGAAAAAGATCAGGGCAGAAGAAGAATGCCTACAGGCAGTGGGGAGAAGTAAGAAGACCTCGGGACAGGGAAACCAAACCCTTGAATTGCTGGGAGAAAAGGTGAGACTGTAAATATCCAGAGGCAGAAAGAATCTTCACTCCAGAGTGAGAGAAAATGAGGACTTAGAAATGCAATGTAGAAGAGAAAACAAAGATGATCACAGTTGCTGGGAGATTCTAAGCAGGCAAAAGAAGTTTAGCTCAGACAGAACATTAGTAAGAAAAGGTAAGAAACAGATCCCTGCACAAAGGAACACCAAAGTACAATTTCTTCACTCACTGACACAAATGTCCAAGATGCTGCTGGAACTTCTTCTGTGACTAGGGCACAGGCACATGGCATTGTCAATTGTCTGATATCTGATAAGACACTTAAATTTAACTCAGTTAATATGGTTATATCTTCTCTACACAGTCATCAATTTGAGAAAAAGTGTAGAAATTGAATTATATGTAAAATTTTGATTAAATTGGCAAGCTTATTAGGACAATCAAGAGAATAGCAAGAGCTGCACCAATATCCTAGCACCCTGTTTCCTCAGGGGAAAAAAAAGACCCCAAAATTAAGTGAAAATAGAAAGCAAATCAGGAAAATGCAAAATGTTTTAAAAGTACTCACAATAAGTTACCTGTGTTATCTCTCTACTATGTGGACAGTAAATGGCACCAAAAGTGGAAGGTTTATAGTCTTTTACTCATGTATAGTTGTTCAGCTGAAAGCAGAGGACACACTGGACCTGAAAGCACAGGTGGACAGAGACTTGAGACCCATACATGGGCACAGGCAGAGCAGAGGAGCACAGACCATCAGGGACACTGTAAATGGAATAAACCACTGAGATATCTCAAGCTGTTTTTGTATTTTGGGGGGTTAGAGGGAAAAACTTGAGGCTTTGGTACAAGATGGTGTTTTAGCAGAAAATAATTTGTCACTAGTAAAGTATTTTGAGTCCAGACAAGACTTTTCAGACAATACTTCAAACATTGGAAAAGTTTCAGTCAGATCTCATGCACCAGAAAATGCAACCACAGAACATAAATTCACGGATGACTCAAGTTCATTAGTCCCATTATTCAAAAACTCCACTTGGTTCCAATAACAGAACTTCAGCAGATAATGTCAGAGCATTTCAATGAGCATTTAACATCTTTTTTTTCTTCTCATTGATCTAGGGATCACCTATACATAAGATGACAAAGCAAGGACATCACAAACCGTAATATAAATGTGTAGTACACAAATGAAGGGTTTGTGAGAATGACATGGAACACACAGGTGTATTACAGAATGTTTATAAACTTGGGGCAGTATACAGGAAAGACAGTTTAAAATAAAAATTAGAAGTCTAAACAGAAAATACATAAACTTCTGCTTGAATTATTATTGCTGCACTAGTTTTCACTAACTATGAGAGAAGGTGGTCATGTCACTACCATCTTTCTAAAAGTCTGTGAGTAACTCTATATAGCTTTGCTGCTCAGGCGCATTAACAAATAACCTTTTTATTACAAAAGACAAATCATACATGATAAGACATACATACATACACCATTTTTGGTGCCTCCTGTTTGCTGAATATGCAGACTATATATCTTCTGAAATCTTCAGACTAGCTACTATTAAAAGAGTCACTCCCTCCCCCCGAAATGCCAAGACATAAAAAAGATATTTCTGTTGCAAATGTTTAATACCTAAGTTTGCACCTTTATTTAACACATTACAAACAGCTTTCCCAAAACAATTAATACAGCCCAATTCTTTTACTCTGTCTGAATACCAGTACTACTAAAGTCAGTGGGATTTTTTCTTTTTTAATACATGAGCACAAAGTTAAACTGGTCTCCCAGATTACACTCTACTGCTGTTTTACAGTCCAAGAAAATTTGCATTTGGAAATGGTAGAACAGTAAGTCATTAACTGTCATGTTATGTCAGAACTGAGTGGATGGGGCACTAGGCAACCTGATCTAGAGGGTGGCATCCCTGCCCATGGTGGCACTGGGCTGGGGGTTGGAACTAGACGATATTCAAGGTCCTCTCCAACCCAAACCTTCCAATGATTCTATCTTTCAAATGACAAAGCCTTATTACTAAAATTGATTTAAAACTTCTCAAGTTGGTGTATCAACAAAGGAAAATGCAATCCTAAGTAAGATTCTAATTTAATTCATAAATTTCTACCCTCATTGATTTCCACTTTCACTTTGGTCCCAGAGTAGCTTTTTGACCCCAGAATAGAGAATTCTGGAACTTTTTTTTCTTCTTAGAGGAGAAAAAAAAAAAGGAAATAAGGATAAAAAAATGTAGTCACAAGACTCGTAAGAGTTATCCTGCTCGCCTAATTCACTATCCTACTTCCAATAAAACTTGGTTTGGGATTGAACACAAGAAAAATGACAAGTATAAAGTGCTACCACTGCTACATCCTCGGCAATTACCTATGTTACATATAATTATATATTAAAATATTATATATAACTACTTTATAATTTTAATTTCTTCTCACCTCATAAAGCAAACAGGATTCCAAAACCACTAGAATTGCTGCCAATTTCCTCATTGACTGAAAACAGTAACTATTCAAAAATGTATATACAATTTTCCAGCTGACTTACAAATGCAACTTTTGCAGTAATGTGGTGAAGAAAACCTCTGATTACTACTGCATAACGATGGCCTAATTATGGATGAAACATTACTATGCTTACATTTTAAATATGGAAACTGGAACCAACAAAATGCATCAGATGTAAAAGCACTTGAACACCTAACAAATGGGCTAGCAACATCTTCCATTTCTTGTAACCTGTTTTTTATCCAGCGACCTACATCCAATATTACCACAAAGCAACTGGCATGCAGCAAGCTTGGCTTACCCAGTGCCACTGTATTTGCTCACATAACAGGATCGACAAAGGAAAGAGAAGGGATCTAGAACAGTGATTCAGAAGTAGGTCATAGCAGATAAGGTCACTACTTCCAAGGACAAGTAAGAAAGCTTTAATTAGTAGAGTGCACTTCCCTCCAGAGCCTGGAGCACCATCCAAAGTTCTGAGTTTCATCACTCTTCTCCTTTTCAGACAGAACTGTGAAACCCACCAGCTACAACCTCTGGGCCTGCACTGGTGGAGAGAGCCTTGCTCCTCTAGTCAGTCATCATATCCATCCCTCAGGAAGTAGCTGGCCCTTACTGAGCCCTGAGATTTAGCTCAGCAAAAGACTGAAAGCTCAGGGCCAAGCTGGAATGGGGCTCCTGCAGGCTGGAGACCCAGGTGAGGCTGGTCAAGGCTCATTAAGGTTGATTAGTGCAGTCAAGGCATTGAAACATAAGCTGTAAAAACTGTGACAGCAACACTTCTATCAGTCAAATAAGGTATCTGGTATCACAAAGAGATGGCCAGCATTTGTGGTCCTACTTCAGCATGTTATTTACCTACACATTAAATATCAATTTTACTAGGAATCTTTTATTTCTACATATAAATACAAAGCCCAGCAGAAATATTTAAAGCAGCTGGAAGAAATAAATCTCACATCCTAGCTGAAATCCAATTTAAGGGACTATAAGGTATTTGTCTGGAAAGATCCTCATCTGTAGACCTGAGACACAAGCAGGTACAAATGGGCTACTAAACATATATGAGTAAAAAATAATTCAGTTTGCATTATTAGTTTCACTTGAAATAAAAGTCCTGGGTTTTTAATGCCACAAGAATCACAAAGTTTTATTTGCTCTTGTCTTGCTGTTTCCATCTTCTTCTCCACAAACAGGGTCCTATTGCAGAAAAAATCTAGATGAAGTTAACTGTCCAGTAAAAATACATTAAATAGAAAAATTATTACACATTGTATTTCCCTAGAAAATATAACCTTAAAAAACACAAACTCACTGAGGATTTGCTGTTGGTTACAGTGGTTTTGTAGAGTGACTATTTTTTTAACATAAAATGAAAACTTTTAGGAAAATGTTAACATGTAAGGTTCTATGTTACTATTCTACTTGTGCATATAGAATCCCTTTCCCACTCTCTAGGAGCAGAAAGGGATTAGGCCACATCTATATGTTTTAAAAGTTAACACAAAATACAAAAGATTCGCCCTTAAAAAGCAGGTATCCATTTTAAACATACACAGATGTATGGTAGTATAATGTGTCAGGAAAAAACCCCTTTGCCTCATGTTTAAATTATTTTAAAATTTATTTTTATCTATAAAATATAATAATTTGTCTCCTGCTGCTGCCCTCCATCCTTCACATCCAGCTCTTATATCCCATAATCCTTGACACCATTGTAAGGAGAAAATAATTCTATTATTTCATTGATAAAAATCTGCTTCTTAAAGAAAACACTGGGAAAACTTAGATCTGAAACAAGACTGACCTCTAGTGTTTTGCTATTTTATGTGTTTTTATTTATTTTTCTTAGAAAAAATGACCCTTCTTCAGCACAGGTCCTGCCTATTTGACCTACTGTCATTTGATGGTTTGTCACCTGTCCTTACTAAACAGCTTTCATCACTTGAGCTACTCAGACACCTTATTTTTTTAAAGGCCAAACACGCATGGATGACAAACACCTTAAGTTCCTACTGTCCACAGCTTACTTCTATTCACATTTTTGAATATTACTATAACTCTGTAGTTACTATATGCTCAGAATGTTTCCCCTCAGCTAATCATCTGTGGCCTTGCTTCTCATTAAAAGTGTCATTAAATGCTCTTCATACATACTGTAAACAATGACACAGCTCTGGAGTTTGAGCTTAGTTATCTTTCCAGTTTTTAATGAGATTCAGAATTTATTACTAGTCTCAAGTTAAAGGATATCTGGGGAAAAAAACATCAGGTTCACAACAAATGCTTGAAAATTTGGGAAAAAAATTTCCACTAGTAAGGGATTCAGCCTGGAAGGAGCCCAGACATTCCAACAAGTCAGCTATCCATACTGTCTTTTCAGCCCCCCTCACAGCAGATACAACAGATGTTTCAGTTATTTTTTCTTACTGACACCAGCTGAGCTTTTTCGGGTTGATGCCCCACATGCTCTGGTGTAAGGTTCCTGTTTACAAAATGCGACTGTACTCATTTTCGCAGATACTCGCACCCGGAGAGGACTTTGGGAGAGCGGCTGAAGGCAGTACCACGGCTTGTCAGGCTTATTCAACTGGGGCGAGTCCAGAGAAGGGCAATGAAGCTGGTGAAGAGTCTGAAGCACAAGTACCACGAGAGCAGCTGAGGGAGCTGGCGGTGTTCAGCCTGGGGGAGGCTCAGGGGAGACCTTAGCGCTCCCTACAACTCCCTGACAAGAGGTTGTAGCCAGGTGGGGATCAGCCTCTTCTCCCAGGTAAAAAGTAACAAGACAAGAGAACATAGTCTTAAGCTGCTCCAGGGGAGGTTTAGTTCGGACATTCGGAAGGATTTCTTCCCAGAAAGGTTGATTAGACACTGGAATGGGCTGCCCAGGGAGGTGGTGGAGTCACCGTCCCTGGAGGTGTTTAAGGAAAGACTGGACGTGCCACTCAGTGCCACGGTATAGCTGACATAGTGGGCTTTGGTTGCGGGTTGGACTCGATGATCTCGGGGCTCTTTCCCAGCCTGACTAACTCTGCGTTTGTGCGAAGATGGCGACCACCTCCCACCGCCGCCTCCCGCCGCGCCCGCTAGCGGCGCGGCCACGAGCGCGCGCCCGCGTTTCTCGCGAGATCGGGAGCGGCTCCCGCGCCTGGTTTGAAGCCCCGCGCGCGCGGGCGCCGCGGCCGTTGTGTGTGAGGGGCCGGTCCCGTGGCCTCCGCTCGCAGCCTCCACCCGGCCATGGGCGTGAGAAAGAAGTCGCTGCAGGTCCGGGAGGCCTTCCAGCTGGCCCAGAAGCCTCACCAGAACCACGCGAAGCTCGTGGTGGCTCTGAAGGGCACCTATACTCAGGTACGGCTGCCCTGGGGCGGCCCCGGGCTTGGGGGAGCTGGGGCTGCTCCGCGGCTGCTCCGCGGCTCCCTCGGGGGCGAGGGCCTCCTCCGCAGTGCTCCCCTGAAACTAAAGCCCGTGTGCCTTAGGAGAGCCCTGCCACTTAAAAAAAACAGAATAACCGCCCACCCCTCTCCCCCCCAATCATCACAAAAAACCCCCACCCAATCCCAGCCGCTCAATTATTCTACGCGAACGCGGCTGTGAGAACTGCCCGCGGCAGGAATTGATGGTGTTTGGATCTTTGAGATGTGGATGTGACCCCCGAGATGTGGGTGGTAGTAGATGGGGGTGTCGATTGCCATCCTGAAACCTGTCAGCAGGTAAATGCTGCAGGGTGGAGCCCAGTGGTCGGGAGGTGCCTGCTGTGCACGTAAAGCAAAATCCTCAGTGAGGGGTGCATGAGAGCGGGTGTGCCCTAACTGCTGGTTGCAGCCCTTTAAAAATTTAAGTGGAAGCTCTCAGTTATAAGCACATTTATTTTATTTTTCTGTGGTACAGCTTTTGAAAGATGAAGCGGGCAGTTATCTTTTGTTGTGGTTTGTTTTTTTTTTCCCCCAGGTGGATGATAAAGAAGACTTTCATGAAAAATTCATTCATTTCCTCAAGTATGCTATGATAATCTACAGACGGGAACCAGCAGTGGAGCAAGTGATTAATTTTGTGGCTAAATTTGTTACTTCATTCTGTCAGACCGAGAAAGAAGATGATAGTGAGGAGGGAGAAGAAGATAATTTACTTCTGAATTATGTGTTTAAATTTCTGCTTGAGGTACAGTAATGGTTATTATTAAATCTTTGACATAACAAACAAACTTTCTGCAGTAGGGAAAATTTGCTGGTGCTCGAGGTGATACTTACAAACTAGAACTTAGAAAGTGAAAGCAAGGCAAAGATAGTGCTGTATAAGTAATACCACCTCCACTCCCCCAACCCTAAAAAATCCACTATAGGTGCATTTATAAGCATGAAATTGGGGAGGTGGTGTGGAAATGAGTTTATAGTGTTTCTTTGATAACAAAAAATATTAAAAGGTCTTCCATACAAGTAGGCTGACATGTATTCCTTTCTGCTTACTGGAAGTGTTACATAGAAAAATCAATGGTTCCAATAGCATGAACACAGAAATAGAAAATTAAAAAATGTGAGAAATAGAAATGTAATTAAGAAAATTACATTTTCTTAGACTAATGTTTTGTCATGGAAAGATTACTGATCTGGCCAAGTTCACTAGTTATCATTGCTAACATCTTGTTTTCCTTCTAATGTTAATGGAGGCAAAGCAGTAAGTTGGCTAGTGCACTGCAGGTTTCATGGAATGGTAAACATGCTGCTTCCTTTGTGAAGGAAATGCTGATTTTCTAAAGAGCCACTGATACAGGCGATGGGCCCTAATTTTTTTCCAGTTCTATGACTTTTTAATCTTATTAAAAATGAGTAGGAAAAGCTTTTGAAACATAGAAGTGCATATTTAATTTATTTCATTAAAATATTAGCTACTTACATGCATGTATTAGGACCTTTATGTTGGATGTGAGAAAGAGTGATTATGAGAATACTTTTTTTTTTCTTTTCCTAAGTCTCATGATGTGAACAGCCACGCAGTTAGATTTCGAACATGTCAGCTTGTTAGTAAGATTTTGGGAAATATGCCAGAAAATGCCCAGATTGATGATGACCTGTTTGATAAAATTAATGAAGCTATGCTGATTAGACTTAAAGATAAGTTTTCGAATGTGAGAATTCAAGCTGTCTTGGCCCTGGCGAGACTTCAAGATCCTAAGGATGAAGACTGTCCTGTTGTTAATAGTAAGTAGTAATGGTCTTTTCTTTTCTCTAAGAACATTTGTTTATTTACGTTACTTTAAAGCATTTTTAAGCTTCTTTTTTTTAAGCATCAAGTAAATGAATATTAGAGAGTATTCTTGTAATAATTCATAAACTGTACATGCAAGAGTTGCATACATTCAAGGGGAAAAGACAGAACTGCTTGAAGGAGATATTTTTTAGCCAATTGTATTGGGCTTGGGCTGCTCTGTGAACTAAATATAGAAGTAGGATAGTGAAAATAGTGTGTTCAGTTCTTGCCCTCTAAGGACCCTTTGGTACTATTAATTGAACTGAATTAGTAAAGAAACTCTAAGAAACAGTAGGGATGGTAAAGAAAAACTATTATTACCTTGAATTATGATCACTTTCTGTAAGAGATCAGCACCTCTGGGGTGTCTTGATGCTGTGTGTGGGTTTTTTTGTATATGGTGTGATTCTTGACTAAGCTTCTACTTCTGTTGCCTCCAGGTAGACAGAGTGTAGGTTTGTACCAGCACAGCTGTTTTGTAAATTGTGCCCCCATTAAACTTGACATACTGTCTTTTGTGACAGTTTAGTTAGATGAGGTTTTCTGTTGTTCAGGTACCTTCTTTGAAATTTTATTTTCTAAGTGTTTATTTATATGTTGCCTTTTTAGGAGTACCTAAATTTCATAGTCAATCATTGTCTCACAGAGCAAGAAGATGAATTCATATATACTCTGAGTAAATTAATTTTATAGTTGCTTTTAATTTTGAGGAAGGGTTAAGAACATAGTAAAAGAAAGTTGCAAGGGGGATTTACTCTATGAGTTTTGGTAGGCTTAATGGAGGTTGCAGTTTTCCATTTATAGGAAAATTTGAGCAACTGCCTCAAAGGTAGTGATGATATACAGCTAATCAGTAGAGATCTTAAAGCACCAACATTTGGAAAATTTTTTTCCCCAGTAAATGACAAAATGGTTATTTGTGGATGGGATCTAGCGTAGCAATTTTTGGAGTTATTAACTGAGGTTCCTACTTATGACTGTAAACGTTATTTCTTTTGAGATCATAGCTCAGCATGTAATTGCCCTGAAATCTTGGGGTTGTGACCCTGAACTGTTTCCTAAATTATCAGCTCTGCAGGGGCAGGAGAGGCATTTTAATAACAGCTGCTGATTTTTTGTTTTGTTTTGTTAGTATTTTCTGTTTTCCTGTAATGTTTCAAACCCTTAGGAAAACATTATTATTACTATTTTATTTTCAGTTTACACCACATTGCTTGAAAATGATTCAAACTCAGAAGTGAGACGTGCAGTGCTGTCATGCATTGCTCCCTCAGCAAGGACTTTGCCAGTAATTGTGGGCCGCACTATGGATGTAAAGGAAGCTGTCAGGAAGCTGGCATATGAGGTAAATTGGATCACTTAACGTTAATTTCAAGGGCTGACTTAATAAAAGTTTTAAAGCCTTTTTTTGTATATCACTGGTTAAACACTAAGTACAGTTAGATAACTTATTTTCATATACAAAAATTTGGAGGGGCAGTGATCTAATACAAGTTTTCTAGTTAAAACCCCTGAACTTGAGTGCAGAACTTGCTTGATAGAAATTAGTTTTGTGATAGAACTCGTCTCTCGAGGATCAGACAGTAAAAGTATAAATTATGTATGCAATCTGTTGTTTTCTATCTATGCTTTTTGTGATGTTTATGAAACAAATTTTCTTCTCTGTTATTACATAATAGATATTAAGTAAAGATAAGGTCACAGCAGTAGTAAAAAATTACATATTTTTGCTATTCCAATTTTGAGAGGTATCAACCATTACTTGTTTATATGTAGAGTAGGGGCAAGAAGGTGTGCTAACTGTCTGTTTCTTGTGCAGGCATCTTAGGCAAGATCTTGAAACAAAATGTTCAACTTTTTCACACAGCACAATCTTCTGTTCTTTCTTAATTTAGGTTAAATTATGTTTTTTAACTGAATCTGTGTTATTAGGATTTCAGAAAAGTACATACTCAGTAATTAATTGCAGGTGTTTATTGCGCTTGGTGCTTTAAAGAGAGGATAGTTTTCGTATCCAGGTGTTGCATTCAAACAGAGCTGACAAGTTTCTAAGCTGTGTGTTAACTTTATTTTATTTTACATTTTTTTCCATGCACAAGGCTCTGCTTGTTAATGTTTTGTTACAGTGCTGATGGTATAGGTATTACAGACTTTTATTGACTTAGGATTTCTGTGGGTGGATAAAAGTGAGAATGTAAAACAACATGTAGTTAATGGATTCAGTTGTTATCATTCGTAGAAATGTATTTTCATGTCTTAATTCTTTTTAAGGTTTTGGCAGAAAAAGTTCACATGAGAGCTCTGTCAATAGCACAGAGAGTAAAATTGTTGCAACAAGGACTTAATGACAGATCTGGTAAGAGATCATCTTTTTTGACATCTCGATACAAATATTTGAGAGAATACTTTCTAATGTTTTCGTGCAATTTATGTGGAAGCTGTGATGACAATAATGGGAGCTCAAAGGGAGTAGTGAGATACCAGGAAATGTTTAAGCACGTGAAATTTGCTTGCTGCTTTGATTTTTCCAGTCCCCTTATAGTGGACAAACCAGAAAGGGATTGCACTTTTAAAAAACCTGAAAGCCACTGAGCTTTAAAATAGGGCAAAATGCTATTAAAATTAAAGAACAATGTAATTAAACACAGAAGTAGAAAAATGTAATTAATTTGGTGTATTTGGAAGCTATATTTTTTGTAACTAATACATTAAAGAATTTAAATGTGAACATCAATATGTTTCCTGTGTGCTTTCAGAGAGAAAGCTCAGCTGGTTAGTTTTTCCTTTAACTAGCTTGAATTTTCTTTTAATGAATCTTTGATTGACCCTTATGCATTTCATCATGAAGCAGCTTTTTTCTTTTTAACATCTTTTGTATTGTATCATTCAGAGTGTGCCTATAATTGGGTGTGGTGTTGTTGCCAAAAGATCAAAGGTCATATGCATCTGAGTGAGACAATTTTGGCCTGCTTACATACAAGGAGCAATTATATAGATGAACTTCACAGTAAAGGTGCCAGTTTTGCTAAATGCTGATGTGTAATCCATATACTTTCTTTGGGAAGTCTGTACTAAGCCCTGTTGAATTTTACTCTAAGAGTTACTTGCTGAGTGATGTGCTGTTTGGGAATGGTAAGAATTACGAATTATGTGGATATTCACTTAGAAAACAAGAATGTGTTCATTAGTAACTAGAGCTCTTCAAGGTGTATTATGCATGCATGTGTTTTTGTTGATCTACCTTATTTTTTTATTGGCTAGTTGGAGAACATGTTAGTATGTTCTTGATGGGGAGAGAGAATCAGCTGAGTGCTTTCTTAGGCTGTGTAGACCTACACTTAAGAAGAAGCTCTCATTCTGTATGTTTGAGTTAGCACTTTGCCCACCTACTCTAAATTGTTCTGTAGGAGTCTTATGAAGTTTGTCATGTTCTGTTTTTCAAGTCTAGCCCTGAAAAAACAAGTTATGACTTACTATTTCTTATCAGAGTATTAGTTTGTTGTTTGGCCTAACTAGTTGCTGATTGCCACCTCGCTCAGTAATGCTTGGTCTTGACAAATACTTCTTTTTCTTAGGGTGACTGTGCTCCTGTTTTAGTAATCTTTCTAAACTGGGGAGGAAGCTACCTGCACTAATTTTTCCTGTGATCCTTCATTTGTCAGGAACAAGGATTTGTTGTATTCCCTTAAAAGAGAAAGTACAGCCTTTCTGGCCTTTTTCAATGACATTGAGGTGTTCAACCTTAAAAAAGTGCCGCCTTTTATGATCCAGGACAGATACTTTCTGGGTCAGTGTCAGTCTCTTCCTTAGGATGATTCTGCATCCCAGCTATTGAGAACTTGCTCTTTTTGTTGACACCTAGAATCACAGGGAAAAACATCTGCCAGGGTATGTAGTTTGACTGGTGTAATGGATATCATGTGCTCTTTGCTGGGTAAAATGGGTTTATGTTCCAGATTGGCTATTCTATATTACAAATGTGGCACATCCTATAGCTTTGATTATGTGTATCTTTATTGAATTTGCTTATCTGAGTAACTCCCAAGCTAAGAAATGAGGAACCTGCTCATTCAAAGTTTCGACATTGAAATTTTGAATGTCTTTCCATACTGACTTCAGAACGGGGGCTTATAATTGTGATCTGGAATACATACTCCAGATTCTGCTTAGTTCTACTTTTCAGGGTGCATTCAGCTGGCAATTCTCCACTCTTGTTCTACTGTGTTCTACTAGTTTATGCTTTTCACTTTCTTGGAGTGGTTTCTTGTTCTTAGGATCTTAATTTAGCTCTTTCAAGGCCTTTTTGCAGCTCTTTTTGAACTCTTGACTATATTTAAGTGCTGTATTTATTATCATAAGTTACATATAAGGGAAAGATGAATCTTGTCAGTGTATGTGGACTTTGCTTCCCTTATATTGGATATTGTTTTCTAAAAGATCCTTAGAACATACTTGTATTGTTCCTGAGTTATGTTTTTACTTCCACCAGACTATTAGCCTTTCAACTTCCCTGCTTAATTTTGTGTGAATGTAGTAATGGTGTGTATTCTGGGTGTTCCCATAAATACTTTTTGCCTTGATTAAATAGTACTTCATTGATCCATGAACTATTTGTTCCTTGTGGCAGTTGGGGAGGAGGGAGTTAAAGTATCATTATGTAAATTTCATAATCCATATGCATAATTGAATCAGCGCAAGAATTCTGTGTCAATTCAGTTGTAGTATCCTGACTCCAAAAGTGGCCAATTCCTGAAACAGAGCAAGTTTATAACAATGCTTACCTAGAATATTTGGGACTGGAGTATCTCTCCTACGAGGACAGGCTGAGAGAGCTGGGCCTATTCAGCCTCAAGAAAACTGAGAGCAGTGTCTATAAGTGTCTGAAGGGAGAGTATCAAGAGGATGGAGCCAGGCTCTTCTCAGTGGTGCCAAGCAATGGGACAAGAGGCAATGGGCAGAAACTGATGCACAGGAATTCCACCTGAATACGAGGAAGAACTTCTTTACTGTGCAGGTGACCACACACTGGAACAGATTGCCCAGAGAGGTTGTGGAGTCTCCCTCACTGGAGATATTCAAGAACTGTCTGGATGCAACCTGGGTAATGTGCTCTAGGATGACTCTGCTTGTACAGGGAGATTGGACCCGATGACCCAATGTGGTCTCTTCCAGCCTGACCCATTTGATAGTTCTGATTCTGTGAATATTTCCTTGTTCTCCAAGAGTTTGTGATTTGTAGGTTTTCTAAGTTGAGGTGCTGTCTTTAGGTGCACAAGTTTTTTTTGAGAGGTTTTTTTAGTTCCTGGTGAGAGGGAAAATTATATTGCCTCAAAAATGTGGTGTGCTGTAGGTAGTTCTTGTTAACCTCTTGTTTTTTTTGGTTTTTTTTTTTGTTTTTTTTAAGGTAATGTCACACTCAACTGTATAATAACTTCTTTGCAAAAGGACTTCTATAGAAAATTGTTTTGTGAAAATATATTGAAAACTTGATATTTTTTGACCTTTGTTTTAAACCATTTAAATTCCTGTATTATTAGATGCTGTTAAGGAGGTAATGAAGAAACTGCTTCAAGTCTGGTTACGAGTCACTGAAGGGGATGTTTTAGAATTGCTTCATCGGCTGGATGTAGAAAACTGCCCAGAAGTGGCCATCCCAGTACTAAATGCTCTGTTTTCATTATCTCCACTTCATGATGTTGTTCAGGAATGTAAATACCTTGACAGCAGGTATCCAAAAGACAAATATTTTGCATAACAATATAAAAGATTATATCTAAATGGGGAGCAGAGTAACTACTGCCTGTGATAAAGACTGATACTGTGGTGTAAGCTCTGTTTGTATGCTTAAGTGTTTTGGATATGCTTTTTTTCTTTTAAAAAAAGATCTGTAAACACCAGCTGTGTTCAACAGCTTATCTGTGCCCAGATAAACAAGAGGGAAAAAAAAAGGAGAAAAATATATTTGACTTCTCAATTCCAGAATACTCCCAAAGTCACATTCTTAAATTCTAAAAGTAGGCAGTAAATTAATCAGTTAAAAAAGCTTTTATATGAGTAACAGCTTAGAGTCTAATTTGTTTTAAGTGCTCCAGTTTACACCCACAACTCTGATTTCCTCTCTTCATTTAGCATGGGATACTGAAAAGCTCCTTTGTTTCCTTTCTCCCTCTTAGTAATGCTTCTAGTCTTTCTCCCACATTTCCTACTCTTTGACTTCCTGCTCTGCTTTTTGCTGAGCTAAGAGGCAGCACAATTTGGGACTGGTTCAGTTATCCATGACCCGTTTGGCAAATTGATCAGAATGGAATTACTGGACTTGTGTGTCAGTCTTGTTTTGGAGGTATTTTACTTGTTTTAAGAACTTGACAGAATTTGCTTAGTCTTCTTTTCCTGTGTTAATTTTTGGTAGAATTTGACCGAGTTCCTAAGCCTTGAAGAAGATAGTGTGATGCATATTAAGATCCATAAAGCAAAAACGAAGAGGGGAAGAAAAGTAGAAATTTAAGTTGTAGGAAATTGCCAAGGGGGGCAAAAAGGTGTGAGAAGAAATGTCTTGTGTTAATTGAGGCAATGAGAGTGGAATGAACAGTGGTAGGAGTCTAGTGTCAGATGATAAAATTAAATGAGAAATTGTCACTGATTAAAAAGTGATAACAAAATCTTTGTGCTTTGGGATTAAATGCATAATATGATCGCATGAAGTGTCTTGCATTCTAGTAGCAGCCTCACAGATGTTTTGAAATCAGTAGATGCTCTATGCATTGCACTCCAAAGCTATGGAGTGGGCCTGTTTGCCTTTAAAAGGATCAATAATGATGAAATAACTTTCTTACAGCCTCTGGAAATGTGCCAACGTCTTAAGAGGTTCAAAGGAGAACTCTACATATAGTTATGGGCTTCTCAGGCTGACTTTGATCCTGCACAAAATGAGGCTTCCATTCTGAAAAACTGGGCTGTCTGAGAATTTTAAGTTGTAGGTCTGTTAGACTATTGACAATTTGAGAAGTTAAATTATTCAGCTCATAATGAGATTATTTAATTTATGGAAAATATTAGGGTTGTTCTTGTGTGATGTTCCTGACAATAGCTTGAGTGATGCAATATCAGTATGATAAATGGTTAGATTTTTGAAGTGCTGTGATTTCTGTATGTTAAGTAAAGACCTCTCAGATTAATAAGAAGCCATCAAATGATCAGTTACATGAGTTTGTTTGTTTTGTATGTGAGGGACGTAAAACAAAGCCAAAATTTTTGTTGATAGTTTGCCAGTAAAATGGGATTCAAGAGAGTGAAAAGTACCACTACAGTGATACTGTCCTTTCTGTTTTGTGGTAGAATTAGTGCACAACTTAAAGCTCTGCTTCTGAAAATGAAGACTAATTCCCATGCTTGGCATGGAAAAGACTTGAATCTAAAGAGGAGCGGGGGTCCTGTGACTAGTAAATGGAGGATGAGCTTAGAGATATGCTGAGAAGCACTTGTAGTACTTTTTGTGTTTGACATACTGTTTGCTATTCAAATATTGTGTGAAGGTCTTGTATTAAGAATGGAAGAAGCAATTCATAAACAGAAACTGAAAAATATTGTAATGCAGTCGTTGCATTTCTGCAGATAAATGGTGTTCAGTTTTCCAGACTTGTACAGTGATAAAAATGTTTCCTAGAGTTAAAGTACCAGGTGGTTGCTCTAGGAGGTCTGAAGGATTGAGCAGAATGTTTATGCAAACTGATATGAATAGTCTTGAGTTAAAATACTGAAAAGGGCAATGTACTAAGAGGTTTGGGGAGTTCTGTGTCCTCACTTAAGAGAGGAAGTTTTTTGTCAATCTATAAGTAATTCTGTGGGAAATACCTTTGACAGGGTTTTATTTTCATCTTAGGAAGTAATCTTTATTTCTAGTTTTCTAATATTTCTGGGCATTTGTTGTCCTTGACCCTATTTTATTTATCTCTTTGTATTTGTTGATTTTTGTTTAGAAAACTGATTCCACTGGAAGACTTAACAGCTGAGAATGTGTTACATTGGAGATGTCTTTGTGAAAATCTAAAATCAAAAGGTAAAGAAGGTGAAGATTTACTAGAGGAGATGTTGCCAGAACCAGCTATATATGCAGATTATTTATTAAGGTACGTTGCATTTAAAAATAAATTGCTTGCCGCTAAAATTGATTTTTTTTTTTTTTTTTTAAGCGAAGAATATTTCTTTTATGCAAACTGTTCAGGTGTCCTCCAAACCCAAATTCATGCTTGAACAATGATTTTAATTTTTCTTCCCTTTTTTAAAAAGACTTTTGAGAGGATTTACTTCTTTTAAACAAAACCTGTAAACAGCAAATTTATAGCCTAAAAACAATGTTTGGAATGCCCTTTCTCCTGAATTATCAGCAAGATGGGACTGTTAGATCAATAGCACATAATTCTGTGTTATTTAAGATAATAAAATAATTGTTCTGAAATATGCAGCTATCCTTTGTGTACATGTTATTATCAAGGTCACTGTGTGTTTGCAGAAAGATTCTTAGAGGCTGCAGAAACTGATACTTTTTTCATTGTAATTTGTGAAAATAAAGTAAAATTTGGCTGCTGTCTCCAGGAGAAGTAGTTTTGTAATTGAAACCTCCCTTCTCTTTTGCCTGCTCAGGCAGGAATGCTTCCCAAAAACTTATGTTTGAAGGCAGTGGCAGAGCTGCTAAATGACCCACTTACACAACGTTTATTTCACTGAGGGGGGTGTGTGTGGGGAAATGAATGTTTTGTGAAGTCAGTCTTATCCCCAGAGTGAAGGATGGTATTTTTTTTTTCTTGATGAGATTCTTTAGTCTTAACATAAATTTTGAACAGAATTCACATTTGTGAGCGTGGAGAATGCTGAGAAATCTTAACTGAGGTATTGTACTTGTGAAACGTAGAGTGAAGCTTCCTGAAATGATTAAAAATCGTATCTGCTGAAAAATGCATTGTATTGATAGATGTTTGCAATTAAAAATATGCATATTCTTTTCTCACTTCACTGGATGTAGTATACACTAGTGGTACTTACAGAAATCATTGCTACTTTTCAATGGGGAATGTGTTAACATGTTTCATAAATATTTGATAAATGAAGCATCTGTGCTTGCTTAATTTTGAAATGTGTATCCAGTCTGGTGGGTGTAAATTCATTCATAATTAATTTAACACTCCGTAAAATATTTGTTCTCCAAAAAATTTTTTCTTCAAGAGAGAACATTTGTTCTCTTTCCGTCTGATCTTACTTAAAATGCCTTCAGTTTACCTTCCTCTTCAGGGTGAGGCTGAGTAAGGTTAATTAGGTTTGCTAGAACTTGTTTGTGGTATCAACTGAAAAACTATTCATTGTTGAGCTTTGCTACTAGTTGTTTCAGGTAAGATTTGCAATTCTGCAGTCCTCTGGTGTCCAGTTGTGCAGTGCACTGTGAGTATCAGAAGGAACAAGTAAATGCAAGTCACTGGTACTTAGGAAAAAATGCAGGATTGCAAGTTGCCTTAGGTATTTCAGTGTGATCTGGTGCAGGTGACATTACTGTGAAGTGATCAGAAACACTTTCATTTCAGGTGTCCTAACTTTGAAGAAATTTTTAAAACTTGCTAAAAATAATGAGCTGCTGCTGAAAAGTATCTGTAAAGCTGGGGTAGAAAAAAGCATCTTTTTCTCAGTTCATATCAGTATTTAAATTTCATTTTATTACGTTCTATTCATTACTGAATTTTCTACATTATATGTTTCACTCCTGATTTTTTGAACATGCATAACTCAGATAGAATTTTGGTAAGAGAATAATGATTCTAGAAAAAATAAAGAAATGGAACAAACTGGTTACACTTCCATGCTATAAGGCTATAATCCCAGCTTGTTCTTCTGGGATGACATATTTGATCATGTACGCTTTCATGATTTTCTTGTATTTGGTCTTGCAGGCAATGTAACACTTCTGAACTTGTAAAAAAATACATAGGACCTAAATACGCAGAAAAATAATAAGAAAAATGCTACATCTGTACATTTATTCCCAAGATGCTGGCTTTATGTATTAGTACAGAACTGAAATCACACACAGAAGCATAACTTGTCATTTTATGTTTTTTACTGTTTAACATTGAAAAAAGGGATTTTTTTTCAAATGAAATGCCTTATTTTAAAACTGTAAATTATTTAGTATAAATAGCTTTCTGAAAATAGTAATCTAGGAAAAGAACACAAACATTAAGTTTTAAGGTTTGTAACTAATGTAACCACTTGTTCATACAGGACAAGAAAGTGGTGGGACTTTTTTGGGTGGGAGAGGAGTGGTTTGGGGTATTTGGTTTTGATTTGTTTGGGGTGGTTTTTTTTTTAAATTTTTTACTGTCCAACAGTGATTCTGAATGTAAGTATATCTATTCTGTTTGGATTCAGTTATCTTGAAACTATGCCAGTTCTTACGGAAGAACAAAAAGAAGACTTTAATTGTTTTGAAAACCTGATGACAAAAGAATTTATAGGCCAGCAACTGATTCTTATCATTGGCTGCATGGATACCATGGAAGAGGGAGGAAGGTAAACTTAAATATCAAATCTGTGTTATTAAGCTTATGACACTCATGCCTGTGTACAGGCATAGAACCTCTGGGAAATGAACCTGATCAGTCAGACAAAATACAGTCCTAATGCTAGCTGGAAAAAAAAGCACAGTCTCTCTAATGGTCAAAAGGTGTCTGCTTACTTTTATGGAAAAGTAAGTTTTAATGCAGATTCGACATTGTGGA
Organism: Chiroxiphia lanceolata; assembly: GCF_009829145.1. NCBI lineage: Eukaryota > Metazoa > Chordata > Aves > Passeriformes > Pipridae > Chiroxiphia > Chiroxiphia lanceolata. Next base: position 16,908,393 of record NC_045640.1, read on the forward strand.
GAACAAATTCCGTTGTTTTCATAAAGTGTTCTTGGGATTATGAAGTTACAAGACTGTTTATTTGGAGCGTAGTGTATAAAAAATAAAAGATAAAAATGGATTACTTTGCAACAGATGACTTGTAGCAAGTAGCCTGTTTGTTTCATATGTTTTTAAGCTATATTCTGCTAAGGCCTAAAGGGTCTTAGATGCCACGCTAAATTGGACTGTGTTAACTGAGTCATTTCTGTAACTGAACAGCCTTTTGCTGTGAGGTAAGAAGAGTGAATAAATTGGGAAATTCATACCATCGCAGGCATTTTGTGAAAAATTGCAGTTATGATAGTATAAACACAGCAATAATTCCAAACCCTCAGTGGAATGCATATATGTGTGCCAGACTGGCAGGATAGTTTAACTTGTAATTTTTTTTGAGTTTTCAGACAGATAATTTCTATGAAAGCGTTCTACAGTATTGATTCTGACTGTTTTCTGCTGTTTTTTTGAACAGTAGTGACACCTGATTAAAAAATCCAACATTTTCTAATCAAGAAAAATTGGGTCAAATCAGGAAAAGACAAACATTGCTAAGCAAAAAAATATATTTAGCAGCTGATATAGCTATGGAAAAGTTTCACAATGTATTGTAAAGTTTTCATCACACCAGCTTGAAGTTGGTCAGATTAACTCATGTCTTCCATTTTCTTGAATAAGCAAACATTGTGCTTTTTTTTCTCTAATGCAGAAAACATCTGTTAGTTATTTTACAAAAGATTCTCATTCTGCCTGCAACTTCAGCAGCACTTATACCTCTGCTTGTTGAAAGATTGCTCAGTATCGTTAAGGATGATGACACAAGGATTCAAATCGTAAGTAATTCTAAAAGCTTATAGTGTTCTAGGCTCTGTCTTCCCATACATCAAACAGCTTTTATGAAGCATTGTAAGAGAAATATTGGGAGCTCAAATATTTTAGCTTGGAAAAGCATTTATGTCTCCCTCCCCCTTGTTTTTTTTGTTTTTTTTTTTTTTCTTTTTTTTAGCATACCTGCATTTTGTGGTTGTCTAGAGATCTTTATCTTTGGAAATTTGACTGGTGTTGTAAATGTAATGCTCTAACTAGGAAAGTGTTACACTTCAACAGCCTGTTCCAAAATACTTTATTGTATTTAGATCCAAAGTGTTTTGACTAAAACATTCAAAGTGAGGATAATGTAGATTTTCCGGTTTCGTATTTCTCTTCCCTCCTGGTAGTTCAGATAGGTACTAAAAACACATATAACAAAAGTATTTTATATAGTAGTCTCTTTAAATGTAGTGCAATTATTTAAACTTGACCCTGGAAAAGTGGACCCTTGATTTTACTCAAATATTTTAAATGAACTTGGGACTTGAGGACAGAGATCATTTCTGGAAAAACCTCAGCCCAGTGGGTAAAATCTGGATATAGGTCTGTTCCATGGTTACGATGGAAGAACTGTGGTAATTGTAGCATTATGATACAATTGTAATGGTAAATGTGTGCATTTCTGATAGCCTTGTGAAATACACTGATTTGATACATTCCACTGATTTAGTACAGCTTGAGAGAAGGTTAAACTTAGGTGATCTGATACAAAATAAATCAAATTAAGACTATCCTGTCTCATTCAGTCTTTAGTTTTCATCATGTTTCATCTCATTTTGTATTTACATAATGGGACTTCGAAGGAAGCCCCTAACCCACTGAAAAACTCTCAGCCTAGTTCTGCTTCTACTTCTGTGTGCGTGTGTGGCTTGAAATTAAATAGCTCATGTTCCTTCTTCTACTTCAAATGGTGGTTTATGGACCTTTAAATGATGGTGTTCTATTTTGGCTGATGAAAAGCCTTACTCTTGTTACCAGCAATTCTTTTTAAAGCTTGTGTTCATATCTAGAGGAGGAAGATAGTGCCAGAGAACTGTTGGTGTAGAAACAGCTGGACTTCATGGATAATGTGGTCTTCTCATTCTTTGCTTTCCCAGCTGATTGGAAGAAAACACCAGACTTATGGTCACACTATGTATTGTCAAATTGAGGGTTTATTTGCAGGGAATATGAGCTGTTAAGAGAAGCTGCACAGATGTGCAATACTTTTTCAGAAGGATAGTGTTTTAAATTTGGAAAAGTTAAATGCTTAGTATATGACATCTGAGCTGAAATTAGTGGCACTAATACACTGTTTGTACCAACAGATTGCAGAAATTATATCAGAAGTTCGTGAGCCAATTGTTGCAGTTGAGCAGCCTGTTGGTGCTGATGAAATAAGAAGGAGGGAGCTTAAGGTAAGCTAGTTAATAAAAAAAATATTATTTTAAGCTTATGCATCTAGAGTTTTATATAGTAGTGTCAATAGAGTGTTGTTGGCTAATACCACGAAGGTTATTATATTAATTTTCTTTTTACTTTGTATTTCAGTTGGCTGAAATAAAAGTGAAGCTTTTTGAAGCAAAGCAAGCTTTGGAAGAATGCATTACTCTGCAGGATTTTAATAGAGCATCAGTATTAAAAGAGCAAATAACTGAGTTGGAACACACAAAAAACGATCTGATAAAAGCGGGAGAGCAATGTGAAATTAAAGAAATGCATGTGGAGAAGGTCTCTTCCCTTCCTGTATTCCTAAGTGCTGGTTATGTTTTAACATTTATTCTTAGTTTTAAATGAAAGTGTAGCTTGGCAAACATTTATGGTATTAGTATTCTCTTTCTGCAAGTATAGAAGCTGATGGTATGCCCTAGCAAAAAAATTAATTGCAGTTAAACTGTTCTTTTGTCCTTAAATAACTAAAGAATTCTAAAAGGATCATGTTCTTACTCCTTTTACTCTTGACTAGCTGAAAACATGAAAAGGGATCTATTTTCATCATCAGATGATGATTAATATTCTTGCACAACAAATATGCAGTGGACATGTTTATTTGGGTAGGGACAAATTATGATTAATGTCCGCATTCTTCTTATTACACCCACCATTTGTATTGATGATGTTTCTTTTTTCCCTGACCCACTTGCAGAGTGATCCTGAAACACTGTTGAAGTGTCTGATGATGTGTTATGAGCTTCTGAAGGTCATGTCCCTTTCTAAAGGAATCAGTCCAACCATAATTGAAATCATTCAGTCTCTGGTATGTAGGAATAAAAATACTGTTTACATTATAATGAAAATGGATAGATTGTAGCTGGCCCTTGGATGCTGGCAGGGTGGTTTGTGATTATTTCACAATCACTTTGCTGTATCTGTAGTGCTGTGCTTGGTGATTTTAAGCCTTTTGAGAATCCAGTGTCTTGGAGGTGAGTGCAGATAATGCTGCTCTGAGCTCCTATGCCAGAATTGGTTGTGGCAGAGAGATAGTAAAATACAGTAAGAATATAATAAATATTTGACTACTGTGTATGACAATGCTGGACAGGGCTGAGGTGTACTGTGCCAAGTGGAGTGCTTAGATGTCTGCTTACTGCCTCTAATTACTTGGATTTTCTATCAGCCAAAGTTATGAGAGCTCTAATAGAGAACTTTTAATGTTTTGGGGCTTTTTTTGTTGTTGTTGTTTTGGCTTTTAATTTGTTTCTAGTCAAAACCTTTTTATCTCGGAAAGACTGGAACTAATATAGACCTTTCTTTCTTCCACGTACAAGAAAAGATTCCCCACTCTTGTTTTCTTAGCACCTTTGAAGAGCAAAATATTTTTGTATTGAAAAATAAAGCAGTGGCATTATTGGCCTCTTGTAGTCTACAAGGTATACTTCCTAGTTTCCATTTTGAAGACTATGGATTTGAAGATTAACATTTCTAAATATCACAGCCTTTTAACTGTTACTGAGAGTGCAAACAAAAAAATAGAAAAAAATACTACACTATTGTATGAATGATGTATCCACATGGGAATACTCTGTGCAATTCTTATCTATCCAGACAGTTTATATTTGAAGTTTGTGATGGAAGTAGTCAAGATAAGATCAACAAGGAAAAGTATGGAATGGCTTCTATTGAAGAATGTTTAAATTGGTTACTGCTTTGTAACCTGGAGAGGACTTAAGGGTAGGGCTTGAGAGAGGGCAGAAGTTGGAGTAAGACATTGGAGAAAGTGAGTAAGGATTGGTTGATCACCCCATGAACCTATTCATTAGCAAGCTCAAAACAAATGAAATGAGTTGCTTCGTCACCTAATGTGTGATCTGTGGAATTCCTTGTGTGGGATGGTGAACACTTGTACAAATTTCGAGGAACACTGAGCAAGTTCCAGAAAAATAAATATTACGGAATGATTCGGTTATTCCTATCTCAGCTGCAAATTCTTGGGACCTTGACAAGAACTCTTAGGACGTATCTATTTAGTCTGTTTATGTAATACTTCATAGGAATTTGAACTTGATTTTTTGATAAGGAGAAAATGGACTGGACGACCTCAGAATGGGAATTCTTAGAATTCAACCTGCAATGAAACTTGCTGAAATGTAGTGCAACCACACCTGATTTGTTGCAGATGTATAGAAGTGTTCTTAGAAGTCCTAATTAATGTTGTGCATCCCAGAAACCTTTTTTTTTTTTTTAATTGGTCTTTAATTTTCACATTTGTTGTTTATTCCACTTTTCTTTGTCCAAGATCGTGCTTTTGTATTGATGTTCCTGCTGGATTTTCATGTATTAAGTGATTTGGGATACTTATTTGTGTTTTACTAAATGCAAAAATATAAAAAGATGCCAGTGTGGTGTTCCCACTGTATCTAGTCAGGCTTTTTTATTGTGTAGAGTTTTACAATTGTCTTCTCAAAACTATTCCAAGTACATCGAAGTGGCATCTGTATTTGGTAACTTGGGTACGGTTTCTCTGCAAGAATGCTAATGTCTTTTATAAAGAAATATGTAGGTTTGTTGTTGTTGTGTGTTGTCTTTTTATCTTAGAGTGATCAACTCCATTTTGTTTGAAAACAAATATTTATTAAAAACACCCACAAAGGAAAACACTCATGTGACTTTTGCCATTATTTTATTGCTGATTTCGAGCAGCATACCCAATGTGCTTCTGTTATATCTAGATAAACAGAGTATTTGGTAGTTGCCACTTTCCAAACCTGTATCAAACTAAATTATTTTTATTTTCAGGGTAAACACATTTTAGTAGTCAGTTTTTTATTTTCAATTGATATATTTCAACTATAAAATGTAATATTTTTCTTTCCAGATACTTCCTGGCATAACTAATGTTCATCCAGCTGTGAGAAATATGGCAGTTCTGTGTTTGGGTTGCTGTACCCTTCAGAACAAAGAATTTGCCCAAAACCATCTTCCACTGCTGTTACAGGTAAAATGTCTGATCGGAAACGGTCTTTGTAACTTAGTAAATAAAACTACTCTTGTATCTATAACAAGCTATTATAGGTAGTAATGGTCTTTGAGAACCAGTTGTTCCCGATTTTCTGGAGAGTGTGGTTTCATTTAGGTTTTTCTGATGTCTAATAATATTCAAGCTTATATTTTATCTTGGTAGTAGCATGCCTTTCCTTTATAAGGTCATCTGTTGTCTTGAAAGTTTCTAGGAATTCCTTAGCTGAAAGGTCTCACTTTCTTTTCAAAATCTGGTGGTAATCGGTCATGTATTTGTTATTTGATATAGAAAAGAGAAGGAATAGTATTCTTTAAGCCTTCCTTGGGAAACCAAACTAAAAATGGGACTGTGATTGTTTTCACATTTTCTGTTACACACTTACCTGTGATCTTGGGTGTCTGATATAATTTCTGAATTACTATTTTTTTAATGGATTAAGGAAGAGTTGTTAAGTAGAGGATAAAGCAATATTAAAGCCAAGAAACAATAGCATGGCCAAACATCTATGGATATAGAACATGTTAGATGCCATAATACCCGCATCTCCCACCCTTGTGGTACATGTTCTGATGATGAGCTAATTGTATCAAAGATGACACCTGTTAACTTTTTTGACCCTGGCTCTGAGAGTCATGTAGGTGGCCATTGTGCTTTATTAAAGGTGTGTTCATGTAGACACTTGAGAAATGTCAGCAGAGGCTGAGCTGAGATGCTGGGCTCAGACACCATAGTAGGAGAACTTTGGGTTACTAAAAAGTTAGCATATATTATTTTTTTAATTTGCCTTTGAGTATATCTCATTAGAAAACAAGTTTGTTTAGGGAAGATTACAGTTGTTTTAGTAAGTTAGATTTTAGACTTGAGTACTTACTTCTGTAGGTGCTAAACTCCACAATCTTTCTGTAGGCTGCTATCAGAAGCAGGGTGTGGGGCTAAACAGATCTAGAATCTCTGGGTTAACCCACCCATGATGTATGGTTGTACTTGAATGCTAATTGAACTCTAATACATATAGTAACTTATGCAACTTTGACTTTGTTATCTTGCTTCCTGCTGTCTTTTTAAATACTGTTGATTTTAATTAAGCTGTACTTTTTTTAAGCTGTGTTTCTGTAGTCCTTAACTCTGGAACTACTACAGGCAAACAGACCTTGTTTGTCCAGTTTCTCTTTACGAGTTGAACAATAAAATTACATCTCCCACATGCATGCTCACTCTGTGAGTGAACTTCAGTTGATTTCATGTAATGCAAATTGCATAGATAACTTGATAAACTATTTCCCAGACTGTATTATAAATCCAGGTTTAAACTTGTATCACACCTTCCTAAAATCTGAAAGTTGTCTCAAGTACAATAGAAAGTTTCCCAAATTAATAGTCGTCTTAGAGCAAAAAATCTTATGCTGAATTTTAACATTGGTGATCTACTGGAAGATGATGTATGTGTTTTCCTTATTAAACCTAGGTTTTACAAATAGATAATATAAAGATAAAGCTCAGTGCTTTAAAGGCAATCTTTGATCAACTAATGCTGTTTGGAATTGAGCCTTTTAAAAGCAGAAGAGACAACGACTCTCAAAGCGAAAGTGCACACATCAGAACTGAAAATGGCGAGGATGAAAGCAAAACAATAGAGGATGAAGAAGACGCTGCCACAGTTCACAGCCTTCTGAAGCTGCTTTCTGGTTTCTTAGACAGTGAGGTAAGGAATACTATAAAATTTGCCTTAGTTTTGTTTTAAAATTATTATTGCAGATGGCTTACCATCCCATTAGATTGTATGTGACTACTACGTGATGTGTAACTGCAATCAATAGTCTTATGTTAAAATAGTCCTAGAAAATGACTACAAGTTTTTCACTGATACAGATTAACGATACTCTTGAGCTGGCTTTGAATTCTGTGCACGTGCAAATATATGAATGTAGAGAATTGATTGGCAGGATAGGATGTAGACTTTTACTAGAAAGTATTAGTGCAAAAGGCTGTGGTTGGTGCGTTGTGTTTGTGATGAGTCCTTCCTTCAGTTTTCAGAGCTTAGGACAGAAGCTGCAGAAGGCATTGCCAAACTGATGTTCTCTGGGAGGCTGATCAGTGCCAAGCTCCTTTCTCGCCTCGTTTTGTTGTGGTACAACCCCGTGACTGAAGAGGATACTCGGCTTCGACACTGCCTAGGGGTATTCTTCCCTTTATTTGCGTATGCAAACAGGTAATGGTCTTTGTAATTTGTTATGTGACAATGTACATGGATCTAGCAGCTTTAGGAACCCTTTTTGGTCTTGCACAAGTAGAAATTTCAGAAAAGCAAGTTAGACCTAAAGGTTTAATTCAGCCTCCTATGCCTATTGCTTTTGAAAGTACATAATCTCAACCTGTGACTATTCTGACGACTTTCTATTAATTCCCTTTTACCCCTGTGGCCTTCCACTTTTTTTTTCTTTCCTAAGCCTATAATTGAAACTATTCTCCAAGATACTGAATAAAATATTAATTTAAAAAGATGTGCTTTACTTATTTATGCTGTTGAGCACTACAGGTAGGCTTTGAAGTGTCACTAAAAAGTAGCTAGCAAGGACTGCTTCAAAAGAAAATAATCAGTGCCCAGCAGATATCAAAGAAGCAGGCTGGTGGGCTGTGGCTTGGGGTTTGTTTTTGTTTTGTTTTTGAACCAAAGAATACTCCAATTTAAATTCCCAGCAGATTGAAAATCTCCTGTTTATTTTGGTAGTGGACAGAGGAGGTAGAGAGCTTATATAAACAGCAACTCTCATCTCCTTTCACCTGCTGAATGAAAAAGTTGTTTAACTTTTTGTTAAATTTTGTTAAATTGTTTAACATTTGCTGACAGTGGTTTGAGCGAGTTAGAACAAACTGAGTATTTATCTGGTTGTTTTTATGGTTAATATTTAATTTGCTTCTATTATATGTTACCTTATCTATTTTTCCAGCCAAATTGAATTAAATTTTTGTGGCCAATACATTGCTACATTAAGGAGTGTAGTTCAAACGGGAGTTGTTGGAGATGCAAAAGTTAATAAATATCAGAAACAGCAAAGGCTTCACTTCAGTTAGTACCCTGTACTTTGCAACACCTTGTCTTTCAAATTGTTTTGAAAAATGTTGTGGAACTACACTTTCAGACAACTTGCTGCAGAACCGAGTGCAACATGGTTTTTTTAGGCTTGCTTAGCAGGAATGATGAACTCTTCTGAGAAAAAAGCATGAATATTTCTTCTAAAAATCTTGTTAGCTACTGCATATTTTTTTTGCCAGGCTTCCTTGCTTTTTACACAATAAAAAGTACCCCCAAAGAAAAAGGCTAGCAGGAAGGAGGAATGAGCAGAAGACAAGATTAATCAAAAAAAAAAACCCTGAGAGAAATGTATTTATGTAAATATATTCTCTTGTCCCTTAAGAGCAAATATGTCTGTATATATCAGACATATCAGTTAGGTTTTCAGTAGTAAGTCTGAATGTTCAAACTCTTCAGAGGCAGGAAGTGTTACTGAAAACTTGCTTGAAATACCATGTGCTAAAACTTTAATTGGTTCTGTGAAGCAAGTTTTGATATCTTGATCTTGCTGGCTGTTGCTACTAAGGTTGGCTGCTCCCACTTTGCTTTGACTGATGTGTTGCAATGGGTCGGAGAACTTTCATCCTGGAAGAGAAAACAGTTTTGTCTTGTTATGCTACTAATATTTGACACCACTGAAACAGGTCTAACCAGGAATGCTTTGAAGAAGCTTATCTTCCAACTCTGCAAACACTGTTAAATGCTCCTGCAACGTCACCTTTGTCTGAAGTAGATATCACTAATGTTTCTGAGCTGTTAGTGGACCTGACAAGACCAAGTGGACTGAAACTTCAGTCTAAAAAGTCTCAGGACTACCAGGTACAGTTTGTTAAACTGTAGGAAAATAGTATTTGTGTCTAGAGATTAAGAACTGTCCCTCCCTCTTGCTTACTGCTACCTGTCTGGGCCTCTGAGATTCCCAGCAGTTGGATTAAATGAGGTAATGAAATCTTATAGCTTGACGCTTTCACTCCCACTTCCTTCCCCCCCAGTCTCCCCTCCCTCTTACAATTAAAAAATGCTACTAGGACCTTGCACTATGGCTGATTGTCTATACTGGGAAAAGTATTTATAAAAATCATTTGGTGTACATACTAAAAATACTGCATTTTAGGAAGATGTTTACTCTGTAAAATAAGACAATGAACGGCTTAAATCGGAATGTTCTCACTGCTGTCTCTTGTAAATAGTTCCCAACAAAATGTCTGATATCTAATTTCTTTCCTTTACAGGAGTTAACAGTGCATGATAGTTTAGCCATGAAAATTTGCAATGAAATCCTGACAGACCCAACTGCACCAGATGTCCGTATTTATGCAAAAGCTTTAAGTTCACTAGAACTCAGTAATTCTTCCACAGAGAATCTTCTGGTGTTGCTCGATGAGATTCTAGAGGTAGTACATAAATAACGTGGTTCTTACCTTTTTATTCATTAGCAATCTAACATTCTGATACACTTAAAAATGAAGTGCCTTTTGTTTACTATGATGATGTGACTGGAATTTCTCTTTTAACCAGGCTTTGAAAATTAATTTTTGAGTAATTTACAAAATAAGCTGATATCACTGCATAAACTGTAGACAGTATAACCAGGGTGCAACAGTGTGCCCAATTTTATAGAATGTGGTACAGTGAGATCTTTGTGATGTAGTTAATTTTTTTAAGTTAAAATAAAATTCAATATTAAGTCTTTTGCAGTTTGGATGGCTTTTCTCTAGTTAATTATTAAGAGCTGAAATTTTACACCTAAACTTATGATGTAATTGGAAGATCATTAGCCACTATGAAAAGGGTGCTTGATTTAAGATGAAGTGGGAAGGGATTGATTACAAGAGTTTTTACTTCGGTGCTTTTATTAATATGGAAAAAAATTAACATTTGGGAGTATGACAGATGAACACCATGGTATATAGAAATGTTGAAAAGAATGCCAAATCCACTATGGGTATATCATCCAGAGGTAGCTCTACTTCAGGTCCAGCTTTAATGTTTTTCAGGTTTCCTTTAAAAAAATTTTAAAAATTTTAAAATGTGGGATTTCAGTGCCTGGTTTTGATGGAGAAAGTGTTTCTACTTTCAGGTTGACTGATCATTTTCATGTCACACATTGTATCCTTTGTGCAGTAAATTTAAATAATCCTGTTAGTAGGTAAATTTAATGGATAAAATAAATAGTTGTAAAATTAAGTAGCATTTAACATTAAATGTCTTTTCTCCAGAAAGTGGAAGATAAACTGTGTCAAAAAACTATTGAGAAGATCAAGATGAACTTGACCAAGGATCCTAATGTGGGCAGAAACCACTCTAGACAAACTGAGGAAACAGGTCTCTCTGGAAGGACACAGGACACTGACATCCCATTGCCTGAAAATACTGTTCACAATGAAGAAGGTAATTCAGAAGACGTAGTACAGTAGCAGGTGTACAGTTCACTGAATTGTTTGGATGTTATGAAAATGAGTTTTAGTTTTCCTGTATTAAATTAATCTAGTTTTCGGAAAAAACAGGAAAAGGTAACGTCGTAATAAATATGCAGGCAGTTTAAAATATTTGTACTGAAATATTTACATTTTGTAGTGCTTTTTGACCAAATTCTGTCATATTACTCTGGTATGAATAGTGCTGTATTCTGCATCTTAAGCTCTGCCCTGCAGCTCTTTCTTTTTACCAAAACCAGTATTTAGATGTTTTGTTTTGTTTTAAATGTCTGGCACACTCCTGTGCCTGCGAAATACTGATGCTGACTAACTCATCTTTAGAACGAGAGTCGCTAACTTGGAGGAAGAAAGAAGTGCTGGGTGGGGTTCTTACACGTTGGAGTATAAGAACCATGCCCGTGGTTCTTGCAGGCTGTGTTACAGCAGGATAGAGCTGATACCTTCAGTGTTCACACCAGTCTGTCCTTGCTGCCAACTCATCTCTGGGAGCCACATTTCCTTCTATTGCTATTTGAGAGCTTGAAGTGGACGTAGCTGGAAGACTCTGCCCTGCCAGCAGAGCGTGCACAGCCGCACGTGCCTCAGCAGTGTATGGTTTGCTGGGGGCTCACAAAGGAGAATATTTTTTTCAGCAGAAAAGCAGTTGGATGAAACTTACCAGGTTTGCTTGCAGCAGCAAAGCAAAAGTATTGACAGGCAGTTGTTTGAAGCAGATCACGTGCTCTTTTAAATTCTTTTAATTATTTATATTTTTAGTGGGTTATTTAAAGGCTTTAATCGGGTTTTTTTTCCAGAAGTGCCAAACAGTTTAATTTCTTTTATCTTCTATGTTTATGTCTTCAAATATTTCTTGGATGGGAAGTTGGAAGTATGCTTTTGAGCAAATAGTTGCAATGTTTTTGGCTAACATCTGATAATCCTTTTTGGTGTGAAATTGTCATGCAAAAGAATTTTTGAGCACTTTTTAAAAGCAGACTCTAGGAGAAAAGCATTGTTCCCTTTCCTTCTCCCACCCCCTCCCTCAATACATTTGGGATCATTAAAAGCTAAGCAGCATTTACCGCTTCAAATCTGTGGGATTTCAAATTTTCAAAGGGTCTGGAACATAAGTCCTATGAGGAGTGGCTGTGAGGGAGCTGGGGTTGTTCAGCCTGGAGGAGGCTCAGGGGGGACCTTATTGCTCTCTACAGCTCCCTGAAAGGAAAGGTGGGGGTTTTCCTCTTCTCTCAGAAAAGTAGGAGCGCATGCCTTAATATCTAGTTTCTGGTTTAAAGAAAAAGTGGGGTTAGATTCTGTGGCTGTTTTATATAACAGCCAAAATTTAAAATATTGGTGCTTAAGATAATCAACTTTTAATTTATGACTTCTGTTTGTGCTATTCTGTTTAACAGAAAATAACACAGATGCTCTTCATACTCCAGTTAATGAAGTTAAAGAAACGGCAAAATTAAAATCCACGAGAAACAAAACTGGCAAAGGTACATGGGCTACAATATTAGTTGCTTTTAATAAAAAAATTTTGTGCTTTTTATGAATGTATTGATATAAAAGCCATTCATACTCCGTTGTAGTTTTTACAGTTTTATTTGTTAAAAGATTAAAGTAGTCTGTTCTGTGGATATTTTTGTGCTGTTAGCCTCTCCCAGTAACACAGATTTAAAAAAAAAAAGAAGGAAAGACTGACTACAGGATTTCCAGAGAACCTGGTCACAGCCATTGACAGTAACAAACAGTTGTTTCTGGGAGAAGTGGTAAACTGTGGGTTTTTTTGTTGTTGCTTTTGTGTTGTGATCACATTCTGTCTGTGCTGACTGCATATTTCTGTGTTTCAATGCAATATCAAACACTGAAGAAAGATACAAAGCTAGCTTAAGAAAACAAATGGTATCATGATATGAAAAGAGACTTTTGCTTATACTTAGGACAGCGCAAGGCTGCAGCAGAAGGGAGGTCTGTGAGCAGAAGAAAAGCTGGCACAAGTGTAAAACGTGGTACTGAAAGGTAGGTCCTTGACTCTTCACCATCAACACCATGATGTCCCTTCCAGCAAGGAAATTTAATTCAAATGTTTTTCTTTCTCAGACTTTTACCTTTGATATCCTCTGTTCCTAAAACACAGATAAATATTTTAGAAAAAAATATTTCTTTGAACTAGTACTTTTGAAACAGTGGCAGGTTTTGTCTAAGAACCTGTAGCCTTTCTGTAGCATACCTTTGGGGTGTAAGGTCAACATATATTCTAGCTGATGAAAGTTAGATTTTTGGTTTACATTATTGCTCTTCTTCCAATCACTTTTTCTGGTTTTTTAATCTGTTCTGTGGAGGAGAAAATTTTATTTCTTTTTCCCCTCTCCACAGTTTTGTTGCTTTTTTCCCCACATGTGTTGATAAGCTTCTGAGAAGTGAATATAGACAATGGATTTCTTCTCGTGTGATCTCCTAGGTTATGAGAATTACAACAACATTATCTTTGTAATTTTTAGCTGTGCTCACTCTTTCTCAAGCAAGTAATCCATGGACTTCAGGGTCACCAGGGTCAGTCCACTCCCCTTTGCCTATTTGGTGTATTTATTTTGATTTCACCTAATTTTTGGGAGTTATGCTTATTTTGCAACTGCTATATCACTTGGAAAACAATATATTCTTTTCAAAAAATAAAAAGTTTAAAATTGGTAAGAAGTTTTTTTGCTCTTTAAGACCATGTTTCAAGTTTGTTAATATAAAAGCTCTTGAGTTTGGTTAGTCTTTTTGGCCTTACTTTTAAATATTCTGCATTTCAGTTGTGATGAAGTTCCAGAATCGGTCCCAGTGTCAAGTTCAAGGCCTCCAAGACGAGCAAAAACATTGGCACTTGAAAAAACCAGAATGAATCTTTCAAGACTTTTGAATGAGGAAGTGGAGAATTGAAGACAAAAGGAAAGAAAGTGCCCTTTGCCAATACTGGTAGTTAACATCAGACTTGAAAAATGAGATTTTTTTTTTTCTTGTTAGTCATATTTAACTCCTTCGATAATTCTAGATTTCTAGATTAGTTTTTTTTAAACAATGCTTTTTATTATTTTTTATTATTTTCCCAATAAGTCCCTCATTCGTGTATTAAAAGCATAATAAAGTATTACCTGAACAAAACTTGGAGGTTTTTTTCTTTTACTTTAAAGAGGATGCTGCTTCTTATCTGCAGATAAAATTGCTGTTGGTGCTAAGTACTCGATAGTTAAAGCTGGTTTGGTGTTTAACATTAGCAGAGGGTTTGACCTGTAGTGGTTGCTTGTGATGGCAGCAATTTTGAATGTACGTACCTCTGTGGCACCACTTTCTTAATTTTTATAAGGTTTTATAACAATAAAACCTGGTCAGCAGATGCACATATTTACTGTTCATGTTAATGTAAGATAGAGTTGATCTTAGTTGTGAATTCTGCTTCCTGCAGATCTGTGTCCACTTTATTGAAAAATGTAAAAGTGGTAAAACTGAGTAACTGATTTTATAAACTGAACTCTGGAAGTCTCCTATTGATCTTCACCTTGTTATATAAAATCAGTGATGTACTTTTAGAAAAGCATAAAAACATTTGTTGTATAAAATAAGATCCAGTAAGGAAAGGAATATTTAAGTACAGAGAGGTGTAAGAAATGAAATACTCTTAAGGTCCATGTTCTGTCTTTTTAAAGTAGCATCCAATTATGGGTTCTTTGTAGCTTTGAAGTTGAAAATCTTTTTCTAATGACATATCTAGGAATGGTCGTGAGTTTTACAGGACAACAGAAGATTACACTGCACGTAGTGGTCGCTGGTGGCTGAGCAGATTCACTCTGGAGATGGAAACACTTGGTCGGTCCTGTCTGTTGTGTTCCATTACAGATAATTTCAGAGGCAGTGGGAGAAATCTTAATGTTGATTGCTTGACAGGTGCATCTCAACTATTGATGCCAAATGCAGCTTTCTGTGGAACTCACATTTGAAATAGGTAAATATACTATAAATGATCTTTGGTAATTCTCAAAAATTACTTAAGAACACAAGTGAAAAGTAGCATTCCCAAAGTGTAACGCCCAAAGTATTATGTTATTTCCAAGATTGCTTATAGGAAACAGACAGGATTGTGTCGCTTTTCCTCCTTTGCAGATTTTGTTGGAAACTTGTCAACCTGCAAAATGCCACAACATGCTTTTCTGCTGATATTTGCTATTCGGGAGCTTCTGTAACTGTGATAAATTATTTATATTTGTAATTTTAAACAGAATTTTGAGACCCTGAACTCCCTCTTTTGATAATTCTTTTCAAATCCCCAAATTGTGTTGTAGGGTGTTTGTGTACATGCAAGCACTTGAGATCAGAGATGCTCTCTCTTCCCTTGAATGCCGCCTGAACATAATTCAAATGGGCAAAGTATATAGTTCAGTTTTTCTCAGTTGATGTCAATCAGAGCTTCCCTGGGGCTTTCAAGTGTTGTTGGTTGGTTTTTTGTTTGCTTGTTTTGGGGTTTTTGTTTGTTTTGTGTTTTTTATTTTTTCAGTTACAAGTTCTCTCTCATCCTCCTTCTCTTGAGTGGTTTGCTCTTCAACCACTAATATACTTTCAACAACTGGTGCCTGCATTATCCATAGGTGCTGTGGATGTGGCTTCACTGGTGTGTGTTAATAGGAAACAGACTTTGCCTTTGGCAAACAGCAAACACCTGGGCTGGAGTGGGGCTGTAGTGCCTGCCCTATGGGGAGAGGCTGAGGGAGCTGGGCTTGTTCAGTCTGGGAGGATCCTCAGTTACTTGCAAGGAGTCTGATGAAGAGATGGAATTGAGCTCTTTGTTGCATATGGTGGGAGGATAGAAAACAATGGGTATAGACTGAAACTCTGACCAGAATATAAGGTGAAAAAGGCAGTGAAACAGGTTGAGAACTGCTGGAACAGGTTGCCTGGAAAGGCCATGTAGGCTCTGTTCTAGTTTAAGACATGACTGAATGAAGTCTTCACAACTGTCTGCCTTTTTAGCAGGATCTTTGTGATGTCCTTTTATGCCTGAATTACCCTGTGTTCTTTTCAGGCTGGAAACCTGACCAGCAACTGGCACTGAATTTCCAGCCCCTCTGGGTGATTCACTTGCCCAGCTCCCTGTAAAGGGAAGGGATTTCTGTGTGATAGAAAATGTGCTGTGCTCTTGCAAAATTACTTCGCTTATTGAGGAGAGGGTAGCTGCATAATTGCAGGATGGGATGATCAGATGTTTGCTGTCTTCTTCAAAGCTCACAATTACTGATAATCACAGTTTAAATGCATGCAGCTGACTTTCTGAGAAAGTCACATGGTAGCAAAAGTACATCCAAAGGTGACAAGGACCCATGTCTGGAAGCATCTTACTACTTGCAGTGAAAAAATCTTGACTTCGTATGCATTACTCCTTCTACTAAAATAATATTATTTACTTTAATTCTATGGGTTGAGTACCTAACGTCCTGGCTGCTTAATTAAGGAGTAAAATTTTAATCCCTAAAATATTCTAATTGGTTTAAAAACAGCCTCTTTGTTGCTCTGGACCAATTACAGCGTGACTTCTCTCTTTTTGCTGGCTAAACACAACAGGGTGTGAAACATGGCCACACTAGACCACACATTCCCTCTTAATGATAAAATAGTAGTGGTCACTTGTCAAACTTAAAGCGATCCCCTGTTTATTCCCACACTGGTTTCTGTTTCTTAAAACCAGTTTTGTGATTGTCTCTTTAGACTACACCTTAAAACACTTTCTCTTGAGAACAGGCCTTTGGCTGGTCACTCTCCCAAGCTGAAGGGTGGGGCCTGCACCAAGAACGTTTCTTTTTCTAGTGGTGGTGGTTTTTGTCTGACTTCCAGCAGTGCCTGGGGAGCTTGGGTTGTGCCTGAACCGACTCCCCTCTGACCACTTTTGCGTCATCAGCCAATTAAAAATCAATGTGATTCAAATAATAATAATTGCTGATAGTTAACAAAACCAGGCTGCTGCTTGGAGCTGAGGGAGACATGTCCAAAACAGAGAAGTTCTGGTATTTACTGGGTCTTTGAAATGAGAAAATCCACATGGCATCTCCTCCTGGGGGGCACATGAATAAGATACCGGCTGCATTGGCTCTGATGTCCCTCCTCACTCCTTACTGTTCCTTGTGCTTTGCTGGGGCTGCACTGAGTCAGTGCCTCTCCCCTGGGAAGTTTAATTCCCCTTTTGGCTTTCTTGCCACATAGAATCCACACACATTAAATAGCTGAGATACATAAACACCCGCTAGACGGTGCAGTGTGATGATGAATGTTTATTCTTTTAACCATGTTCTGCACTGTGTGGTACTTCAGTGCCTCAATATCCTATTAGGATCTTTGGGAGACTTACCAGAATTCGTAACAATCTTTTTATTTCAGTTACTGGATTGTACCTGCAAACCAAGAAATCTCTGTAAAGAGGAACTGCATCTTCACTTTCAGGTGAATCCTTAAAACCTTTGTTTTATAAAATACAGTATCTTCCAAGGAAGTTTCCTTCTGGAAGATTAGTTCTTGGCAAGCAAAGGACAGAGAACTTATTATGAAGTTGAATTAAGAAACCTCTACTCTAGCTATTGAATGTATGACTCCAGAAAAGAGAAATATATCATATGGTTTTATTCTAACACTTTTGTTATAGCTCTATTAATAATAAAGTTTTGATGAATGAAGTACATGAACCTTGCTAAAGATCATCTAAGCATGGAATGTCTACAATGTAGTCAGCTACAACCATTTACTACTTCTTTGAGTAGAGTTTAAAACTTTGATTTTACATTGCATTTCCAAAGTACACAGAAAAAATGAAATAGGAAGAGCATTTACATCCATTTTAATTGGTGGCAGGCATGAATTCATAAAAACAAATGGGGAAGAAAGACCATTTAGCAGAAACCTCAAAAAGTGCAGATACAGATTTGTTGAATGACAATCTCATGAGATTCTCCAGCAGGCTTGGCCTTTTAGACATTACGGTCATTAAACACTGTCACACCGAAGTTCTCAAGGTAAGTGAAGATGAAAGCATACTGCAGAAACAAACTGGTGCTTCCATACATTTCAATCCATTGGTAACGGAGATCTCCTCAGATAATTTACCTTTGTACTGCTTTGCTTCGAGGTAGTCGGTCTCCACGTGTTACAGATTTGTTTGAATTAATACCATAAATCTTTACATGGTGACCTATGCCACAAATTACATAATATATTAACTTTCGTGCACAAAAATAAAATTGGGAAATAATTAACTTTAAAGAACATAGAAAAAATCACAATACTATTAAAGGGGAACATCCGATTCTGATATAAATTTGTACTGCAAGAATTTCATGATGGTCAGATGTGAAACTTTGTATTTAAAAAAAGAAAAAGTACATCAAACTGAATAATGCTAGTAGTATATAAAGCCAAATCACACAAGATCATTTCAAGATCAATGTAATAAACGCTTATTATTTTGCAGAAAAAAAAATCAGAAACAATGTACAAAATAATAGTGCAAGAACAGCTGCAATCTATTTGTTCTCATCAGTTTTGAGATTTTGGTTAAAAACTTTACAGCTGGCGAGAGATGCTGCTGAAAAACTCAGATTCCACTCAGTGGGCTGATTAAGGCACATCTTTATGGACTTCAAATGTTCATTTTCTGTGTTCATGTCTATTGAATTCTGCGGCTCCGAGACTTTCACTTGTAGTGTGCTGTGAGAAAAGAAGTGGGGGTAGGAGAGGGGGGAAAAAATGACAAAAAGTTTAGTACACTTTCCTCTTCCCCTGCACACAAGCTGATAAGAGGCAAGATGAGGTGGTGGCAGACTGTGCATTCTGGTGGTTTTTTTTTTTGTTGTTTTACTGCACTATGTTCCAGAAACACTGAGATTAGAACCTGACTGTGCTGTGCTCTGTGTTGTAAAGTAGACTGGGCTTGTTTGTGTTGGGAACTCAGAGCCCCTCCCACGTCAGTCTTCTGCTCACACTGTTCCTTTGCAGAAGTGCAATAACAGGGTTCTGTTGCTTAAATTATCTCCAGCTGGCACTGTAAAGGCATAGAGCAGGACCTGGGCAAAAGTTTGGGGCTTGTTTTTTTCGCTGACAATGTTCATTTGGTACAGCCATGAAAGGTCTAACACATAGACAGTATTTTGTTTCAAATCTAGGAAAATAAGTAATACAAGAAGGGAAAGAAATCCAGCCCTTTGTAGGGGTCACTAAACAGACTAGGACAGACATGCGGATTGAATCATTGAATAGTTTGGGTTGAAAGGGACCTTTAAAGGCCATCCAGTGCAACCTCCCCCTGAAATGAGCAGGGACATCTTCAACTAGATAAGGATGCTCAGACCCCCGTCCAGCCTGACCTTGAATGTTTCTGGGCAGCCTGTTCCAGTGTTTCACCATCTTCATCATAAAGAATGTCTTTATTCACATATAAAGCACAGACAGAAGACAATTTCAATCCTGATTTCAAACCCCTCCATCCCTACTTTTTTTGTATTGTCTACCTCCTGCAGTGATTTACCTGCTGTGTGCAATTCATTGTTTTTCACCATCCTTTTCAAAGATTTCAAGAATGACACAAAATTGAAAATATTTCTGATTACTGAGATACTAAAAAATAATGTCCTAAGTATTGTAATTAGGGGTAGGAGGTAAGCACCATGCTAAAAACACAGTTTCCTATCAAAGGAATATTTAAACAGAAAAAATATCTCTTAATGGCTTTTACTTGCTGCATATAATGAAACAGGACTCGAGTGCAAATTCTGAAGGACTGAATCTGCTGTAGTGTAAGTGCTCACATGAGTGTGCAGGGTAGCTGAGGCCAGACAGTCAGTATAGGGCTATAGCCTAAAACATATTGGCTTGCATTGCTAAATACCATGGACTGACTGATTAAATCTTTTCCTCTGTCCTGGCACGAGGGAAAGACAGTTTATATAACAGCTAAAGTGACAATTCACTGATATTTTTCACAGATCATCTGAAACACGGTTTTAATTCTTTTACATTTTGATATATGCTCTCCAGAAGGCTTGTGTCCTTGCGTTTCTGACATGGCAGTGGAAAAGGCATTTCTCATTTCCTAACCCTAGTTCCCAACACTCCGTAACTGGTGTATGGCTCCCATTCCCTGCATTTCCTTGTGTTGTTCTTCAGCCTCTATCTTTTGTCTCGTTTTTGCCTTGTACTCTTTTCCTCTGGATGCTCTGATCTTTTCCTTCCTATAGGAAATGGAATGCAAGTGTAAGTGATGGAGATGAATTCAGCCAGCAAGGTTGCTTTCTTGAACTTACAATCTCTTCAGACTTGAATATTTGCCCTCAGAAGCTCAAAGCTTTTTGTTAAGACCATGGGATTGAGTGCATATGTGAGATCATGTTCAAGCTGACTTCTCAAGTTTGCAGCTCATCCCCTACTGATTTTGTACTTTCCAGCAAAATGTAAACTCCTAACAACTAATCAATAGCTAAATGGAGAGAAGGGCATGAATGGTGGTCTTTGGTTTGGGGTTTTTAAAGGGTTGGGGTGGTTTTGGTATGTGGTGTTCTTTGGTTTTATTTCTACTCTCTTTAAAGCAGTAGGCAGATAATCCCTGTTTAATGCTGGGAAAATGCCAGACAGAAAAACCTAAAGGTTTGGGCTTCTCATATGATCTGGCATGTTACTTCTGTATATAAACTAGGAATTGTACCAACTTGGTATATTACCAGGATTTGGTGGAATTTGGACCATCATTCTTTCCCAAGAAAATGCTGAGCGCTATAATAGTACCAAACAGCACTTTCCAAGTAGTCAACTCTGTGAGGGACTGTCCTACTCTCCATCTTTTAGAGTTTTTTACAGGTTTCTGTACAAGGTGTAAAAGGCTGGACTGAATTTGCAAAAATAAAACTGAAGTACGTGCTGATAATTGTCATGCAGTGATTTATTTACCTCTCACAGAAGAACTCTTTTGACTTTGCTTTTGAAAAGAATGCATAAAAACAGGAATAGAAAAATGTTATTTTTTTTCAGTTCCCAGTACAATACAAAAAGCTTAAGTGTTTTAGAAAATTTTACCTTGATAAAAATGAAGTGGAAAATATGGTCAGAGATCTGCATTAAGATATTTGTTAACTGAGAAGAACCTAGTTTTTCATTTTGCTTTTCATTCTTTTACCTGTAGTGATTTATTTTCTAGTTGTTGACGTAACAAGGTAAGAAAACCTTTTTGAAATCAGAGAATGTAATTAAAGGAATACAGTTAAACAGAAGCAGTTAAATTCTTCCAGCCAAATCCATCAATAGGTTCTACTCTAAATTTTATTCCACTCTGCTTGCAAAAGCTCCACAGTGCACGAAGCATTCCTTGTAAAAGAAAGAGATGTTACACACAGCAACCCTCCTCTCAGGAAGAACTGCAGGTTCCAGCCTGATGCTACCAGAAGCCATGAAGCCTATTTCAGTAGAGCTTGGAATAAGGCTGTAAAGTATCCCTACTCTTCCTCTCCCCGGAGTTCTCTTTACCAAAGCTTGTACCAGTAAGAGGATGGAAGTCTCCAACTTCCAATACGGCAGACATTTACTGATCGTATATAATGGTCTCTGAAAAGGTTAGAATTTCCAATTCTGAAGCCATCTGTTTACCATTCTAGCAATGATTATCTTTTTTTTTGGTTTTATTCACTTGAGACTGAATCAGTTAATCAGCTTCCATGCATGTGATTTTTGGAAGTCAGCTACAGGTGCTCCTGTGACATGGAACATCAACTCCAGCCACAGCATATCCAATAGCTTTGTTTTCACTAGGGAATTTGAAGACAGGCCAGCTGAGCTAAAAGCCCAGTCCATTTTTTCATAAATCTTTGTATGACAAACTAGTGAGGTTTCTTGAAAATTCACATGTTTTTCTCCATCTTTAGTTGCACTATCCTCTACTAGCCCTTGCCTCTAGTCGTGAAGTGCTGGTCACATATTTACTGCTTCATTTTAAAGATTTCATATTTCACCATGTATAATAATTGATCCTGATCATTGTTGTCTCTTCTTAGAAAGTAAAGAGAAAAAAGAATATGGAAATGTGACTATACTTTTTAGTCTGAAAGAAGAGCAATCTAAAAAATGCAAGCTGAGGATGCCCTCCTGTGCCCTTGGTTCTCTTTGGATGCTGCTGCACACTAAACCAGTGGGTCCAGAAAACTGTCATTGATGACTCCATGGGGGTCTTTTTTTGTGTGTTCCAACTGTAAGTTCCCATATCACCAGAACCGAATCACCAATGAATTTACTCTGTTTCAACAGTGCTGAAGAAAGAGTTAATTGCCAGTTACTCTAACAAATCACAGCAGCCAGATCAGAGTACTGCCCATGGCCTCTGAAGTCCTACCCGGTCTCCCTGGCTAAGCAGACAACCCTGTCTGTGGTTATGTTTCCAGGCCCACTAGGGCCTTAAAGGATCATCTCTCCCAAAAATTTCCTGCTATCATTAAAGCAAAAAGAATTTAATAGAAAGGTCTTTGAATTCAACCTTTTACTAAAGCAAGCAACAAGTGGCCTTCCCATGCTCCTAAGTGCAAAAGAAAACCCCGCTCTTTTCTACACTTCCTGCTAAAGATGTACAAATACAAATATTTCTTTGGGAAATTTTGCATTTCTTTATTTAGTTTTACCTAAATCATTGTGCTAATAGAAACAGATTTTTAATACAGGATGGGAAAACACCACAGGAGAAGCTGACAGGCTGCCAAGCATAAAATGAAAATAATTTTCTTTGAGCTGTGTATTTTCTGTGCAGTTTGGAGCCACATTGTTCAGGAAAACCAGGAATTTTTAAAAAATCTGGCTAGCTTGAATCCATACATTTGCTGAGTTAATCTGTGTCTAAGACATGTCACAGCATGTCAAAAAAAGAAAAAAGGAAAAAGTAGGAAAAATAAAAAGTGAGAATAGAGAAAAATGTCTCTTAACTGTTAGGTGACCCCTCAGCATTTCCCGTCAGAGATTACCATTATTGCTGTGTCTTTGTATGCTGTAAAACGGCTATGAAAGTATCACTGTAGGGTTCTGTTTCTCTAAATCTTTTGCAACACTTACAGATAAAAACTGTCTCCTGCTGAACTAGCTGAAAGCAAGGTCAAACTGGTTCTTATACCATCCTGTCTGACAAAAATTCTGCAAACTGTACTTGCTAAAGGCCACCAACAGTGATGTGTAAATCGATAGCTTGGAAAGCATAGGAGCATCCATGATACACAGCACTGATTTGAGGCTTTTACAGGTTTCAAAATACTGAGTAGAAATAGTAAAACTTTAGGAGCATAAAAAAACTTTCTCTGTGGAGTACTCTAACATTTCCCAAAACCAGAAATAGTGGAATACATCAGGTAAAAACCTACAATGACTAGAGTAGTCTCAGCATGATTTCTAACAGAGATTGATTTGATAATGCAACATATATTGAAATGAAAGTAAACCAAGCACGCAGAGTCTGATTGATTGTCTCTAAAATTTAAGCTCTTTCCACAATGCCAAAATGCAATAACAAAAAAACCTACAAAGGAAAATTTTAGTGTCTCATTTCCATTTACCAAATGGATTCTCATTGTAATAAGAAATAATATATTTCAGCTGAGTGGATGGAATCCCATTTGGAAATCTGAGGGAGAGAAAGAAATGCCCTGGAAGTCGATCAAAGCAAGCTGGGCAGATAAGCAAGATTCAGGGAGTCTTAAAAATTAGACATAAGAGCTGGGTTTAACAAAGCTGGAATACTAAGACAAATAAAACAGCAGAGTACCAAGACAGGTGGTGAACGAAATAGAGACAGAAAGACAGGGATGGAAGTCAGAACCAGCCATAATCCCAGACTGAAATTATGGTGGAAAGTTTATTCTGCTCTTCAGACAAACTCAGAAGTGTTTTCTTGGTCTGAGGAAAAATAAAAGGGATACGAAAAAAGAAAATAGGAATGAAATACAAAACATATGAGAAAGAGAGCTAAAATGAGGCAAGCAGGAATTGGAGAGTGCTTGTGGCACGTCAGTGAAAGAGGATTACTTAGTGGTTGCTATTTTCTGAATCTATATATTGAGATATCCACACACTGTTCAAGCTTTAAGTTTAACTTGCACAGAGACAAAATTATAAACCAACCAGCAGATGGTTGCATTTTCAGGTAAACTTTTGGCAAGTGGAATGGATGGCAACAGTTTCAGAGTGCAGTTACAGAAATAACATGACTTTCTGCCCAAAACCAGTCAGCCTCAGAAAATGTTCTCACTTCCTTACGTGTAACAGATCATAGAGAACATAAAAGGTTTAAATTCCAATTTCATTGCAAAAATTGGGAACTAAAACTGCTTTACAAAAGAAATTTATCAGACTTGTGCAGCCATGGAAGTACAGAGCTCTGTCCGGATGGCTCCGTGAAATACAGGACAGATTGGAATATGTTGACAAGTTTAAATATAGATAACATTGCTTCCCCCTTTTAAAGTTATAATTATTTGAAGCAGCCTGCAAAAGTTATATGGAACAGTGATCTTTTTGACAAGAATCACCCATGTTTTGTGTTAATATAGATTATTTAGCAGTCCACAGAAGGCACAGGCTTCTTGAAGAACAAGGAAGTAAAATATTACTGTAAACTGTCACTGAGGTGGGCATGAAGAAGTCATAAAATTTTGAAGCATAATTTATTAGTGATGATAGTATATAATCTGATAAAAAAAAATAATTCTATCCCTCAAATCATTCATAGTACTCTGTCTTAAAAGATCTTGGAAACAGAAAGCAGCTGAGTCTAACAGTTGAAAGGAAGCATCGTTCATTTTATGATAGACATAATGAATTCTTAGCATCCAGTGAAACAAGTCTGCCTCTGACCATCAGTTCCATGAAAGGAAACTACTTAATTTCCAGTCAATACTAGAAGTTAGAAGCATGCAAACAAATTAAAAATCCCCTAAACACCTGTAGTGCAGATGAGTACTGCTGTATTAGCATTAGAAATATACCACAACAGAAAAAAAAAGTTTTGCTATCTTTATTCTACCTAATCATAATTAAAAATGCTTTTGAATGAGGCACAATAAGACAAAGGTTGGAGGTTCAGAACTACATATGCTGCTGGTTCAGGCTGCTCTCAGAGGAAGCAGAATGCCACCACCTCAGTGCTGTGATGAATGCAGCTATGGAAATTTTGTCATTTAAGCTCAAATCTTTAATTCATAATAGTTTTTTGCCATTATAAATGCAATTATGTTATGGAGAGAGATCATCTCAGAAATATGATGAGACAGTCCCTGGGTGGTTTATAACCCACCAGACTTCTGAATTAAGGAAGGTCAAACAGCAATTTGCAAATAAGTAATTTCCTTTTCTGAGATTTCTACTACTTAAATAAAATTTAAAACCAGCTGTGAGTAGTAAACTGATAAATAGGAAATGTCAGCAACAAATATGATGATACACAAGGGAATTTCTTCAAACACACATCTCTAGAACTTTAAACTAGAAAGACAGGTAACAAAAGGCACAATTTCAAGTATTGATACTTCGAGTATAGCTCTTAACTATTTACTTGCAATTTCTTAAATTTTAAAACTAAATTATTGTTACTGAACTGTTTGAAATTTATGCTAAGTTCCCCAATAAAAATACTGAAACCTAATTTTAAGTCCCTTTTTCCCCCCCTAAAATTTACCCTTTATTCCAAATGGAAAACTTCACATATAGATAAGAGAGCACAACCTAAGTGAGAACAAGAACTTTTGTTAATTAAGAAAAACATCTTAATGTTTCTAGACAAGAATTTTTCAGCTCTGCTTCCATTTCATGTACAGAGAAATAATCCATTGTTTGAACAAAGACTTCAACATTTGTAAATAAGAGAGCTTTGAGGGCGAGCCTGTGTCAGTAAAACATCAAGTATAACCTCTGCATATTTGTGAAATCCACACCTTAGGTAATAGGAACCTGTGACAAGATCCATCTGAAAAGACTGACTTCTCTAAGCATCTGAATTTTCATGTATGCATGTATTTCAATATGAAATGTAAAAGTCTCATTATTCTAATTCCTAGCAGGAGCTCAATTTAGAAATATTCTTCCCTGAGCTACAAAGTGAAAACAAAGAATAACACCTACATAAGACCTGCTTGGAAAAAACACGAAATACATAAAAAACATGAACATTACTCAGTGATGGCTTGAAAACTGACATAAAACATTCCAAACCAAGTAGAAATGCATAGACTTATGCTTTTGAAAGGATTTTAAGTCCTAAGTTAATGTTGAGGCCATTTCTACCAGTAAGTGTGAAGCAGATCTAAAGTTGATCACTGAAGAAAGAGCTACAGCCAAGTTAAGATACCTGCCCCCTTAGAGACAAACCACAATAAAAGACAGAAGCACTGATTCCTTTTATGGATGCCTAGACATGGAGAAAAAGAGAATGTGGCAGGAAGTGGAGGATGGAGAGTAGGTGAGCTGGCACAGCCACTGAAAGAAAAGTTTGTGGAATGCCTGTCTAAGTTTAATTTGTGATAAGGAACCAATAAATCTGAATGCAGACATAAGTCAGGTGAATTTCTGCTGCTGAAAGAAAAAAATCAAACAGTATAACCTGTCAGATTGACAAAACTAAACAAAAGAATACAGCAAAAAGTGCCTCACCTAGATCTCCATAGATCAGGAAGTTTCTCACATAGCAAGAGAAACCCTTATTTGTACTCTAAAGAATTTGAAGAATAATCTAAGCAGCCTTTACTGATGTCTAGAACATGAGAGGAATCAGCATCAGAAAATGGTCACGAAAACCATTTTTGAGTTATGAAAAAAATGCAAAGAAACAAAAATTGCTTGACCCGTTTCACAAGAACAGAATGTGTAAGTTGCCATATGGGAGAGGAAACAGTAACTTGTCTAGAGTTATAAAGCATCCAGAGCTGCTGGTCCAAAAGCACGGAGCTGGGAAGACAAAATCTGTTTAAACATCCTGACCTTGGAAAAAACATGTATCTTTACATTGTAGGAAAAAAACTGAGTTACCTGGTCTTCAGTAAGAAAAAGAGGATTGTAAAGTAGGTATGGCTACTTATAAAGGATTTTCCACATCTCAGTTTGAAGAAATCTGACAAAGGCTCATTGACATCTTGCTCACAGTATTATAAATCTCTTATCAGGTGTAAGAGATAGTATGGACCATCAATAGTACACAATGGGAAATATGCAGTAAAAACCAAAACAGGAATAAAACTAGGCTGCACTCACTTTCTGCAGAGCATCCTCTGGCACTCACAAACTTATACTTGAAATAAAAGGAAAGCTGATGAGTGATCTGAGAATGTTACAGTTTGGTACTAAGGGAGAGCCAAGTATGAAGAGAGAATGCAGATAAATGTGCAAAACCCAGAGTGTAACGGTCTAAATGGTCCGAACAGTGGTTCAGACATGGCTCTGAATAAACTAAAAGAATAAAAGCAATGGTGTGGAATAAACAGCAGCTCTGCAGGACCGTGGTGTTGCACCAGGGCAGGTTGGGCAATTCTGTAACAAAGGGTGGGCAGCTACTGGGGATCACAGATGAAGCACAAGTCAATGCTATACTGCTGTAAAAATACAAGTACCATGATATAGAAAAAGCAGTGGGATAGCTAATATTGGAAGAGACAGCCAATGGCAATGGTGTAATTTTCATTACAGGAGCTAAGCCGATATGAAAGTGGCTTGACATCCTGTTTGGGCTCATCAAAAAGTGTGCACACTTCCCATGCTTCTGTGAGAAAGGAAAAAAGGTAGGAAACTGCAGAGACAACATAGATCATCTGACTTATTAAAGTGAGTAATTCATAAAGTTCATGAAAAATCATACACTGAGAATGAAATATAAAGTGAGCATTTAGACGAGAAAACAAGTAATTCAGCTGAAAGCTGGCAATCCAACAAGGGGAAAAAAAGAAGTAACAGACGGAGGAGATATGAAAACTGCAGCAATTCAAGGTGATACCTTATGCATTAAAATAAGAAGATGGAGAGAGATGTGTCTCAAGAACAGCATTATTTTATCAAGGTATACTGCAACTAATCAAAAACATCAAGTCATAACCTGGTTAGGAATAAAATGTGTGGAGCACATTTTAATTATTGCTCAGTTACAGTAACTTCAATCTTTTCTTTTACTAGCAGTGAAATAATTAATATTTTCTTTTCTAGCTTTTTATAAAGCACTATTAAAAAACTCCTGTGAACAATAAAGTAATTAAAAAATTCCAAATAATTTATCAATTGGGATCTCAATCTCAGTTCTATTTGCAGTATTTCAAAGAAGTGATTTTCTCTTAAAGTTGTACCTTAGAAAGGTTCACAGTTCATTGGTAGCACATATCCCTTACAAATATATTCAGGTACAGGTCTATAAACCATACATTTCCATAAAATTGCATTTGGTAAAAACCATAATTTCGATTTCCAAACATTTTCTTCTGATTTATTATAAAATATATAGTAAATTTTTTAAAATAAGTACAAAGTAAACATTGTTAATGAGGACTCCATAAACTTGCTTTACTGCATTACACACCAAGAACACCATCATATTTTATATTTCACTGGAAACATGAAGCACGACACCAAGCTGTGATGTTGTGCTGTGTGCATGTGAATGCAAAATGCTGCTCTTAAAATCTTGAGCTTCCCATATAAAGCATTTTCCATTCAGATACATCCATCTAATTAGTTGTTGATTACTGCAAAAATATCTGTCTTAATTAGAACCTGAAGGCTGTCAACAGCTTTCAGAAACACTCAGTTATGCTTGGGAACAGCCAAGGCTCAAGGCCATTTTAGAGGGCCTTTCATTCTCATGTTGACCACAGGAAACACCAGAGAAAAAAAGGCTTATGAAAAGAAAATGGTGCCCTTAAAACATGACAAAAATCATATTTCTATTAAATTAATATACAGTTACCAAATGAACACAAGGAAAAAGGAACATAAAAAATGAAATATGATTTCTAACAGCCACCAAATGTTAACCTACATTTGAAACAGAATTTTAGGTCACTTAGTAAGAATTAGCACCACTCTGTATAGCCCTGAAAACAAATGTTTAGGCTTTTTCCTAAAATACTTTAAAATGACAAAACCCACTTCTATTAGTCTCAAAGCTTATTTAAACAATACCTTTAAGGCACAATTGTGTAATCATAGCAAACTTAAAGGACCCTGCTAGCGAAAGGATAAACAGTGAATAAATACATGGCATTATATTTGGCTTGAAAATCTGTAGAAGATTTCAAATCATCAAAGGTCAGACTAAAACTATCCTTTGATGAACAAAGGAGGAATTAGGGAAGGAAAATCTACCCAAGAATACACGCAAACAACAGCTCAGTCATTTAAATTTCCCCCCTCAATTCTGGAATCAGAATCTGCACTTTTTGAATGTAACTAACTGATGGTTCTAGTTTAAGACACTGACAAATATGTGATGAAAGAAAAAAAGCAGCATTTTAGTATATAAACAATAGAGGAGTGCAAACTAAGGCACAGTACACAGGCCTCTATGAATTAAAGCACCTTTCTTGAATAGGACTATTTTCCCAGAGCTCAACACCAAAATGCGGAAGTGCCTCAGCATAATTAACCTGCTCTGTGACAGTCAGACTACATTAATACTTAATTTACAAGTTACATCTTCACAGGCTGTGTTGATTGACCTCTATCCTTTTCTATCTAACAGCAACTGAAGCTCTGCTTTAAGGCTGTAAACTCTTAAGAGAAAAGAGGATTTTAAAAAGGATATGTATTGTCAGATTTTCAAAAGTGCTGAGCAGGCCTTGAAAAACTGCTATTTTCTCTTCTAGAGAAAGACTTAAGCAGAAAGAGGGAAGCTGATCTTTATTTATATAGTATTACCAGTTCCCTAAAGAAAGCTGAAAATTTTGCTCATTTCCTCAGGACTGAGGACAAATATGAAAGCGTGAGTATGAGTTCCTCAGTTTTTGAAGAGAAAAAATTAAAAGATGATAACAAAACAATACTGAATAAAATGACAAAAAAGCCCCAACTTGGGTATAAAACTAGGTATATAAATGCTACACAAAGGCTTACTGATCATGGCACTAAACTACAGACAGTTCCTAGCAGGCAAAGGAAATTAAAGATTTCAGAGTTGAGTTCTTTGAAAGAAGTCTATCATTCAAAGAAGCAAAAGTAAAAATCCTTAGCTCAAAACCCTCAAAAGAAC
This sequence comes from Chiroxiphia lanceolata, assembly GCF_009829145.1. NCBI lineage: Eukaryota > Metazoa > Chordata > Aves > Passeriformes > Pipridae > Chiroxiphia > Chiroxiphia lanceolata. The sequence goes on from NC_045640.1 coordinate 16,938,461, forward strand.
ATAAGGAACAGCATAGCCTAAGGCAATATGTAAAAAACTACAGTTTAAAAGTTAATAGCACCCAAAACTTTTACACTCTACACTAGATCACATGATGTGAGAAAAAGAAAAGGGAAGAAAAGACTGTATGTAATTGCATTTGGCAAGTAGAATCCCAGAGTGTAAAACAAAATGGAGCATTAAACTGTGGTATTGAAGCTGCTGTTGTTGCATTATGGGGAATAAGGCAATAGACCATTAAGTTCATTAAATGAGTCAGGATTTACTGTACATGTATAGTCAACTATTTATCAAGTCTACCCTTCTGCTTTTATACATCTGCATTAAAAATGGCCCACTTATGAGAACAGTCATTCATTTCATACTCTTCCTACGTTTCTATTAATGTTCTTACTTTGTTTAATGTCTGACTGTGAAAAAGTAACCTCTTGTCTGGCAACTACAGTTCTGAAAATTTCTATTTGCTTACTCTGCATCACAGGTGAAACTTATTTTAGAGCCAAGTAACCCTCCAATGAAAAGCCTTTGTGAAAAGAGCTTTCTCAAAATCAACAGATTTAAAGGCTGTTACAATGTCTCTTTTGCACTTTACCTAACCTATTATTTTAAATTTGTCCCTAATTAGGAGTGTAGAACATGCTCCTTCCTGAAAGAGAAAGCTGAACAGCCCTGCTAAAGACAATCAATTTTGTCACAAGATCATTGGTGTGAGGCTGTCTTCCACAGCAGTAAAGTGATTGCCATTTGTACCCTTATCACTACTGGATTGCACTACCCTATGACAAATACTCAACAATACTGGAATATTAAAGCTATACTAATATAGATGTGTAAAAAAGAGTTCACAAAATTTCCCCCCCCAGTTTTAGGGAAAATTTATGGTAATGGGGAGTCAAGCTTAGGAAAAGGTTTGTCTGTAATATTAACATCCTTGTTATTTTATGTGCATAATGAAGAGATCAATTAAACTCACAAAGTTTCATAGGTAAGATTCTTAACTCTTGCAGTCAACTTTGAAATGACTATAAAAATTAGCAAATTCTCATTTCAAGTACTGCACTAACTTGATTTCATTAAGATAGCATTTAAAAACCACATTTAAATGTGATGAAAAATTAAAACTGAAAATTCATATTCTCTGCCGAAAAATCTGACAGGTTTCTGTTCTAAAACTCCAGGCTACTTGAAGAAAAGCCAAACTGTAAGGGAGAAAATGAAAAAGTTCATTTTAGATGAAGACAATAGCCTAACTTCAAGTGAATGGAATTATTTTTAAAAGCTTTTCTATGCAAAAGTCCCACCCTGATATGAAGGGCAAGAGAACAGGTAGGTGATGTCAGCAAGCGCTGCCTGCTACCAAGAAGGTCCACAGCCTCCTGTGCATCTGTTTCACGTCCACATCCCCTGAAGCAGATTTTTAAACTATTCAGTACATTGTAAGATCATAAAATGAAGTATTTTACAGTGTCCCAGTTTTATTGTTGGATAACAGTTTCTCTTATTTTAGCTTGGCTTTCTTGAAGCCTTTTGGCCCAGTCCAAAGCACATGAATGTGACCTTTAGTGTAACAAGGAAAAAGAGTGAACTGCTCTCATGAAAAGAAGACATAAATGCTTTCCTAAAAACATGCTTATGTAATTTTCTTTGCCACCATAGAGAATAACAGTGTTTCAGTGTTGCTGAAGAGATTAAAATGGCCAGAACATAGATTTACAGTAAAAGGGAACTGCTCCTCAACACATCAAATGCATTGTTGAAGCAACAGTTCAGAAGTAGTAACAAATATCATATGTATCTACCAGCCACCTTATCTTGAACACAACAGGCAATGTGAAAAAGTGATTAACTCTCTTCTGTTGCTTGATACTGCCCCGACCTGTAAGAACTCAATTGCTTTATTCCCGCTTGTACATGACAATGAAAACTGAGTATACATAAAAATTTAGTAACAACATTCTGCCTACCTGCCACAACGTTTCACAATAAAATAGCATCACAAACCCTGTCTTTTTCAAGAACATTTGGTAAGGCCCCAAGATCAGTAAAACTTGAAAAACTTCAAATATTGACCATAAATGTGTATATAACAACATTTCAAGCATGACAACAGAATAATGATATAGTTTATGGTACCACATCAACAAAAATACAATCCAAAGAACATATGAACGAATAATGATGTTTTCATATGCATTAAAGCTCCAGATGCAGGAATTATGTTTAAAGTCACACACATGCACAGCTAGAAATCATGTTCCTTCTTTTTGGGCAGTAGCTGTACTCCAACTAAAAATGGTTGTATGATTTCCTTGGCTGGTGTGGAGAATACACAATCTTGAATCAACGTGCCAAAACAAGACATCATTTCTGTATCAGACAATCCCCTGGTAATTCAACAGTACCCCTAAAAAAAGATTTGGGGGTTACAAGTGTGGAGAAAATCATCATTCTTTGTCTATTAACATTTCCTTTATCAATGAACTTTCTGTCATACCCTTTCTAAAGACAATGATAGATATGAGAAACTATGAGCAAAAGGGAAAATAACAAAAACTGTAAATGAAATAATGTAAAATATCAAAATAGTTATCAGATTTCCTAAAGATCCAAAACTAAAGGAGGAAAGTTATCAGGTAAATAAAATTGAATCCCAATTAAAACTAACATGAGACCAATCACAGTAATAGGTCTTACACTGCTGTAGAAACAAAATGTTTACAGATAAATAGAATTGGAATGTAACATTTTCTCAATGAGTTACAAGGATGAGAGAGCTCTTTCTTCATTTGCAAAATAGAAACAGATACATGCTACCCATTTCCTTTTCTAGTTCTGTTTTTTTTACAGCAATCTTGTGTCAAGGCTTGCTCTTCTTCAAAACAAGTTATTTATGTTAAGCTTGGCCCCAAATCAGTGAATTAAAATACAAAATAGTAGTCTAAAGATAAAAGAATGTTGTATTTTGGGAAAGTAGGGTTACACCAAATGAGCTAAATATGAAGAATTCTATATTATTACATGAAGTACAAAAGAAATAACGCATACAAGAGCCGTAATACTGTTTATACTACAACTTAAATTAACTTTTCCATTTATTATCAGAGATCCTTTTCTACATTATAAAATACAAAGAGGGACTTAAGACTGATATTTTGAATAGGGTTTTTTTTTTTTGGGCAGTGTATCAGACTAGCTAATACAATATTGTTTCTACAAATGAAAACTTCTGCAGTCATTTACATCACATTGCAAAAGTTTTATTTTGTGAATATTTCACACCTTAGTTATTTTGTTGAAATGAGACTTCTGTTTAAGATCTCTTCACCCAACAGAAGAAATAACAGTACCCTCTTTCTGAGTAATATAATGGCCTTTCTGAGATCACAGTTGTATTACAACGTATTATAAATATCTAGCTTTAAAAATTGATTTAATTTCACACTAGCCTAAAAAGATTCCAAGCCAAGGTATTCAGCATAGTAACTGTATATTGTACTTGTCAAGAATAATTCTGCATTTGAAATCGTTCTGTAAGGATTCAATGTGCAAATCCCTTAGAGTCAGCAGATTTCATCTGGCATTGAATAGATACTAAAACAGATCTGACAGAATAATTCTCAAAAGTACAAAGTACTATCTTTTACTGTATAATTATAAAACCATTACAGATTTGCAATTGAAATAATTCAATGACAATTTTTTAAAAAACAGCTATATGCTAATAACACTGAATTTATGCGTCATTTTAGAATTTACCCTTCCTCACAATATGAGAAACGACACAATGGAATGAAATTCTGTTCCTTTTGAAACCAATAGCCAGTTTTGACTGACTTCAGAATGTCAGAGCTTGATTTCTTTCTGTCTGAACTATATTAGTTAGCTTATTGGAGCTGAAAGAGTGGTATAAAATACTATGCACATTTTAAAATTGCACTTTCTGCATTATTCTGATATTATATAATGTTTAATTTCATGGCTTATCTGAAATTCAAATGAATGACATGCATAAAAAAAAATTCAAAGTGCTTAGTTGTTTCACTTCTCCAATTCCTTAAGATTTCAATTTCAAGATGAAGCGGGGAACAGGAACTTACCTACTTGGTACTTTGGGTAATAAGGTGCCATTTGTCCACTACTGCATGATTGTCTCTTATGCCTTTTTCTTAAATTTGTATCAGTGGTCTCCCATTGTGGACTTTTTCTTTTGTTTATTCTGATAAGAACTTCAGAACTACCAGCAGGATTATCGTCCTGGTTTACACTACTATTTAACTTTCTGCTGTGAAACTGGTCATCCAGCCTTTCAGTCACTTTAGAGGAATTAGATCCTTTAGATGTTTCCATTTCATTTTCTTGTTTCTTTAATGCATTTTGCTTAGTAGAATGGGACCTTAAAAGAGGATGTCTTTTTTCTTCCATATAGGCCTGAGTGCTTTTACTCTCAACAGCTTCAGGAGAATAAATGACATTATTTAGCTTAAATGAATTGTGCTGCTCAATATGGTTGATTTTTCTCAGAAATATCCTACAGTCTTTAAAGGTTTTGGCTTTCCAAGTATTTTGAAACAGTTTATCTTGGCTTTGTTCTTTTCTAACATTTTGCTGGCAACAAATTGTTCCATTCGTCTCTGGATGTGACTTAAGTATATTTGCTATACCAGGATGTGGGTTAAAGTCAGAGGATCCCATCATCTGTTGAACAAATGCATCTCTGGCTTCATTTTCAGTTGGCAAGAGGCTTTTCTGAGACTCTAACAAAGTCTGAGCGGGCTGGATTTCTAGCATATTTTTTTCCTGGAGCTTGGGTGTTTCATCATTGGTTTCCCCACTTGTACTTTTAAACAACTGGCTTTGGCAAAATAACTGCAAATTTTTCTTTTTTGATTTCCAGCCTCCAGGAGCTGCATTATAGAGCTTTTTCGTTTGTCCCCAGCTATCACGCTGCAACTTTTTAAATTCATTTCTTTTTAATCTGGCTAATGCAAAATTATTTTTCATGCTTAAGACTGGAGACCTCACTATGTTATGCAATATTTGCAATTTCCCTGCTGGTTTTGAAGGGGAGGATAGTGCAAACTTTTTAAAGTGCTTTCTGAAAGGGCAAGTACTAAGATCAGATTGTTTAGTTTCTGTCTTTGTCTCTCTAGTACTAACTACTTCTAAGGGATTGCGAGCATTTGCCTTTCTCACTAGAGAGAGAGACTGTGTTTCTGTAGTTTGCATAAACCAGGTGCAGAGTTCATTCATATTATACTTTTTCTGGAAAAGCATTTTTACAGGTGATGTTTCAAGTTCTACAAGGCAGGAGTCTAAAGGGTTTGACACTTCAGTATTACAGTCTTGTTCAATGGGATCCCTTTTTTCACATACACATTTATCAGACTCACTTCCCCCCACGCGCAACCAGGTATTAGTTATCTGTTCAAATCTATTATTTAGTTCTTCCAACAAAGTGTCACTTGAAGTGGAAGTAGGCCACCACCTGAGAGAGGGATTTGATGAAAATATGGGATCTGATGATACTTCATTAATGCGCCCGAATTCATCATCCTTAAGATCCTTTTTAGCATTTCCCAAATTTCTCAGCTCTGAGGTATCTTTGGATGCTGTGCTCTGATTTGATTGCGCACGTTTTTCCTTTCGCTCTTTAGCTTTTTTCAAATGGAGTTTATAAGACTTATGTAGTAAGGCACTTCTACAAGTAAATGCACTAGAAGATGCTAATGAATGTAAAAAATGCAGTGAGGGTTTTCTGTCTCTAGCAGAATGTCTTGATGGAATGTCACGTTTTCTTGACATTGCTGCAGTAACATTGGGTGATCCATCCTCTCTAGAATCTTTCTGCACGTTCTTTACTTGACCCATATTATTGCACAGTTGATTTTTTCTCTCCTGTGGTGTGTTTTTTTCTAACACATTCTGCTGTTGTAAAGGAGGCAAACCGTTGCTAATGCTCACTTTTCTTTCCTGAGGTGAAAGTCTACTAACAGTCACTGATATGCCAGAAATTTTTACTTTTGCTGGCCTACCAGGTTTTCGAATGGTGGTTAACGGTTTCTTAATCTGCCGAATGACATTGCTGCAAGGATGTGGTGACGCTGGGTTACTCTTGATAGGTCTGACATAGTCATAACCAGAGACCTCCTCCTTTTCAGTAGCAGGATTCTGAAAGGTTTTTACTATTTCAGTCAAAGCATTTCCAGTTTCTGTATTGTGCCTCACTTTGCTGGGGTCATTGGCAAAATTAGAATCAATATGTTGTGTGGGCAGCACACTAATCACATTTAGATTACCTTCAGAAACATGTCTCTTTGTTCTTCTTGACCTTCCAAAAACAACTGTCACAGTAATATTTTTGTTGCTGTTAGCTTCTTCCAATACTGCTGCATCAGACTTGATGCTTTTACCACCACTGCTAAGTTCAGGTCTAGCTTTTGTGCTTTCATTCATATCCATTTTTGGTTTTGGAGGCCGTCCAATAGGTCTCTTAACCTGCTTAACTACTTGAGGACCTATTTTCTTTGGTCTACCGGGTTTTCTTTTTAAAACCAATTCACTGCTACTGCTTGATTTCTCCACAATTTCATCATTTTTTTTCAAGTCATTTACGTTAGTCTGACCAACTGGACAAGAGCTTGTAATTGCTTCTGCATAAACACAGCTTGACTCCTCCTTGGTATCATTTTCACTGCAATCACAGTCCTTGACACAGACTGCATGAGAAAGGTCTCCCGTGGCCTGTTTGTCTAACGAAGTGTTCGTGTGCTCTTGAAACAAACAGAGATCTGTGCTTCCTTTAGGAGATGCAGCTGCAGATGTCAAAGTGTATTTGACTCCTTCATGACTATTGACCTCTGAGACAAACATAAGCTTAACAGGACTAGAGTAGTTTAAGGGAGATGAGATCTCCCCAGCTTCAGGTGTTACATCCAAGTCCCCATTACTAGAATTTGAGCTGGATGAATTAAAGGTCAGAGATTTCAAAAGGCCATCATTAATTTCTTGATCTATAACCATTTCTTGTTTGTTTGTTGTGACACAAATTGCTCTGATTTTACTGCTGCTTGGCACATGTGAATGTGAAATGAAGCTTTGTCCTGTGCATCCCATTTCACTCAGAGTGAAGGGTAAGCCCCTTCTAGCAGCTGGGTTCATAACCTGTTCGTATGCATTATCTTTTAATTTTTGGCTTATTTTGTAACTATCCAATAATGAGTTGTTACTTTTTCTGGCTAAGTTTAATGTATCTTCTAAACGCTCCACAACAACTTGCAGATTTGTGTCTCTCACAATTTTGCTTATATTTATGTCACTGCATCTTTCAGCATCTTCATTTATTTTAATGTTTTCCAAACTTTCTAAGGACTTTTTTGCACTGGATGACTTTCTAAACATGATATTGTTTGTTACATACACAGAGTACCATCCAGGAGGCACAACGTTACGTTTAGTTCTGCCTAAGATTTCGTTACTCTCATCCTTTAGAGGAATCTGACCAGTCTCTTGTAAGGGTGCACCATCTCCTTGTGTATTTGGGAGTTTTGCCTGGCTGGTTGCAATAGCACTGTTTTCTGAAAGAACTAAAAAGCCAGAGCTGGTTTGAAAATTAGTAAGAGGTAGTTTGAAAGACTCTGTTTGGTGTACTGGAAAGCACATTGGTTTGGTTTGGCAATTCACACATGGGTTGCTTTCAAGATGTTGCAAAGCCTCATCTTCTATCACAGTAAAACTATGTCTTTATTTGGATGTATTTATATCGAATTTTTTTGTAGATTCTTTGCATTTCTCTCAGAAATTGACTTTTTTCTTACAAGAGTTTCATCAAGGCTTGCAAGCTCTCTCTTGATTTGCAAAGACTGTCGTCGAAATGACTGGTGAATCAGGAGAATTATATGTTGCAAATAAAGTTTCCTGACGCTTGCGAAATCTTGTCTGGATGATTTTATTTTCCATTTGTTTATCGTGTTGGCGAAGTAATTCCATAAAGCTGTAATCACTTGCCTTAGCATTATGCAAAAGAGACGTTACGAAGTCTCCCAATTTGACATCATTTTCTGGTGCCCTGTCACTGCTAGAAAGTTTTACAAGATTTGTTGCTATATCTGTAGTGTCTATTGATTTCAGCTTTTCATTAATGCGGTCCATTAAACCTTGAAAAATGGCAGAATGTTCACCCTGCTCAGACTTCTCAGAACTAATGTAATCATCACTGCTTTGGGTGTCTATTGACATCCATGTTCCATCTGAACATTCAGTCTCTTTTCCTTTGCATGTTTTACCTCCATATTCAAATTCTTCTTTGCTTCCTTCAGCTGGCAGGAGGGATGGAGGCTGGTTGATGGATATTTCAAGCTTGTTGTTGTCTAAAGTTGGAAAATCCATAACCGATCCTTCCGATGATTCAAATTCTTTGCTGTGTACAGGTGACAGTGGAGGTGGTGATGGGCTGCGAGATCTATTTGCATTTTTAATGCTGCTTAAGAGATCACAGTCCTTAGCTGAGTATGTACATGCTGCTGCTTTCACAGAATGCCTGTTATAATTTTGCAATTGGTCAGCACAATACTTAGGAGAACTACATGCTTTGTTCACCATTGTCTTAATACATCCAATCGTTACAGCTTGGCATGACAAAGAATGGAAATCTTTAATACAAACAGACAGAGGTGGTAAACAAGTGTTTGGCCTTTGATTTTGTAAACAGCACCTTTTCGTCAGCACATGTCCATCGCAACTGCAAAATGAAACGTGAACATCCTCTTCAGTAAGGGAACTGGGAGTTTCAGAGTGGACCAAATGTGTTTGCTTGCAACTGCAAACTATAGGAACATTTTCATCTTGTATTAAGAATTTTAACATAGCCAGAGTCTGTTGCCAGTGATATGAACAAAAAGACTCCAAAACTTTGTTTAATGTTGATTTTCCTTTCTCCAAATTAGCTGTTTCCTCTGAATTTGCATCAGCTGTTGAGCTTGAACTGAAAATGAAAACAAATCAAAACAAAATATAAATTACAGTAAAACACCACATCTAATGGTTTTTATAATGGTTAAACTCAAACCTAAAAACCTGAAGTTTACAAAACAGTTCTGCTCTATTTGCACTATTCAATCACACTTGCAAGTGTCACCAGCAATGATGTGCACCTCATCAGTGACAGCACTACCATTAATAAAAATAATAAGGAAGAAATTAGGGGCAAAAAGAACTATATATATAATTACAATAATGTTAACTTTCTGATATTTCAAACTATTTTAGCCGTTAATGAAGGAAAACCTTATCAAGAACCTGGTGAGCTTCATATTACTCCCATTTCACTAACTGAGGCACAGAGAAGGTAAATGACTAAGGTCAAGGTTGTGGTAGAAGAAAGAATGGATCCATCTCTCCCAAATCCCACTCTCAGATATTTAAATATCCAAGTGTATTGAGTGCTTTTCAGGATACACTTGAAGATATTTCTAAGGACATTTTCATTTCTCTATTTATTTTTAAAGAATACCTAACGAGCTAACAGAAAATGGGAAAAACAGCCACTTGCTACTGTTATTGTTCTTTGAAGGTAAAAGTTTGACTTCCAGTTTTCAAATAAATTGCAGTGGTGCGTCACAGGCTCTTCATTGTAATATATTACACATACACACACACACGTGCGCGTGCACACACACACACACACACACACACACACACACACACACACACACAGATTCCTTAGTTAAACAAAAACAGAGAATAAGTAACTTCTGTGATAAAGGTTAATATCCTTTAAATCTCAAATACAGGGTAGGCCTATATCTAGATAGGACTGTTGAGCAGTTGTTCTCAAAAATATTAACTAAAAATAAAATAACTTATAAAATACTATCTTAACTATTTAATCAATTTCTTATAAATTATTAAAACTAATGGCACTACTTACCTAATCAATCATTTATATTGAAAAGCTGAAAATTTTCCATGGTAGAAATTAATACAGGTATTTCTTCAATTAAATACAAAATCCTTATGCTGGATAGCAACTATCAACAGATAGTTAACACCTAGTTCAAATGTTTTACTGAAATCAATTGCATGAGCAGAAAATGTTAGAAGAATTCTGTTTTAGAAAAGTATATATTATTTAAACATATCACCAAACTCTGAACATGACACTAACTTTTTTCCCTATTATCCCCTGTAATTTTTTTCGCATTTAAGCCTACACTTTGAAAAAAATTTGTTTTGATTTGGTTTACAACTATATTGATCAACGAATGAACATATTTAAAATTTGATGTGCTGTATTTATATAAAGTTACCTATTCATTAACACACACCCAGAATTATTACATCAATAATAACTTTTAGCTTCAAGTATCTTAATAGAAATTATTACATACAAATTTGTATTTTTATTGTCCTACACAGATTTTAAAGTTTAGAGCTTAAAACCAGCCAACACTACATAATAATTCTTTGTGTTTTTTCCTTCTCCTGTAATATTCTGTATGAAATGGTATATATTCAAAATCAAGCATCTAGGTGATACTAACTCATAAAAGTGCAAGATAATTGTGCTGGTACTAGTTGAAATTGCGATTATGCTTAAACTGAAATCATTAAGTCTTAAAATCCTCTTTGCACCTGCAATCTAAAGTAGAAACAGCATTATTCAAGGGAATGTCATTGTCAGGATTTAACTGTTTTTGAAATACCACTACTCTGAGAAGAGTCTGACTTACTCTTAACTAATTCAGGAGTCACAAGGTGCTGAAATGTATCAACACTTGTGAAAACAAAGCTTATTCTAGTAATACAATAAAGGATAAAAAGGATTGCCCTCCCCACCACCACGAGTTTAATTAAACAATGTTTTGAAAGGTCAACTGGAAAAATTAACATGGCACCAGGTCTTCATCTTCAATATTTTGTTTGTATATCAAGAGTAAATTTTTTAAGTACTAATTTGCTAAAGATAGCTACGGTACAGTCTTTTTTAAAATGAATCTTTAAACAGGTACCTTTCTGTCTGTCTAGACTTGCAAGGTAGGTCTATAGTTTCACTGGAGAGCTTTAATTGTAGAGAATCTGTATCCATAACTGCTACTTAAAGTCTGTTCAGTGGTGAAAGAAACTTCTGGAGCCCTACAACCTTCTCAAAGTCAGTAACCAAAATTTCCACAGGCCTCAAAACTGTTTTGCATTTGCTATGTGAAGATTAACTTGTTGTATAAAGGAATATCCTGGTTATCACAGACATACTGGACATTTCTCTAAAACAAAATCTTTCCTGGTTATCTACCCCTGTGTGACATCTGTGATCTGCTTTCCCTTAGCGTGAATTAGTTTCTAAAGCTGACAGACAACTTAACTTCACCTGTTCTATTGCAATAGTACCACATTCCTCACGATCTTCCAAGTTTGTGGAAACACATCAAGCCCTTACTTAATCACCATCTGGGAGCAGAGCTTACTACACAAACAAGTTCAAGCATTAAAGCAATACATTTTCCTTGAAGTGTCTTTCTGAAGAGATATCAATATATTTAAACAAACTAATTATTTGTAGCTTTTCAATAAAACTATGGAATTATACTTCAGTCTCCTGTAATTCCTTCCTACAGCGCTTTAAATTTGCGTTATCATACAGTAGTTTAGACTATCCTCAGGATAAAAGGCTTAAACAATAATTTCATATAGGGAAGAGCTATCACGTTCACAACTGCACGCTTCCCTCACAGAACTGTCTTACACCTCCTCCAAATCACAGACAGAAAGATGGCTGGAGAGAGCGGGAAGGAAACGGAGGGGCTGAGGTGAGAGGACCACTACGCACTGCTCCCCCCGTACCTTTGTGCAAGGCATCACTGCAGACAAGGGTTAACATGGAATGACACTATTTCCTTTCTGGAGGACAGGGGTAGTTAGTGACACGGAGCGAGGCTGGAGTCCAAAACTGGCACAAAGGCAGTGACATGATAAGGTTCATTACCAGCCTTTCAACATATTATTTTACGTATAGAAGAAGTAAAACTTTGCCTGCTCCACAAAAACTATCAGCAAAGAGCTCTATCAGACGACTCCCAAAAGAGGTCCTTCCCTAGAGGTCTGTCTTCTGTCATCTCGAGCCAGAGATAAGATAGATCAATCTAGCAAGTTCTTTACAGAGTGGGAACAGGAACAAAACCAGAACAGAAAACATACTTTCAAGTACTCATACGAACGGCATAAACTATTATAGAAATATAAATCTGTCTTACAGAAATGTTTGTTTTCTGACTTTACTAAGTAAATAAATACCTCAAAAAAGCTATATCTTATCCATAATGTATCATTTTTAGCTGCAAACTAAAGGGGGTAACTGTTAGAAAATTAGTTCTCTGAATTTCTTCTCCTTAATGAACAATGAATCAATCTGAGAAAAGAAACCATCTTTCCTTAAAGCTACTATTTCTGATGAAATTCTCATAGTAAATTAGTAATTATGTGCTTAATTTGTACAGTTCTTGATCTTATGCCACTGCTAATAAACTTGTGCCTCAGGAATAAGTCAAATAAGTCAGTGTACAGGTTTTTGTTTCTTTCTTTTTTTTACTGAATGAGCAAATCAATCACACATCAGTGTTGTAAATTTATGTGCAAAAGCATTGAAGTGCTTTACTACAAATTACAACGTAGAAACACGTTAACTAAACAATTAAATTCATACAATCAGATTTAGGAATATAACAACACAAAGAAGAAACAGAATTACAGTACATTTACAACACAAGACAAATACATGGAATTCATTAGAAAATATTGTAATAAATAATTCATGAATTATAGTGCAATTGATTTATGCATAAATATAACTAATTGCCTAAAAATCAGTTGTTAACAAAAATCTGTCAAAAATCAAGGCAGCCACAGAGTTTTACTAAATTACTGCGACAATGGAAATACTGCAATTAAAAAACAAATACAAGTATTTGTACTGTAAACAACTAAAAAAATCAGTCTCACTAAAGTTAATATACAATTTAATATAAAATTGTCATTAGCTACCAGAAATGGTTTAAACAGCTTTACTGAGCAGTAGTTCTAAAAACAGAGGCACTGTTTTTTAATATAAAATACTTGAGAAACATTCAAATAAGTAGAAAGCATGTAGGGCTTGCTTTCGCCTTCATTTAAAAGTCTGCTGAAACAGGAATTTTCAGAAATTGTCAATTACTAAGTAGTGACTGGTAACTGAATTTATAAAACAGTTCAAAATGTATAATTTAAATGACAATTAATGAAATACATAGGGGTTGGGGAAGGAGAATTTACACATTTCCCTGCCTTTCCTTAGTTGTGTAATTAAAGGTTAGCCTAATAATTAGAAACAAATAATTCTGTTCCTTTAAACACTTACAGGTTGAGTATCATCTATAAACTATCAAAAAATATTTTAATTACTATTTCTGACCAAAAAATAAATACAAGTACTAAAATGTTGAAAATTAATTATAATATTACATACAAAACTACTGAGTACTGTTAAGTCAATAGTAAAATGATCCCTGATTTTATGAATCCTGTTAAATTTTTGGTCAGGTCATCTTTTAAATGATATAAAAAGAGTACTGTTACTTGCCTTCAATATAAAGTTCTGACTCAAATTTCTAACATTGTCTGAGGAGTAGAAAACATCAGTATGGTACAAATAGTAGGCAATGTATTGAAGCCCCAGATTTTTGCAAGTAAAACTGTATAAAGACAGATGTTGAAACATTTACGTTTTTTCAACTGCATTTTTCAGTGGGGATATATTCACAAATTATTCCTTCTGGTCCTCACAAAATATGGCTTAATTCTTTTAAAATGAAAGATGACCCTGACACCTGCTCTTCTGCAAACTCTTTTTCAGGTACACTTCTGCTTAAAATCTTAGAATCACAGAATCTGCTGAGTTGGAAGGGACCCGTCAGGATCATCGAGTCCAACTCCTGGCCCTGCACAGGACACCCCAAGAATCACACCATGTGCCTGAGAGATTCATTCTGTAATATGCAAGTAAACCTTAATGACTGAAGGAGATTCAGTGTAGATCTGAGAGACCAAAGAACTGAGATATTGGTTGTGCAGTTTCAAAGGATTATTCTGTTTTAAAATGGAAGTTGTTATTTTTTTAGTAGCGTTAATAGATATGGGCTAGATTTTACCATCAGTATTGCAGTACGCTCTCCACTGAATTTAATGGCAAGTTTATCTATAAATAAAATTACCTGATGTGGCCCATATGTATCCAATGTACCAATTTATTTATATAATTAACCCATACACATGCAAATTTAAGTGGGGAGAAAAATATGTGCATGTGTACGACACGTATAAAAGTTGGAGAAAAGTCTTCTTCTATGCCAAATTAGATGCATACAGAAAAAAATACATGTGAGAGGAAAAGGGCATTGATGTTCAGTAGTGAATGTATGAAGCAAGCCCCCATTCATATGTAGACATGTTTTTGATATTACATAAAAAAAATTAAGTGTGATAAAAAGTCCAATGTAAATACTTTGAAATTTATGTAAAAACTGCAATATGAAGGTAATTGGTCTCCCTTAAATTCTATTAAAAGTTATGTATTTAAAATGAACTAACTTCTAACTACCAAATTTATAAAGACTTTATATTATTGAAAGTTCAAAACAGCTTCACTGTTCAATATTTGTATTTCTATCAAGACCCTGAACTGCAAATTTGGTTATTAGCAAAATGATAATGTAACTTGGTATTCATTTTGATAAACTGAAAATGTTTTGAAATGTCACAGCAGCAAATACATTACAGTTACAGTGAGGTTTTTCAATAGGAGTGTGACACAATCCTTAAATAAATTTTAAGTAGTCATAACATCAACTAACCAGCACGTTTAAACAAAAAAAACAAACAAACCCAAACCATTCTTAAGCTCATTCTGTGCACATTATGAACATGCTCTAAGTAGCATTCCAACTTTCTTTTTAAACCTTACAAGTTACCTTAATCATCAAACTAAAAAGGAAAATTATGTTAAAGTTTAAATTATTTTATGCTCTTAGTATTCCATCTTATTTCATATTTAATAATTCTATAACTACAGTAATTTCTCAGATTTCATAAGTGTACACTTTGTAAACACCAATTTCTTTCTAAACAAACAACAAAATTTTCTTAAAATGATAAAAAAATGCAGTTTATGCCTGCTAAACACACATTTTTAGTAATGAAATGTTTTTCTTACTTGTATTGGATATTTAAGTAACGATAAACTTTTTTTTTTTCACAGAATGTACTATATCCTACTAATACTTCACAAATCCACTTCCTTGTAAGGAACTAGCCTTTTTTTTTTTTAAATCCACTGCTTTGTATAATCTGAGTTACTTACAATTTATTGCAAGTATTCTGTGAACTATAAAGTCTGCTAACCCTCGGTTGTGTATTTCCATAATAAGATGGATAATTGAATGGGTAAAGTGGTTCTCCACCAATTAAAAATTATGCTTCACATGACAAATACTTCTTTTCCCAAAACATCTTTATGCTATTGACTACTAAATAAAACCTGAATCTTTTCACCTATTTATACAAGGATTATATTAAATACACACTATCAGAATTAAGTGAGCAACTCTATAATTCTGTCCACAGTGAAAACCCTGAATAAAACTATTTTTCAAAAGGCATGTATGTGGTTTTTGAACTGTATAGTTTCACGTCTTCTGTCAGAGTGAGCATATGTATTTCTCACGTAGTGTGTGTATACAGACATACATACACACACACACAACAATTCGCTAACAATTATTCTACACAGGCTTGCTACTATTTTTGCAGCTGCCAGTCCCTGAATCTGTCATATTAAATAAGCCAGTATCTGGTAATCGGAGTTTCTTCTTCGGTGGAGTCTTCAACGTTCCAGATCTTTCTTTTACTTTATATTCTAAAGTGCTGTGAGGTACCCCATAAATTCCTTGTGCTTTGGAAACACTCATTTTCCCACTCATTACCATTGCAATTGCTTCTTCCATTATTTCGTGATCATACTGCCGATAGCGGCCACGTTTTTTTCTTGGTTGCTTATTATCTTTACGATCCAAACTATCTTCTGTATTTTCTGAGGTTCCATCTACTGTCCCATTCTTAGCATTAAGACACAAAGGAGAGAGGTCCCCATGCAGAAAGTAGGAGTCAACACTTGAGTGAGTTACAGGTCCAGAACATTCAATTTTGTTCTGTTTAGGGAGGATATTTTTCAATTTTTGAAGAGCTGATCCTTCTAAGACTGAGGAGGTTTTAGAAACGTGGTACATAACATCCAGAAGACCAGCAGTATCAGACTGTGGTTTGGACACAGAACTTATTCTTAGCTGAGGAATTTTTAATTGTACAGTAGGACTTGAAGTTTCATATTGTAGATTTTCACTTTTTTCTTTAAATTGAGTGACCATTCTCTGTAGAGTTAACTGGTGGAGGTAACTGGAAGCTGTTGGGAATTTTAATTCTGAGGTTTCAAGTAGACTGAGTTTACTTTTTTCTGTGCGCTCTGCTTGAGCTCTTGCCCACAAGGCTACTTTTTGTAGGACTGCACAAGTTTCTTTACTGTCTTTAAATGAATAACTATCATTGAAATCTCGAGTTTTATTTTTAAAAGGTGCAGGCTTTCCTGCTGGTAAGGCTTCTAAGTGGAGAAGTAAAGTTTTTTGAGGTATGCCATAAAGTATGCCTGCTTTATTTATGTCCAGTGCTCCAGACTGAATGTCTTTCAAAGCTTTTGAGAGCAAACCATCTGCAAACTCAGCACTTCTTTCCACATAGTCCTCTCTGTTTCTGTGTAGTCTCCTGGATGGATGGAATGAAACGATGGTAAACTGATGTATGAGAGACTCTCACACAGCTATGGAAGGGAAGGGTCCACTCCTTTATTATACTCCTTGCTTCGGTAACATCACTGCTTCTGATACTTTTTAGTCTTTGAGATGTGGTAGTTAAATGATTATCCTAGCAAACTTACAGTTCTGGTAGGACAGTACGTCAAAAATCATACGGTGGCTTCTACAGCAGCCCTTCCAAGAACTTTATATCCTAGCTCAGTATTGGATAATAGTCTCATGTGCTTGTTATTCCCTTGTTCACATGCTTGCAGAGCAACACTGTTATAATTTTAGTTATACAATTAACGTTCCATTAAATACCCAAATCCTGAAGGAGTTTTTGTTAGTAGAAACGTGACGTTACCGCTAAACAAGTAATAAAAGAGTCAACCCCCTCATAGAAAATTTGCAGCAATAAGTACATAACTACACACAAACATCCCAGACTTACACAAAACTAGGCTTTCTACAACAGTAAGATAAAAGTGCTGTTGTTAACAATCAAGTCCATTTTCGCAAAATAAGACACAGTTTAAAAAACTTCTAGTCACTACTTACAGCTCACTAGTTACAAAGTCATACTCATTTTCAAACTTCTTCGTATGAGTAAATTAATAAAATGCACTTCTACATCATTCAACAAATACTGCTACTGTAGTCCTATTTGCAATAAGTTATTTGGTAAGACGTACAGGTGACAAAAAGGGTCCTGCTATGGCTAGTGGATGGGAGGATGCCAAGATCATAAAATCCAACAAAACAATGCATTTCACTAATTTTGTGGTAGCTTTCAGCAGATGCAATAACATTTTCCATGCTGAATAAAGACATTTAACCATTTGCCACCACACACCATAGTCAGAACCATGATGTAAGTTTAAGTACGATGATTAAGAGCTCTCTCTCACGCGCTTGCTCTCTCTCTTATTAAGGAGTTTTATAGATAATAGTCATTTAACTTGTTCATGTTAGTTGAAGAACATTTTACATCTAATTTTTAACATGGTCATTTTTGTCCAAAATTGAAGTTTCCTAAATAAACTCTAAAAGAATTATTTGCATTTTCTTCTACTATTCTATTACTTTTAATGTGTTATGTAATCAATTTTCAGGTAATTTTTAGTAACATGAACTAAAGTTTGGTGATTGTTCTGATAACTTTTCTTTAAACAGAAAAAAAGGAAAAAGACAAATGAAACATATGATATATACATAGACACACACTTATGAGTGACAAAAATTCTTTTGAAAGCAAAATAGGAACCACATGTGTGTGCCAGTATATACAAGTATGTTATGAACATAAAACCTGACCAGAGAAGAGAAACCCGGATTGTCTTTTAGATAAGCCAAAGAGAGTCCTAAATGTTGCTTACCCAGACACTGAGTTTTCAGAACACAATGGATCATATTTTGGTTCTTCCAACCTTGCGCTTTTCTTCGTAGAGAGATCTAGCACTCCATCCCCTGCAAAGAACGAGCAGTGATGATAACAGTGGTTTAAGGATCTCAAAGATTTTGTTAAAAAATATTTTTTACCTATGGTACAATTTTCAAGCAGCTACTTTGTTTTTTTAAAATTTCTGACACCATAATCCGTTAACAATGTCAGCCATCAGCAAATGATTTTGTACATTTCATTTGGAAAAACACTTTTTTAAAATATGGAAAAAAATAAAAAATAAACCCATTCAGAGAGAATAAAATCTAAAAGAATCTGTACTAAACAGAAACTTGACTGCTTTCCTTAAAATCACGTATGCATCTATATTGCACTGTTTGCTTTCAAGGCAACCAAAACAATGCACTTGATATTACTATTATTATTATTCATATTTACATACTGTAAACAAACAAGTCTGATGCTGAAGTTAAAATTCACCTAACTAAATCCTAGGCTTACAGGACAATTCAGGTTAATAAGGATCTCAGGAGGCCTCTAGACCAACCTCCTGCTCAGAGCAGGGTCAGCTATGAGACCAGACCACGTAACTGGATAAGCAGGTAGTACTCCAGCAACTGGGAAGCAAGCTTGAGCCCAGTACAGGGTTTTAAGAAAATGAGACCTATGCCATTAAAGGTTTAAACAATTTATTTATAGAGATTCCTCCTGCTGCCTCCACATATATGCAATAATGAAATTAGAGAAATAGGAAGAGGTGGGACTCTGGGGTGGAAGTCTACTCTGTTAAGTCGCTGGTAAATGCTAAATTCAAGATTTATAGCTGGCTGTTGAAGTCTGTGAAGCACTGAAACAGGAAAACACACTTTTTAAAAATCAGTATTTAAAAACACTGAAAACTAAAGAAACTAATTAGCACTTGAAATACTACTTTTAGCTTAAAGATTTTTCTTTAAAAAAAACCCAACACATTTTAATCATACTTAAATCCCCTGAATATATTTAATTTCATACCTTTCTTCCTTGGTTCTCTGTTTCAAACTTGGGCTGTTTTGTGTGCCTGAGTTCTGCGAATTCAATTTTCAGTTTCAACATGTAGCTCAACATTCAACTCTACAATCACCCTCATACTACCCCTTATTACATTTACAGTGTCATTTTCATGTTACTGCTTATTATTTCTAAAGCATCAATCAACTGTATATATTTTCCCACAGCCTCAGATGCAGACATGAGGCACTGGTTGAAGAATCCAAATGCGAACAGCAGAATAAGATGTCAGGAAAATTGTTTGGGTACCTCCCCTTTTTACCAATAATGCAAAGAAATAGAGTTCTGTGTAATAATCAAAGCCAACTATTTGTTTTGTACTGCTTTCTAGACTGTTCTTCTGCAACTATTTTGTGGAAGAAGGGTAGAGAAAGTAACATCATGAGTCAGCATTAGGAGAAAAATATTTATAAACATGCCACTCGTCAAAGATGCTCCTTTTCTTCTGAATACATTTCTTTCAAAGTCTTCCTTAACCCTAAGAACGTTAAAGGAAGGACTAATGTTAATCAACCTCCCTGATGCAGTGATGTTAAAGAAGAAAAAGCCAATTAAAAACACTACAGAAATACTCTACAGGGACTATTTGGCCCACCAAATACTGAAGCTTGCAGTGTCCCCAAGTCCTGTGCAAGACAGATTTTGTCTGCTGTGTTCTGTCAGTCATACAAAGTACATCTTCCTTTCTTAAGTGTTTGTGTGTTCCCTTTCACAACAGTTTTTCCATCTGCAATTGATATTCATACGCAATATGATAAAGTTTAGAAGAGATCACTGGAGAAAGTCACTGGAGAAAAAACTACTTCAAAGTTGACAACTCATAAAGTAATGAAGAGCTAATAATTTCTAACCAATTTACAAAAAAAATTTCTAGCTAACTAGATTTTTAGGAAAAAAAAGCCCCAACAAACAAAACCCAAGGCTCTTGTAAAATTCCATAATGAAATCTAACCAAAATAATTCTCATTTCCAATCTTTCAGAATTGACTTTGACAATACAAGGCTAGCAATAAGTTGAAAAATGACTTAAAAGGACACAGTACTGAAAATGCAGGCTTCTGAACCCAAAAATTAGATACACTTTGGGCCTCTAAAGGGTAAGCAGAACTGAAGTCATTTCAGATTCAAGACAGTTCCTCCAATTCAGCAAATGCATTAATTAAGTACATGACACTTCCCTGAAGACAATGCTTTATGGGAAGATGATACTCAGTAAAAAGAACCATGTGAGAAATTTGATATCCATACAAAATATCAGATAAAGTCACTGTACTCCAGATTTTTATTCAGTGATTTCATTTGAAATAAAAAAAAAAAACCAAAAACAAACAGAAAGCAAAAACCAAACCAAACCAAATCACAAAACAACCCTCTCAAAAAAACACCTCCAAATGGTAGGAAAGTGAGAGCATTTGCTATAAAGCCTTAAAATATAATAAAATCCCACCTAATGAAAGGAACGTATGTATATATACACAGTAGTACCAAAGTTCACTTTGGTACATTAGGTATGAGACCAAAGAGTTTGCAAAGGGCCATCCTGTATGTGGACAATGAAACTTGAAAACTTGTTACTTGCAAGGTAGGAGTAGTTTTCTCTAAACTGAGCCAGAACTTTTTACTATTTCTTATCAAATCTCTCAAAATAGGTATTAAAGCAAGAATTCTGAATAGGAACTGAATGATACCAGGAACAGAAAACCCACTCTCTTAAGTGGTTTTAATAAAAGCCATGAAATTACTTCCACTCTTAGCTAAAGCCATGACTACTAAGATGACAGTCTTCATAAACAATACTATGTAACACTGGATAATATAAAAAAATTCTCAGATTTTTTCAGATATGCTACTCGTGGTCTTCTAATGAAGCTATTTCTGTGCAAATTAAATCATTTTGATCTTCAAAGAAATGGCTCAACCTCTGCCCTTTGCTTCTCAGCACCAGATTATCAGGTAACTAAGACATAACTAAGTGTGATCAAAGTTCATCTTCAAAATAATCAGGACCACAATCATTTGAAACTCCTCCAGACTAGTGATGCTAGAGAAACAGGGAGGGGAAGGGGAAGCAACAGAAACCATATGGGTCAACCTTGAGTTCTTACAATTGGTATTTCTGCACTGATTTTAGCAAATTTCTGGGTTTCAGGAGATCTTTCACTAGCTACAATGAACTTTCTTACTGGATCAGATAACCTACTCTAGTGAGTTCTCAGTATCCAGAGATGGCAAGCACTCTACTAGTGTGGCCACCACTTGCAGCTCCTTCCTCTCCTACTCTCCTAGTAGCTGCTATCACTGGCTTAGGGATCTCAGAGATACATCCCTGCCTACTCTAGCTTTGGTTTCTGCCCTTGGTTCTGTTAGCTGTGAACTTGTCTAAGGCTCTTTGTGAACCCACTGACACTGTCCCTCTTCACAACCTCCTGTCACAGCAGTTCCTGGTGTTTACAAACTGCAGGTGTTTACAAACCTGCCTCCTCCTCTAAGAAGTTTCAGCAAGCCTTCCTTAGTTCTAATATAGTGAGATTTAGTAAATAACAACTCTCCCTTTACCTTGCCCACACACACACCATAAAGGTTTTTGTAGCAACAAAACAACAGTCTTGCCTTCCATACCTTTCCTGATGGTGTCTTGCCTTTTGCTGGCTATTTCCTGTGCTGCTGCACACAGAAACTCTTTTCATGGAACTGTCAGTAAGAACATCAAAGCCTTTTATTAATTCTTAACTACAGCTTTGACTAACAACTTTTTGCTGACTTGATGTGGTATTTTGCAACACGAAAAACTGCTAGATGTAAGCTGTATGGTCAGGTTTTGGGTGTCCACAGCACGGTCTTGGCAGCATCTGTCAGGACAGGCGAGGGGCTGCCCTGTGCTGGACACAGACGGTCCTGGCTGGCTCCAGCAGACCCATTGCAGGGCATGGCTGATTCAGTCATTTGGGCTGAATCTCTGTGAAATCACATTTAAGAAAGGGGAAAAAGTGCCAGATGGACAGAGAAAACAGGAACCAAAAGAATGAAGAAAAAGCAGAGGAAAGCCCAAAGGCAGAGAGAAACCATTAGGTACAGACTGTGGACACTGCACACCCATTACCCTTGCACCAGAGGGGCGGGCTCTGGTGGTCACAAGGGAACCTGGAGCGACACTGAGCCTGGGAGAGAAGAAAGGCAGTGTTGTAATGTATCTTTTTGTTTCTACTACCTGAATTAAAAATTAAATATTTATTTTAATAAGCAATAATTTGAGTTATTTTACCCAAACAGAGTCTGTTTTGCCCACGATGGCAAGTGGTAAGCAGTGGCCATGTTCTTAACCCATACGCTCTCCTTTCTGTTCTTCCCATTTTCTCCTCTGTGCCATTGTGTGGGAAGCAAGCAAGTGAGCATCTGACAAGGAATTTGGCTGTGAGACACCCTGGTAGCCAAGGAATATACACCTACTTGCCTCAAAAATGTACCTCTTTACGGTGTCTTTTTTGTGCAGAAGTATTATACTGTTTCTTGAATGTATTTCCAGCTCATGTAATTTATCTTTGTGAACACAGTATGTATATCTTCAAAAACATAGTATTTTTCCCAATACATATAGCAAAAACAGGATCTTAAGAAAATAAAAGGTTATTTTCAGTAATGTTTGGAATTCTTTCAATACACTGCCAGCTTTGATGTCTTCCAAACTATGATGGGTCAATGAAACATGGGAATTATGAAAATTTTCTTGCACTTTTTGGCTATGTTTATACACTACCATTGTTTCTAGAAGACCTAGAAACAAGAAAAACCTTGCACAGTTAAACTAACAGATTATACATTTGTACGGCTTCTGACTCTTGTAAGTCACCTTGCTTAGAATCTTGAGAGCTATCAACTCTCCCCTATCTATATCAAGGGAAAGAAGCCTCTGCATCAGAGTTAGCTGCTTTTGGGAACATTCCTGAAAGGGCTCAGCACCATGACTGCATGAGGAAATAAGTTGCTGTAGGATATTTGAAGACTGTTCCTCACTCACCGTTTTACTCTGCAAGGATGCTGCTTCTTCATTGGCTTAGTTTGGAGGACAAGCAATGTTGCAAAAGTATACAATTTTGGTTTTTTGTTAGGAGCAGTGCATGAAAAACACATTCTCTTTCACTGTACAGAATATTCTTTTCAAGGCCTGGACAGCCTTATGAGTTACACAGATGAGGAAAAAAAGAGCAAGATACAGGTATTTCTGGAGAAAGTTGCTGCTAATTTACAGATGATTGCCTGATTATTTACCACTAAGGTGCACAGGAATTAAAGCATTCTGCTAAATTACCACTTCCATATGCAGAGGAAAGCAGAGGATAATTGGAGACTCCAACACAAGTCAGGTGCCAAACTGACATACCTGGATACCAGTGCTTAAATACTAGTATTCAGTACTAAATGCTTCAGTACTAGGAGTGCAATGGGTTGATCTTGGCCAGTAGCTAGTCCCCAGCTCAGCTCCTCTCTGTCCCCCTCCTCAATGGAGGGAGAAATAAGATGAAGGTCATCAAGATAAATACCAGGATATCATTTGCCAGTGACCATTATAGGTAAAATGGACTTGAGGAAAATTAATTTATTGCAAATTAAAATTAATTTGGATAATGAGAAAAAGACAAAAATGAAAGTGCTTCCCCTACTCTACCTTTTCCCAGGCTCAACTCCCAGCTCCTCTATCTCCCTAACCCCCAGGTGGCATAGGTAGGATTGGTAATGGGTATGATTCCTCTCTACAGCTTTTTCCTCCTCACACTTTTCTCCTCCTCCATTGTGGGTTCTCCACAGGCCACAGATCCTTCAGGAAATATCCAGCTGCTCCAATGTAAAGTCTTCCACAGGCTGCAATGTGAACAAATACCTGCTCCATAAGCTGCAGTGGAACACCCGCTTCACTGTGGCCCTCTCGCTGTGCTCCATGGAAATACCCACTCTGATTTCTGGAGCACCTCCCTTCCCCTTTCTCTCATCTTGTTGTTCACTGTGCTGTTTCTCACTCCTCTGCCTGTCCAGCATTTTTGCACTTTCTCCCTGATGTGCTCCACTTGGGTCTCTGTTGCAGA
The DNA here is from genome assembly GCF_009829145.1 of Chiroxiphia lanceolata. Taxonomy (NCBI): domain Eukaryota; kingdom Metazoa; phylum Chordata; class Aves; order Passeriformes; family Pipridae; genus Chiroxiphia; species Chiroxiphia lanceolata. The sequence continues at coordinate 16,962,859 of NC_045640.1, forward strand.
GCTGGCTGTGCCTTGCACAGGGAAGCCCTGACACATTCTTGTAGATGCCACCCTACAGTGCTCCCCAACTACTAAAACTTTGTCATATAAGCCCAACATACAGGGGTATCAGATCTGGAAGTGACAGACGTAAGGTTTTTTTGGAGTGCTTCAGAGATGGCCTGTAGGTACTGGAGGAAAGTAAAAAGCTTTCTTCAATGGAGAACTTTGGTGGCAGAACCTTCTTTCAGTGTTGAGCTAGCACTTAGCTTGGGTCTGCTCAGTGCAAAAGCAACTGCTTTGAGTAATCTGGAAAACAGTTTACACCTTCCTCTCAAGTGCAAGAATCACTGCCATAGTAAAGAAACGAGACTGTCTGTTTTACTATTTAGATCATTGATTTCAAAGACAACTACTGTAAATACAAAGCAGCTGCCTAAACAGAAAATGAACCTAAAGCATTTATATTTAAGTCATTATCTGCTTAACAGGATTTGAATTGAAAAGACTTTAACCTTGAGGATCCAGCAAATCTGAACAAATTTAAACTTCCTACTCTGTTATTGCCACTTCATTTGGAAATCCTAACAGGAATTACAATTAGCAAATGGTAGGAAGAGTTGCATGACAGTTAAACAATACTACTAAGAAGGGAATCCTGGTATAGCTTTTATAAGTCTCCAGACTGAAGAAGTATACTATGTTAGATACAGAACTATATATTTTTAAAAATATATCCAATTAAAAAACCTTCATAATTTCCTACTGTAAGCATGTGACACTTCATTATAAACAAGCTTCCTTCAGGCAAATACAGAAGTGAGAGATAGGCAGAATAATAACACATAGTCTTTGACAAAAGCTAATTGAAATACCTTTTTCTTTAATCTTTACACATAGAACACAATGCAAATAAAATGAGGAAGCTGACTTTTTTCATCTTGATCTTATTTGCTTGTGCTGCCATCACTACAGTGAAAAGCTAAAATAGCTCAAAATTGGTATGTTAATGGGAAACAGGAAGCACAAAACAACTTTCCTGATAGGTATGATGTTCAAGCCACCTTTCTCCAACTACAGTCTTATTTCATCAGCAGCTCTAAATTTCACAGCAAGACCAGTACCTTGAACATCTGCAAAGCGCTCCAGCAAACACGGCAGTTTCAGTTCTGAGAATCTACAGTATCTTATATAGTTTACTGTGTAAGTTGTATTCTGTGTGCTGAGCAACTATTTTAGCCTAAGCTGTTTCACTGAAGGTGCACATTTCTAAACTTGTTATTTAGCCTGATTGTAAAAAAAAAAACCTCCAAAGATATTTAAAAAAAAAATTTAAATAACTTAATTTCTCTATATTTCAGGGTTTTCTTAGATAAAAGATTAATGGATTTTCAAACAGTTGTGGCAGCACAACCTTCTTCCTGTCCCTGCCCTGTTCACTCTCTGCCTTCCCTTTCATTCCTCAAAGATTTATTTGGGCTCAGCAACAACCAGAACCTGTCATTGGGGACTTTGCTCCCTCATGGACATTTAAAACCAGTTATTTATAAGTAGCTGTTGAAGTAAGCAAAAGGCAATAGCACTGGTATCAGGAAAGTGGTTTTTTTGTTGTCCTTGCAAAAGAAACGTGCCTCAACCTGGCCAATTATAAATCTCTAAAACCTGGTAATTCACCAATAGCAGAAAGCACAACAGACATTTTCTCAGGATTTAATCTGCATAAGGTATTTACTAAACCCTGGTATTAACTGGTTTCTGCCAACCACACAGAATAAAAGTAGGAATTCCACTATTTCTTAATGCTTTTGCTGTCAAAGAGAAAGGATGTTTGAAATTTAATCTAGAATAGGTATACTCAGCATGAGAAATCCATGTCAGACTTCCCTGCCCCCAAGGATGTCATCCAATTAAAGACTGCATCATTAGGCACACACATACCAGATCTGCTCTCATTCTGACAATGTATATTAAAAAAAAAAACCAAACCCCAAACCAAACGAAACCCAAAACACTTAGTTCTGCCTTCTTTCAACTTTTTTAGTATGGTACGTGACAAAAGGTCAACTTTTCCCTTTGGTTGGCAGTATTACAGGATTAACACAGACCCTTATATCTGTAAAAGACAAAAGCTGCTTTCGCCACTGCTTTCAGTTGCACATGACAGTCACAACCATTCCTGAAAACTGCTGCTAATCCAAATCTAGTTCAAAGTCCAAAACACTCTTGTGATTATACTGTTATCAGTTTTGGATAGCAATATTCCTTGAGGCAAAGAAATCATTTCCCTTATGAAAAGGATAGTGAGACAGACTTTATTTCTCTAGCTTTACTCTCAATTAAGAAAGCTGCACTGATCTATAATGATTAAAGTATGAAGTATGGAAATTTCCTTCCAAATTAATCTTCTCTTTCCATCATTCTAACCAGCCTGTATTTAAGAATCAAAGCATCCAAGGGCTGATACAGACTGAGTGACATCTGCTCTCTGAAATTCTAGTATCCTTCTTGCTTTTCTCAGGCTTCTAACAAAATCACTGTTACCTGTGACAGCCACAGGTGAGCTGACTTGGATTTAGTATTCCAAAGCTGTGAAATTCCAATACCACTTATTTAACCCAGGCACTCAGAAAGGAGAATATTTATCTGCTAACACACAGTATGAAAAATGTTTCTAGAAAGAATGTAGAGTTTTTTTGTAGTGTGGTTTGTTTGTTTTGTTTTGTTTTTAACACAGTTCTCTTATAACACTTTTCCTGGTGTTTAAGGGAAAAATGTATGAACTTTCTTTCAGCGTTAAGTTGATGCCATACCAATTTTCCTTCAACCTTTTTTTAAACACATAGGACAATTTTTTTTCTCCTGTATACCTATTACTACTTTGGAAAGGTAAAACACGTATTAGACATTGACGTTTATTTTTTAAGGGAATAAGATGCCACAAAGTAACAAATGACAGCAAAACACAGATTAGCAGATATAGAAATTTACCTTGCTGAGTATTCTGTTCTTGAGTTCGATTCACAGTGAGGTCTAGAGGGCTATCCTGTTCTTCCTGAAGGGAGTTTTCCGTTTGGTTCATTTGGACACTTTTACACATCAGACTTGGTTCAAACGATGAACCATTTCTGTTCTCTTGAATTTTGCTACTTTTTGAAATGTACTCAATCGCAAACTGACGGATCATTTTTTTCATTAATTCCTGAGCAACTAGGGGAATGTTAGGATCACAGTTCTGAGGAAGATCTAGGAATAAAAAAAACACAGGCAACAGATATATTAAGAGTCAAGCTTAATTACTTTTCTTGTAATAAACACTTCCCATAAGCACACAAATGTACATAACAAGTACATGTGTCACGAATGTAAAAATTCAGATGCCCAATAAATTTTTCTTATGAGCATTCCTAACTGGAGGTCACTTGGAAGAACATATTTAGCACAGATCAGTAATTTTTACCATATTCCTTTATCACAGCATGCAAGTAAGACTGTGCGGGTTGCATTATTTATGGGAGTCAGAATGTGCATTTACTGTTTGCAATAAGTTGAATTTTCATTTGCAGACTGTTTCCTGTTTTGAAAATAAAGAATTTTGAATAAAACCAGCAAAAGTTAAATGAGCTGTGAATTAATACAGAAAGAAGTTACTTTCAAAGAACAACCATAACAAAATAATGTGTAGTAAAGTGTAGTTCTAAAGAGTAACGTAACATAGAACACTTGGACTTTTGAGGAATTGACCTCAAAAAGAAAAAAAAAAAAAAAGATTTATCTCACCTTCAGATTAAATTAAAATACCCACTGTAGATTCAGGATTGAAATGTCAAAACTGATATGATGCTCCTTAAAATGTCCCATACAATTTAAGGTAATACAAGCAATTGAATACAAAAATAAAGCTGTAAATTTTTATTGTAAAATATTACAGGATTTTCAGGATATTTCCTAAGCGCTATCAATGAAAACACTTGTAAGATAAGGTTTATTTCCTCTTCTACACTGGGTGTACTCTATTTTTTGCTTGTGTATGTAACAGTCCCATGGAAAGTAGTATTTCATTTTAGAAACAACAACAATAAAACAATTAAAGGATCAAACATGAGATACCTCTGCTTTTATTTTAATGTTATGTCAGCTAGAAAAAAGTTAAACCTCTTATTAACAAACATAGATGAAACTACATTTGTGAATCAGCTAAAAGAATCCTAACAGAAGCACCAGATAGAACAAAACAAAGAGGTGTAACAACATAAATAAGCTGTGTTACTACACTGATGACTGCAATACTTCATTTCCCAAGACAAGCAAAACTGCCCATGCTCAGAGATCTGTATCTTCCTTGAAGTGGCAGTAGTAGTACTCACTTCACTATCCCACTTTTCCTTCTTTCCTCAACTCTACACACATACACCCCCCCCCCCAAATATCCTTTTCAATGTTTTAACCATCCTTGAGTTCACAGGTAATGAGTGAAGCAGTTTTCAATCCAGAAGGGACAGGGATTTAAAGATTTAAAAGTGTGAATGTGATACAGGAGAATTAGCTCTTAGGTCCATCTTGATTGCCTGAAAGGAATACCAAAGGACATGATTCTGTAGTTACTGGGATACTAAAGTTAGTCTGAAACAGATAAGACAGATGATAAGTTGAGTTTTGTTTTCATGGAAATGGAGAAACTGAAAGGCCTGGACTGGGGATATGTTTGCATGCAAAGTTTCCTAATAGATAGTTTGGGGATCATTTTCACCAACAGAGCATTGCAAGGAATTACAAACACACACCTATGAGATCTGCTGTGTGAAGCATATGAGAGGGCAGCTGACTGTTCAGATGCTTTCTCTCAAGACCTTTTGGTTGGTCTCTCAGAAGTGCTTTATGAAGTACAAGTGAAGGTCCAAGATTTCCAAAGACTGAGTACATGCTAGACATCTTGGGTTCAACAGAACTTACCCAAGGCATAACAAAACAAGTCTGCTTGTGGTTAAAGCTCTATCTTCTGACAATCTTTCAAACAGATCTCTACCACAATATCTAAAATTGACAGGTGTTTCTAGGAGAGAGGTATGAGGTAAAATTCGAAATGATGGAGAAAAGAGAAAGATTTCTCCCTGCCATGTAACATCCAGGCATCAGTATTCTTTCTTTATATTGTTATTTCCTGATCCTAAATAATGAATCCAGAAAACGTTCAACTGGAATTTTATCATCCTAGAGACACAAATAAAGAAAAAAATTCAATAGATATTAAGCAGTAAGGTAATAGGTGTAAAAGTGCTAATATATATATAAAATAAAACAAAAGAATAAGGAAAGTTAAGAGATAGAACTGAATAACTGAATTTTCTAGGAACAAAAGTGTTTGCATGATGGGAATGGTAGTTCTAGACAATGAAAACTGCTGATCAATAACTTAGCTTAAAAAAACCCCACCAAAACAAACAAAAACAAAAATCCGACAGTCTGTAATCAAGAAACTCATACAAAATTAAATATACAAAACATTATCATATTACATAGAATAATACAATCACACTATTATACTGAATAGTCTATCAGATATCTGGTCTGGGATGACCCTGCTCATATCAGAAATTAGTTTTTTGCATGCACCCAAGAAAAACTACTTTGATGACTTCTGGATAACAGGGGACCATCCCTGCAAATGGGAGAGAAGAGTTATTTTAAAGGCACAGATCATATCAGGATGTAACAAGCAAAAGACCATAGAGTGCAAGGGACACCTGCCATTAGCTGGAGAACACAAAAGCCTGGAACAAACTTCTCCTTATTAATCACCATCCCCTGCATCAGTTATTATTAAACTGCACAACAAAACTCATTCAGAACTGTCAAGTTTCTACTGCCTTCCTATTCCAATTTAGACTATTCACACCGGTAATAGCCAAGCATATATTGCTTTTAGACACTTGAAGGAGAAGTCAGCTTTTCCATTAGGAGCAAAGTCATCTTTTGACCTAGTTGGAATAAGAAAGCATTTTTTTTTTGTTCTTATAACAAGTTCTTTAGCGTTAGTTTTTATTTTTTTTTAACTTCCCAATATTCCCTATGGAAAAATAAATGCAGCAGAATTCCTCATATATTCAACTGCTACAGCTATTGGTAGTTTACAGATTCTAAGTTAATTTACTCTAAAAAGGTAATACAGAAGTTGGGGTGTGTGTATACCTCTGAGCATATGATCCGAAAGATGTGCTCCAGGGATGCATCTGAAGTGCTCTTGTTGCTAATGCAAATTCAATCTACAGGGTGAGACTCAGGTATTCTAAGATTAACTGCCATAAATGCAAATGGTGTTGCTATCACATTGACTGTTCTATATTGTAAATCATTAAATGGTAAATCATGTTGGAAGTACCTTGGGAGATCTCTAGTAAAACTGCTTGTTCAAAGCAGTGTCAACTATGAGGTCAAATCAGGTTTCTCTGTATTTTACATAGTTAGGTCAGGAGTACTTCCATGGATGGAAACTGCACAACCTCTCTGGGTAGCATGTTCCACTGCTTGCCTGGCCTCATTTTTCCTTACACGAAAAAGAACTTCTAATTTCAACTTGTCTGTAATCTGTCACTATCCTGCTATGCACCACTGTAAAGGCTTTCGCCCTCTCTTAGAATCATTAATACTCTATGTTGGAAGGGACCCATCAGGATCATCGAGTCCAACTCGTAGCGCTGCACAGGACACCCCAAGAATCACATGAGCCCGAGAGTTTGTCCAAATGCTTTTTGAACTCTTGGTGCTGTGACCACTTCACTGTTCCAGTGCCCAACCACCCTCTGGGCGAAGAATCTTTTTCTAATATCCAACTAAACCTCCCCTGACACAACTTCAGGCCGCTCCCTCGGGTCCTGTTACTGGTCACCACAGAGAAAAGATCAGTGTCTGCCCCTCCTCTTCCCCTCATGAGGAAGTTGTAACTGCAATAAGGTCTCCCCTCAGTCTCCTCTTCTCCAGGCCGAACGGACCAAGAGAACTCAGGTGCTCCTCATATGGCTTCCCCTCAAGGCCCTTCACCATTTTTGTTGCCCTCCTTTGGAAGCTCTCTAGAGACTTAATGTCTATTTTATATTGTGGCACCCAAAACTGCACACAATATTCAAGGTGAGGCCACACCAGTGCAGAGCAGAGTGGGACAATCCCTTCCCTTGACCGGCTGGTGATGCTTTGCCTGACGCCCCCCAGGCCACGGTTGGCCCTCCTGGCTGCCAGGGCACTGCTGACTCATATTCAACTTGCTGTTGACCAGGACTCCCAGGTCTCTATCCATGGCACTGCCTTCCAGCCTCTCATTCCTCAGTCTGCATATATATTCAGAGTTGCTGGAAATCTGCTCTTGATCCATTACTATTAATGCTGGTTTGCTTCTTGATGGAGAATGAAGCTGTGGATGTTTAACTTGTATTATAAGGAAGAAGCAATTTAGAGCAGTTTGAAGTCAGAAATAATTTCCTGCAGCTCTCCAAATGTTATAGAACACAAACGAGTGCTGTAAGATCTCAAAGGAAAGAAGAAAGTTATACAGTTTCATAACTATATTCTTTTTATACACTGTACATTCCTGAAAAAAAAAGACTAAGGTAAAGGCAACTTTTATATATTTTATCAATGTAACACTCAAGTTATCAAAAGATACACACTTGAAGTAGGTTACATAACATCTAATTACTTGCCTTCAATGGCTGTAAGTCTGCAATGAAAACAGACCTGGAGCATTTCTCTTACATGGACATGGTGCTGGGCCTGTTCAGCCTCAGAGGGGACCTCATCACTATCTATACGTGTCTGTTGGGAGGGTGTTAAGAGGATGGAGCCAGGCTCTTCTCAGTGATGCCAAGCAGAAGGACAAGAGGCAATGGGCAGAAAGTGATACACAGGAAGTTCCACCTGAATATGAGGAAGAACTTCCTTACTGTGCAGGTGACTGTGCACTGGAACAGATTGCCCAGAGAGGTTGTGGAGTCTCCCTCACTGGAGATATTCAAGAACCATCTGGATGCAACCTGGGTAATGTGCTCTAGGATGGCCCTGTTTGAGCAGGGAAGTTGGACCAGATGACCCCACTGTAGTCCTTTTTAACCATACCCATTCTGTGATTCACAGTGGCAAAGTTCTGCTACACATGAGAAATTTGTAATAAGTCATATAAAATTTTTAAATGGAATGAAACATATTCTGGGGCAAGAGAGGCATTAGATCTCTGGCCTTCATATCACTACTAAATATTTCTTAATTATTATCAGCAGATGGCACCAGATATACTTTGTATGTCCTAAAGAGTCTTTATTCTAAGATGTTTCATTAGGAGTCACGATTATAGCTCCTTAAAAAGTTTTAAATCTACATGCCTACATCTGTTTAAACTCCTATTTTTCACAGTTGATTTAAAACACAAGGTATCTGTATTTAGTCCATAGACCTTTTACTCTAAAGATCGCTCTGATGTTCCTCCATTTTCTCTTAGATCACTGTAACCTGATGTTATTAGGATAAAAGATGGCTAAATGACACATTTGTACACTACAATATTTTCTGCTTGTGATTTTCAAGATTACAGTCAGAATGCAAGAGAAGAGTAATAAACATCATGTAATTATGACTAATTGCAATGATTTATTTTAATTCAAAGCTCATGTTTAGGATTAATACTTACTCAGTTTACGTGCTGCAACAGCTTGTAACTATTTGAATTCATACTCTTAACTACTCTGTACATTATGTGTGATTATTAGACTACAATGTACAATATAATGACTGATGTGACTGACAGTTCAGAGTTACACATGTATTTGGCAGGACAACGAACAAGGAGTTAAAAGCTCCCAAAACAGTGTTCCACAATAGTATTCTATTTCTTGAAAATGCGTAATTTTTCATTAAAAAGTCAAACTAATGAATTAATTTCTCTACTGATACAACATCAAAAAGCAGTGAAAAGCAGCAGGGAATTACAATCCTCTTTGCACCTTACAAGGCTGTTGTGTGAGTAGCAGGACTAAGAACACCTGGTTGTTTATCAGCGTGTTCCCTGCATTCACTCCACCTTTCCTCTTTTCAGAAAAAGGTCATGTTTTCTAGAACAACCCCGCCTCAACAGCCACTAAACTGTCCCAGCAATATTCTTAGCTGTACTCATAAAATTGTTCATGTCACTGTCAGATCACTGACAAGTTAAAACCAGAATACAAGAATTTATTCTGAGCCATGTATCACAATTAGTTAACTTGACTGATCAACAAACAGAAGGAATAAAGGCCAAGTCCACTCTAGTTTTCTGCTCTTGTAAGCATTCCACGTTTTTCCTTCCTCTACTCAGGTTGCAATTCTCATTACTCTATATACAGTCATATCTCTTAAGAATATTCTTAAATATAGTTGAAAATGACCGAGAAATTCAGAGTCAGTGAAGACAGTAACACTGGCAGGCAGGTGGTCAACACAAAAACTGTGCTTTACTTCCTTATGAAAGCAGCTGAAACCCTGCCATGCAGTCTTTCCTGATGAACTTTAAGAGGAATAGCAAGGCTGTCATATAAGCTTACTGCACAAGTTATGTCAGAGCTCTCAGAGATTACAGAACACCTTGCAGATTTTGAAAGGACAAATTAGATTTCTTAAAATTATTAATAAAAAGGAACTGCAGGCATTGGTTGAAGCAGTGTGTACATCTCAAAACTCCAACTCAGAAAGTAACACTTCTTTTTCTAAGTCTGAGATTATGTGTGCAAAATTACATTCTCATAGGTTTGTCAAATTATATATACATTGTCCAAGAAGCATAACCAGTTTATGACATCTGTGCAACTAAGACAGAACTATGCAAAGAACAGGAGAACTCAAAAATTCAGGGATATGGTATGATGTATGAAAGTCATATTTATGAATGGAAATATTTTGCAACATGAAATAGATAGCTAGAAACTATTAATAAAGAACTTTTATAAAGCTTACAGGGAAATTATTATGGGAAATGTGGCAATGAAGATACTTGACAGAGCAGCCCAGAGAATTTGGAAAGATTCAAGTAATCCCAAACATTCTCCCTGTAATTTCGTTCCATAATTCCTTAACTTCTATAAGAGCTTCTCATATTTCAGTCTTCTCTTGGTGGATCATGTCCTGAAGGTAGAACGTGATTCACTACCATGAATGCATGCAAATAACCCTTTCTTTTTAATTTGTTTTTGTTTAAAGAGTTCACATTAATACTGCATGGAAAAATGAGCTTCTAAGAACACACAATGTGGAATACTAGAAACTCAGAAAATTAATAGTCCACGAACAAAATGTCCGATTAAGTACTTAAACAACCAAGGTTCTGCTATATAACAATGACCACGTCACATTCTATAATATTAATGATAAAAAAAAGGCTAATATGTATTCTTTAACGAAAGAAAATGGTTGTATTTTAACATCATGTAAGTGGAAAAGTACCACAGTCTACTCTGCTTACATGACCAAAAGGGTAAAGAGAGATGTTACACTTGGGAAAAAAGCATCTGGGTTTCAGATACATTTTTTAATGGGAACATCAGTGTTTGACGACAAGAATCATTTTGGCTTTGCTGAGGTGTCTGCTGAGCATAGGACTTTTCTACAGACAATTAACTACCAAACTGGCCTTTCACTAACACACAGTGAAGTTAGGTTGCTAATAGGAAGACACTGTCACTTACAGCATCTCCAGAGTTTACACATCTTGGCAGTAATTCTATCATCTCTTGTCCCAGATTCTACAGACAAGTTGTCATCTAGGAATGTCTGAAGCCTGTATGCTGCAGACAATCATATAATGTGGCTGCATGTTCTGAGATCTTCTGAACTAGTTTCCTGATAAGAAAAAAAACCCACCCTAAACCAAGACCACAACCAAATGCCCCAAAACTAGTCTGCAAATGAAAAAATCCAGTCATATACTAATTTGTTCTAAAATAAAAGGTTAATGAGACCAACAAATCCAACTCTTAAATTTGCTCACTAGTCTTAGAAGTTGTTCACAGAGCCCTAAACGAAACTGTGGTAGTTATAATAGTAAGAGGGTAGATCATCTTGAGGAGTTTGCAATCCAAACAAGTGTCACTCCATTTTAAAGACAGTCAACCAAGAATTATGAATTTTTTTGACAATGAAAGCACATCTGGTTTAGTACCAGGTATAAGATCTGTTCCTTAGCTAAGCAATTACTGGAAATTTTTTGATTCCTTTTTTCCTGAGTTGATAGCTGAACTCAAAAACCTGCATAAATTCAGAAAGCAGACGTGAGATTTTCTCTAGTAAAAATCTTCATCTTCCTTCCTAAAATCCAAAACAGTTACTTGAATACCTCATAAATTGGTTTCACATGTCCTTTACAATATTTTTTGCTTTTCACTTCCTGTAATTTAAACAACTTAAAAGACTTTGCTAAGACCTGAACTGAAGCAATATTCTTGGAAAATTCCTAACCAAGAATACAGAAGTCCTTCAGAGAATCACAAAAACAACTGGAAGAGACTGGCTTTGTTTTTTAATAGACAATTTTCATGTAGCATGATTGACCTGGCAGATAAAACACCTAAGGAAGATGCTAAAAGCCAAATGTTCTTTGTGAAAAACTTCACTAAGGTGAGGTCATGCCAAGTTTCACTTCTCTAATGATAAAAGTTCCTCTCAAGGAGTATCATCAAAAGGCAGCATCTCCAGCAGAAGCATAAAGCAGGCAAATGTTCGAAAACACTGTACACATCAAGACCAAGAAGAGATCTGAGAAAGCAGAAATATGAAGGAATTAAAATACCTGCCTAGGGAGATGCCATGCAACTGGGCCTGTGATGAAAATATAATAAGAATTTCAGAAGTAATGAGGTGCCATCTTCACTGGACATTTTATTTCAAACGGAAAATAGCTTGTTTTAAAGAAAGGCAAGGAACAAAGATAGACTCAAAATGCTCTTGCACTCCACATAAAGTTCTTTAAAATGCAAAAAAGCAAAATGTAGACTGAATAGACACACAGTACATACACCCCAGGTTCAAGGGTATAATAATTTCTCCTGCTACAGCATAGTAAAAGGGAGAAAACCAACTTTGTTTTTTTCTCCCACTTATGTGACAGAAGAGAGTGTGTCTAATTCTTTGTTAAAAGTAAGAGAGGGCTGTCACCCTAGCCATACTCAGCTATTCTGACATCCAAGTACACCCACTAACCCCAAGAAAAACCTGTGAAGATTGTAGTTACTGAGTAAAGCTTCATTCACTTTTCTTCATTCACAGGAAGCTAAGGAACAAAATGAGTATTTCTGCTGCTGTTGACGGTGAATAACCAAGCAACTTTCATGAACCAAGCTGACTTGTCAGTCACTCATGTACTGCTATAACTTTTTGAGTTCCAAAGAACAGTCAAAGAATTGATGAGCTACTAAAAACTGTATTTTGAGAAGAAGTTTCAACCTCCAACTTGGATGTATTTGAAGGAGCAGCTTTTGTACAAGAAGATCCCAAATTCCATTTTGCAATCTGCAAAACACATTTTCTCACCTAAAACTGTTTTCCTTTTGAAAAACAGAAGTGAGAATTTAGGAATAGAAAATGTTTAAATACTTAAAATTCCAGAGAATGGCACCTGAAGTTGGCATGAGGACATGAGCTCATGGTAAAAAACCCCAAACCAATACAATTTGATGAACAGGGATTCAAGAGAATAACACATAATGCAACAGGACTAAGAGGAATGGCAAGTAGGAAGAGTAGTACTTCATCTGGTGATTCTAGTAAGCAAAGAAAAAGATTAGGGAAAACCAAAGGAATAAGGAAAAGAAACAGCAGAAACATTTATTTCAATAGATAAATAAAAAAATACTTAAGAATCTAAATCAACCCTGAATACTTTGATTCTTCTAGATTTTCACCATATTTCTTAATATAAAAGACATGTTTTTATTACCTTTCTTTCGAAAGAGTGCATTTAGATAGTTTTCTGCTTGGCATTCAATCTTATCAGTGTTGGACTGGCCCTGAGATGACAGTTCCTCTGTAGGCGTTGACTGTGAAGAACCGATAACTGATGCACGATCCTAGAAAAGATATGAAGATCATGACATCTCTCAGAAGTTAGTCTGCTGGTAGTGCAACATACAATGAATTACTGAGCTATTGAATTAAATAGTTTGATTTTACTGGTTCTATCTTGAGTCAAAATGCAGAATTAACTTATCTGCAAAATTAAATTCTCTGATTCTTACTTTCATACCAAAAAATGGGTGTTAGGGAATAATGTTTAATATCATGTTCATACTTACACTGGCTGTTTCTTTGTGTAAATTACAAAAGGAACATTTCTCATCCATAGACCAGTCAGTTAGCTCTTCTGGCTCACAGTCTTAAAGGAAGAAAAGAAAGCTAGATGTTTTAAACAAGTAAAAATGGATTTTGAAAACAAAATACACATCCTACAATTCACTTAAGTAAATTCTGTCAATAATCTGGTATGTGTTTATTAGTACACTGCATTCAGCAGTATTCTATTCTTCAGATATTTCCAAAGTCTTGTCTGATTTGTACACCTCAACTTACAAATAGCAGAGAGCACCCTTCTTAAAAGGCAAGGCAAACTCATGCAATTCAACTGTCATAATTACTGAAGGCATCTGAATACTGTAAATAAAGTGATGAATTGCAGACATTATTCTTTTTAACAAAGCGTGCAAACTTGAAGTAAACTAAGCTAGGAATTAGGATATGAACTCCTCACCATTCAAGTTACATAAATTTTACTTACAGTATTTTAATTGATTTGATACCATCACCATAGGTAAACCAAAGCCATATACTCACTTCTAGCACTTGATTTATCTAGAAAAAATATCTTTATATGTTTTGTCAGAAAATGTACTTTGGTCTAGAGGGAATATAGGACTTAAATCTACATCGCCTATATCAGGTCCAGTCTTCTACTGAATCAAAACACACCAGCTACTTTCTTTAAACAAGCTATTGAGCTTCATTTCAAAATTAAGAAGTTTTCCACCTATACTCTTCTCTTCCCAATCAGGAATTGCTTCAAAGCTTTTCCCAAATGAACGGTGCTAATAGTTAAAATTAAGTTTCTAATTTCTTGTTTAAAATTAACACACATGGCAGCTTGGTTTTGTGGCACCATTATTCTTATACCCATGAACAATAACTTTAGGCATTTAGCATCTTGATGTATTTACAGAGAATACCATTATGCCCTTTGCATTTAATTTTGCAGCTAATCTAGTTCACCTGGTTTTCTCTCATGAGATTCAACTCCACATTTTCTGCACCAGTCTCACTTGAACACCTGTTTCCTGAACAGGGTGACCAAGATCTCAAGATGATGTCTTTTACATTTAGATCAGACTTCCTTAAACTGTAGGCAGTACTTTTCCCACAGTATCCTAGTTATGTCTTTATCACTGCTACAGTCTTGGTAGGTGAATACAAATATGATTAACTAATACACCAAGGTCCTCTCCATCCTGCTCATTTCCAGTTCATGCACTTACAACCTAAACAACTTTTTCATCCTCCATTATTAATTACCAAGTATGTTTCCTCCTTTTCTCTGTACCACTAAATTACAATCACAGTTTTGTTAGGCAGGTTCTTGAGATTATCTGCTTTCAATAGCACATGATGGTAGGCTGACCTTGGCTGGCTGCCAACCCCCAACCCAGTGATGCTGTCACTCCCCCTCCTCAACAGGGCAGCGGTGGGGAAATAAGATGGTGGGGAGAAAATAAGAGGAAGAAAATAAGAAAAACTTGTGGGTCAAGATAAAGACAGGGAGATTACACTTACCAATTACTGTCACAGGCAAGTCAGACTCAACTTGGGGAAAATCCATTTCATTTATTGCCCATAAAAATAGATTTGCATAATGGGAAAGGGAAAACACTAAACCACCTAACCACCCCTTCTTCCCAGGCTTCAGCTTCACTCCTTCATTTCTGAGTCTTCTCCCTCCTCCCCCATCCCAAACAATGCAAGGAGGATGGGAAACAGGCTGTCCTCAGCTCATAACAGTTCCTCTCTGCTTATTGCTTTTCCTCATTATTCCCTGGCTCCAGCCTGGGGTCCTTCCCACAGGCTACAGGCCTTCACAAACTGCTCCAGTGTTCTTCCCACAACTGCAGCTCTTCATGAACTGCTCTAGCATGTCTTTTCCATAGGGCATAGCCCTTCAGGAAGAGATCACTCTGCAGGCCCACAGTTCCTACCAGAAAACCTGCTCCTGCATGGGCTTCTCTCTATGGGCTGCAATTCCCAACAGAAGCCTGCTCTGTGGGCTCTCCATAGGCTGTAGCTTCCTTCATGGCATCTCCACCTGCTCCAATGTGGGGTCCTCCATGGGCTGCAGCGTAGATATCTGTTCCAACGTGGTCCTCCATGGACTGCAGGCTCTACCTGCTTCACCATGGTCCTCTCCATGGGCCACAAGGGAATCTCTGCTCCAGTGTCTGGAGTACATTCTCTCTCCTCTTCCTTCTCTGACCTTGCTGTTGGTAGGGTGGTTTCCCACTGCTCATCATCTCCCATCTTCCCCCCACAACTCCTGAGCTTTTACTTTTTCTTAAAGATATTATTACAGAGGCACTATCAGAAATAAAATGAGTCTGAAAAAAGTAGGTTCTTCAGCTGAGTATGAACACAACCCAAGTAACTCCATACTATTATTAAAATCTATTTTACTCAACTCTAAAATACTAATTAAGAACAGAACTTTGTTTTAACATGTTATATGCTTCCAGGGATGCAAGTCAGCAGTTTCTACAGGCTGGACAGCTGATGATCAAGAAACAGACATGGGATTTTTCTTGACTGGACAGTAACAAGAGATACTGAGTTATTTTTGCTGAATTAATCTAGCTGTTGCAGCCTGTTAGTTATTCCTTTAAGATATACACAGATGAAAAAACTGGCACTATTCCTTCATACAAAGTTCAGGGTTTTCCTTGCAACCACGAAAAAATCTATTTACGAACCTTGGGATTCTACACATAACTCTAAGACAGGTTTCATATTTTCAGAGAAATTCTTCTGCCTTGGAATCCTGAATTTCCACTGTTAAAAGTCAAACTAAAGAGTGATCCTTGTGTACTGCCAAAAAAGCAAACCTTGAGAAACATCAGCTCTACATAACATTAAACTTATTCAAAGTAGTATAAATCATGTAGGATAGTATAAATCATGTAGTAGTATAAATCAAGTATGCCAGTGAGCTAAGCAAAACTGACATCAGACAGCAGATATATACAAGATATATCAAATGCCAGACATCTAACAGTCTCGGGTCACCATCACAGGAAACATACTGAGATCAGTATTAAGTTTTTAACTACAGATAGGCATCTTCAAAAGATCAGAGGCACAGACAGAACCTGAAGCAGAACAAACTTTCCTTGGCTGCGTTCAATTTAGGGTGACGATCACCCTGCCCCATTTTATCTTGCCTGGGGTCAAATGATGCGAGATCTGCAGAAAACCTACAGTGCTTTCAGCCCACAAGAAAAAGTTGTTAACACTGTGCAAAGAGCATTTTAATACTAAACACAGCACAGATTATTACCTGAAACCAAAGCCACTTACTACAAAGCTGTTTCCGTTTCTTAAGAATAAAACAGTGAATTTCGACAAAAAAAAAAACTAACTTTTTACGCTTCTTAGGGCACTCAAACCTTTGTTTCCCCAAACCATTTTTCCCAAGGAGTCATGCCAAATTAAGCAAATTAATTCAGACATCTGTAATGCTGAACAGATTCCATGTTTACCTCTTAAAATATGAAATAGTTGTCTAGTGAATCTGAATATAAGATAGCTTAAAAAATTCAATCCTTACTTTCCAGTATTTTCTGATTATAATCATATCCCAATAATTTTTCCAGCTATTTGTGACAATTCTGAACAAAATACCCTCTTTCTTTTTATATAGCACTACTGCTTCCTAGTAAATACATTAAAACATCTGAGGTGTTTATCATGTTCCTTCATATTTTTAATTTCATAAATACTCAAATTATATTAGATTTGTGTTTCTAACATAATTGTTCACTACTATAAATACTCTAGAACAACATACAGAAAAGTAAAACACACTCTCAAACCTTTCATCCTGTATAAAGAGAAAGAACAATGAGAGCTGCTTTTCTCCCACTAGACACTGCTTCTACTCTGTGGTTAAGAGAATAGAAACCCAGCACCTAATCCCCAAAAAAAGAAAGTACACACATACCAGCTGATTAGAGGAAAAGCTTTCTAACAGTTTAGCTAAATATCCATAAGTAGAATGTAAAGAATAACAATTTACATGTGAATCTACTTAGCTGAAAATGGGTATAAGCAAAGGATTAGAAAGCCCTAAAGATTCAATAACATAAGAAACCTCAGTTCAGAGCATGACCAAGGTCAGATGCCAAGATATAGAACTTGACACCTCTGCAACCAGAAGCTGCACTATCAAAGCAGTCAGGAGACAAACCTGGTGCTGAACAATGGTGACAACAAGAACCATTTAAGCAAGACCAAAATAAACCCTACATATACAAGAACTTCAAGATATGAAAAAAGATTATTTTCTTTGAAAAGCATAAAAACTTAGTAAAACTGAAGCGTACCTTTTACCATTTAAATTTGTCATTAAAGTTTATTATTTGCTCAAGTAACTTTGAGGAAATACAATACAATAATTTAATCTATAGATCAAATACTATTTCAAGACAAAACTAAGAAATATATCAATCATGTTACATTTTATGCACATTATTGGGGTTTTTTAAGTCACAATTGATAAAGCCAACAATTTAAGAGAAAAAAATGCTATTGTAGCTAAGCAGCATGTATTTCAGCTGATTCTCACACACTTCTGCACAAGAAAGCCACAAAATTTCTTGAGGTATGTTTGTGGAAACATACTCTTGCCAATGAGCCACAACATTGCACGTTGACAGTATTAGTTTAGTGGTTATGATGAGGAAAAATGAACACCTTAAAAGACGCAGCAATTCAAGCACATTGCTAAGAGTCTAAAACCTTGGGTTCTGATTCTACCAGCTGTATTTTTTAACCAAGGCAAATTACTTACTTTGTATCTTAGTTTCATTATCTGTAAAGTGAAAAGTGGCACTTACGACAGTGGAAAGATTTATACAAATTTTACTTGAGAGTTCTATATTAAATTTTATATGAAAAGTTAGACCTCAAATCAGAAATAGCATTGCATCCTATACTGATGATAAAGTTGCCCTCTACTGTGCTGTGTTTTGTACAAACAATTTCACACAGCATTACTGAAGTTACAGATACTGTATCTATAAAAATGAACCAAAAATAATAAGGTAAGGAGGGCATCCCAACCTAACATGCCATCTATCTCCTCTGCAGTTGCTTTAGAAGTACAATCAATTTTACAGATGCATTGAACACGGAAATAGGCTTTAACTGTTGAAAAACTCTTGCACATTACTGACACATTCTTAGAAATTGGAAGAAAAAAGCTTTGAAACTTTACATTTTAGATAAACATGAATTTAATTTGCAGGATAAAGTCACAGGGGCATCGAATATCACAGATCTGCAAGCAATGGAAATATCAGATTTTAAACAGGTAAGAAATCTTCAACAGTGTGAGACAAATAAGTTAAAACTTTTCCCATAAGACAGCTCAAATACAAGCATTCATGAGCTCTGAAGGAGCAATATAACACTTTACTGTGTAGTGTATCAGGCTCCTTTAGCTGTAGCAGTTAGATTTTGAAAAAAAAAAAAAAATCAGCACACTATTTTAAAAAAATGTGAAACCTTTGATGCAAAAACCCCAAAACTTTAATCACTAATCACTGTAAAGCCCAATATATACAACCAAGAAAAAAAGAGAAAAGATAGTGCACACATAACAATATTCTGTTCCCTTTTCAAATGTGCTTGCTTGTCACAGCAGATGGGAGTACTATTCATGAAAACAAGCTTTAATCCAAATTTATACATTTCTTAAATGTTTTTATGTCTTACTAGTAGCATGCTTAGCTAGAGACAGGAAAAAAATATTCTGAAAACATCAGCAAAGTAGTATTTCAAGTTCTCCCCTTTCCCCTTGAAAATACTGTGTTATGTACATGATACAGGCCAAGGAACTTGCACATTATGAAGAGGACAAAACCATAACCAAGCTAAAGCAATCATTCCAAAACTCTTCTAAGGAAAGATATACAGCACATGCCACTCTGCCTCATGTACTAGCACTACATAAGTTACATGCTTTACGAATTACCCTATCAGATAATGAATTGTAAAGAAATGAGATGGAACATTCTGAAGGTATGAATACAGAAAGAACTTTTTTTTAAGCCAAAAAATTAACTTGACAAAACACTTTTTTCAACACTTCAAAGCAATTTTTTGCTGGATAGTCCTCATCTTGTCAAAGAGAGATAAATCATTTCATACTTAACCAAGGACTCAGATGTTATTAACAGTTATTCCAGCAAAATCAAACCCATTTGGCCTAAGACTAGGTCTTATAAGGGTAATGGTAAAGGTATATATATAAACACACTTCAGTATAGATAAGACTTTATATATATGAAATATATAAAATTAAAACCTTTGATTTATATGTAACAAAGACGTTTTATACACACACACACACACATATATATAAAAAGCCTAGACTTTCTTGACCACTAAAAGACCAAACTAGCATTCACTACCTTCCTTTTCACAGTTAATGTCAATAGGAAGCTGAACAGCTTGTCTTCCCTTTCTAAAAGATGTTCAAAAACAAAGTAGGAGAAGCAATATTCCAGAAGACTAAATCTTTCTCATGAGAACTTCTCACGAAAACTTAGCTAATCTTAAATTTCCCTATACAGGAACAAAACCTAGGTATCACT
The DNA here is from genome assembly GCF_009829145.1 of Chiroxiphia lanceolata. NCBI lineage: Eukaryota > Metazoa > Chordata > Aves > Passeriformes > Pipridae > Chiroxiphia > Chiroxiphia lanceolata. Next base: position 16,982,748 of record NC_045640.1, read on the forward strand.
TTACCAAGTGTTTTGCTTAGGCACAGTACTGACAAGAACATCATGAAATGAACATTGGAAAGAAAAGCATAGGAAGAGTTCCTTTTTAGAATTCTATTTCTACTTTAAACTACCTTTAGCTAAAAGAAAAACCAGTGAGTTAAGGTCATTGCACTAAAAGCTGACTCATTTACCTTCAAATAAACTGAGGTCTCTTCGTAGCCTTGGTCCATAAAGCCCTTCTAAAATACTTTCAAAACCTGGAGACAAAAGAAACATTTAAAACGGTCAATCAAAACTTCTTCAAATAAAGCAAATTTGAGAGCACTGGCAACAAACATTCTCAAATTCTGAGAGCAATCCCAAAAATTGTTAAATTTATGACACAAATATTTACTTCTTCCACTATAGTACTACTCAACAGAATTAGGAGATAAAAATAAGACAAGGCAACTGCCATCTGCCCACAATCAGCCTATTAAGCCGTGCCCCAACAACCTCATTAGACTTAAAATAACTACCACAGAATCTTAAAGGTGGGAGGATTAGCCTCATAGCTCTATACAAGTGAAGTAGTCTCTGTCTTACACTGGAAATCAGAGTAATGCATGGAGAGGTGAAAGAGAAAAAAAAAGGAAATCTTCAACTTCAGAAACTTCTCATTTACGACCTCCTGAAATTACATAATCTGAGTAGGCTAATATTCCTACAAATATAAAAAAGCAAGCTTATTTTGCTTCTGATACCACAACAGTACTCCCTAGTCCTCTGTATCCATATAAAAATGTTTTAAAATTGAGGATTAGATAAATCCAATTATTTTCCAGATTTACCAGCTAGTCTGTTTAGGTATTTGGTAAAAATCACATACTGCAATAAGGGAGAAGAGACACAGAGCAAATCAAATGATTGGAAAAAAACCAATGAAAAACAACCAAAAAAAAAGAGAAAAAGAGATGCATGACAACTGATGAAATATGGTGAGAATTTACATCATCAATATAACAGAAGTTTTGTTCAATACAGAAACAGTTTCCAAGTGCCCCCCTTTCTCCTCCTTCCAAATAATAAGCTTACTTGAAAATAAGAGGATAATTCAAAGCAGCATTTGAAGGTTCTCATTCCTTATACTAAAAGCCTGTCTGTATTATATATGTAGCTATTTTACAGAACTTTGCAAGACTATTTTATCATCACACCACATAAAAGACACCAAAATCTTCAGGAAACAGCTACCATCAACAGAGAACATTTAGAATCACAAAATTTACTCATCATGTGATGCCTTTTAAGACAACACAACATCCTGCTCTCTCGTCAAAAGTTACATTTACTTTTTGGTTTAGATCGTATGCACACTAGTATAAGAAAAATAAGTACCATATCTTGAGTAGAAAAGGGAAGCTATCTTAACACATTGGAGCTACTCAGATTGACAGGTTAGATTTTGTTAAAATTTGCATTATAAAATAATTTTAACATATGGACTATATATTATGAAATTCAATCAATTACAATTATACTCAGTTATACAATTATATTCATATGAGAGGACACAAATTAAATGTTAAACCTACTGTCCACTCACAAATATATATGCACACATTTTTTAAACAGTAAAAAAAGCCACAAAGCAAAAATCCAAGGCCCAAGCTTATACTAAAATTTACCTTAAAGCATTATCCACCAACTCTTAAAATCAATGTAATACAAATTCACATCATATTAGCATTGCACAAATTCCTCTCTTTTCTGACTTCAAAGCGTTATGGACAAAAAAAAGCAAGAGAGGTGAAGTCTGAAGTTAAGATAGCAATTCTCCAGACATAACAGATTAGAAATATAATACACACTATTATGCATTGCTATGATCAATAATGTTATAAACTACAAGCCACTTTAGGTCAGCAGCTAGTTAGGTTCTGGCAAATTACTGTCACTGGGTAAAGAAGTGGATGAAGCATCTCTTCGAGAAATTCTGCTTATTTCAAAAGAGCAAACACCAACATCTATTTCTTAGTACTCTGTCAATCAAATAACAGGAAGGTTGTTTACCATCCCAGCCAGCATCCAAAACCTCCTTGCTCATTGGACATCTACCACCCCCCCAACCTGTGGAGGGTGTTGCTTGTTTCTGCCTTTACTTTTGTCCTTATCTGCCTGCCTTACTGCCTGCTCCTATCTATGCAAAAACATTATTTTTTTATTATCCTGAGCAAAGGACACACCAACCCACTTCTCTGTTAATTCACCAAACTTAGTTCCATCCTACCCAACTGCTTCTCTTCCAAGTCTTACAGAACTTCTCCATGGAGCCACAATAGATTTACTCTGCATGATCATTTGCTTCCTCACCTTTGGATACTGGACACCTTCTTTTAAAAGAACATTTAGTTTTACAATCTAAGAAAATCAAGAGAATCTTCTTCCACACCTTATTCTAAAATTTTCCCAGAAAACACCTGTATTACTTCCACACTCCACAAAGTACTTCTGCTGCCTTTCAGTAGGATTGATACAAGTTTAATTTAGCCTAAGCATGAAGATACAATCTTAGTTTCTAGTACAGCTACTGATAAATGTGTGCTGGCACTGTTTCATAAAATGCAACCACCTCAACACAGGCATTTCAATAAACCTTTGTTCTTCTTCTTGAGTCAATATGCATATGCAAACAGTAGTAGCAGTTTTGGAACTCTCCAGAACCTGAGGAGCCTACAGAAACCAGTCAGAAACACATTTTGCTTATATCTCTCATGATTCACTAACAAAAAAAATCTTCTCCAAAGTAATTTTACAGAATTTTCTGTCTCTTTGTGGTTGATTGCCTCTCTGATTCCAAATTGCTTTTCAAAAGTGTTACTTGAGATCTGACACTTCCTGGCTCTGAACTGAAAAGCAACACTGTTGGCTCTATTTACTTGCAATATTCCAATCTGTCCAACTCCTATCTCTAATAAATTTCTTCTGTTGTCTCACTTCTCATATCTTCATACAGAAAGAAGATCAGCTTTCTTCATTATCTCACACCCTTTAAGATCCAAGACAGGTTCCTCCAACAGTCTTCATAAGCAGAAATTCGTGATACAGCTAGTCTCTTAACCCAGTTACAAGTTTCCATAGTTTGCTTCTCTGAACAAAGTTGTGAACAGGTTTTTATCCTCTATATTAACTCTCACTCTGCCCCACCACCTCCTCTACCAACTCTACTCTTTCCTCACAGGGACTCCCAGAAGCTGGGAGGATGAAGCTATCATCTCCAGCAACAGGAAGGGGGCTCTCTTTTTCCATAGGTAGCTATTCAGGTGCCGAAAAGGTGAACAGCCCAGGAACAAGTTCCATCAGGTTTGGCATCTAAGCCTGATCCATGGGTCAACAGCCAAGGTCACTAAAAGGAAGCAACACGTGACAGTAATTGCAGAATCCCATGGGGCTTCTGCACAGCAGCTGGACTGGATGTCTTACAAATTCAGTTGTTTGCCTGTGGTCCAAACATGGAATGTTGCAGAGAAACTTTTATGGCTCATCTGGCCATTGCAATATTATCATTTGTTGCCCATCTACCTGGCCACTGTGATACTGCCAAAGGTGATCTTCAGCAGATCAGAGCTAACTACAGGAGCACATGGACAATGGTGAATGACACCAGGTGTCAATATAATAAATAACAGAGCCCAAGTGCTGATCCAGGGGGAACACTTTGTTAGGGAAAACACATCCCATGGATCAACATCTGACTACGTGGCTGCAGGAAGGACTTCATCTCTTAAGACAGCTCTGAGAAACAGAAAGCTTGAGAAAGACAGGATCCATTTGACTGTGCAAATCACTGCTAACAGGCTTGCCTCATAATGAGGTCTTCAACCTAGGTTTGTCAGGAAAGTGGAGACAGAAGCCTAGAAAGGAAGATAACGGCAGAAAGGGTAAATGCACAGGACAAGACACAATGAGGACCTTACAGTCCCCCTGAACAAGTGGCATAAGCAGGGACACACCTTAAGCAGCTCTATATGAATGCATTCAGCACAGGAAGCAAGCATGAGGGATTATAAAACTGAGCACATAATGATCTTACTGGGAGTACACAGTAGAGTGAGACAGTTCACACAACTGCTCAACTGCAGTTTAAGAAAGAAGAAGTGAGAAAGTCAAGGACAGTGCTCAGACTTTATACAAAGAACTTGAACAAATGGAGCCTTAGTGTGGAATGGGCTACAGGACAGTTGAAAATCCACCAGTCAGGATTCAACCAGGCAAACATCATGGTGAACATCTGTTACAGACTTTACAGACTGCCAATCAAGGGTAAAGAAGAAAAAAGGCTGCACAATCACCAGCTTTAGCTCCCATAAAAAAACCAGTCACCAAAACATATGCTGGAAATGCAACACGGTAGCGCACCAGCAACACAGAAGATTCTCTGGTGCTTGGAGGACAAACCTGCCTGAGGGGGTGGACAAGCTTAGCAGAAGATGCACCCTGCTAGCTGCTACTCATCATTAAGGAAGAGTTAATCAGTGATGTGACAGTTAACCGTGGTCTTGGTCACAGCAACCATGGGATGGAATTTAAGATCCCAAGAGAAGTGAGGAACCTGAGTAGCTGAATAATTTCCCTGGGCTTAGCGGTCACTGATTTACAACCCTCCCCCAGGACAGGGGGACTGCAGTGGAACTAGAAGTAGGATGCTGTACTATCTTGTCTAAACCAGGGAAGCCTTAAATGGGCCAAAGGCCTACGGCAATGTTTTTGCTGAGTTATCCTACTAACTATTTCATAAAGTCAGAGAAATTACAAAGTGAAGAGCAATTACCACTGCTGAGTAATTTAAAAACCAATACTTTGTGAATTAATTCCAGTATGTTATTTTAAGTGTCTCTACAAGTTTACTTAGATTTAAAACATGATTACTAAATCCAAAGGAAGCCTTCACAACTTTAAAATAAAATTTTCTTAAAGAGAAGCTACCTTTCAGCTGCTCACAGAGCTTTATGATTTAAGTTTCCCCTAATGTTTTATCGCAGTAAACTGCTTAGTGTCTGAAACATCGTAAAAGTCTGTCTGCATTAGAGAGTGTATGTTGCCATGTATAAACAGTACAGGCTGTAAAATTCATTGTAATGAATAAAACAGAGTAATAATTAAATGTATACATTCCATGGAAGCTTCCCAGGTTGTGCACGTTATACACACTTAGAGGTACTCAAGGAACACACAAGAACTCTTTTCTCACTGCGTGACCAGATAGTCCATTCTTCATTCTACTCCTCAGCAGCAGCAGCAGTGTGGCTGTTTATTATGAAAGCCTCTTCCATTCAGAAACTAGTAAATAGCCCAGTGGTCCCTGTCTCCACGGAAGCTATCGATATTCTACATTGCACTGAGTCTAGAGAAAATCATGAGGTATACTTAGAAATTTTAATACAAGGTTGGTCTAGGTTAATTTTGGACAGATGTAGCAATTGAACAATGATAAAATACAAATTGAGGTCAGACAGGTTTAGCTATACATTGGCTACTGTTTTTCCAAATGCTTTATCTTCATAATGTTTCTGAGATGAAATAGTTACTTCAGCCTCAGAGTTGAATTCAACACCTTCTCAAACTGCCTGTCTCCTCCTTCCCTCCCCACATCCTCTAAGTGATCACAACTGAGACTGCAAGTATGTTTTCAACAAATTTGAATGACTCAAATTGTGTGTCAGGAGAACAGCCAAAAAAGGAATAAATATCATGTCATAAGTGCAAGCTGACATTTGAGCACTGCTTTCAAATGAACCACTTGGTGGGTCTGAAGATAGGAAGGGTAATTACTATACAGCTGGAAAGAGAAGAGTAGTATACACACAGGTTGTATTAAAAAGCTTTCGATAGGCTCGGTACACTCTACGTCATACTAATTTCTTGATTCTTGTAGTCTTGTATATGGCCATATTAACTCCAGTATTTGCATGTTCTTTTCAAATGCAAGTCCATTTCATAAAAGGAAATATATTTTCATTAACCTTTGAGTCTTTGTTCTTTCACAAGTAATCTTTTCTTTCCTTTCCCATTTCCATGTTTCTATTTCAGAAGTAATTCGATTCTCAGACTTTTTCTTTAAGTCTACTGTATTTGAGACATTTTACTAAAATTTAGCAATTTTTAGTTTTGGGGTTTTTTTGAAAGCTTTTTACCTGTTCTTTAACTCAGTGCTAGAATACAATAATACTAAATCTCAAGGAGGGGCCTCACAAGACTTCGGCAAACTATAATAATGACAACTGTTGCAAGGGCCATATTGAGTACTTGCCTAGGCACCTGTAACAGGATAACTGGGAATTCATGTAACCACTGAGTTTAAAATAAGAAAAAAAAAAAGGTGATGGAAAATCCTATTAAAAGCACTGTAATTCAGAATGTCATCACATCAATGACCTCACAATAAGCCACCTAGAAAAACCTTTCACTTATACCTGCTCTCCCTTCCTCTGATCTGCAGCAGCTTTTTCCAGTTTAGGAAAGTATGAGCAGATGAACTGATAAAAGCTTTCAGTGAAAATACTTCTAAATAAATTCACCTTTGATTTGATATTTTTCTGAGCCATAACGACTGTTTTATTCATACTTCTGGATGCATATCAGAAATTGTAGATGAATACTCCTCACACAGATAGAAAAAATTGAAATGGAAGAGGCAAATGCTTAACAATACTGCTCATCTTATTCATATTTACTGCTCTAGTTTTCATCTTAACGCTGAAAGGTTACCTTTTAGATGAGATCCTACTGTTCTCTCTAACTACGTTTTGGAGACTTGTTAAAGAACTTGGAAAATTCTGAGAGCGAATTAAGTTCTGCTTCTTCCCTTCTTTTCCAGCATATCCTGAATTAGGCACAGGGTAAGACTGCTGCACACCACTTTGAAGGACAGGGCACACAGGTGTATTTTTGCTACAATGAAACAAGACATAAGCTTTAAGCACTACAGCCCCTGGAGGCAAGGTATGAAGAAAAGGATCTTGAGACTCTGTAAAACATACCTTTGTTAACTCACTTAACAAAGTTAGCAGAAGTGTATGTTGAAATCTTCATAACTTCTGCATGTCCAAAAATTAACTTATCCCAGAAACTTTCATCACCCTCCAGTTTGTGGCCTACTATACCAGCAATCACATCTGAATTATGGTATTTCAAGTTTTTTTACTGAAGTCCAAAACACTTGTTATTTAGCTTCTTAAGTAAAATTAGTCCTCACTCCTATTCCTATTTGAGACCCTGGTAAGTAACAAGCATCAGCAAGGAAGTTGTATGTATCTTCCTTGTTTTTTGAGTTTATTCAATAATCTTAGCAGAGAAAACAATTCAAAGTTAAACAGAAAAAAATCACACATTCTAAATAGTGTAGAGTTTAGCCCATTAAGGCTGCTTTTTAAATCAAAACTAATATGAAAGTAGGTTCAGAGCTGCTGATTTCAATTCTTAGAAGGCTGTAAAATTTAATAAATGGTCTTTAAAATGTAATTAGGAAAATCCAAAGAACAGGATTACATTTAATGAGATTGGGCAGAGTACAGCCAGACACCGCATTAAAATGAAACTACCTTCTTTTATTTTTTGGTGTGATAATAGTTACCATTACTTCACTTAATTATTAGATTTGATAAGAACTAAGAGTTCCTGTTTCTGCACTTGCCTCTGAACACAGGAACACTTACCTAGTTCTCATATAAACTCTATTCCCATTCTGAAGTCATATAACCCATGTTTTGAGGTGATTTCTTAATCTATGAGGACTATTACATAAATTGTATGAGGAGTTTCAGAAACTAAAATCACATTGGGTTATGCACAAGTAAGGACAGAAAGACAGATCCTGCACACTGGTTTCTGCCCTAACCAGTGGGCTAACCTCCTTAATCACTAGCATCCTTTGCCCCATACACTTTTATTTGTTTCATGCCAAGGTACAACACACAAACACACAGTTCTGAGCTAAAACTCACTGACATAACTGACAATACCATGAGAAGTAAAAATTTCCCTTCATATATATATATATATATATATATATTGCTTATATGTATACATATGAAAATATATAAGCAATTAAAAACATTAAGCTTGGTTCTTCCGCACCAGAGCAATTTCCCCCTCTTGCCTTGGCAGTTTGCTCTCCTTCGCTTACCTAAAAAGTGATCCCTTCTGAAAACAACATGTAATTCAGAAAACTACTATATCTAAATGACAAACTTCAGTTCTCCTTCTCTCCATTCTATATATTTTCATTACTGCATTATTACGTTTGGCCCAGTACAAGAGTACTTCTGAAGGAAGTTTTGTACTTTGCACTACTAAGTCAGCTATCTGGGATTAAAACAATCATACCACAGACAAAATTCAGCTTCGTTAGGTTCATCAAGTATTAGGACAGCTTTTACTTTTTTTTTAAACAAGTACCCCAGGCAGACAAAGCACCAGTCACAGTTTCTCTGAAAGAAAAACTGCTTCTTTTCAAGTGCTTGGGTAAAGTTATGAAGAAGATTATTCTGGGATGTACTGAAAATCATCTGAAAGAAAATGCAGTCATTGGTCACAGCCAGCATGGCTTGATGAGAGGAAAGTCCTGCTTGTCAAACTGGATTGCCTTTTATGACAAGGTAGGCCAACTAGTTGATCAAGGGAAGACAGTCATAATCTTTTTGGATTTCAGTAAAGGTTTTGATACTTTCTCTCACAGGATCCTTCTGGACAAAGTGTCCAGTACACAGCTGGATAAACACATCATGTGGTGAGTGAGCCATTGGCTCATGGGTCGAGTACAGAGAGTAATAGTGAATGGGGTAACATCAAACTGGCCACCTGTCACTAGTGGGGTTCCATAGGGCTCCACCTTGGGCCGTGTCCTCTTCAACGTCTTCATAAATTACTTGGATGCAGGAGTGGAAGGGATACTAAGCAGGTCTGCAGATGACACAAAACTCAGAGGAGCTGTTGACTCCCTTGAAGGCAGGGAGGTCCTGTAGAGAGACCTTGACAAATTCGAGGACTGGGCAATCACTAACCATATGAAGTTCAACAAGGGCAAATGTTGGATACTGCAGCTGGAATGGGGCAGTCCCAGATGTTTGTACGGGCTGAGGAATGTGAGGCTGGAAAGCAGTGCCATGGAAAGGGACCTGGAGGTCCTGGTCAACAGCAAGTTGAACATGAGTCAGCAGTGCCCTGGCAGCCAGGAGGGCCAACCATGGCCTGGGGGGCATCAGGCAAAGCATCACCAAGCAGTCAAGGGAGGGGATTGTCCCACTCTGCTCTGCACTGGTGTGGCATCACCTTGAATATTGTGTGCAGTTTTGGGTGCCACAATATAAAAAAGACATTAAGTCTCTAGAGAGCTTCCAAAGGAGAGCAACAAAGATGATGAAGGGCCTTGAGGGGAAGCTGTATGAGGAGCACCTGAGTTTTCTTGGTCTGTTCAGCCTGGAGGAGACTGAGGGGAGACCTTATTGCAGTTACAACTTCCTTGTGAGGGGAAGAGGAGGGGTAGACACTGATCTTTTCTCTGTGGTGACCAGAAGCTGAGGGAACAGCCTGAAGTTGTGTCAGGGGAAGTTTAGTTTGGATATTAGAAAAAGGTTCTTTACCCAAAAGGTGGTTGAGTACTAAAAGAGGCTGCCCAGGGAAGTGGTCACAGCACCAAGCCTTGAAGTGGTAGAGTTCAAGAAGGGCTTGGACAATATTCTCAGGTACATGGTGTGACTCTTGGGGATGGTCCTGTGCAGGGCTAAAGGTTGGACTCAATGAGCCTTGTGGGTACCTTGCAACTGGCATATTCTGTTATTCTGTGAATAGTGCTTCAATATTTATTGATAAATACTATTTATCATTAATACAGGGGCAAGAGGAGGAAGGAGTATTTTGTCTTACTTAAAAAGGCAAAAGTCATCTGCCTTTCTTACAAGTTATCCCTTTCATAGGAAAAGGACTTGGAGCTAGTGTTCAGTCATCTTTCAGTTTCTAATAATATTAACTTACAACCTTCTGAAGTACACATTACAGGTGCTACTTGCACTCTGTTGTCCACTTTATCTGCCACTACAGAAGGCAATTGGTTTTCCTGAAAAATTGTTTTCTTCTCTGAACTGCATTTCTTTGTCTCCAAATAAAGACATGGTCTCCTGCCTCCAAGCGACAGGAAAAGTATTTGCATCAGAAAGTCAAAACCCTTAGAAGACCTGTGTTTATTGAGTCATCACCAAGTTCCTTTGATACAACAGACCACTCTCAGTTGATTTAGAAAATATTTTATGAGCTTTCTGTAGCACTGAATCAAAACTTTGAAAAGTATTAAATAATTACATCCTTTTTTTTACTACACCTAGTCATCTTTATCCCACCATTAGGATACAAGTAGCAACTCCTGTACAACTTGTTAGAGGAGACTATTCTGTAAAGAAGACAGTAATTTTAATATTTTATAAGAGTGGAGCAGTGTGTTTAACAGAGAAAAATCAAAGTGTTAACATCTCTAGCTGTTTCTTCTGCTTCTCCCTTCCTTCCACAGTTCAGCAGCTGTCCTCTCTGCCCCCCAGCCATAGATGGATTAATAATTTTAGTCTTGACATATTGACATAATTCTCCAGGTCACAGAGGTTTTGCTATTGATGTGGTCTGTTTTGGTTTGGTTCTATTAATTTTTTAAAAAAATCTACTGTCACAACAATCTGGAAAGGATTGACCGTGGTATGAAACAAATGAAGCACTGAGATTAAAAAAAAAACCAAAACCCAATAAAATATACAAAACAATAAGGAAACAATCACCTTTTTTTCATTTATAGAAGTGGTAAGAAAAAAAAATAACTATCTTGCTAGACAGAATACTCAAGACATGAAGCATGACAACAGAAGCAAAAATTAATATATATTTATTCAAAGATTTTATTTTTCTTGTTTGTAATATCACTACAGAATATCTATTCCTAAAATTCATTATTTGATAGAATCTTGGCCAGATTCTCAGGTAAGAAGCAGCCAATTTTCCTTGCAGAAAAATTCTTCAGACTTAATTTAAGAAAATTTTGCATATGAGTGGAGTAAGGTGGGGGCTTCTATTGAATATGTTCTCTAAATTGAATCCATTTCTTGCTTACAGCACTAAAAAGAAAAGTATAATAGAAAGTTCTAAACATTTAACTTAAAACACTCATTTTCTTTACCATATTGATTCAGTTCCCTAAGCAAACAGGAACCAACATACCAGAGATTCCAAAATGAAAGGGAGGAAATCCTCTATTTAGACTCCAATACAAATTCCAAACCATAGCTAAAAAAGATGCTTGTCCTTCTCCGCAAATCTTGACTCCAAGAATTAATGTAGTTGAGGACACTGCTGCTGCCAGTGAGACAGGAGGACCAAAAAGACTACAGAACAACTTCAGTTTTAACTGGTTACTTTTCACTTAGGATAAAAATCGTTGGTTTCAACCCTTTATGCTGTGCTTTATTGTGGGGATGAAAAGAGTTATGAAATACAGTTTCCAAAAACTAATAGGTACATCAAAAGAACTAGCTATAACATTAAGCAGTTAAAAGTATTAAGCAGAATACAAAGAGGGAGACTGACACTGGCCATACCTCAGAGGCAAAACAAAATGAGGAAATGTCGTGCCTCCCCCCCAGTTGTTCATAATTTTAAAGAAAAGGGTGGCAGCCAACAGGGAAAAAAAAATTTGTGGGTTAAATAAAGATTGCAATTGGTATCAACTCTGCATTCAGGTACTATAAAATCACAGCAAGAAAAATGAGGTTCAATAAGAAAGGAAGCATCTCCACACTCCAAAGTAATCTTCTATGCCAATAAGAATGTGTCCTTGCAGACCTGTAAATAGGAAGGCCCACATGACACCTCTTACTGTACCTTCCAGACACTGTCAAAATTAAAAGAAGATTTAATTTCTAATGTAGTAGTGGCAAGATATTTTGAGAGATTTGTGTTATTTATAATTTAAAAGGCATAAGGAAAACACTTCAGAAGTGACTATGCTGCTCTGTGGTAGGGGGAGAGAAAAACAGTTCCAAGTGACAAGTTACCAGAACTTCGTTTCTGTTCTCAAAAAATTCTTTCTTTGAACAGTGATCCAATCCCAGCCGCCACACAGGGACAATGCAATATGGAGTTGGTGTGAAAAATCAGTGTTCTTCAGGCTCTTAAGTTTATTCTAGTGCCTTTCTTTTTTCAAGACTCTTACATCAGAGCTAGCTATACATACCAACTGTTACTCAGGAAAGTGCTGGCCAGTTTGGACCCTTAGAGAAGAAAATTCAGGGAGAAGAAGTCACAGTAAAAGAGAATTACATCCAGCTTGGAAAAATGCTTGCGACTTCCTCATTTGATATCAATTTAAGTGTTTTGCAACATGAGGAAAATAATGCCCAAGAGTAAAACAAAAGAACAACTGTCACTTTCAGAAGATCATGTGCCTGAAGCATGTTCTTGTTTCTTAATCATAATTTTAAGATGTACAAGAGGACTGAAAATTTGGGCTATTTTATCTAAAAAGTTTAGAATTGCTAGACAAAGACTTCTTTTCTACATGAAGGCCTAGTCAGATGTTCACTAAATCACTATGGAAAAGTGAAGTCCACAGTGAATCTGTAGCAATGAATAGGTCACAACACTGTTTTACTACTATGCAGTATCAGACATCTAACCAGCATCTGGGAGAAAGTCTAGCAGTCAATTAACAAATGAAGTTGGGCTGGCACACTTCCTAGGTTATCAGAATTGAAGAACATTTACCTTTCTGTACAGAAAAGCTGTTAGAGAAAAATACAGTTATCAGAAAACACCAGTTCATTGAGCCAAAAAAAGAAAAATATTCAAAATATACCTACCCTGATGGGCTTTTGAGAAACTGAAGCTCAGGATTCTCTGCTACATTATGTGTCTACTGCAAGCTAATGAAGTTGCAAGCCTTGAACTCCATGAAACTCCATGAAACCAATGCCTGACATTAAGTTTTACAAGTATGAGAAATTTCCGAAGAGAATCAGAGCTTCATGGGAATTTTCAGAAGGCTTCTTTTCAATTATAATTTCTATGTCACTCAAACAACCTGCCTATTCCCCACAAATGGCTCTGAAATTATGAACTGGAGAAAAGTCATTCTTCTCTCCCGGTAGATCCAACTTCTTCATATTCAGAGACTGTTTGTTATTCAGAAACTATTTACTGGTTTCTATCATTAAAAAAAAAAAAAAGTTTGACTAAAATCCTGCAACTAGACTTCACTAATACAGGGGTTCCCAAAATCAATCTACACTTCTCTTATCTGCTGAAGCTACAGAAGGAAAGGCATCTTGTGTCTAGATGCCAAATAATAACACTATCAACCCCATAAATCTCAATGCCACATTCTTCAAAATATTTATTTATAAACATATCATTAACACAAATGCTGAAATCATATTATTAAAAGAATTTTAATAATCCTAGAAATACCACAATTTTACCATTAAATGAGTGGAACATACCTTTATACTAGCAGGTAATTTCTTAAATTTGTCATAAGTTCACTTTTAAGCACTTTATAATACCTACACCATGTATTTTCACCTTTAATTTACAGTTTATTTTTACAAATACCTAGTTTTAAAAAACAACCCCCCCAAATCTCTCTAACAGCCATCATTTTTTAATCCATTTGGCTAGGCAAATTAGAAAAAATTTAGAGCTAGCAACATGTTAACAATAAATGGAGTATCTCATCTATGTGAAAACTTCAAATAAAAATTATTAACTATGTCTACTTTCTCTAAAAGATTTTCCGGTACTCAAGGTTAAAATTGCAAGTGCCTCAGATGCTTCAGTTAGGTTCAAAGAACTCTAAATTCAGATAAACTGTGATTTCAAATCAGTTCTTAAACATGCTCAGTGCTTAAAAGAAAATATGACATTGCTCAAGGTAGGCAGGCAGTGTATCTCAGCTTCCACGTCACGGACAAACAACCTGGAATCTGCATCATTAAGTGAACATCTGTTGAACCTGCATAATATACTGGAAAGAACAGACACAGGTTTCTAATTGTTTAACATCTGATTAAGGCTGAATTCCCTCATTTCCCATAGGAGATTGGAAAAGCAGAAGTATAGAAATGAAGACTTTATATACGAATTTTAGTCTCACATTAAGCACTTTCATCAGATAAAAAATGTCACACACAAGAAGAGAACAAGAAAAAGTTAGACAGTCTCTGGCTTTTGCTTTCAGCATTTGTCACAATTCAAAGATTAAGAAGGTGTGTTTGGGTGGGTTTTTTCTTTGTTTGGCTGGTTTGTCAAGGGGTTGTTTTTTTTTTCTTTTTTGGGGGGGGGGTTGGGGAAGTTAAATCAATTAGCATGCATCTGTAAAAACTTTTGATAAACTTTCTCCCAATCATTAAAAGGTCCAATATAAAGCACAAAATGGTAAGATTGAAAGTGTGGGACTCACACTCTCCTCTGCTGTGAAAAAGAACTCCTACAGTACTCAACTGAAACCATATACTAGATCTGAGAATTTACTGGGAGATTTTTGTAACAGTTCTGTAATGAATTTCTGAGTAGCCTCTACAAAGCTCACATTACTATCAACTGTCCAACCTGAGCTGGCGAGCAGGACGTAGAATGCCACAAAGGAAAACCAGATACGTTTTTTAAGTAGTGGTAAGATTCTGAATACTTGAATCATGTGGAGAACAGACAAGAGCTCTTACGCAAGGCGGAAGGGTTTAAACAGTAGCTATCCTGTCTTAGAAACACTCTGTTCCTTCTGTATTCCAGCACTGTCTCTTTCTTAGCAGAAGCAAACACTCATTATTTCCAGACAGACAGTGATTCTCGCCTCTAAATTTGTTAGTCTGCTTTAAAAACAATGAGATACCTCTTCACTTTATATTGTGAAAAAAAGGAAAAAAGTTAATGTCCCTATAACAAACAACTCCTCAGCAAAATTCTGTACTAAGTCTAAACAGAAAAAAAAAAAAAAAGGCATTTGAACCAGTTGTTTTGGGTTTGTTCTTTTTTTCTCACAAAAACCATGAATTATAAATAGAAAAGGTAGAGTCTTTACCAGAGTTCACTATTCCATTCACATTTTAGTGAGTTTCTTTGACCCAAGACAGCCATATTCCATTGCTTCCCACAAATTTCAAGCAAGACAAAACAGGAAACTTCAGTACTTTGAGCTGATCTCTAACTAGGGTACTTTTTCCTCCTAATGAACCAATTTAAAAAGACAACAGCAACCACTTAGGGAAGCCAAGTGAACTGCAAGGTCAAGAATACATGAATAGAATTTCTTAAAAGAAAGGTGTGATTACAGTCTGCATTTCCAGCAAGAGGGAAACTTCTGCAGGAACCAGATAAATCTCAGTTCCAGCATTCTGGAAAACTTTATATAAAGTTACTTATCTGGTAAGCTTCTTTATCAGTCTCATAGGTCAAGATCACTCATATCTCACACAAAGAGTAAAATAGTACTTATTACTTATCAGCAAGGTTGAGAAGGAAAGAGGAGAAAATGCCCGACTACGACTCGATATGTACAAATCATGAAGCTGTCGAATATCCAGTTTGCAACTATCCTGTACACCACGTAATCAGGTCAGTTAAGTGCAAGGTGGAGAAGTGTAGCAGCACACAGAGCCAAGGACAGTTAACAGCTCTTCAAATACACCACCCAAATCACTACCAAGTCACTATGCTCTCAGACAACAGTACAAGAGGCTGTTCTGGCTCTTCTGAGTTTGTGATGCTGGTGGTTGAATGAGGCAGACAAGGTAAGCAATTTATTGTCCATATCTAGGAAATTAATAAAAAAGACCTTGAGAAAACAAGCAGTCACCCTATGTCCTTTCAGATGCTCTGTTAATATTGGTCTCCTCAAAGTGATTCGATTCCTCAGAAAACAGATTCTGAAAAGATGTCAGGCTCTCTTCAGACATGGAAGAGCCAGAAATGACTTCAAGTTACATCAAGTAGCAGCAATCAAACTATTACTATATGTGACAACCTGAAGTAAAGGCCTTACAAAGTCAGGCTTGGGCCAGCAAACCCCCTTCCTGGACCACTGGACAAGTATTCTTAAAGTCACCAACTAACAGAAATGTAGCAAGTAACACCACAGACTTCAGTAACCTAAATCTTCACAGAAGGTTCCTCAAGATACACTACAGTGGATTTCAGCTTTTTATCCTGCAGTGTAACTGCAGAAAGCATTGACTAGTTTAATAAGAAATGGATGATCTCTTAAACTTTCACTTCACTCTTTGAAGGGACAGAGTGCTTACCAGAGATGTCAACAGTAATTCAGACATAAAAAAAAGTCTGGTATTTTAGGATTTACTAAAAGGTTTCTCCAATGTGAATGCTCCAGGGAAACTCTCATGTTTTGTTGAAGCCCCAGCTTTAAGAAAACACCCTGTTCTGTGCAAGTGACATAGTGAGGTACTAAGTATCCAGGATTCAACTGTCTACCATTGCTTTTGAGGACTGTGCACAGAAGTTTATCTAGGGTCAGTGCTGAAGTGCAGTTTTTCACATCAGCGCTAAGCTCAGGGCACTCGGGACACTTCCAACATTTCAAGATAAGAACCCACATCACAAATTCTAAACTGAGCATTTCTTACTAAATACTATTTCATTGAAGCAGAACACATTTGTTCAGGAGTCAGTAGACTTTGACAAGGGTGCAGATGGGAAATAAAGATACTTTTCACTACATCCTGACCAGTCTGATGGTGTTGCCGAAGAAACTCTTTCTAAGAAGATACTAACATCTGGTATTCCAGAAGAGAAGGTCAGTATCAGTTTAGGGAAATTTTGTTGTTGCTATTTAAAAAGCAGCAAGGGATTAAAACAAACTACAGAAAGGCATCCAAGGAAAAAGGGAAAGGCCAAAAATCAAAATCCACCTCACATTTCTGAGCTCCTCATTAGAAAGCTGTGAGGACCTGGTGACATGGAATAGGAGTGCGTGTTTCAGGACACTGCTATAGCAGACTGGTATTAAGTGCCTCCAGCACATTTAACAGCTGGAGTTAGGACAGATGTATTGTGATGGTTTAACCGATTTAAAAACAAATTGGCATCTCAAGACTAAACTTTGTCAAGCCTGAGAGGAATTTGCACAACTCATGTAAAATAGGCATGGAACCGACAAAAAGGGAGGAAGTCAACAAGTAATGTTGAAAGAGATGGTCCAGCCTGGAGAACAAAATTTCTTTAAGAGTAGGTTCTACTTTGCTAAATACATTTAACCAACAATTAAAAGAAGTGTACAAGTACACTTGAAGTTCTGACTGATGGCAGCAGCAGAGAATATGATATAGGCCTCAAAGATAAACACATGACATTTCATTTCACATCTAATTAAATGATGTGCAGGAACATACCTGTAAACAAGTAAAGAACCCATAAGGAGCTGCACAGTTGAAATTACCTTGACCAAAGGATCTCGTTTTCTGACAGATCACAGGACAACTACAACTGAATAATTTCTCAGATTTAGGCATCAACAGAAATAGGTATGGCAAGACTTCAATCAGGAGAGCTTTGAAACAAAACCTTCTGAATCTCTTCCTTATGGTAAAACTCTCTAAACATCACCGGAAGATCTCTGAACCTCACAAGCCAGGTACCACAACTGAGTGGAACACACAACAGGTGGTGAAATTCCAGAGTAAATAGGTAAGATCATAGAATGGCTTGGGTTGAAAGGGACCTTAAAGTTCATCTAGTTCCAGTCCCCCTGCCGTGGGCAAGCACACCTCTCAAGATGGTAGAAGTGAGTTTATAAACCATATTTTCCCAACAGCCATTGTACCGTATCACTTTAAAGTTTTCTTTTTAGTCAGTTAAATACTACTTATGAAAGTTGAAGGATGGAGAGAGGGATGAAGATGGTCCAGGAAGAATAAGAAAACTGAAGGAGTATGTACCAGAATCACAGGTAAGTCCACCATCACTGCATTATTCAGTTGGTAGCACAGCAAACGTTTGAAACAGTTTGTCACAGCACTAAACCCTTACATAGAACAGTTTAAGACAGCAGTACAACCTAAGTCGATCCTGTTTTTCTTCCCCCACTCATCAGATGGCTAACACCAGAATGACCTACATCTGAACTATAGGTCACAAAACAGTAGCCATTTGATAATCCTCCCCCATTTTCAGATTAGGGGGCTTAATAGCTACACTTAGGTAAAGTCAGATCTTTGCATTTAACTGGACCTTGCTACAGCACAGTCTCAGTCCTGTGAGCCAAACTGACAGCTGCAATCACAAGCAGGAGTCCTTTAAAGCAGTTTTCTATAATCTTCATTATATATGGTAGCAATACTAATTCATTGTTTATCAAAAGACATCCAGTAGTTTTGCATGAGGAATATTTTAACCTGGCATTCCTAAATGGCGTAGTGCCTTTAGAATGGAAAGTAAAACTTTTAAATTAGATGTGCAAAGCTTTTTGACAATAATTACGAAAAGCAGTAGCATATTGAACCCTAGATTAATTAAACAGCTCTCTGACCTATTAGTGGCTCAGCAGACCAGAAATGCACTATAGTTAGTTTATAAAGCAGTGGAATTATGATGGTGAGAACTATTATTCATAAGTAAGACTAACTAGCCTGTAGTTAAGATGATTTGAAAAAGTTGAGAATTGGTGGAAGAAGGAAGATAAATATTTTTAATCTGAAAATTAAGCATTTTTAAAAGAAATTACTAGCATTTTAGAATAAAGCGCTGAAAACAAAAATTGTTTTTCCACTGAACAGCACTTTGAACATAGACTAATCAATCCCCAGGTGCCACAAAAGTTAGGATGTCTCATAATTGGATACCAGGACCCTAGCAAGTTATACAGAAACTGAAAGTGAGGAGCATAGTCAAAGAGGTCACAAATTCAGTGAGCTTTCATCAACCAACTAATTTAAAAAACAAAACAAAACAACCCCAAAGAAATCACATTTAGTAACATTTACCCAATACTCACTCCTGCAATACAACACATGCTTCAATGGAGATATAAGCCTGGATGGATGTTGAGAATCAAACACAAGAGACTCCACAAGAATTTTGTGAAGAATAGGATGTTTATCTAAGAAGGAGTTAATCCAGCTTTTCAAGATACTACGCAGGAACCTGGTCTGTGCCAAAGTGGAAACAAAAAAAGCCTGACACGTGGCTCTTTGATCAGCAGAGTGACATGCTGCAGACCACACCCCATAAAAAGGTATTCAATCTCTACCACTCACGGCATTTCTACAGATTCAGAGTTCCCTGCTCTTTGCAATACATCTTCTGTCCCCTTACAGGAGGGTAGTGGCTTGTCAAACAGATGAGCCACTACCATCCATCTTCCCTTCCCTACTCTCTCCTCCCTTCTTCCTGTGTTCTTTACACCTTTAGAGAATGGGAGGATAAAGTGATAGATTAGCAGTGGTAAAAGAAGAGATGCATCACTCCCCCAACAAGGTTCTGCTTGGTTTTGTTTTTGTTTGCTTTTGTGCTCTCTGGGTTTTCTTCCTAAGGTATGGGAGCTAAATTTATAATGCCATCCTACTTTTCAGAAGTTTGATACTAGACATGTGAGTCACACTAATTCAGTTCTGTTCCAACCTCTATTAATGTTCCAACCTATCTTATCAAAGTTCCCACCAAGCACATTAAAGAGAGCAAGGTTCAAGAATAACATAAAAGACAGTGGTTTTAACTGGGACAAAGAATTTTAAGTTAGTGAAGTCTATAAAGCTCTGGTTGACCTCTACACTTTACATAAACACACTAAGCTCTAAAGGTTAGAATAATAACTTTGTTTGAAGCCCTGATACTTGAGTCATATTCAAGAAGAAAGGATCCATTGTAACTATCTATTCAAAACACCCATATAATACAGCTGAAAAATAAAGGTAAGCATGGAAAAGGGGAAGAGGCAGTAATTTTTCCCATTTTAGCAGTAGGTAGCACAAGCCCTGTCTATTTGCTAGTAGCTGGAATATAGCTCCTCAACCGCTTACACTGATCTGATAAATTGATCAGCATGACACATTCATATTATTATTTACCTTACACAGCAAGACAGTTCAACTAACAGAAAACCAACCCAGAGCAACAACAACAAAAAAATTCACAGTAGGCCTCCCAGACTAACTTAAAACAGAAGGGTAGTTCACTGTTACACCAGACAAGTCCCACTACAAAGGGAGATCAAGTGGAAGGATCTTGTTAGTGGTACTGTATTCTTTCTCTCATCAACAGTTTTGCTGGTTAGGACACTCTTCAGCCAACTCACGTTTTTCAGTTCACTTCAAACCCACAAAAACTGTTGCTAAAATAAGGAATTGCTAAAAATCAGTAAAGCTACTTACATTTGATTCAGGAGAAAAAGCAGGTATGTAGTAAATCTGATCAGAAAAGCGATCCAAGTTAGACTAGATCTGACTTTTTCTTTCCTATTTATCCTCCTGCCATGTCTCTTCTCCTATTTTCTCGGTTAGTGTTAAGCTAGATTAGTTTTACAGTCTAGTTTATTGAACTGTTTAATAAATGAATGCTTATACCAGTCCACATAAATCGTGAAGGTAGGTACAGTAAGTCCAGAAAGAAAAACAATAAAATTGTGTTATGCATCAACAACAACAAATCCCCTGAAAGTTACCAACCTCAAGTATTAAACAGTTACTGAATGCCAAACCAAGGGAAGAAGTGAGATGGAGCTGCAGTGACTTTATCTGCACTCCATGGTTTTGGTTTACACAAGTTCCAGCTTAGGAAACTCTCAGTGTAGAAAGACTATCAGAGTTTAAATTTCTCAGCTCACTATCAGCCACATAAAAAGTAAACAGCTACTATATAAGAACATACAATAAGAAAGTTCAAGCTATGCCTAAAAACACTGACATAGATTACAGTAGTTCCTGGAACACTTAAAAATTGAACTGCTTCCACATACCAGTATCTAGACATAGGGAGCACCAAAAACAATCACAGGTTTTATCAACACTACTGAATATGTGTATCTACTTGCATTCTCTGCAACATGTTTCTGTTCCAAGTGCAAAGAATTCAAATAAAGTACTGCTTGCATCTGGCACAATCCATGGATTAGTCTGTGTAGCAGGTACAGTTTTGTCTTTCATAAAAATGCTCCATACATCCTTGCAATTGCAGACTCACAAGGGATCAGTGAACTAGTGCTGCATCTACTGCTAAATACACAGAATTTCCTCCGTCTGTCTTTTAAACTTAAGCCTCTGGGTGTCATTTATCTAACTTTTCTTGTACTGTTTCCCACATAAAAATTTCTCTCAAGGGTCAATTTTAAGACATCCCTCCAAAAACACATAATGACAGCAGTAGGCAATTACTTCTTTCTGAGAGAAAAGTTGAAACGGACTGTGAGAGAATATGGAAAAGAAGCCGATTTAACACTACATATTTGAAACAAAGATAGTCCAACACAAGCAAAACAAACACCATGTGTTTTCTCTTATTTCAATCTAAAAACACTTAACGTGAAACATACACCACATCAACTTCCACTGACCTATATACACACACTGACCATTTTTTCCTCTTTTGTTAACCTGCTTAGTTCAGGGGAAATTGGGATTGCATGTTTAAGGCTGTGTTCCATTCCTGGCAGCTGACAGTGCCACAGGCAGTTAAACCAATCCAATGGTTCCTTTCTGCTATCACCCATCCTGCTTCCTTTACACAGTCCTATCCTTATCCTTGTGTTAACAGCAGCATCCAGATTTTTTTTCTGCAATCCCCCAACTTCTCAACAGCCCGCTGATCAGCTATTGAGTTACAACAGATCAGACAGGGGACCAATGAGTGCTGATGCAAGTATCCAAGGAGTATGAACATATAGTCAGAATTGCAATTTCTCCAGTCTGGTAACAGTTCCACGGGACTTGATGATGCAAAATGGCACTTCACTGCATTCTTAAACTGTGGTTTCATAATAAATGTTCAATGCTAATGCTGACTTGCACACTTGCCTTTGTAATACTAGTTTGAGCTGTTCCCTTACATGATACCATCTTCCCTCATTGCATCAAAAACTACCTGTGAACCTGTGCTGTGATTCTGATCTAGATTTAATGCCCATTCTTCTTCCAACATTTGCAGTAACACTGAGATTACTTCCTTGATCTGTTTCACACTGGAATAACTCAAAGCACAACAGATCCACAGGAACACCTACACCAGTATTACTGTCCATCACATGGATGATGGCACTACAGCAGGCTTGTTCACTGGTTAAAGATGCCGGAGTGACAGGGAAGCAAAAGAGTTCAAAGCAAGTATCCTATTGAAATCACTCTTGCACAGTCTGTTAGTAGCCTGACAAGTAACAGAGCATTGAGCCACCAGAAAGATCATTAGCAGATACTCATGAACATTATAGATGTCTAGTAAAATAAAGTTCTCCCACTACTACTGTGGCAACTTTAGAAAATCACCTAAAACTGCAGCGGTGTTACCAAAAAAAAAAAAGTGACACTAACCTGCTGCAAAGTACTTACAGCCACACTGAAAGTGAGAACACTGCTAAGTGTTGTGGGAATAAAGATACAAAGTACTTAATGCAGGAGTATTGCAAGAATGGGGATGCCACCAAATGCAGTTGCTACAAATCTTTTTTCAGGGGGAAATTCCTCTTCTTTGGAAGTGCACCTGCAAGACAGCTTGTTCAAAAATAGTCAGCTGGAGCAGAAGTTCAGCTTAAAAAAAAAATTTAAGGTCTAGACCTATCAAAATAGAATTAGATGCACGAATATCCTAGTTTTGGAGGGAAAAAGTCTGAAAAAATGAAAAAGAGTAAAGAAGTATTTGTATGCAAGATTTCACAAACATACAAAAATGGATTTTTGCTTTGATCAAATTTCAGTTTTCATAAGAAAGCAATACCAAGGCTATTTCCTGTCAAATGTGTGCCCTTGAGCTGCAGCAGAAGAACAGTAAAACTTCTGCCCTTCCCCCAAATAGCAACGTATTTTTTTTCCAAAAAGTAGTTGCAATAATAATCTAATCTTTCACTGAAAATGAAAATTTTACTGTTATATTTTCATGACACACTACAAGGCCCTAGCAAGATTTCAACATCCATGACTGGAGTTACCTGGCACTTTGCATTAAAAAGCCTTGTGTTAGTGCCCCAAACTTCACCCCTAGGATACTCTGATAATATAGTAAAAGCACAACCTTATGCTTGAAGTTTTTTCTTGCACCCCAGCAATTATTTGGTCTCTCCTCTGTGCCTATTCATGAAAGTAATGGGAACTCAACGTACTTGCCAGTATTCTACCTGTAAAGTTCAAATGAAACTGGGCAGTAGGATCAATGATTGCTGGAAAAAATGGCATAAATCCTTTTTCTTAATGCTGACCACAAAGCTAGACTTACAAAAGACTCAGACTTTCCAAAGCCTCTCAATCCAATGGAATAAAATTAACCAATTCACATTACAAAGTTTTAATCAAAGAGCACCAAAGAGCAATTCTTAACCATTCCGATATCACATCTACAAAATACCTTGCAATTTAAACCACCACAGAACTCAGTTACTGGCTAAAGTCAGGTACTTCAAACCTGAGCTTTCTGTCACTTTTCTATAAACTCAGAACTTTAGATGTTATGTCACAAAGACTGATCCTAGGACAAAACATAGCAGTGAGCACTGCTATAAACAGTACTTGTTAGCTTGTATTATGCATGCTGTAAGAACATCAAGAGAATGGAGATCTGTAGGTGCCTTTAAAGAGCATCTAGTTTTGAACTCTGATTGAGTCATGCAAGAGTTAGGAACATCCAATAAGCACAAGTCTAGGCATCTTAGGAATGTTAGTGCTCAACATAACACACACAAAGATTACCAGCTCAACAGACATTTTGTACTGAACACCTATTTCGAATTTCTGTTAATATATTCTATTCGTTTACAATGTGAAGTCTTTTGTACCTTCAAATATGTTTAGATATCAAATAAGCAAATTTTCAGTAATGTCAGTAAAATTTTATCACTGTTTTTCTTCTCAAATTCTTTAAATGTTTGAACATTTTGACATGAGACTTTAAATCATATTCCGCAGGACACAAATTAACATATTAGGCTGGTAAAACCCAAGCTTTTAAATATATGCATGGGCTTTAGAGTTAAGTCTGCAACCAGGTTTTGACCAACAAACAATTCAGCAATTAAACCCTTTGAGCAGAGGCCCCTAACCACCACTGGCCCTCCACTGAATATTATTTCAGTCTCACTGTTGTGGATAAAAATGTCAACTGTGAGCCTCAATCACTGTCTCGGAGGTATTATCCCTGACTCAGTTTACCACTTCCATAAAGAAAGTGGGTGAGGAATCCTTGATGGATAAAGGATTATACTACTGAAATGCAAATATAAAATTTAATATCAATACGGTAAATGACACAAGACATCAAAATACTGCTGAATATCTGAAGAATGTAGCAGAAACAGTATGACTTGTTAAAGGAGTCTGTACTTTCTTGCTCTGTTCTCTGACCATAATGCTTCACAAATGATAGTCCACAGAATCATATCACCCTTCTACATTTTTTTAAATCAAAAAGAATTTTAAGGGCAGAATGATCTGTTGTTGGTGACGCCTTTTTTTTTTTGTTGTTTTTTGTTTGTTAGGATTCACAGTAAGCTAATTCAAGAACTGGGGGGCTACTGCCTTACCACATTGTTTTTCTCACCTTACTACAAACATGATTCTAGAGAAGAAGCGGAGAAAGAAAAAGTAAGTTATGCCAAATCTGTCATACTCACCACTCCTCCCTCCACCATGTTGCCATTTCAGCCATCAACCCAGCAATTGTTCAGACCTTCACTCAGACCTTCCCATTAATACTTTGTTAGACTCTTCAACTCCTTGGGAATACTTGGGTGAGTGAGAACAATGAACCATTTTTACTTTGGAAGTTATTTTGGGCTATTATGGGAGGGTTTTTTTGCAGAACTTAATGCAACAGGATTACAAAGAAGGGGGTAAAAAAAAAAAAAAAAACCATCAAAAAACCCAGCCCAAACCTGTTAGGTATCCTCTACCTCCACTATCTGGACTACTTACTTGCCACTTTGTTGACACTTTCTGATAAGGGCTGCTCAACTGGCACGCCAAGTAACAGTTCTTAACTGAGACAGCTCTTGACTATTAAACCATAATCAATGTCCTTCCTCCTTAGCAGTTGCTAGTCATGTCAGGGCTCCCTTCTGAATTAACTGAATTCTACATCATGAACACACAAAGATATCATACCCTAAATAAGTTTTATTCCAATGAAGAGAAAGCTCAATGAGAAGCACCACTAGAGTGCAATCAGTGTAAAATATTAGTAATTATGAGACAGTTTTGCACTTTACAATTCTCAGTGAAAGGACAACCAAAGAAGCAACTCTGAAGAAGTTCCCCAAACGCTGCAGATCTGCCCAGCAGAGGACCCAAGGTGTGATATTTCTTTGCACTCTTTCTCATTGTTGGTTGTGCTGCACGACTGCGTTTCCTGAACAAATCTAGCAGTATGCAATTACCGCCCCAATGTTTCTTCAGTCATCCACTGTGTCAAGCAGACTTTTGAGATTTAATTTAAATTTGTAAGAGAAATGCCATTAAGTAACGGGTAACCACGGAAATTGCCACTTACATACTGGCAGAGATATCTGTCCATGAGATTTAACAGCTTATCACAGCATCTATGCCAATGAACTGGCTCTCCCTGTATATTCCAATTAAACTGCATTCTTTCAGTAAGAAGTATAATCTAGTGTAGTTGTGCATGGAAATACATAAACATTGCTTTCCTATACAGTATTATACTTGGAGGATTAAAAGGACAGTCCAAGTATATACAAGTACGATATCATACACACAGGTGTTATAACAGGTGTTTACAACAGTTATTGGGGCAACATAGCAAGATCAAGAAGCTTGTGTGTATGAAGCAGCCACCAGGTTACTGAAAAATGTAAAAAAAAAAACCCACTCGAACAAAGCCAACTGCCTGTAAGTGTACCTACTTAGATATTCACTTCTTACTTTGATCTCAAGTGCACTCAGCAGCACTGAACGAACCCTCCCAGTCACACTGGATGTGCTTCCCTGCTCAGCCATCGGGGAGGATAGGCACTGACATTAACGCGCTACTTGGAGACCAAGGATCTTATCTACTTCCCCGAGAAGGGAAACGTCTGTTGAAACAATACAAATAAAGCAGTTCCTGGCATCAGTGTTCACCCCCCATACACACACACACAAAAAAAAACAAACAAAGAAAGAAACAAACAAAATCCACCCCAGTCGAGGCGGCACACGTACGGAGTGCCAGCGCTTACAGGGGCAGGGGCGGGGAGGGGAGGCTGCCTTATCCCGGGCGGAGCGGGAGCAGACCCGCTCCCGGGGCTGCTCCGGGCGGGAACGCCGCCGGTGCCCGCGCGCCCCCGCCCGCCGGACACGCGCGGGGGGAGTCACGTGAGCCCGGGAAGCTCCCGGCACGAGAGCGACCGGGACAGCCCCGGGGCGGGGAGGGCGGGGGGAGAGCTGCCGTCGCCATGACAACTTCCAGGGGGAGGGAAAACTTCAAATCCCAACCGTCAGTGCAGGAGCGGCTCCCTCTTAAAGGCGCACGCACACACACAGACAGACACACAGAGGCGGGCTCCCTTCCCCCCTCCGCCCCCCAGGCATTGGCGATGGAGGAGGAGAGGAGGGGGGCAGCCACCGGCGCTCGCCGCGCCAAGGACGAGGAGCCGAGACAAAAGGACCCGAGCTGAGAACGGGTCTCGGTCGGCGGCGAAAGGAGAGACTCAGCGGCCGTAGCCAAAGCCGTAACACCCACCCTCCGCTGCCCGGGGGCGGCTTAGGACCTTCATTCCCCCTCGCAGCCCCTGCCTCCGCTCCCGCCCTCCAAGAAAGCCGCTGGGGCCGCTCCTCCATCCCCGCTCCCCCCCTCCACCCACCCGGCAGCCCCGGGCTCGGGGCGCCTCGCCCGCCCCCGCTCCCCGTCCCTCTCTCGGAGCCCGCTCGCCGCCCCGTCCGCCGCCCCCCGGTCCCGCCGGGCAGCCGGGACTCCGCCGCCGCCCCCTCTCTTACCCACACAGTGCATGAGCCGGTGCCGCCAGGAGTCGAGTTCTCGGCGGACTCCCCTGCGCTCCGCCGTGCAGCGGGGGCTCCGGCACTGGGAGGCGGCGGCAGGAGGAGCGGGAGCCGCGGCGGCCATTCCTTCTGTTCCCTTTTCCATCTGCCTCTGACCTCACGCCCGCTCATTTACATACGAGCGCGCGCTCCCCCGGCTCCTCTCCCTCCCCCCCCACCCCCCCTCTGCCTCGCTGAGCGCGCGCCCGCGCCCCCCCCGTCCCCCCCCGCTCAGCATCCGGCGCGGGGAGCGCGCGCGCCGCCTGGCGGGGGGACTGACGCGCGTCCCCGCGGCGCCCCCGCCCCGCTCGGGACCCGCTTCTCCCCCGCGGACCGCGGGCCGGGCCGGTCGCCGGGCCGAGAACCGACACCCGCTCCCTGACCGCCACCGCCCCGCTGACCATCGATGTCCCCCGGCCTACAGTTCCCGCAGGGTAGCGCGCCACCCGCTCCCGCCCGGGCAGGGCTGGCGGCGGCGAGGCACGCCGGGAACTGTAGTTCGTGAGGGAGGGGAGCGGCGCCACCCCCGAGGCTGTTCCCCGGGGAAAGCGGCGCGGCGGCCCTGCCGGAGGCCCCGGCGCTGCAGGGCCGCCCTCGCCCCGCGCCTCACAGCCCCGCGCTCAGAGCATCGCAAAAAGCGGCGCAGGTCTCTTCTTCATCCCCTGGGCTGCCCCGGACGCTGCTTGGAGCAGGGCTTGTTCCTGGCTCAGATCCCCCCTCGCCCACCCTACCCCCGGGACCGCTTCCAGCCCGATCCCCGTCCGGCCCTGCCGCCACCGCACAGCGCTGTGCCTTCTGAACCAGCTTCTCACATTCACTCTGTGCGGAGATTTTCAAAGTTCTCCGAGCTCCTGCTCGGTTCACCAGGCTGTTTTCCACGGCTTTGCCTTCAGCCTACTTTTTATGGGGGTGTTGATCATGTAGAGAGAGGCAGGGAGGTTTGCTGGGGACTGGCATCACACAGCCTTATCCCCCACCCTCCCTTTGGAAAAGACTAGCATGGAAAGTGGGAGCCAAATCGGTTTAGTTCAGTATCTGGGAACACGCCTGAGAAGACTTACTATCAACCTACGAATGACTTCAGAACTAAAGTCAGATTAAGGTAACTGTAAGAAAGTTAACACACAAACGTCACATTGGATTACTTGGAGCACTTGACAACCCCTTGGACGGTTGGCTGTGCTGCTCTGCACACAGTTACCCTTCAGGTTGTACCTCCAGCTCAAGACAGACATCCCTCCACATCAGTCTAATGTGACAATTGCTACCCGTGCCTTGCAAAAGAGCAATTAACAGACTTTAATTGCCCAGAGAGAAAAAAGCAAAATCTTGCTGTTTTCTCACATCCTGGTGCGTCTTTGAGTGCCTCCTCCTCCTCCATGCTCCCCTTCTCATAACAGTCTTTGTAAGCAGTGTTGCTTCAGCAAGAAATTACGTTTTGTGTGCATCTTTGCAGGTTGTGATAGAAAACAGGATTTCATAAGGACATAGAAAAGACAAGACAATGTTGCTTCTCCCCTTACTACCCCACATGGGTTGAAGGAACAATGCTGGAAAGAACCATGTCACGCCATATGTATCTGTTTTTTTCTCTTGTTCTAGCGTATGAGCAGAATTAACAGCAGCAATACTGTGTCAAAGCTGCAGAAGAGCTTCAACTTTAAACAATGAATGGGAAGCCATTCCCCACTCATTCATTCCTCTGTGTGTCTGTGTAGACTGTCACAGGCAGGGCTGTTTGGGAATGGAGCCCTTACCACCTTTCACTGGAGAATTTCAGAGAATGGCAAGACTGGAAGTGCAGATAAAAAGGCAGCCTATTGCTTCCTCTAGCTTTTCAGCATGGTAGCCAGCATAAATAGCAAGCATAGATTACCAGTCTCCTGGCTGCCTCCTTCTTCACCTCAAATCTACTACGAGTACCTTGGGTCTCTTACTTGCACTGGCCTTCCAAACAGCCACAAAAATGGTCAGCTGTGCCTCAAAGAAATGGCAAAACTCAAGGCAACTCTGGGAAGTTGTTGTCAAAACCCACACAAACCAAAATGTAACCTTATTTGGATAGAATGCGTCGGTTTCAAACTAATAATACCATCCAGTAATTTTTTTTTTTGACCATAACACTGGCTTAAAAAAATAATCTGTCATGCATTGGCTTCTACTGCAAGCCTTACATGGTGGATATTTCCTTCTGAACTTCATAAAGATGTTCTTTTATTTTGTGGGTGATGGATATATTCAGGGGTTGCTTGTAGAGCACAGCCCTGAAAATCAGTTCTGCTTCCACTGTAATGAACAAAACTTTGGTAACAGATGGCAGATCACATCTTTTTTTGTGAAGAAATATCATAAAAATAAACTATGTGACTTCTGTAAAACAGCTAATTGAGCTTAATGAATTCAACACACAGGAATTTTAAATGAATAGTGTTTAACTGAATCCCTGAGGTTATATGACATGAATCAGTTTTGTAGGGACAGAAATGCCCTGAGTCTGATGAGTTTTATTTTGAGATGTCTATGATTAAATAAAGAGTGGAGAAATAACTCTCCACCCTCCTCCATTTTGCAAATTTGGGATACTTTCTGTTGCAATTTTAAGGTTCCTCCTGTTTGAGAGACTTCTCCAGGCACGAAAGAAAAAAGAAGTAACAAAACTAACAGAGTTGGTGGGCAGATTTCAGAGACTGGGTGGAGGAAAGGGCAAAGAAAGCATTTCCCACTGAATTTTTATACTTGCCTAGATTTTGAACTCCTAGTCCTTCTGAAAATACTACCTAGAAATCAGATGTGCTGTAGAGAGTAGTTTTGAACCACTCCCTCCCTTTTGAGATGCTTCATTTTTCCAAACATCAAACTGAAACAGGTAACCCAAGGATCCTGCTTCAGAGATGTTATTTTTACGTTAACAGTACTGGTTTTTCTTCTCTATGAAAATTACTTCCCAGAAAAGAGGTTACTTCTGATGTGGATTTGTACTTGATTTTACAGAAACATTTCCACTTTTCTGAACAAGGATTGGATCAAAACCCAAAGCTTATTGAGGGCAGAAGCTGGAGCAGCGAGGGATAGTTTTGATTTAGTTAATCTTAGCTGCCTGTCCTAGCTGATTTTTATGGGATCAGAGCATCAGTTACTTAGAAACGGCTCTAGAGGCCAAGTCCAGTACAATTTTGTTTCAAGCTACAGGAATTATTAGTGTTGTTCTTCCTGTATGTTTTATCTCATATTAGTTTGTGGGTAAAGAGAAATTAAAATAGTCATGGATGCTTATGGTTTGATACCACCACCCCATCAAAATCTGACATTTTGAATTAATTTTTTGAACACTTTGGGGAGATTTAACTATCTTATTGAAACATTGCAAAATTGTTCATCACAAAAACCTCTTTATAATTAATCCCCAAAGGTGACATTCACTCCGGTACAGACAGCTTTGCATGGCTCTTTGTCACATAAGTACTGCTTTGTGGAAACTGGGGGCAAGGATAAAGTGTAATTAAAGCAGTCTAACTTGAACAGAACCCTGTAGCAAGACTTCTGCAGATGCTATCTGAGGTAATGAGCTCCTTCTCTCACAAAAATACAATTTGTAAACCTTGAAATTGTCAGTGCCTTGGTAAAACAGAAAGGGTTAAATGATGAATTGTGTGATAACTTTACGAATGAGTATTGCAGATAATGATTGATACTTGAAAAATATACTGCAACAGAAAACAGAGGCGTAAAATTAATGACACTAGAGGAGATTTCACCATGAACACTAACATGGTCATTTAGATGTAGGATCTAGCAAAGTAAGTAAGGGTTGTTTAGTAACTAGTGTGAATATTAGATTGCAAATACAAACACAGACAGAAGATACCTCTGCTATTCCAAGTTTGATGTACAAGTTATTCTTTTTCCTTCAGCAGAAACAGCTGGACCAGCTGTGTTGCGGTATGACAAGAACGCTGTGAGAAGTGGGCCAGCCCTGCCCATGGTGGCAAGCAGCACAGCCCGGGTAAAAAGCTTATCCCAAAGTTTAGACTTCAAATTTTCATTACAACCTCAATCAATGTGAAGATACACAAAAATATGTTTAAAATCCAGATGTTGCTGACATCTATAGTGGGGGCCCTGTGAGCCTGGAAACTTAACCCTCAAGCGTTTCCTTGCGTTGTCATAATCTCTAAATGAAAATGAAGGGAAACAAAGAGAAAATGAAAGCTGAAACTAATAGAAACAGTTGGAAATGTTTCCCTTTCAAACACAGGTGAGAGGATGAGCTTTTTCACAGGCTAGAAGAGTCAGGAAGCTTCTGGTCTGCTCATTAGCTTTTGGATCACTAGGAAGAAGTAAGATTTGCAAGCATTCCAGGTTTAGACTTTTTATCTCCCTGTGCTCATAAAAAATTTAAAACAGTTTACAAATGGTGATGTGTGGAGAGACTATAATTTAATGTCTTACAGATGAAGAAAGAAATAACACTTGTTTACATCTGAAATCTCAGGGTACATAGAATATCATGAGAGGGAAGGGACCCACAGGATATTTGAGTCCAACCCCTGGCCCTGCACAGGACAACCCCAAAAATCACACAGCACATATGGAGTATATATTTAGTGTTCAGTGACTACGTATTTCAGCAGAATATACAATTAAAAGTACTACTGTCTCCTAATTACGGGGGCTGCTTTTATGAATCTCATCAGTATTAGCTGATACTAGTACCCTTCAACACAGGTGTAAAACTGTATCTTTCTACAAAGTGAATTTCTATGTGCACAATAACATTTTTTAGCCCAAACCTCCTTTAATCTCTCTGCCTAGAGAAAAGTACCTGGAAATTCATGAAATGAAGCTATCCTCAGATAGAAAGGCAGCACTAAGCCAACCAAGCCGGTGCTGTGTCCCTGTTATTGACCTAATTCTAAGTATTTGAAACATAACTATTAGAGGCAGATGACCATTTTTTACAAATATCTTTGTCCTTTGTATAGGAAGGTAAAAGACAGGAGAATGATTCTTGTGTTCTAACATTAGTGCTCTTAAATTTGTGAACATCTAAATAGGTAAAACAAAGTTCGTATCTGAGCGGATGCATTCTTATCACATCATCTAATTAACTTAGCGAAAAGCAGGCAGGCTTTCAAGAACACCAATATTCTTCATGTCCTGTCTACTT
Organism: Chiroxiphia lanceolata; assembly: GCF_009829145.1. Lineage (NCBI taxonomy): Eukaryota > Metazoa > Chordata > Aves > Passeriformes > Pipridae > Chiroxiphia > Chiroxiphia lanceolata. The sequence continues at coordinate 17,015,082 of NC_045640.1, forward strand.
ATATCAGTGAGTATAGTTAAATAGAGATGTCACTTCCACGCATCAAACTAGCCTTGTCTGTAGCAAGCAAGCATTATAATGAAACTCTACAGTGTTTATAAAATAGATGCTCTTGGTTTAACATGGATAACTAAAACATAAATAGAGCTCTCAGTTTATACCATCTCAGAATACACAGTGAAGTTTTCATAGGTTGTTTTCAGGTCTTTGTTTATCGCTACTGTTTGGAGACCAAGAGTCTGGTGATACTGGGGCCAAGGGGCCACGGTCTCATCACGCGGGTGTCGTGCTGTGCAAGAGCACACATATATGAAGGCTACATTAAATTTAGACAAACCCTTAGAGCTGGAAAACCAATCACAACTTTTATGGTGAGCTGAGCACATCTGATCAGAGTAAAATCGTGTTGCTTAACAGAATCGCTCCTCAAAGCAGAGCTACATTTTGGTGAGGTGGAAAAAAATGGGGCTTTAAACAATACAGGCTTGTAAGGTGAAATCAAATGTTAATATGCAACTATCTGAAAGACTCTGTGGTTTTATCTTATAAAAACCAAGTAGAATATCAACTTTTATTCAGTACTAATTTAAAACATTTATTTTTCTCAAAGTGTTCTTATGAGGGTGATATATCCTGTGTTACACTATTAGCCTGGCAGTAAAAGGTGCGTAAGTGAAAGGAGTCAGCTTGAAATGCCAAAAAATAACAAATTATTCTTGTATAGATTAGACCACTGTTTTAACATGTCATTATTTCGTTATTAAAATTAAATTTCAGGGGAAGGTAAAATCCAATATATACTCCTAAGTGATGCCTGCACAGTGCTATCTATCAAATATGGCTGTGTTTTTCCTTCCATTTAAACTGTTATCCTATATTCCACACAGCTGAGTAATGTCACTCACTCTCTCTAAAGTTTCCCATGTGGCCAAGTAATTTAAGTATGCCATCACCAGAGCAACTCTGCAGCTGAAAATATACTGCTATTAAACCCAGAGAGAATAGATCACTAATTGCAGCTTAATATTAGAGATAGACATGAAATACTGAGCCAGCCATCAGAGCATGCACTGGTAATCCAAAATTATGTTATTATTGAAAAGACAAAGAACTGTTTATTGTCTTCATGAATGACTTTTACAATTTCACTAGCTAAGAACTTTCTAAAGCTAAGACAAGGACTGCTACTTCTGCTCTCCAAGAGAGTCATTGCCTAAGAAGCGGAGCATAGTGTACCACCTCCCAGGTCTCTAGCATCTCCCCAGGAGAGGATGTGTGTGTGATTCTCTGAGGAGGAAGGTATATGCCTGTAATAGGTTTTTCTTTTTACTGCAGAAATTCATATTTTTGAATCCTTTGCACCTCTTTCCAGCTGCAGTTTCCAGTATAGGCTGCAATTTTTTCACCAGCCTAAGCAGTATCCACCATGGGTGGTGGGAAATAAGACCGAACAGCTCATTGGTCACTTGGGTAGAGCAGTTTATTTCCTGCAACATCACTTGCACAATTATTGCCTCTTGAAGTAGAACTTTTCATGGTTTGATTTAGGACAACTATTTTTATTACATGTTATCAATTTTATGTATAACTTTCTTGTCGTTGAATTACACTTGGTTTAGTTTATGTTCTGAATCCCCCACTCAGCTCCCCTTCCCTCCTTTCCTACAATTCCATATCTTCCATTTTCAAGCTAAACATGTTGAATTGAAAAAAAGTAGAAGAAAGAGAAAAGAGGAAACACTGTGGATGAAATTCACCACCCTTTTAGCAAAATAGAGAGCAACATGATTTCTCAGACACAAAATAATTTGAAAAAAGGACCTGGTTGTTATTGAAATGCAACTCTTTTACTTGCTAGATCAGTGTTGTGGGGTTTGATTTGCTGTGGCGTTATGTTGCTTCATATAACTGCATTCTTAAAATGTTTGGATTTTGTCTTCTGGTTCTCAATAGGTATCTTTTCACATGCTTTTAATCAATTTCAGTAGTGCTGCAAAAATACTGAAAATAACATTTTTGTTTTGCAAAGGCAGTTAATTCAACATAACCAAGACATTCTTGTATTGTCCCTTTTTTTCATACTTAGATTTTAAAATCAAACACATGGAAATTTTTTTGTTCATGTTATTTCTGAAGTAATATTTTAAAATTTCTTTTATTATTTTCTTACATTGTCTGACCATTTTCACATTAATTTTTAAAGACTATTTTTGTATTAGGTCCATTCAAACAAATTAACAAAACAGATTCATATTAAGTATTAATAGATTCATATTAAGTATTCCTTTTTAGGACTACATGAAGTAACCTCTCAGCTAATAAAAAAATGAAGTCACACTAGGCTGAATACGACAGATTGAACAATTCCCCATTGGACTCCTGCTGAGAAAAGGAAACAGAGAAGATCTACTGCAGATCATCATAAGAAAATGCATAACATTGCTCTGGTCCTTTCCCATAATTTGATCATCCTTGGATGATCATTCCAAGTATTCATGAGTTCATTCCAAGTATTCATGAGTTCAGATGCCAATAGAATTAATCTTTTCCTTCTCTACCTTAAGCAAGGCAACTTCCTCTAAAACCCCAAACATTTGTTTCTTCCTTTTCCTCCTCTTGTTTAAAAATTTAAGTGTTTAAGTTCCTACCATTTGCCTTGAAGAATGTTTCCACAGCTAGATATCTATATTCCCTGGCAATACCTCCCCACAGTGCAGAGCAAGATGGCTAAGAAACTGGTGTGGAGCAATTCAGAGCAATGCTGGGATCCTGCTCCTTCTGGTTTGGGCATAGTGCCACAGTCATTCACATCTGTTCCTTCTTCATTCAGTCTCTCTATCCTATTACTTTCCATTTTGCATTTTTTCTTGCCCTTCTGCTTCGGTTTGAATCAAGGCATGTTTTCAATCTTTTCTGCACTATTATGTTTGTAATTTCTTTCAAAGAAAAGCCAAGAAGCTCCTGTCTTCAGGGGTTCTACAGTCTTGGACTTAAAGACACAGCAAAATTTGTAATGCAAGTGACAATGCAGCTGACAATGTTTTGTTTTTTAAGATAGAAATTCTATCTTAACAGTAGTGTTTTATTATTAAAAATAAAAAAAAAATTAACCACAGACTTAAGTGTTACACAAATATTGTTATAAGCCAAGGCTGTACCATCACTTCATTGTCATTTGGCTGACAAGGTTTCATAGTGATTACTTTTCATACTCTTGTAATAAGCCCTTCCTATTTAGATTATTTCTCATATTGTTGGCCTTTAATGTATTTGCACAACCAGCTTTTCCTCAACATTTATCAATCAGGTGTTTCTACCTTAATATAGATTTCAGTGATATTCAGCTAGTCATTTAGACTAGAGGGTCAAAGGAGGTGCTAGGAATGTCTTAAACCAACAGGATCAGTTGCTGATGATTTAGGTGGGCTCTAGTCTTTTATCACTGTACCTACAGGACTATGAAACTGGAGTAGCTTTAGCTACAAAATCATTGTAGAAATGGCATAAGCTTTTATGATCCAAAGTAATTTTGGTCTTGGTTTAGGGCTGGTGGTGGTTTTGGTGTTTTGTTTGTTCGTTTTGATTTTCCCAATTTTTATTTATTTTGAAGATACCATCCCTAGAGATATTCTACATCAGGTTCCAAAAAACTGTAAGAGCTCATGCACTTCCACTCGTAATTGAGCTATTTTCAATCTGGAATTCTTTTAGAACTCAAATACTCAAGTCATGATGATTTATTTTTAGTGTTTATTTTATCATCTTGTTCCATAGCTACTTTGATTTCAGACAATGCCTCTGCCAAGTTCCCTCCTCCCAGAAATAAGGGGCTCAGCATAAGGATCTCCCTGTCTTCTCCCACCTCCAACACTGATGCAAAGAACTCATTAATCTCCTTAGCAGTGGCCTTGTCCTCTGTGAATGCTCCTTTTATGCAGGGAGAGCAACTTCTAAAATAAATCTCAGCTCCATTTCAACATTGACCTTGTACAACTGTTTTGCATGGTTATTAGCAACAGATTATTGGAAATAACATCTTTTTACTGCTAGGATCAATATTTCTTATCAGTGAAAATATTATATTTTAAAACATCTTTCATTTCCTTTCTAGGAAAGGAAAGTATAAGAAGAATACACTAACTAGAATAAAGTAGAGTCCGAGTATCAGAATTTTCACTGCGCATTCAGAGATACTAGCACTTTTAGTGGAGGTGCTTTTATGTTCAGTATAGCCTTACCAGGTCTGACCTGGAAGACAGGAGTTTCAGCAGCTGCTGGGAAATTCCTGTGTAGCTCTGTAGGGCTCTGTAGGTTGATAGACAGAAACTGGTGCATATGTGAAAAATTATCTCCCCAAAACTACCTGATGAGCTAAGACAGACTTGGCCCATCAGGTGAAACCAGTCCAGGTCAGCACAATTTGCTATGATGCTCAAGTATCTTTATGTATAAAGTGCTATGCTAGTGTACAAATTCACCAGCGCAAAATTCCCACTCACTGGTATCCTGGTACTTATCAGATTTCCCTTACCACAGCTGTCATGTTTTCACCCCAGTTATCACCATTCTCCCCACAAAAGGTCCCTGGGTAGATGTGTCAGAGCTTCAATAAGACTTGCACACATACGTGGACGATCAGTTGGTTAAATGTAGGGGACACTGATAAAACGTTCTCTCTCAAACACTTAAGCTAATTCTGAAGGAATAACAGTAACAAGGTTGCTACCTCTGTGCAGTTAAAAAACATTTTTCAAATTTAACCAAACATGCCAATTCTCATCTTGCTGTGTCTTGTCTCTGCAGAGCAAAATACAGTCACAGCATTCTGTTTTATTTCCCTATGACACACTCTCAGCTTCTCAAAGCATTTGGTTAAAACAGCCATACTTTTTCTTGTGAAAGATATCTCAGGAGCCCTGTTCTTAATGTTTAAAGAGCTCCACGTGTACCCAATTATGAAACGAATTGATATAGTCAAAGACTAGATTAACTACCAACTGCGGCCTGATTGTTTCTTAATTTGAGTACTTCTGGTCAGAGTTGTCATAAACTCTTACACAACATGTGACAAATCAATGTTACCCAAGGATATGAAGATAGTTCAACATTGTGTTCAATATTATTACATGATGGCATCATTTCAGGAACATCATCACACTTGGGCCAAAAATACTCAATGGATATGATCAGCATTTGTGAGATTTTCCAGATAGTCCTCAAAATCACGTTTTTTAAACATGTAAGCAACGGCAACTTTCTTTTAAGAAATGTACTTCACAATGAAATATATTTTTTTGTATTTTGAAGTCATGTTTATTAATTGAATGAGAGGAAAAAAGTCAGGGTTGATAGGTGCCTCAGAAATACTTTGAGTGTAATACTAGCCTGTCATAAGTGAGAGAGGAAACAAAGAGGTGTTTCTATGTTGCAGTCACAAATTCGTCCATATTCCAGAGTTCGATTTTGATTTTATTATGATTCTTGTTTTCTGGATTGTCAGTGCACTTAAAAAAGAAAAACAAGAACAGGCAGCAGAATGTTTTTAAAATCTCAAAAATAAGATATTGGAAGTGAAATCACTTCAGTTAAAGCATGCTAATTGCTTCTCTGTTTGAACATAACTTTTGGAACCACATTAGCCTTTCTGGAGGAATTCATTGGGCCTGTGCTGTTGTCTCTGGATTTTTTTGACAACTGACGCCTAGAATATGGTATTTTGTAGGAAATACCTGTTTCTTTTTCCTATGAATGCTTTTCATTTGGCTGCACTAAGACCCGTATTTTATGTAATCAACTGAATGCAATGCAATAAGCTCATTCTCGCTGCCCTTGACAAATGAAGCAATTTTTACATTAGATACAGGTTTTCATATTTTGGATTTTCTGTTTACTTTCAGATCATTAAAGAAAACTACAAAATAGTAAACCATTTTTTAGAAGTACCAAATACTGTTGGAGTCTTCTGTCGACATTTTCTGATGCATGTTAAACAGGAAGGATTCCCTATTGACCACTACATTGTCATCTTTGAATGAGGATTAAAAATATTTAGTTATAGTTCTAATAAAATAATGTCACTTAAGACAAAGTCAAATGCAGAATGATAGAATGCCACAATTTATAAATTATTCCCTCATTGTTTCAGTAGTCAATAACTTTTTATGTGGCTCAATGTAGAGAGAACAGTAATTAAAAAAAAATTAAACAATTTCCAAAATGTAAAAGAGACCAAAAATACTTTAACATAAAACACACAAAATTTCAGTCACCATTGAAAGTCTGAGCTTCTGGAGGTAAATTAATTCAATATCTGTCAAGATCTTCTCCTGTAAAGATATATAAAGTTTCTTCTTCCCTTTATTTCCTCTACTACTTATTAAAAAGTTTTGGTATACTTGAGGTGTTTAAGGCACTACTTTTAATTTGATTTTGTTTTTCTCTTGTACACCTCATAGTGACTTTTACCATATAGTATCTGATGTTCAGACAATTCCAACATGGGAATTGGCTATATCATCTACACTAAAATTTACTCTTGGAAACACATCTGTGCTTTGACTAGAGGCAGAAAAGATGATGTAGTAGATTTATCTAAAGACAGAAACTTAAACGATGGTGGAGATTCTAGACATGAGAAGATGATCACCCTTTTGATTATCTGGAAAGACATTTCCTCTTAGTTACAGAGGTATTCAGCCAAGCAATAACATACCTTGGAGCAGGGAAATGCACATAAACCAAATCTTTTAGAGCCAATATGCTTCCTTAAAATGCCAGTTTATAGCATTGAAAACAAACAAACAAATCTTAAAAGTGAGGAAACAGTTCAATTCTGTGCAGAATCTAGATCACCTGCAACAGATTTTCCTTTCTCAGAACCAAAGCCACATATATATACAAACCCCAGTAGCAGTCCTTTGTCATGCAAGCAGAGCTCAATATGAAAATTAAAGGCAATATAAAGGAATACTGAAACATATTCTTACACATTCTTCTTCCTTCACATTGCTTCTTATATAAATACAGCAGAATTAGAGAGATGGGTGAATGTGGTCTTACCAATGAGGCAAAAGTATGTGAAGAAAGGGCCATTACAACAAGTTTTTCCTACTGCATATTGAGAGGAAATGTTGATTCTATGTATGTGACAGGCAAGAGTAGCTAGAGGAAGAGGCTGTAAGGAAATCTGCTTGGTACAAGTTATACAAACCTCTGAGCTACATAAGCTTCTAGAAATTTCATTTTAGAGAGCTTTCATTTAATTTTGATATAGCTTGCTTAAGAAATGATGACTTAGAAATCATCCTTCCTCAAAATATTAACTGATCTGGTAGTCATCTTGCATCTCTCCCTGAGGAGATCATGGAATTTGTGGAAAGATTCCTAGAAGATCTGCTGACTTGCCTCTAACATAACCAATGCTTCTATCTTCAGCACATACTGTGGGCTTTGTTGGCAGTACCAGCAGATCTTTTATTACAAAAAAAAAAAAAAACTACACCAAAAAACCCCAACAAATAATGAAGCAAACCCCAAACAGAATTAAAAAAAACCAGAATTAAAAAACCCTGTAATGTTCCATCTTCAAAAGAATCAGAGCAAAGGAAAGTATATTCAAATAATTACACAGTACAAGAACTGAGAAATGCAAAACACAAGCTAATCACTCCCTAAATGAGGGCTATAAATCAACATTTCTTTTCTTTTTTTTTTTCCTTTCTTCTACAAGAGATACATTTCAGATTAGAAAATAAAACACAAAGGCTATTTTTAGCTAACCTAATCACCCAAGTTTAGAGCTATAACCAGGTCTATCAGATAGTCAACTGAAGTTTTTGTACATAGTTTATGTTATGCTTTGTCAATAAAGCTGTGACTGGGCACAGAGAGAACAACTGCCTGTGTGTACTGCTCTGGGTGTTGCACTCTACTCAGGTGAAGTCCACAGGGGAGAGGGAGGTAGTTGCCCTAGGAACAGTTAACCACGTTCACGCGGGAGAAGGTGTTGGTGTAAAATAATAGTATTATTACAATAATTACAATAAGTGATTTCTTACATGATGAGAAAAACTCTTACCTTTTTAGGAGATTGAGAAAGAGTCTGAAGAAGAGGACATAGTGAATTTCTACAGGAAACGAATTTATAAAAGAGGATTAAGTTACAGTGCCATTAATGCTCAAATAGTTAAGTCTCAGAGGGAATAGAAAAGTTGTCTTTGTTGAGGAGGTTGTACAGAGTGTATTCAGTTTGGGAAATTTTGAGGCAAGGAAAAAGAACTGCAAGGAAGGTCACAGCCTCTAGGGGCTTAGCAGGTAGGGGACAGATTTGTTCTCAGGTCATTTTATAAACATATGTCTCAATATTTCTGAATTTGCTCTAGTTACAGGCATATTTTATTCTGCTTTATTATTTATCCAAAAGTACTTCTTTCTAGGGATTATGAATCTATAGCATCTTTGGGTGAACTGATCTTTTACGAAAGGGGAAAGTGAACTAATGTCAAGCTTCTGGCTGAATTTGAGTTCTTTTTTTGTGTAACTTAAGGCCTTGATGCTGTAAGAAAATTCATGTGGACAAATGTTGGCTGGTCCAAAAATTCCATCCTAGAATTCAAAAAATTCCATCTTTTTTACTTGACTGCAGGTAAAAAATGAAGATATTTGTATTCTTGTTTCGTTACTCATCTCTATATCTGCAAAATAATTATTTCTGTAACATTCTGTAACCAATTTTTGTCACTTTTCACAGGCGAATTTTTAGTAAAGCTTGGTTTAAACTATGCAAGACTGAAACTGTATAAAGTATCTTTTTGTTCTAGAGAGATGTGTTACACCGAATCTGAAATATAATATGCACAGGGATAGTTTCCTTCCCCTGAAATGAAATGCAGTGAGTATTTAAAAACCTGAGCAGCAATTTTCAGAAAGCAAAGATCAAACTTTGGACTGATGGATGCCCTTGCTGATGTTATAACTGCATCTGGCTCAATTCTTGTGTGAGCAGAATAAATTACATTTATGAAAACCTGGGAGTTTTTCAGAATAACTAACAGTATTTTTTCCACTTTTTATGACATATGTTGGAAAATGTTTAGTAAACACAAAGGTGTGGAACTGTTTTCATCTGGATTCAGTGAACATAAAATATTCTGTGCTGAATCATTGTTTCCAAGAATAAATGTCCTGTTGTTTACAATTAGTAATAAGATTATACTAATTCTAGCTCGTTTTCTTATTTGTTTTGATTTTTTAAAATTGCTTCAATAATATCAACTTTATATATTTCCAATTCTTTAAAAATGAACATTTTAATTAAACTGCACTGAAATTATTTCTTTGTAAATATTTACTCAGATATGCTGTTCACCAGGGTGAGGGACAGGAAACAGCTCTCTGCCGTATACACTGAACGGTTATGGCTGGAATTACTGCCAACCTAACAACCATATCTATTTAGCAATAGAGGTAAGAAATGGTACAAATTGTTATAATATGAGGGAAAACAAAGAGTAAGGGGGAAATGAGGAAATATGTTTTTATAACTAGGCTATTGCTTAGTAACATATCAATCTCAAATTGCAAAAATCAAACAGATTTCTAAATAAAGATCAAACTGGTATGACAGCATTGAAAAAAGTCAACAAAACTAGCATGAATAGAATTTACTCAGCTTCATTCCCCTTCCTTTAACCTGAATAATTTCCTTCTCTGCTTCTGTATAGAATTATAAAATGAAGTCTACATAAAGATACAGTTATCGGTTATACCAGCATATGGCTCCAATTCAGGAAGGCACTTAAGTAGGTGATTAACTTCAAGCCACTTACCCACTTTCCTAAGTATGAACTTAAGTGCATACCAAAAGTTCTTTCCTGGGTTGGTTTTATGCTGTGCCTGTTGCCTGTTGACTGCAGCAGAGCACAGAGCTATCTGAGCTAGTCTGAGAGGAGTATGCTCAGGGGCTGGAAATGGTCTGTAACCGCAGCTGCCGGGCGCTCGGGGTCAATTCACTGACTTACCTCCAGTGCTCAAGCTGCCTTGATAAAGCCTGTCGTGTCATGCAGTTTGCAGTATATATGATTCCTTCTTTTCATCTGCTCTGGTTCCTGCAGAGCAGTTGTCTTTCTTTCTTTTTCCAAGGTCCCGCTATTTCTTTTGTAGGAAAAGTACTAACAGACCTCAAAATCAGAGGAATCGCGTAGTAGATCAAATAAAAGGCTTATGATTATGAAGCCTAAAGTACGATCCAAAAAGACCTTACTCAGTAGCTGTTTCATTCTAAATACTCTCTGCTTTATTTGTTTCTTTGTCTTTAAATGTGTAAATGTGTCTAGACCGTTGTTTTTGTGCATGTCCAAGGCTGCTTGAAGTTTTCCTATGTTCTACCTCAGTCTGGCAGTGATCTGGGAACTATTTCTCTACCAAATCCTTTAAGCAACTTCATCTGGGAGGTATTCTCAGAGCATACAGGATTAGGCCCCTGACAAAATGCAGTTATAATGTTTTTTCTAAACCAGTGCTCGGGATCACTTTCTGCAATGGCAGCTACAACTACCTGCAGAGTGTTATTGAGTATTCTTGTCTTAAACAGAAATGTTTCAATCAATAAGTTGAAGTTGGTCTCTCTTTCCTATCCAATTTATCACAAATCCCTTTCTTCATGATTTCACAGTGTCAGTAGTATGGATAGAAGGCACCTTCTCCCCCAGATCACCCAGAGGTTCATGGTTATAGATATTTCTTGAGAGGGAGAGGTTTAAATCCCTGCAGATGGAGCCAAGAGTGGAGTATGGATCATTTTGTTGAGTTTCTTATTTAAGAGGTGAAGATGCATTGTCAGGAGGGATTTGTTAGAGATAACCTGGAAGCTTAAGTCTCAAGGATGGCTTATCACTGGATATTTTGGGAAACACATAAAGGTGAACCACTGGCAAGGGCTGATGTTCCGCTGAATTATTATATACCTCATAAGAAGACAAAAACTTCCTGTCATCTGTTTCAGTCACCACAGTGCTTATGATTTCTCTTAAAAATCTTGGTTTTGAGTGATTTGTGCATTTAAACATCAAACCTCCTGTAGTGCTTTTCTGGACAGAAAGGCTATGTTCACATCAGCAAGTGGTTTTGCTTGTTGAACCTATAGACTTATGCCCTGGTGATTGTGTCTTATGTTCCTATTTATACTTTTTGGAGGTTTACTTTGGACTTGCTGCAGTCTGGCCCCTGGCCTAGTTGTCTGGCCAGGAGTGGACACTATTACCTGTGCTTCTGGAACCTTCTGGCTTAGTTTTATCTGAAAATAATGCAGATTTTGCACTCTAAACCAGTTCCATAATGTGAAGAGGAGCATAGTACATGGCAATGAGTGGGAGACATGCTCGAGAACAGTAACCTTTGATTGAACGAAAATGCTAATGTGATAAAATATTCCTCCAGTAAAGATAATGATCCAATTTATGAATAGCAAAATATCTGATATGCTGGTAGTGTTGAAACATGAGCATGATTTTACTCAGGACCCCAGATGTCACTTTGATATACATGAAAGAACTATGTAAATAAATATATGACAGTAACTCCATACTACATCAGAGCAAGTAATGAAGTTGATGGTTAGAGAAATAAGGGTTTTTTTGTTAAATCGATATTTATTTTCTAACAAAGGAGGAGGAGGAGGAGGAGATGGTCTTTTAGCACCTTTCAACATATAAACACAAAAATATTTAATAGATATTCCTGCAAGAAAAAGACAATCCCCTAAAACTTTTTGAAAGTCTTTTTAAAATCTTGCTTCTGTTACGTAAGTGTTCTTTTGACCTTCTGGCTACACTACTTTTGATGCAGCCCAGGATGTGGCTGGCTTTCTGGGCTGCAAGCCCATGTTGCTAGGTCATGTTGAGCTTCTCATCAGCCAACACCCCCAAGTCTTTCTCCTCAGCGCTGCTCTCAATCCATTATCCATCCAGCCTGTATTTGTGCTTGGGATTGCCCTAACCCAGGTGCAGTACCTCACACTTGGTCTCATTGAATTTCATGATCTTATAGCATATTAAAAAGCAGTTCAGAAATAGGATAAAATAAGACCAGTGGTGATCTGCTCATGATTATAAATACAAGCAGAGTTTTTGTGAGTTTAATTTTAACCATGTTATTTTTAATCTCTTATTTCTTGGTTCCACATCCTTGCTGATTGGCAAGAGAGCTAGTTTCACTTAAGTTAACAGGATATTTACTTAGATAACCTGTTAGTGCAAACCCTTTGGCTTTTAAACCCCGCATCTACTGTTTGGAATTGTAATTAACTCATTTAAAAAGTTTTAAAGACATATAAAAAGTGAAGACATGATTTGAACAGAAAAAGACATTCAAGTCTGCATAGAAGTCTGATGCATGGACAGAGTGGCAGCATTAAATGTCAGCTGAGTTATTGAAGATTTTGATCGTATAATTGGGATTGTTTGAGTGAATTTTATTGTAGTAAGTACACTAGGGCATACTCAAGTCAATATGAATCATCAGAAAGATATAAAGTAAATAAGTACTCACGTAAGTAAAACTATAACTCAGAAGAGACAGGTAATACATAAAAGTAACATTCTTGCTGCAAATTTGTCCCCTGGTTGTATCTCCATTATCTCTCTCTCCAGGTTCTCACTAAAGTTACAATGGACATTAATTTTTCACATGCTGTGCTCAGTAATACTGTCATCTTCTTCACTTGTATCAGATAATTGATTTGATTTAGAAGATTTTTTTTCTGCATTCCGCCTAAGAAATAGAAAGAACTTCACTTTCTGTATTCTTGCTATTAAATTTATGCCACCATAGCATAGGGTTGCTTCATCACCTTTCTGTTCTGGTTCTCTTACCACCTACTGTCTTTCCACACAAGCTATAAATTCTTGTCAATCATCTTTCATGGACCTTGGTCACTCAATAACCCAATATATTTTTGTATAAACGTGGGTAATTACATTTAAAACTTGTGGAATATTATTTCAGTGTTACAGGGTTGCATTTATTTGTAAACTGTATCACAGGAAAATACATGCAATATTTTGAAATTTAAACAATTAATGTCATAGTCTAACTAAATTTGCAGTTAAGATAAAAAGAAATCATTATTTAATAAGAATATGGATTGAGGAGTTTGTTCGAGTTTTTGGGGTATCAGTGCTAAATATAACCAAAACATTAAGAATATATTAAAATATTGAGTTGCACAATTTGTGTCTTAGAGCCATACTCTCACATGGGTAAGTGGCAGGTTATGTCTGTTTTTCTAGTATGACTATAGTGCAATTTAGTATAGTGCTGTGCAGAAACCAGCATATGAGTTGTTAGGGACCAGGTATAAAATGGAAATTACCAGTGGGCTATAGCACCCTCCATCAGTCTCCTGACTTCCCTTTCTATCCCTGACAAGACCTACACATTTTTGTAGTAGTGGTGGTAGAGACAGGAGGGGCTGCGAGGGCTGAGTGGAGCTGACCTTATTGGCTTTGTGGTTCCCAAAACCTCTTCTATGCTCTCCTAGCACATACCAGGAAACTTGAACTATTTGCAAAACAGGGCTGAAAAGACCAAGACAGAGAAATGGCTGGGTACTATATAAATTTATCTTAGGAATTGTTGCACATTGTTAGAAACTAATTCACAACATTTTATTTCACATACATCGTTCTCATAGTTTAATCCACTAAATAATTACCATTTGCAGAAATGAAGTCTAATTTGGAGGTCAAAGCATTTTGTGTTGCGCCATAAAATATTTCTGTGGCCAGTAAAATAATTTTTAAAGATGTACAATATTTCACAGCCATTGTGAAAGGAGGATCAGAATAAATAATTTATTTTATTCTTTAAAATAATTGTAGCATATTTTGCTATGAAAAGTCACCAAAAATTAAGCTTTGTGGGTAGGATTTCATATGTAACATTCTTTGATAGCTACTTTAAAGAAAGGAAAATAAATAAAAATTAATGCTGTATTTTGAGCTCCATATTTACTCGTTATATTCTAACAACATTTTAAAATTTTAAAGATGAAAACTGACATAAGATATAAGTTGCTAAACACTTTAATTTTATCTGCATTTTTTGTGTCAAAAATAATTTTAATATTAAAGGACAACTGTAGACTCCTAATGACTTGAATACAGTTTGACTGTTTTCATGAAGTGCTCTGCGGGATGTCAGAATATTTAATTCAGGATGTTAAAAACATCCCAAAATGTCACAATAATTATATCACAGCAGGCAATTAAAACACTGGAAAATGCCAACTGACTAAGTGCGTTCTCTGTTATTTGGGAAACTAATGAGTGAGTGACACATAAAGCAGAAATACAAATTATAACCACAAAATCCAATATAGATTATAATTGATTTTAATATACAATGTGTATTAAAATAAAGCAACCTGTCTTAAAAAAACCCAAAGAAATACTTATTTAAAGCTGTTGTTTGAGCTTTAGGCTCTGTAATTCCCCAGGCATCAGAAATTGTTTTTATATGTCCCTTTCATTATTTAGTTAATTAGTTATATATTTGTGTTATGACACTATAGTATGGACTTGTTCATGAAACCCTTACGAACTACAATGGTTCCATTCACTTCACTGCAATAGTGTCTGCCAAATTCTCCACGTGTCCTTAAATTAGTCTAAGGGCAGTGAGGGAAGATCTGTGTGCTTGTGGGGTGGAAAATACAACTCCCTTCACAGCAGGTCAGAGGCACTGTAAAATCTGCATGGACCCAGGGAAGTTACAGCACAAGTAAGGATGCTGATTCCTAGACAGAAAACAACAGGGGCTTGGAGTTCTTCTAGAAGAATTCCTGCATCTGAATGGCAATGGGTTAATTGAAGCAGCAATTCAATAAGAGAGATGCTTTTGATTTAATTTGTACAGAGATTTAATCCATAATTATTAAACCAACATCCTATTCTAGCAGACGCTATGGAAATAAACTCGTCCTATTCAACTTAGGGGAAAGAAGTACTGTAAGAACCATGACTATTTAAAAAAAAAAAGAAGAAAAAGGAAAAGAAAAAGAAAAAGAAAAAGAAAAAGAAAAAGAAAAAGAAAAAGGAAAAGAAAAAGAAAAAGAAAAAGAAAAAGAAAAAGAAAAGAAAAAGAAAAAGAGAAAAAGGAGGGATTTAATAGAGATGACAATAGGCAATTATTCTCATTAGCTAATGAGCCTTGAATAACTATTATTACTGCAACTGAATTGCTTAAATAACAGAAAAATATATGAAGTGCCAGGCAGAAAAAGAAACTGTAAGAGGTAGCTAAGAAATCACTGTCACTGCTCCTATGCAGGGCTACAGTAGGTGACAGTCTCTTTGCTCCATTTTAAGGTTTTCTGTGGCAACCATTACATGGGGTCTGACAGCAGTTTAACTGGGATAAATCATCGTTGCTACTGAAAGGCACGGCTTTAGTTGTTTATTCTTGCCCCTTCCCTTGAGCAGACATGAACATTCATGGAGCTGCAAGGTCAACTGGGTCTGGCAATGGTCTGGTTAGGAACTAAACCCCCAACTGTAGTTTTCATGGATATGAGATCCCTGTTGGGTGCACCATATGTTTTCCTGAGTGCTAGTGCTAGCACAAGAGAGGGGAAAGGAACTGGGAAGGGGGGAAAGGAGACTGGCTTAACTCCTTCAGCAACAGTGTGGATCTAAACTGAATGAAAGTAATTGGGGAATCATGACATAAAGGGTCATGTTGCATTCAGTTCAGACAGGATGAATTATTGCTGCATTGATCTGAGCACTGGAAATGTCAGTATTTAGCAGTCTTTTAAAATTACTACTCTTTTCAGTTCCTTACAATTTCTGGACATGAAATAATCTTCAGATTTCTGTAACAGAGCTTCATGAACTGAATGCCTCAAAGCCATCTCTGGAAAAAAAGGAGCAGTTAGTCTGTTTACTTTGTAGACTCCGTTGCTTGTATTTAAAAACTTAAGCAGTATTTTGCACTTCCTTGGTTGTTTTTTTACATGTCCAGAGTTTTGGCTCTGGTTGGGGATCCACTTGTAGCTGAGTTTCCTTTCTGTGTCTGGCATCATGTGGTGGTCAGTAATCACCCAGCCCTTACAGTGCTTGCATTGGGTGTTATTTTGAGGTGCATTATCTCGCTTTTGGCTCTATATTCGTGTTATTCCTTGGTCAGTCTGTTGAAGCTGATATCTGGCTTGTTATACAGCCTTTGAGCATCACTTGCTGCTAGTAGACCATCCAAAGCACAATTTTTGCTACTACTTTTGGGGGAAAAAAAAAGGCAAGCACCCCTATTATTCTGAAGGGAAAAGGCTGAAATCTTGTCTTTCCTCATTTTGTTGCTGTTGAATGTGCATATCATACCCGCTGGAAGGGTGATACCTATTCTTGGAGAAGTCTGACCCAGTGCCATGAAAGAGACCATGGTATCCTGGGGGTCTAAAGGCTAAGTAGTTGAGGCATAAAAAATTATATTCTTCCCTGTCTTCACATACAGACTAAGTGAACTGTTTTAAGTTTGTCAGCTTAAATAACACTGAGGCTCCTAATTCTGTCACTTTTACCTGCATAGGTTTTTTTTTTTTTTTTGGTTATAAAAACCTTCAGAGATGTTCTTTTTGAGCCATCAAGAAATGTCTAGGAGTAGTTTGTCTTCTGGTGATAGTTGTCTTAGGTAAGGACATGGGATATGTATGTATTTATTTGAGATATATAGAAAATGCTTAGAATATTTATATATATATATCTCTGAAAGAATTTTACTTTGCAGAAAAGCCCAGATAGAGTGAGATAACCACTAAGATTACTGGCTAATTCCATCATGGTACACCTTTTTGTTCCACAAAGGTCAGTATATTTCTCTCTCTGCTAGTTTCCATGAAATAACACTTTTACACTCCGTATTAAGAAAGGGACAATAATTAAAAAACCCCAAACAATTCCAAACCCTAGATGTTAGGAGTTCTTGTATTTCCAGTGGACCTTACTGGTTTATTAAGCTCATATTTCAGTGTCTTTTTTGGTTTATTGCATTAAGGATAACACTAAATAAACAAAGACAGACAGACTCCATGAGGTCTCTTAAAATGGCAGATAAGAGGCACTTGGATGAGAACTCTGCAACGTCTTCACTATCCATTCATATTATTATTGATTTAATGTAAAAACTGTTTAAGACTGTAATTGTGAAACATAGTAGAGCTCAGTAGAACTTCTTTTGCCCTTCAGGATTTATTTTGTACCTGTTCTGGTGTTGGAAACAACTATGGGTGAGGCCTATCTAGGGAAACAATGAAAAGAGCAATCCTACTTGTTAATCTGGTTTTTCTGTGTTCCTCTATATTCCACAATCATTTCACTTTGTATCACACACTGAAACTTAACTGAGCTTTTTTGCCTGAAATCTGTCTTCCTGAAGTCTACCCTAAACATAGACTCTCAGTCCACTCTGCAAGGATACCAGCTACTCCTTTCCAACAGGTTTATTTTTTTCTTCTTTGATATGAGAGGATAAACTTTGCAGAGTACCTGTAAAGAAGAGAGGTAGAGAAACCAATTGAACAAGTAGAAATTACCAAATTGTGTTTTCTTTGAAAACGAAAACCTGCACAGACAAAGATTATACTCATTGTTATGAAGCTTTCAGTCTCAAAAGCATTAGAAAAGGTATTTATAGCTGACCTTTGAAGATTCGTAATTCTTTTCAGCAGAGAACTGTAGGATTTTGTACGAGATGTTTTATTACATTCTTATAAAAAATGTGTCATTTTTAACTATAACAGAAGTTCTAAAACAGTTTTTAGAAGGCCACTGTAGCAATATCACAGCATGTGAACAATTTCTGTTGTTTAAAAAGATGAAAGACCTCTGAGGATATTTTTAGTCCATGTTAGGTAGAAGGTACAATATTATAAATATATAAACATCTGTCATATTTTTTCTGAGCTTGAACTTTGTACTTTTACTACATAACAAATTTGTTCCTGCTATCCTGAGGGAAAATTTTTTTTTCCTTTCTTACAAAAGCATGGCTTCAAAGGTTTGAAAAAGGGATGGAAGAAGAAAATTATAAAATACTCATTGTTTCTGAATAACAGCAGAAAAAAGCCTCTTTGATTTAAGAAGCACTATGAAAGACTCCTTTTTCAAAGGTGAACTTTCTATCTTTCAAATGTGTTTCAGATTTTTTCCTAGCTGAACCTGCTTTTCTAAAAGCACATTTGAAATAGAGCACCACACTGCAAGCTGGTATTCTGCAAATGTTTGTGAACAACTGTACTCACAATAACTAAATATCTTTTAGTATCAGCTGGTTACTCAACATAGATAAAATTGCAGTCATTAGGCCATATAATATTTTATCAATATCCCACATACTTTTACCTCACAGTTCAGGTAGCTATAAGTAAAGAAAAAGAAAAAAAGGCACAAATATTAAATTAGATTTACTAGATGACCTGGAAAGTTTCACTGCCTAAATGACTGGTACTTTACTATCTTTTTAGGTGTATTAATCTTTTATAGTGTAAAGAAATAAATTTACGGTAAATTGTTCACTTCCTGTTAATTATTTAATGTGTTACCAAAAGTATTTAGCAGTGTTATACACAGTGACTCCAGTTCTTGAATTGAAAGAAATACATTTTATTAGCGAATCCTGAAAATGAAAGTTGCGGTGAAATTACCTCCCCCCTACCTGTTCTCTGTGTGGCCAGAACACTGCAGAATACAGCGTCTGTATTTTAAAGTCATAGATTAAATAAAAAAGGCATATATCTAGTTTTGTCATCTTCTGAGGAATTATTCTTTTTAAATTTGTGATTATAAAATTGTGAAACCAAGCGTATTTATCTAGCTGAAGGCCTAACAGTCCATACAGCCTTAATCATGGAGCTGAACAATCTGTATTTCTACTTTCTCTGTTGTCATCTGGAGTTGGCTAAAAATTCCAACTGAAAACAAGTGTTTCATTGAAATTAGTAATTTTTTGTTCCACAGATTGTTTTTAGGTTTTTGGTGTGATTTCTTTATTTTTGTATGTTGACTTTTGTTTTCCTAAGGGATTTTAGAAGGAATACAGTAAATGAGAAAGTGGCATTTTTGGAAACATTTTTTTCCCAATATTAATGGCTTTCTGAAAGGGAAATTTGCAGGCGGGAACAAACAAATAAAAATCAATTTCTGCAAAACTACAAAACCAATAGTACAGATGTTTTTATTTTGTGGTGGTGGTGAGCGTGCAACTCTGCTAAAATACTCAGCATAAGAGAGAAGAGCTTGGAACAGTTGATTGAAACTTGTTCTGTAGGTTTCTATGGTCATAACTGAAATCCACAAAATCCAGTTAGCTCTTTAAGGCTGAAAAAAGAAAAATCAATACAGTCTTTAAAACAAGATTACAGAGGTTGTATATACACCATGGGACTGAGAAGACATCTGCATGTTCTTAGAGAGAGAGACTTGACACTCCTGCCAGTTTTACATCTGTCTCAGCCCAAATATAATTTTCAATAAGGAATACACTGTTCATCTCAAAAAGGCAATTAATCCCTATAGGCAATGTGTTTTGTGTTTGTTAGAAGCAAACATGAAAAGACATGGTAGTTGCCCTTAGGAACTGTAGACATGGATCAGTGCAGCTGGTGGCCTGTTTCACACTTGGCCAAGGTCAGTGGATGCAGATCCTCAGAATCAAGGCCTTATTACTAGATGTCAGGTATATCTGAAGTTTACATACTGGATCCCTTTCATGTAGCTTGTACCACCAGTTTATTAATATTTAATTACAAGTGTGCAAATAATGACTACTTCATTTTGGGGGCTACACTGCAAAATTTGAGGGGGAAAAAAGGTCATGTGAACAGCACTAGTGGAGAGTAGCTTCTGGCTGATCAGTGTCTTAATTTTTTCTTTCTCATCTCACAGAACATGCTGACGTGCTATTATTCCAGTCCTCTCCCCCTCTTTTTCTTCTAGCTCCTAAATCACTTCCATGTTTGGCTGGGCACTCAGCAGTGCGTGCAGAGGCTGGCTTAATCCATGTATACACTGCCTGTAAAACAGGAAACTGCTGCAGTTACACTATCTTGCTTTAAATAAGGACGCACAACTTGGTCTACCTTCTTCAAGCAGCTCTCAATTAGCAGACACATTTGTAGAATTTTTTGTCTTCATGCAATCTATTTTAAAGTGGTCAATGGGTGAAAAATTATTAGAAGGCATAGAGTACAGATGACAATTGACAGTACTGTTACATAAATGTCAGTTACTTAGAAAATCAGAATAAAATTGATGTGGGAGAACTCAGGATAGAAACTGGGACACATGAAAAGTTTCTTAGGGGAAAAAACAAAATCCAATTAGCTTGAAAAGCATTCTTTTATGTTGTTCAGGTCAAGTGAAATAGTTGAATTGAAATGAAATGTATGCTTTCTGTGTTTATAAGATGGTTTTGCACCTTTTAAATTGTTTCTATTTCTAAACAAATACATAGTTCTTAAACAAAAATAACGATAATTCTTGTACCCAATTTGCTCCCCTATTTCTGATGTTTCATTTTTTTTCAACAGATCTACTATTTATTCAATTTCCTTGTTTAACTTTTTGTAGTATTTAGATTTGAAACTGTAAGTGGTAAAATAATTGTTTCAGGCATTACATTATCTTTGCTTAGATCATTTACATGGACTCTTTTTGGTGATTTATGAGAAATATTGTGTTCATGATAATAATGTCCTTTGACTTAATCCTAATAAGAGTAATTATTTGCTTATTTGGGGAGTAGTTCTCTGAAATCTTCCAGTCTTTTCTTTGTTGTGATTTGTCTTGATCTGGCCTCTTAACCCAACCTGCCTCTTCTGTTCTTCCACTGCTCATCTGTCTGTTGGCAGAGGCAGAGAGATATGAAAGGCAAGAAGATCGAATTAGCCCTGACCATGGAAAGTAGGTCAGAAAGCAATGATAGATTTCTAGTGTTTTTTGGTCTGAAACCTATTTGACTGTAAAAACCTTTTAGTATTAGTTTTTGGGCTAATTAATTTTTTTAGTCCAAAACCAACCCCCTAGTTTAATTACTGATTCTTTCACATTTTGACTCTCATTCATTTCCTTTAACCTGAGAAATCATCAGCTGTACATAAACAGGGAAAAATACATATAGCTGGGATTTCCCCTCCTGTGCACCAATGACGTTATTCCTGAAGATTGTTGTGAGTTCATTACCTGTTAAACCAAATCCCTTCCTGTCTTTTCTCCTTAAGTGATTTTAAATATAAAAAGTCATATTTTTTCCTGTCCATGAACTCCTATTACAACAGATGATTATACAAGATTGAAAAGCACTCATTTAATGTGGAAAGGTGAAGATATTAATCTTGCCTTGAGTGGTTTCAATAACCCTTTTCTTTCTTAATGTCTTCTCCTTGTGCACTGAAAGACTTCAGCTGCCTTCAACACCCCCATGCTTATGCATGATCTTTCAGTAGGGAATTAGCAGGGTTGCTTAGGAAAAAAGCACAAATAAATAACACTCACAGTTGGAAGACTAGTGGCGCACAGGGAATAATCATTAGAAAAATCTAGCATCAAGTTAATAACTGGAAGAAGCAAAGACAATTTTATCTATAATTTCTGGTTATGTGAAAGGACTGGTGTCCCAAACTGTTCAGCAAATGTACTTAGAACTGGGCATCTAAAACATTAATCAAGCACTGAAATAAATTCCATGATTTTCAGTGTTAGAAGAACTAGCTCTGATTTTCTGCGCTGAATAACCACTTTAGGCTTGATTTGTTTCCACTGTCACAAGTGATATTTCCTTGGCACTGCAAACTGTAAAACAGGTAAATTGCTGTCATTAAGTGATTGTGCTCCCTCAGTGACCAAGGCAGCCAGTTTCTAACCTGCTCCAGTCCCATGCCCACTCCAAGCTCTGTGTGACACATGCTGTGCCAGGTTCAGTGATGGGAGTGTTGTCTGCTAGAATTTGGAGAAAAAAACATCACTTGCTTCACTCAGGATAAATAAATAAATAATAAACAGTCATTGATCCGCCCCGGATTCAAAAGGAGAGTGCACACAAGGCAATTTCTGCCTCTTTCAAGCCACTTTTTGAGGCAATGGACTCTCGTGAGATATTTTGAAGTGGCAGAGCAACAAAAAAGTGGGAAGGCTCTTGTGTTGTTCCTGGTAGGGGTTTGTGCTCAGTTCCTGAACTTGTGTCCTTGTTACCCAGAGAATCAAGGCACAAAGGGTCTCTGATGGGCACCTGCTCGGGTTGTCAGGTTCTTAGCAGAATTTAGGATGTTATCTTTTACAGTGATTGAAAAGTTCCATTATTTGCTTACTATTTCAAATTTTTAATTTCTGAAAGAGATTATATGAGTCTCATTTGAAGTAGTTTACATTTGAAGAGTACATTTTAGAATGTGGTTAGAGAAGACTGGCTGGGATAAGCATGTACTTTGGGATGGGTCAGTCACTGCAAGTGCTCTAAAGCCCACCAAAGCTTTCCCAACTGCTGCATAAAAATATTTAAATCCTTCACTCAGAATGCACGTAGCAGTGTAGGAGTAACTACAGTCTTTAACCCATGTGAGGCTGTGGGATATATAGAAAAATTCCTTACATTTTCAATCTTATAGGCAGCTTAGAGAACAAGCAATAGTCTCTGTGGTAGTGAGGGTTTTGTTGGGCAGGCTCAGAATGGCCGAGTGCCCTTTGCTTGTAGCACTCTCTCCACAGCCATTATTAATATTTACAGAAGGCGGCACCTACAACTTTCAGACTTTATAGGAGGCAAAGTCTTTGTCTCAAATTTATGAGCCACCTCAGAGGAATTCATCAGTACTGCACCTAATCTAACAGTGTAACTAAGAAATACTGTTTAAGCTTTTTTTCATCTTTGTTAATTTGTTTAGGTAGCTCTTTTGTCTTTTTAATTTGTGAAACTATAGTATTTTATCACTGTAATAAACAACAGAATATATACACTGGAATTGACACAGTGGACCAAACCTGCAACCAGAATTTTCCAATAGCCAGTGATCAGCAACATTGACTGAAGAATGCAGTTCCAAAAACTCCAACAAGCAGCTACAGTAAAAATTTTCCCCATACGTTAAGTACCATCCTAACTTATACGCTGGAACTGGTTTAAACCACGAGTTTAGTTTTTTGCCTAGATCTTTCAGTTAAATGTTTGGAGTATCTTTAACTAATATATGTTAGAAACACTGTCCCTAAATATCTGATCCTTTCTTGGATTTTTTAAGCTGTGTGATTTATGCTGTCAGTTTGTGACTTTATGCTCTCAGTTTTGGTTTTAATTTCGGGACTTTTATTTCTTCTTGGGGCAGGGAGGTGGTGAGGAGAGAGAGAAAAAAGCACTTAGCCTGTAAATCTGAAGTGCTCTGTGAAAGAGAGAAGCCATGATTCATTACTGCAGAGTAAGACAGTGTGTGACAGAAATCTGCTTGCCTGTTCTGACACAAGAAATCCCTACAAAATCTGCAGCGCATTTCGGCTGTTTATGTTCTGCTTTACTGGATCATCCTGTGCTCTCTTTTGTGAAATGCAAAACTTCAAAAGAGACTAAAAGGATTATCTCTAAAAATGCATGTTTTGATTATATGACTGATGACTCTCTAGCTAGGAGGTTTATTGCAAATGCTTTAAAAGTTTTGGGAGAGACTGGAATCCCGGTAGTCTAATTCAAT
This sequence comes from Chiroxiphia lanceolata, assembly GCF_009829145.1. Taxonomy (NCBI): domain Eukaryota; kingdom Metazoa; phylum Chordata; class Aves; order Passeriformes; family Pipridae; genus Chiroxiphia; species Chiroxiphia lanceolata. Next base: position 17,038,810 of record NC_045640.1, read on the forward strand.
AATCTGGAAGTTTCCAGTTATGCTCTTTTACAAGACATTATGTTTAGAACAGCATGACTTAGCAGTGAATATTTCCAGACTCAACCTAAAATATTTTAGAAGTGTTTTCTCTGATACCTAACAAAGGGTTAGGATAAAGCAGAAATTTACATATATTTATGCACATATATGAAGCTGTCAAAAGCATCACAAAGATGCAGAACAGTGAATAAACTAGGTGAATGACAAATAGGCTCCAAGTCTGAAAATGTAATAAAATACATTTATCCAACATATAGCATAAAAATTTGTGCTAGTGTGTGTGGAAGGGAAAGGGTGGGGAAGGAGAGAAATAAAGATTTTATTGTCGCTTCTAAGAATTGAGTTGTGTAATTCTTTGTAAGGAACATACTCTTCCCAGAATCATGGCTATAAAACCTTTTATCATTACTTGTCCTGCACCTATTTGATGGTCTTTTCATGTCACTGTCTTTAATTGCACAAAATAGAAAAAGGCAGATGCAAAGTAGTATGATGTAACTGTTCTACATGTTACACAAGTTAATAGTTACACACTAGTTATACAAGCTCTGGATTAACAGTTTTATATAATTCATTGCTGGAGCCCGATTTGGGTTTCAAGAAAAGTCAATCCCAAATCATCCTACAATATATCTTATCAGAAGAGCAACTGACAGCTTGTTGGCTTAGTTGAAGAGCTAGGAAAACTCAAACCAACTTTGGCAGATACTGGACAAGGAAGTCCCAATATGCCTTGTCTTACAGAGGAGTTCTTCAGAAAGTGAGCTTGGGGCTTCCCAAAAATAAAAAACACTTGGTAGATTTCCAGTTGGGCTTCTGAAGATAAAGTACAATCAACCAACTTTTGAACTTGATTTTTTTTTCTGAGTATACTTTCAGTTTTCTAAGCTTGTGGCATTTCTCCTGTTTGTTCTGCCCATTACATTTTAGCAGGACAAAAAGGTGTGAATTCTGTGAGGTGTAATAGCTGCTGTTTTGGACTAGTGAATTCCACATCACTGAAGAAAATGATTAATTAGTATTTCAAAATACCAATCAACAATTTGACTTTGAATTGCCATGTTTCAGGTGTTGATTGTTAGTTTATAGAAAATATAGATTATAAGATATCAGAAGGTCATACTGGTTTTCCAAATACTCTTCTCTACTCTGAACACAGCTTTGGAGAAAACACTGTGCTCCAGAAGGGTATGAGGACACTTTAAAATAAACATGAACTTGGATTGCATGTAAGAGTTTTCCTTGTTCAGTGTCTACAGAGTAACAAAAGTTCTCTGAGAGATTATTGCCTATTAAAGGTGTTGTAAAAAGTCTTACTAGAGACAACTGGAAGTAAAAAAAATTGAGATGTTTATTATGAGATGTAGTAGTGACAACTTTTCTTCTACACTCTTTTTCTATGAACAAAACAACAGCCAGACTTTTCCACCTGGCCTAAACTTTCTAGAAATAAAGCATAGAACTGATACTGAGGTAGGTCTGATGATCTGGATAACTGAACTAAGGATTCAACCCTTTCATGAGTCCTGGAGTCGGACTGATGGTATGAAAGGGATGATTCCTTTCCTGTGGGGAACAGTGGGATGAGGTGCCCTTATATAATGTGTTAGTGCTCTCTAGGGGTTTAGCATTTTTAATTCTCCACAGATGCTCTCTTCTGCTGCTGCCACTCTCTGGGACTCATTGGAGGGTTGTTCTGCTGAACTTATCACAGTTTCCAATTACTATGGAAAAAGTTAACTCTTCGTGTGCAGAGTAGTCTTTGCTTATGGATTTGGTTTTGTGCCTGACCTAAAAGTGTTAGCATGTACAGGTTATGAGCAAGAGTCTTATCGCAAATATTGGAAGGCATGCTTCCCTTAACCTGCTTCCAGAACACCCCATTTGCTTGTGGAAATGTGTAATAAGAAAGCCATAATTCTAATTCTATTTGAGAAGATGTAATCTTTAGGTACTGAATATATGGAGGCTAGGAGGTTAAGCAATGACTTATGTATTTTCATAACGTGCTGATTAACATGAAGTAACATTTCTGTGAGTAGTTGGTTGTACCTTGTTCTTCTCAAGAACCTTCTCAAGTGTACAGATTGAATATACCATCTAAAATTTAGACAACTGCAATCTGATGTCTGAATATACCTTAAGTAACTACATGTAGAAGTAAAACATCTACATAAAACAGTTAACTACTTTTGAACATAAAAATGAGTGCCGTTATCAGCTAGAATTTGCATAGAACCTTTTAAATCTAGGACCACTTTTGCTACACTCAGAAACTGGCAACATATGGTGGATGAGCACAGAATCAGGCTATATTTAGTCCTGCATGACAGGTGTAAAACCAAATTTTTTGGTTGAAAGAGGAGGGGCTTTTTCTTTGATAACATATCCTGAAATGTTTATTTTTTTCCAGAAGTGAAATGCTTGCATATTTGTCTTTTTACTAGTAAATATTCTCTTCCTTATAAGCAGAGAAAATCTAGGGTGGTGCAGAGCTCAAGTCTTGCCTACAGGATTTAACTATGCTGTTACTAAAGATAGTTCAAAACTTTTACGTTACCAAATGCATTAGATAGCCCTTAAAATTATAAGAAGAAGAAAGAAAGAGAATTAAAAAAAATTGTAACCTTTTAAAAAAATCTGTGATAGCACAGCTTACATGTATAATTCAGTAGGTGAATACTGTGGAAAATCCATTAAATAAAATAGAAGTAGGCATGAAATAATTTCTCTGCTTTTCTTGGGGCAAAATCCTTTGTCATTGTCGGTGTGAGTGGAATGTGCTGGTTCCTTCTAGGCACTGGACTTGGTGGGTTTAGCCCAAATGGTAAGAAATTCCTCATTTTAGTGCTGCATCAAGGCACTATTAAGAATCCAGACCACAGTTTTATCTAGTAAGGGAGAGAAGAAGGTGTTCAGGTATATGACACTGGCACTAGGTTAGGCAGGTCTGTAGGTAATTGGTCTACATTTTGGTTTCTAAACCCACAAGGTGCACCCGAGTCATGCACTCAAGAGTATGCTTGCAACTATGGCAGCCTGAAATCATTATTTGAACTACATGAAAGCTGCAATGTCATCAGTTTGAGCACTAAGGCCTTACAAAACCCTCTTATACTGAAAGTTTGTGACTTGTGGCAAAATTGGCTGCGCAATTGTCAGCAATTAAGCCCCTGTGCAAGCAGTGTATTGTGAACACCACTGTATGTTAGCAGTGGGGTGCAGTCTTGAGTATGACGGGGGGGATTTTGTATGTTTTTCAGGTAGTCTCAAATAGGGTTCTTCAACTGAATGGGAAAACTCTGCTAGCCTGAAAAGCAGTATCTCTTCATTTCTTTGGGAGCTAGTGGCCATTTTCAGTGTGCAGGTTTGGGACTCTACTGAGTGTGAAAACTGTGAAAAATAAAGGCTCCAAGCCCCCAGAATATGCAATATAGAACATTAAGGTGTTTCTTATAGAGATTCCATGTGTTTGGTGGTGGGTGGAAAAGAGGGGGCTGAGTATGTCCACATAAGCCACTACAGGGGCTTACCCTGACCTGCCAGTTACTTAAACAAACCCCTACAGATTATAGTTTTCATCATGTGCCTTTAAAATTGGTTACTTAATTTATTAACATGCAAAACATGTACATAAAATCTAGTCATTAGTAGCACCACATGTTCAGTATAAGCTATACATATTCGATAGCTATTTCTGGTATTCTCCAGGCTGCAGGTCTGTCTCCAGAGTGCCACAAGCAGAGTCTCACTTGTCCTTCAACAGATTATGGACATCTTTCCTGCCAGTCCTTCAGTTGCACAGCCATAATAATTGAACTTTGAATTTTTCATATCTTCATATCATTGTGTTAATGACCTTTGCCCAGCGTCACTTGAGTACTGATCTGGCCAACAGGACTCTTTTTCTGTGTTGGATGTAAGCTGGATGAGATAGGGACCTATTGTTACATATAGGTACAGTGCTTAGCACAGTCTATAACCTGGGGCCACCAGAACCCTGCTCCTGAGGTGTTTCACAGCATCTGAAACTGGCAGCAGAATTTAACGCTTCCAGTTTTTATCCAGTTGACATTATCGGTCCCTTTCAGTATGTGCCTGTGTGCTGCTTAAAGATCTGTAATAATCAACAAATTTCTATCATTAGAGAGCTGAGACTGTGGCATTTAATTTCAAAATAGCACTGTGAGCTCACAATTTAGCCAGGAATCACTTAGCCATAAGAATAATGTCTCTGATTCCTTTTCTAAAATATACCCAACTATTGTGACTTGCATTAAAAATAAATAATTTGTAAGATATGGATTCTAGATGTTATAATACTTGTTAGTGTTATGTATTCACTGTGTGCAATTAAGAGTTTAGAGTAACATACTATCACCAGAAAATAAGCACTAGAAATAAATAAAATGTCCAGTTTTGCGTAAAAAAGACCAGTCTGAGCTGTAAGTATCCCAACACCTCACTGTTGTGAATTTGGCATTTCTCTGTTTGTACATCACAGTGAAAATCAGGGTCCTGATGACAACTGATTATTATTGTATGTACTATGATTAAATTATAGACAGCTTCCATTTTCTACTTGTCTCTCACTGCACATGGGAATAGAGTTGTTTTTAATAATTCAAGCATCAATTTTTTAAAAATGCATGCCCTGATCCCAGGTTTTTTTCTATTATTCCAAAAAGAGCTCAGGTCACAAAATGATCTGTAGTTAAAAAAGAAAAAAATGTCACAGTAGAAAAAAGTCAGAGACAATTCATACAACTGAATAAGGATGGCTCTAATAAGGTATCTGGAATTAGCGTAATTTATGGCATAGATATGGAAGGAAAAGGGAGAGGATAACAGAGAAAAAATACACTATAGCGATGAATTACAGCATTTAATGACAGTCTCGATTACTAAAGCATCTTACAAACCTGATGGTATTCAGGACATTGGAATGAACTCTTTAGTGATTTAAAAAGACAATATTTTTAAGAAAAGACACACTTATTAGTCCAACCACAGTATGATAAAAAGAGGAGAGCCTTCAGGTGCATGCGTTTTCTTTCCCTCAAGGCTTTTAACACCTTTCTGTTTTGAAGCATTATTTCCCAAAAGAGTTGAATCTTTTCTAGCAGTTTGGGAACGTATTCCAGAAAACAAATATCTGCCTTTTTGAAGAGCTATATGTTTGTCAGAAAATCAAGTGCTATTACTATTGTATTTCAATAGTAATGCTATTTCATTGCATTTCAATTGGATTTAATTTGGATCAGCTTGTATCACAAGACTATAAAAAGTATCCTACAACTCTTTATAAAATCATAGAATCATGGACTATCCTGAGTTGGAAGAGACTCACAAGGATCATTTCCTGGCTCTGCACAGGACAGCCCCAAGGATCACATCATATGCCTGAGAGCATTGTCCAAATGCTTCTTGAACTCTGACAGTGCTGTGACCACCTTCCCTAGGCAGCCTATTCCAGTGTCCAACTACCCTATGTATGAAGAACCTTTTCCTAACATTCAACCTAAACCTCTTCTGACACAACTTCAGTCATTCCCTCAGGTCCTGTCACTGGTCAGCACAGAGAAGAGATCAGAGTCTGCTCCTCATCTTCCCCTCATGAGGAAGTTTTAACTGCAATTAGTTTTCCCCTCAGTCTTCTCTTCTCTAGGTTGAGCAAACCAAGAGCATTTTGTTATTATCTCCAGAGGTAACACAAGAGGTTTTCCTTTTGAAGAGCCATGTTTTTTCATATTTAAATTTAGTAAAGTTTCTGAACCCTGTGCTGTGTTTGCTGGGTGAAGTGCCTCTGTGAGGGGGACATAGCCCATTCCATCTGGCTCCAATGGACCTGTAGCAGGGCACAGATGAGCCCCTCAGGCACAGATGGGGAGCCTCTAGATAAACATATTTAAGAAAAATGGGATGGTTGTTACAATTTTTGTCTTTGTTTCTCACTACCAAAATCTACTTTGATTGGTATTAAAAAAAAATCATTTTTCCCAAGTCAAGTCCTTTTTTGTCCATGATGCAAATTGTTAGACAGTCTTCCTGTCTTTATGCCAGACTGGGAGTATTTGTCTTATTTTCTCCCCCTTGCCTGTTGAACAGGGAAGTGACAGAGCAGCTGAGTGAGACCTTGGTCCATGGCCAATGGTAACCCACTACAAAAACATTTATTTTTCTGACAATAAGTGCACTGTAATTCAGTTTTCCATAAACTGGAATGCAAATGTACATATAATTCCTTATTTTCTGTTTCTCTATATTGTTCTCTTTTAGTAAGAGAAATCCATCATAGGGTACTTTGTTACTGTATTTTATGTTTTCTTCTAGGGTGGAAGCTCAGAAAGAATTGAGCAAACATGTCTTCGCATTCAGTCATCCAGCTCTTAAAAATGTTTTCATCCTGGTCTTATTTTTTCTATTTGCTACACCTACACTGAAGAGTTCAGATTCTGTGTGTAAACAGAACATTTGATCTACATTTTTTATTTACATTCTATCATTATTTTATTAACATTCTGTCATTCAAAGAAACAAAGAGGGAATAACCAAAAACAAAAAAGACACAAAAATGTGTTCTGAGGATTACAAACACCTGCAAGAGAGCACAACTATTTCCTGACAAGCATTTAGCCAGTATCAATGACACTGTACAGTCAGTGGAAGAAGATACCTTCCTTGTTTCTTAATTGCTGGAAGGCTTTAAAAAGCTTTCCCTTTACACCTTTTTCATTATTATAACCACTACTAAATGTGATTACTTAAAAAAAATACATGGGTCCTTGGCAGCACTTTTGAATAGGAGTGTAGCCGGATCCAGTGCCTGTGAAGGCCCCATCCCCTGCCTCCAGCAGCCTGTGGAGAGGCGCGTTCATTGTGCATCGCTCCATAAAACCCCGCTTGGACGCTTTCCCAGATCACTCTCCATTCAGTTCTGAGTCCTGAATGGTTTTCAATTAATGTAACAAGACTAATTAACTGCATAAGAGTAGGGATTTTCTTAGCGTTACTGACAATGCATCTATTTAATAGTACCTTGGAAATTCAGTGCTTCTCATTCCGAAAGAAAAGTACACAAAGCCAGTGGGTTACTGGGGTCAAAATAAAGAACATGAATTTCTTTCTTTGCCTCTGAACCTGAACAAATTACAAAGTTACTTGAAACAAGCAGTCTAATCAGAATGAGACATCTTTCTGAGTGGTTCTCCAACAACCTTACAGACATCCTCTGCTGAAAGCAGTATAATATAGCATTGTTGTTTTAATTTCATAGCCAAAGATTAGCCCTTTACTTTTGCACCTATCCCTATACCTAACACTCAAGAATAAAAACTGCTAAAAGCAGCCATCATGTATAAAAAAAAGACTATACCCTATGATCTTTTTCATGGTAATGTGATATGTTTGTGATCAAGTTTCAATACTAGACAGTTTTAATGAAAAATTTCCTGTATCATTTTGCTTGAACTCTGTCTTAGGGTAGCACCCTGCATGTTCAGAGATCATTAAAGCCTCTGTCACTCAAGCCTTATGTTGAGGTTGTCACCAAATGTGTCAGTTAGTATCTCTTTTTGTTGTGGGTGGGAACATCATTTGCTGCAAGAAAGTGAAGTGTGGCCTTGATTGTATGAATTATTGAACACCATCAAATGGTAAAAACATGGTAACTGTGACCTTTTGACACTAGAATCATGTACCAGAAACTGAAAGTATAGGCATCAATCTGCTAATCCTTGAGACATCTGATTACAGATTTTATGGAAATGAATTTTAAGAAAAATTTTTCAAGTATAATTTTATCTGTATAAGAAAGGCATTTTAGTAACATACTGCACTGAGTACTTCATATATGATTTTGTGGTTGTGATGAGTACAATATATGGTATTGTAATAAGTATGTGATCCAATTCATGACTTCTTACTGTAATATTTATGCATGTTTCTGAGTTAGAAAAGACTTATTTTTATTATGACAGCTAGTTGCGAATAGGTGAATCAAGCATCAGTGATTTTTTGTCTATTTAAGAATGCTTATTATTTTTTTCATATGAAACCTGAATGTCGGTAGTAAAAGATGGAATGAGAAGATGAAAGGAAACAGTGACACTTGTTTGTTTCCTCTTATTGAATATTAAATATCAACATCTGGAAGGAACCCACTTTACTAAGAAGAAAATATATTAATATGTAATAATATATATATTTCTGAAAATATTAGTCTTAACTTTAGCACTAAAATGTTATACTAGCATTTTATGTTAAAAGAATTCTGTTTAATACATGAGCATTTTCAGTCTATAAACCAAGAATGATGCCCAAATTATAAGTATCCCCTATAGTCCAGACTCTTTAAGTACGACAAGAGAAATGGTACCAGGAATTAGGACACATATAACCTACGGTCCTTCCTGTAGATTGTTTGCTTTGGGTTTTGTTTCTTTTTTTTCAGTTCAGTTGAATCTTGAATTTTGTGGTCAGGAACTAAGAAGTAAAAATGTGGCAATGGTATTTTCAATTATTTCTTTGTTATTCTGCAGTCTCATCTCGACAGTTTTCTACTTTTCAAAAACAGCATTAGAAGTCACTAGGGAGTCACTTCAGCCTCTTAGAGGAAAGAGATGTCTTCAACTCTAATAAAAGCCAGAGCTATTCCGGATCTGATCTGAAGTTTATTAAATTAAATAGAAAGATTCCCACTGATTTTACTGAAATTTGTGTCAGACCTATAAGTGATGCACTGTGATCCCATGTGTTTTTAGGGGCATTTAGCTGAAGGAAAAGGTCCTGACTGTTTTCTGATGTGAACAATAGGTAGTTACTTTCGTCTCAACAAAACAGATGCAAAACATTACTGTTCTGATTCTCCTCTTTGTGCCGAAGTAAATATACTGCAGGATTCAAGGCAATGAAACACTGAACAAAGGTAGATCAGAGAATAATTTAAGGACAATAAACTGACTAATGGAGACATATCTACCGGAGGGCAGAACTCCTACTGATAATTAATGGAAATCCAATCAATAAATCACCTCTGAAATGTAGCAAATAGCTCATTAGGAGCCACCTACTGAAATTGCTTAGCTGATTAAAGATGTGTATGTAATGTCTTGTATACAGAACAAGGGCTGTTGCTAATGCTTCATTCACAAACAGTATGTGAAAACTTCAATTTCCTTTCAAACTACTTCTGAGAAGAAAGACATAGAAAAAACTTGAACCATTCATTGCTGACCTATGTAATTATTTTTTATTTTTTGTTTTAGAAAATCAATTAGACAAGTATCAACAAACGTATTTTGCAGTCTGTTACCATAACTTAAAAAACATTGGCACAGAAGCCAAAAATTAGAAGTGTGGTATCAGCAACTTTGCCATAACTGCTTCCAAAACACATCAAGCCATCAACACAGTAGGGGAGTGACAACTTAGGGACAAGAATGGAAAATATGAAGGAAAAAAATATATTTATGTTCTTGTCTTTCTAACAGAATTTCATTTTTCACATTACTCTTGTCTATGCGCTTGGTTTCTATCTTTCTCACATTTGTATGTGACAAGAACTGTACCTTTTTCATATAAAAATAAAACTCTTCCAACTGTAGCTTCAAATGTTGTTAATTATCCCAAATTCCTATAATATAAAATCCTACAGTTACCAAAATTGTATTATATATGTGTATATTATATATACTATTATATTTTTTCCTTTTTTAAAATATGGAAATACTATAAATTATCTTTAAAAAGTATTAAATTTGTGATATAGCATATGCTTCCTTACATGAATTGTAGACTTTTTCTGGATCTCTCTGTAATATGTATTTATGCAGTTTCCCAATAATTACAGGCTTCATAGAATTTTGAAGTAACTGAACAGCAGAAATTGGAAGGGACTTATGGAAATCTAATGCAACTCCCTTGCTCAGAGCAGGTTGCCCTACACTGTGTCCAGTTTTGAATATCTCCAAGATGGAAGCTCTGCAGCCTCTCTGGGTAGGCTGTTCCAGTGTTCACCCATCTTCATAGTAAAAATATTTTTTCTTATATTGATTTTTTATCCTATTTAGCTTAGACCTGCCTCAGTTAAATGTCTCACAGCTTCCAAACCCAAAAGGGCTCCTCAAGAACAAGAGTAATAGAACAAGTCTTCTGAAAATGACAGACATAAAATAATAAAGGTCAGTGAAGGCTACTAGTAAAAAATAGTCTTTAAACACAAATAAGTTTCTGTATTTAAATAGATATTTAAACTCTCAAGTATTTAAGTAGCATACCCATTACTTCAGATTAAAAAAAAAAAGCAAGACCAAGCCATTAACTCATAAACCACATTATTTTGATATTTAGTGTCAATTGGGTGACAGTAGGAGGAAATGCTGTACAAAATGTTACTGGGTGTATTATTACAGCATTTCCATTATACTTACACAAAGTTACTGGAAATAAATCTTCCTGGCCTTGTTTTTGTTTGCTAACGTTACCCTCAAGTGGGTAGCTGCTTTCTTTGTAACTACTATGCAACAAAACTCTAGAAAGGAAGCATTCTTGCTAGTGAGAGCTCATAACTCTGAATTCCCATCCCAAGGATAGTAATTGTGCTTTTCCTCTGTTGGATTTCCAAGTTTACCCTGAAGATCCTAAATGCTTCTGACTTGAGAACAAAGTCAAAGTTAACCTTTCATCCCATCATGATTTAAATCATACTCACTCATAGTTATTTCACTTCTTTTTGAATGAGAGTGCTTGGTTTTCTCTCGTTGGTTTAGAAGAAAATCTGGGATTTTTTCACTCCAAGATTGAGGGGTTGGTACTCCATTTTAGACCCCATCACACTCTTGCCTACTGACACAAACATATGAATGCTCTCAAAAGGGTTACTAAGGAAACCAGAAACTATGGTAACCTAGACTAGAAGCACTCTTATTTGTCCAAGGAGATGGAAAGGAAAATTCAGGCAATGCACATTGCAGTCACACCAAAGGTCCTGATCTTTCCTTTTCTCTTCAACTGCAGCAGACCGTCTGTTTCTTGTATTTCCCTTCCAGCAAAGCTATCAAATCAGAATTTTGATTTAGATAAAAGGAGAGAAACATCACTACACTAATGTAGATGAGTGTAAATGAGAGTAAACAGATTTTTTCAGTATTACTACACTAAACTGGTAAATGTATTTAGTTTTTCCTTTCACTATTACGTCAAAAATACCTCTAACTTCAATTATTCTTCTAGCATTAACAGAGCAGCTTGGTCAGCAATGCATCACATCACATGCCTTTGCTCTGAGGAGTAAGGTGTCATGTAAGCAATACTCTTCACAGAACCTCTTGTCAGAGCTGTCACCCTGCACATGCTTATACTCACTTTTCATTCTACTGTCATAAACAGTGTGATGCACTAAAAGCTATCAACAGACAGTAAATGCTCTAAGATTGATAAGTAATGGTACTTTATTAAAAGTGAAGGGAGCACAGAAGCTCATTGAATCCGTCTAGAGATATTTCAGTTGTGCCTTGTAGAAACAATCCATTTTACTGCTGAACTAATCAACAAAACATTCTCTGATTGCAGGGCACGTAACAAAATTCAGTAATGGATAATGAAAAAATAACGAACGTCATAATAAAGAGTTTAATCTTGACCATGTTGTTTCCTTTAAAGCCTTGTGGAAAATAAGAGGTGTTTATGCTACAGGACTAGCTCATTTATTTCAAAACAGGGAAATACAAGTTGCCTATGGCTGAATACATTTGTGTATCTTTGCTAATGGTCTGATTCGGCAAGCTGACAGAACATTGAACAGCACCAATGCAAACAGATTTACTGAAATTAGTGAGATTATTCCCATGAGGTTATTTGAATCAGGGTTACAGGACTGGACCCTGTGTTAGCAAAAAAGTACAAATTCTGTCAGAAAAAATTGGCTGCAATGTTCAATGTACTGCTTAATGTATTGGTGTGAGAGATTGCTAGCATCAAGTATTTTTCTAAGTGAAGCATCCAGAAAAGAATGTGGCTTTCTTATTTAAACAAGAATAGCAGGTGTATTTGTAAAACTTCATGCTCTTTAAGCATGGCTAGTGGAAAACTAAAAAATTAGGAAAAGAATGTCTGTATATACCATACATCATGAAACAGACTAATTATATTATTGACATATTTTTATTACTGAGAAGTTGTTGTCGTCAATAGCAAACTGATCAACATCAAATACAAAATGGTTGCTGAAAAAATATTCTGAGCAGAACTGTTGCATTTTGTGCATGTAAGCCAGGGAGACAAGAGATGATGAGAAAAATCTCTCATTTAGCATATCCACTTCAGAGGTAGCCAGGATTTTGTTGCTATGAGAGAGGGAGGTGTGTTGAATGGTACACAGAGCTTTTTAGTCACACAAGCAAAAAACAAAAGAGCTAGGGGAAAAAAAAATCTGATATTAATTGATTAAAGGAGTCAATTAAATAGAGAAGTCACATTATAAAATGGCATGAAGTCATCTTTGCTATCTGTATGAATTATGACCTGAGGCAGGTAGTACATGTGTTGTTAGATTAGCAAATATTTACAAAGTAAACTACAGTTCAGACAACATGAAATGTGTAAATTAAGTATTAAAAACATACCTGAAATTTTACTGCTATCATTTCCTAATTAATATTTTAATGAGAAGGTTGACCATATCACATGGAAAACTATTTTCCATGATCACAATTTAGATGAATGTTATTTTTGCCTTGCCAAATACTTTGTCTTAAAAAAAAAATAAATTAAAAGATAATGCGTATATTGGCTAGAACAACTGATTTTATGCTGGGTCTATTTCTGATACATATTATATGCTAACATGAACCATTCAAATCAGCAATTTCACCCCCTGTTTGCATTTGCAGGTTAAAACTGTTGTTTATGCAACTATGGGGCACAGATTACAAAGATGTTGCTCAGCTTTTGGTCTGGAAGCACTGCAGAAACCCCCAAACTCTTCTTTTCTGGGAAGCCCATGGGCCTTGATGGGAGCAACAGTAAAGTTAGAGAGCAGAAAGTGGAGAAAAAAAATGAAAAAGGAGGGACAATTCTCTCCTCCAGAATCCAGAGGTACTGAAGAAGGAAGAAAATCTAATTTGAGAGCTCCAGACAGATAGGAAGACTCCTTTGATATGCAGCATATTTGAGAGGGAGATATGAGGAATGGAGGTATAAAGGGAAGTAGTTAAAGTGCCCTTTCCCTACCTGCTCACAGACTTGTAGACAGAGCTGTAGAAAAGTGGCTAATGGTCTGTTTGACTACTTGTCAAGCTTGACTTACTTATCTGTCCTCTTCCCTGTAAGTGGAAGGGAAGAAACTAGATACAGATACAGAAAATAATGGGCTGCCTTATATCTTTCTTCTTTATTATCAACAACCTACATTATTATACTCTGTCTCCTACAGCAGCATACCAGGACCTGAAAGTGCTACTTAAGCTTTGTTACTGGTTATGACTGATATTAACTAAACCTTCTGGTTCTGTTGTGCTCACTGTTTATCGTATTGTGCTTTTGCTCTGTCATATGTGGTAGTTGTATTTTTCAGGGCAATTTGTTAGAGTAGCTAATCAGAAGAAACCAGAGATCATAACTTACTGATGGAGGCTTCCTTTTGTTCCCTTGTGACTAACCCAGTACATTAAACTTTCAGGAGCAGTGAAGAATGTTTGGTTGTAGGGGCACATGATATCCCTGAAAAGAAAGGCATAGATGTCTTTGATTTAATCCGGCCTACTAGTATGGCATCACCACATTTTCATAGAAACTTTGGCTCTATGAGCAGATATAAGTCCATGACAAAACCCCCCCAAAAATGTTTGATTTCTTGTTTTGGCTACATCAGTCCAGTTTAATTCCATGTCCTTTGATGTCTGACTGATTTATGTCAATATATTAAACCAGGCTTATCCCCTAACCCATTGCTCTAATTTAGGCAGCCTATTGCAGTTTTTCAATGCACAGATTTCATCATCTAAATTTAGCCAATATTGATTTTCAATATGAAACTCCAAATCAAGGGAAATAAAGACCAATGTTGAAAATATTTACACCTTTTCCATTTCTAGCATACATTTCTAGTCTCTTTCCTGCCAAATAACAGGAAGAATTAAGAACCCAAACAGTTTATGACTATTAAAAGGACTTTTGATAACTATTGATATTCATGTGTCCAGACACATTTTTCATTTTAGATTCTCTATTGCTTCTGACTACAACTGCAAAATATGATGAGTCTACCAGCCAGTCAAATGTGGATAACTTCAATTTCTACATCATCTAAAATTTTCACCTATATTTAGGCAGGTGAATTCTTCTCAGTCTGCCTACTATACAGAATAAAGCTTATCTCTTGAATTAGATTTTCTCTTGACTATCTGCTGTTAGTGATCCTGTGGTCTGTGAAATTCATTCTATGGAACATTCATTCTATGTCTAAGCGCAGGACTCCATCACAGCTGGGTCAAGTTCGTGTCTGTTCCTTTAAGCAGGGAATATGCAAGTCAGAGTTTTCAGCAGATCTGCTTGCCAAAGAATTCTGTTTAATCAAATAGTGTGACTTTCTGTGTGTCAAAGGCTATTGCATCACATACTTATCTCCCCTATAATCCAAATATTTCAGTTAGTAAAAATCATTCCAAATGTCAGGAGACTAAACAGTGGCATGTTGGTTGTCCTGGCTGATCTGTTGCAAGCAACAGCAGAAGTTTGCACTTTCCAAATCTAGTGATAGAGATACAATCATATGAACTGAATACTTAATTCAGACATGGTAAGAAAGTCAACTGTACAGTAGAAAAGAAAACCAGTTCACCTCTCCTGTGTCCCTTCTCTGTTGACCAATATCATATAAGTCTTAAAAAAAAAGCTCTCCCTCTGAATGCTTCTCTCAGCTGTGTGGTACAAAGAAAAGGAAGGGTATTTTTCCTAATATAATTAAGGGACTGAGTGAATCTCTGAGGCATGAGTTTTGATAAATTAAATACTTCAAGAATGCCAGAACAGCATTACTGTTGGCCAGTTCGTTTTAAAATTGCCTGGTGAGGATTTACTAGGGGCTAAAGTGACCCCAGCCCCTCATTCAGATCACTCTCCCTCCCAATTGTTCCCATCACAAATCCATGCACAATGCTTTGGCTTTTTTCTGCTTCCTGGGACACTGACTTTGTGGAGGGATGTGCCTGTTGTGCTCCCTTGATGGCAAGAGGTCCCAAAGCACCCAAGGAACTGGAGCACATCATTCCAACAGAGGCATCTGTACCACTCCCAGAGCAGTCTGTACTTTAAACTCCTGCTTACACATTGCTGACAATGAGAGCCATTGTTCAGCCGGGCATGGGAGCCCTTCTGTGCTGCAGGAGTGATTGTCAGCCTTCAGTCCTTTCTCATTCTTTAGCTTGCCTATGTTTGTCACTGGAAGAGTATCTCAGTCCTTCAGAATCATTGTCATGGCTGGGCTTCACGAACAAAGATTTGGGAAGGGCTCTACCCACATTTGCTACAAGTGCGCTGGTGGCTAAAGAGGCCAATGCGAGATAGAAAAGTCCAGTTGCATAAGGCAGAGCAGAAAGATTCCTTGGATGGTATCGGCAAGATACGATTCTTTCTGCATTGTCTTTTCTCCTCGAGAGTGATCCAATGTGTGTTCTCAAAAACATCAGCAGCGTTATAGATGGTGTGTCTTCAGACCTCCCGATTGGAGGCCAAAGTAGACCAGTGATGATGATCAATACGGCCAAAGCTGAGATGTTGTTTCAGGGAGTCCTTGTATCTCCTCTTTGGGGCTCCTCTCATGCAGCAGCCAGTGGCAAGTTCACCATAGAGCAGGATCTTAGGGAGGCCGTGGTCCTTCATCCTTGAGACGTGTCCTGCCCAACATGTTTTCAGCAACATGGCCTCAATACTTGTGACTGCTGCTTGTTCTAGAATAGACGTATTGGTCACATAATCTGACCAGTGGATGTTTAGGATTGTATGGAGATAGCGTTGATGGAAGCGTTCTAGGAGACGCAGGTGGTGGCGGTAGATGACTCATGATTCGGACCCATATAAAAGAGTAGACAGCACAATGGCTCTGTAAACACTGATCTTGGTACTTTTCTTCAGGTGTTTATTTCGCCAAACTCTTTTATGGAGTCTTCCGAAGGCACTATATGCATTTGCTAACCTTGTTTATCTCTCCATCAATCTTACCGTCCGAGGAGATGAGGCTACCTAGGTAATTAAACTGCTGGACTGATTTGAGCTCTGATCGGCCAATGGTGATATTAGGGATGATGGAAGACTTCCTGAGGTACAGGTTGATAGAAGACTTCTGTCTTCTTCAAGCTGACTTCCAGCCCAAAGAGCTCAGCAGCGTCTGCAAAGCAGGATGTTAAATGCTGCAGAACTACTTCTGTGTGGACGATGAGGGCGTCATCGTCAGCGTAAAGCAGCTCCCAGACAAGATGATTTAAGGTCTTAGTATGGGCCTTCAGTCGCCTTAGGTTGAATAGGCTTCCATCGGTACAGTATCGGATGTAGATACCATCTTCTTCATCAAGGTCTGCTGTGGCCCTTTGGAGCATCATGCTGAAAAAGAATAGCTCTAGACTGTTCCAGTGAGCTTCAGTTAGTTACTGTGGGGATCTTTGATATCAGATGCTCAGCTTCGACTGAAATAATTAATTTTAGTAAATGCTCCTTCAAATCTTTCTTTGTCAACAGATGGTAAATTTTTATTGCATATTTAATATCATATGTGATGCAACATCTCCTTCTGCTTTATTAAAAATACAGAATATAAATAAATAGTGGATAGTTTTGACAAATACATATCACTGCTTAAAATGTGGCTAAGAAGCTCTTGATTAGTGGAAAAATCTGGATGTTATGAATATTATGAATCTGGTTGAAAAGAAAAAGAATTTTTGTGGTTACTTGGAATTTACTTTGAGCTCACTAAAGCGTATTAAGCTCCAAAGGTCAACATTGGCTTTCCAGGTACATGCTGGCTTTGTGCATTGGGTGTCTTTTGATCATACTGCTGGGTAGCCTGGATGCTGGGCTTAAACCTGCTCACATCCTACCGTTCGCACTGTGCCCATCTAAAGCTCTCCTGGAACTGGGGTGCTTCAAAGTGCAATCCTGAGGCACTGAGGTGATTCTCCAGGAGCAAAATTAGGGCTGCTGAGTTTGCAGCCTCAGCCTTTGTATCACATGAAAGAAGTTAAATTGTTTCTGGGCAAGAATTGTCCTGGGATTAGTGTATCTGTTTTGTCATGCCTGAGGTTGAGCCAGCAAGCTCTGTTAGTACCAGCAAGTTCTGCATCCATAGCAATAACTCACAATCTGGGTAAATGTCAGTTGACTGCGTATTTAAACAAGCAGTTCCATTTCAACAGTGGAACTAATGAAATCTAGTTTGCAACAAGTTTGTATCTTGCAGTTAATAGATTTTTTAACCATATTAGACTAAACCATAGTGTGATCTCACCCTTCTACTTTGATATTAAATAGTGTAAGTGGAATTTGTATAATCATGTTTAAAATGTGAAGTATATAAGTTTGTAATAATTTTGAGTCCTTCTTTCTATGAACTCAGCCTTTTTTTTCAATAGTTGCAGTCTTTAATATGCTTCCAAGGATCTATAATCAAAAATTGAGAAAATATCCAGAAAATATGACAACAAACCCAATTTTTTTATTACCCCGGTTCTCATAGCACTAGAGTTTGGAATGGGAATGATTAAAAGAGTTTTCAGAGGGAGGAAAGCACAGCATAATTAAGCTTAGATTTTGTTTACCTGATTGCCTGGTGTGAGAGGAGAAGACATGCCATTTATTTATAAATCTAAATAACTAGTTGAAATAAAATGGGAGTATGCAAGAGCAGAGAAGCATTAGAATAAGATCATACAGTTTAATTCTGTGTCATACTTGCCAAAGACATGCTGTTTCTTTGAGATCTAATTGATAGCTGAAATCAAGCAGGTGAAAACAAGAACATATGAGGCTTTCACTATACCTTTTATCAGGGCATTCAGTTTTTAATAAACATGTACGAAGAAAACTGTGCAAAATATCGACTTTTATTAAAAAAAATAAATGAGATTTTGTCCTTCCGCAAGATTATAGTTTTTGGCAGAGGCCAAAAGGTGAAGAAAAAATAAAAAGTTTGTGCTCTCCTGCAAATGACGAACAAGCTCTGCCCTCAGTATGAGCTCCCAGAAAGATTCTTCAAAAATAGAAACCAGAAATAAAATTGTAATGAACATTCTATTTTTGTACAAGGTCTGTTAATAGGGTATCTCCTTGTACCACCTGTTTTACATCAGTTTTACAGTGAAGTGACACCAAACTTTTTTTCTTGCCTTTCTCTGCCTAAGAAGGAATATGGGTCTTGTGAACTATATATCTGTTCTGCACCAGATTTATTATTTAAGTTGTATTTAAAATTAATGATAAATAACCCTTGGATAGATACAAGCTGTGATAAGCTTCCTCAACTGTTCTGAAAATGTATTTAAAAATATGGGATTACTACCTTCACTCTCCAGATGTAAGGAAGGGGCATTGTCCAATTAAAATCATATTTACCCCTTTTCTCAGTACAGATTTTTTCCCTTAAAATTTCTTCCGTACTCCGTAGAATTAAATTCTCCCTCCATTAAGGAACCAGGATAGTTGGAGTTGAGGTCAAAACCTGACAAAGGCAAAGCTGTTGGGATAACACATGAGATAATGTGGGATTTCCAGTCTGTCGACATGATGATTTTTCATTTTCCCTTAGAAAACAACATGAAATATTTACAAGCCCATGTCAAATTTTATGACCTTGAAGTGAACAGTTTCATAATGACTGCTTACAATTTTTAATATAATATTCTAAAAAATAAGCATTGAAAACCATATTCAGGCACCTGAAAAAATAAAAATCCTTTGTTACTGCTCAGTGCCTCCAATAAAATAATCTTGTTTCTGCCTGGCTCATTTTACATCCTTTATTCTGGTGCTGAATTTGAGGCATCCATATCTGAAAGCTGTGGTATGGTACCAGAGTTTTTGGTAATAGAAACTTTCGAGAATGTCTGCTGAGTTCGCACACAACCTCTTTTCCTCTGCTTTCCACTTGAAGTACTCTTTAAATTCACATAGGCACACTTAGTTTACCTCTAGCACAGTATAGAGAACTCCATGTAAGTGCTAACAAATACGGCCACAAAAGGAAATCTATTAAAGACCATTTAATAAAAATAGAAAACATCTGACTGTAAAGTGTGTAGGTGGAAAAGTATAATTACTTTTTAAAGCAAACGAAGGAGAATGTGTGGAGCAAGAACCTCTAAACACTGTTAGAGGTTTTAAAATCAAATGCAGCAACATAAATTCACCATGAAGCAACAATATTTTGAACATTATTATAATGGATAAATTTGACTGAACTGGAAGTTTAATAAATTTGACTCCTTTAGGGAGAATTATTAGAAAGTAATAATTCTGATTAAATCTAGAGAATTATCAGAAAATCTTCAAAATTATGATTCTGTATCAGGAAAGAGACTAATTTTCTTAAAAGCCCACCCTATTTCAGTGATGTAATGAAGATAACAGAAATAGAAAAACTGCCTGTGAAATCAAAGGAAAGCAAAAGGGAGAGAAATGAGCTTCAATCTAGAGAACAGAGAATTGGTAATAAAATAGGAATTGCAGAAAAGTCATGTCTGCCAGTAAAAAGGGTAATATAAATTTATTTTTTTCCAATTACATTGGGAACAAAGGAGATTGTATTAATGGCATAGACCTTTACAAAATTGGACATGGCTAAAATGAAGATAATTTATCAGGAAATGTTCAACAAGTGTTCCTATTCCCTGTTTGGAAAGGCTCATGTACAGGAGTTACATAAGAATAAGAAGATCTATCCTGCTCATGGAAGTAGGGCTGGTACCATTCCTGATGTCAATAATTGGAGTCCAGAGTTTGTAAAAAGCTAGCTTAGATATTTAGTCTGCTAGTGTTAAACTTATTAAATATCTGAGCACTGAGGAAGTTTGATAGAATTGAATACCAAACCTATTTATATCAGTAACGCGAAAGGGTGAGAGATGTTCCGGTTATCCTGAAAATAAAGCCAAGTGAAATAATGTGAAAAGTGCTATCTGAGAAAACCACTGAAGAAAAAAAAAATCTAATTTATCATAGTTAATGTGACTTTGAGGAAATAGATCATTTCAAATAGGCCTGACGGTTTTCAAATGCACGCCAGTGGTGAATCATCATCAAATGGTGGGTTTCCTAGTGAGGTACTGCTCAGACTGGTATTAGGCTCAATGTTTTTTCAACATTTCATCAATGATGTGAGGAAGCAAATATGAAATCAGAGACGATAAAATGTGGGGATGGAAATGTACATAACACTGAAGATTTGGTTGTTTAGAGAAGTCTGGATTGCTTGATTAGCTGGTACTATTCAATGAATGCTCCTGTTCAGGTGTGCTATATGGAACATCAATGTTCATCAGTGAACTGAGACTTTAGGCAAGACTTTAGGAAACTTTGGCCTGGAAAATAGTGTATATAGGTGACAGTTTCAGTCTTGTGTCTTTTGCTGTGTGAATTTAACCCTAACACATTCTACATTTCTGTATCTATAAGTTTAAACCAGCAATTCTGGTCCTTTTCATAGATGTTCAGATCTTTTGCCCATGCTTTTCTCCCACTTTTCATGCACGAAAATATTTCTTGTAAGGATCCTATTATCATCTGCATGATGAAATGTACATGCACACACACACACAGAATTCCAGCATGTTGACTATGGAATGTAATGGGAATAGCAGTGCAAGAGTCACCTAAAAGGTAAATTGAACATGCGCAGGTGTACATGGTATTTTTTGAAGGTTGGCTGCAAGCGTTTGTGCAGTGTATTTCTTACATTTAAGAAAAATTAGCCTTCCCTCAAAAAATCTCTCTAAAGTACCAGAAAATATCCCAAAATTTCATATTTTACTATTCAACATAAACAATGCATTGTTTGCTCTTTGATTTCTGAAGTGATGAGCCTTTTCTGATACTCATCCTTTCCCCTGGGACAAGGTGAAAGTTGGGGCTCCACTACCTATATTCTATAATCTGATGAGAAAAATATGCACCTGGAAAGTAACATCAAACTATCCCTGAGTTGTTTTAGCTCCCTTTTCCTTCAGGAGACATACTTGTTCATTTAAATATATACTGATAGATAGTTTCCCTTATGTACTGCTGCAAATTCCATCTTTTCCACTTTATTTTCTCTCAGATTAAGTTCACATTTTTTGTTAACCTGGACTGTATTTTTATAACCCAAAGAGATATCAATAGTAATTATAAACCATGAGACTTTTTTTTTGAAACTGTCATAACTACGTTTGGCACTATACTGCCAAGGCAGTGACTGAGAACCAACACATCTTCAGAACAAGGCTCTTTGTAGTATCATTTGCTAGTGCAGTTCTGTGCCTCATGCCTATGAAGTGATCTCTAAGCTAGGGTCTTTCTTCTCTTTGCCTTTACTCCATTACATATTCTCCCAAATATTGGGTCATAATTTGGTTTGGACTGTTTTGACCAAGTGGCTTTAATGTAGCTCTTGAAGACTCATTTGAAGTATGTCTGCTTGTCTGCTTCCATGTTCATTGCTTGCAGTATTTTGTGTTCTCCATAACATAAGAATATCATCTAGCTTTCATAAACTTTACTTTGATTTAGGTGACTTTGCTTAGCAAGTTCTAATTGCTATTTTAGGATAAATCTCACTCCACAGATTTTATATCTCAGATCAAAATTATGATTTTTTTTTTATATTTGCAGAAGCTCCATCTCCCACAATTGCAATATTAGATTTTCGGGTTTATATCAGTCAAAAAATTATTTACCTTATTCTTTGAACTGTTACATAAAACATAGAAACTGTATTTTACTTTTAATGTGACAGTGCAGAACTTCTCACTTTTCAAAATCATGTCTTCATAGCTATCTTCCTCTGCCTGAATTAACTGAAATCTGTTAAACACAAGTACATTAGAACAATTGCTCATCAAATTACGGCTACTCCAAATTCTTTCTGTTAGCTGGTGACCGTCTAATATTATGAGAAGTTTTTTGAAAAACACTATGCTAGTTTAGGATATACTCAGAAAGTAATTGATGTTATGGGCTTAGAATTCTGTAGCAGAAAATGTGAACTACATGAAGCAAACTGTGGCCTTTATATTTATAAATATCTTATATGTGCAAGTATTGGCCTTATTAGCCACCAGCGTAATTGTAACAAATGCGGATAGAGTCTTTCCCAAATCTTTGTTCGTGAAGCCCAGCCATGATGATGATGATACGTGCAAGTGCAAGCAAATTAATTAAAAAAACCAAAAGACTTGAAATGCTGAAAGGTGAAAGACTCAATTTTTCAAAATGTTGAATGTTAGGAGCAAATTCATATGATATCCTTGCTCGTAAAAACAAACTCTCTATCAGGTTACAGAAAATGATGTCTGCTTGGATTTCTAACAAACACTGAATCTCAGTTTGAATTGGAAAGCAATCTGTGTTTTTTAAAAGTTGGGGTTTTTTCCCCACTGTATTGATAGTTATAATAGCAGATCTATCCTTGCTTTGTTTCCATTGACTGCATCCTTCATACTGGCTTTTTATAACAATTCTGTGTTTGAAGTTACTTTGGCAGGAGCTGGCAATGAGGCATTGTGCAGGTCCTGAGAGACAAATGGATGCTACAGGGTGGGGCAGGGTAGGGCAGGTAGAGTAGGGCAGGTAGAGTAGGGCAGAGTTGGGCTCCCAATGGTTTCCCTTCTTGCTGCAAGGAATGCTCAGCTGCAGGAGGCATAGTCAGTGAAAGTATGAGTCTCTGAAGGATTCCCCTAAAGCCTAAAGGCCTAAAGCCTTGATAATTTCCAATGAGGGAGGGCAACCAGGAAATAATAGGGAGAGACACAGTAGGGTGGCTTTAACTTTTGTGATTTTTTTAGATGTTTGAAAAGTAAGACGTTACTCTGCTGCAAATTATATATACAGTCACTATTATTAATTGTTCAGAGTCTCTGGAGATTCAGTGCAAATAAACTTGTGTGTTCCACCTTCAAATACTGCCAGATTTGGCTCTGAGTTCACAGTAATTGTAATACTGCCCAGGGCACATACGGGAATGTGAACTGTATATCAGACTATCTAATTAGTGGCCTTATGTCTCAGTCTGAGGAGACTGGAATGTTTGCTAAAGAGGATGAGTTATAAAATAGACCAAACTCCTCTCTCTCAGCAATTGTAAATGCAAAATTAAGGGGCTTTAATCGAGGAAGTGTGGAAAAAACAGAAGAAATAACAACTCTTTATTAAAAGACATATGTATGTTGGCAAAAACAGCAACAGAACACAAAAAAACCTAGACAGTAGTCCTAGAAGAAAAAGGGTCTGGATGAATACTTCTCTGTCCTTTAGCGCAGTCCTAATCGTGGCCTGCAGGGGGCGCTGTTGGGTCGCTGAAGGTGCAGGGCCTGCAGTTCTCTGTGGCGATCGGCAGGGGGCGCCGTTGGGCTCTGGCGGTCACCACGTGGGGAGAGGGGTCTCGAATCCCGGGAGAAGCCAAAAGAAAAAAAACGGAGACCCTTCCCCCAATGGGAGAAAGGCAGAAGGAAAAGTAGCTCACCCCTACGGGACTCACTGTTCCCAGATGACGGTGTTCCAAGGCTCTCCCCTCCTCTCCCAGCAAGCACAGACCTCTCCGATGAAAAGAAGAAAAACAACCAGTAGGTCCCGGTGGGAGTCATGAGGCAGTGGCGGCGCAAGGCCGGTGGTCAGGCCTCATCAGGATGAAAGAACCAGAAAAAAACCTGACTCCCAGGTTTTTCCTCCAGAAATGCCTGGATACAGTCCCTGTCTCTGTCCTGGTGAGAGAACTCTGAGGTCTGACCTGTCCTCTGTCCAAGCGGCCAGCTCTCCAAAAAAAAACCCCAAAAAACCCAAAAAAACCTCCAAAACCTTCCCCCCCCCTCACTCCAGCCTTCGAATGGGCCATTAGCATGGAATGCAGTCTGGCCAGCCATTTCTTTTGTAAAGCTAATTGATTCCCTTTCCCCTTCCCTTTTCAAACTCTGTTTCTCTTACAGGGAAGCAGGGAAAGAAAATTTCCTCTCTCAGATTTATAACCTATAACACCTTATTACTCCACTAAGTTTTTATGTGGGTGCTGTTTCACACACTACGAGGTAGAGGTAAAAAATGGAAAGAATCCGTGAATATCTGTAAAAAGACTGACCTGTAGAAAATTGATGCAGATCCTGCATAGAAGCTGTGAGGAAATTCAAAGACTTTATGTTGAGGACATTGACCAATGTGTATTTTACAAAACAGTAGCTGCAAAACTCCGTTAATCAAGGATATTACCTAATGTTTCTATAGAAGCGGGAGATGGAAAAGTTAGAAAACATTCATTTACTCTCTGCCATTTATGAAAAATGGTATCTGAAAATTTTAGATTCATAAGAAGGAGACAAAAGTGTTTTTCAGCTCCAAACACTGTCTTTTTTTGCAATACAATTGCAAGAATGTACCTGTAACCCCTCTACCACATGGACCTCAGACAATTAGGAAAATCATTGCTCATCCCTGCTGTCTAAACAAATCTGAATTAGTTGTCTAAAGGCACAGAAGGTGGAGTCAAACAATTTCTGATATATATTTTTGTTAAGAGAAGTTTTAAATCTACTGAACATAAGTTTACTTATGGAGTTTATAAATACAATGGAAAAAATCTAAAAATGATCAGGTCAAGGTGGGGAAAATGACCAAAGACCAGCACAAAGCTAGTTCCTGATGAATGGTAAAGGTGATGATTTCTTTGGGTCTGTAATCTAGTACTTAATGACTAATTTTATTAAAAACTGTGTTTGTGGTAAAAATGAGTAGGCAAAGGTGAGAAGAGATATGTCATTTCTGTAAAAGACAAGTAGGAGGAGAAAGAGAAAAAAATTCACATAAAGCTTAACAGAGAAGCTGAGAGGATATGATTAAAGATAGTGGGTTTTTTTTGAGGTTAGTAAGTTTGTTCAAAGCTTTTATAATTGTTAAAAGAAAATTCCCAGGAAGTAATTTTCCACCTAATACAGGATGATTGGTTGTTGGTTTAATTTGTTTTTATGTATTCATGTCTGCAGAAATAATAGCCTTTGTGTGCACTTGACTAAGAATGTGACTGTTTCAAGATTCTTTGCAAATCAGGTTTGAGTGAAGGACTTTTGAGGTACTGACTATTGAAAGACTTGGCTTATGATGTAAAACAAAAATAAATGAACTATATTAGGTATTTTTACAGTTGTATTTTATAGAATATTTAACAGTGAATTATTCGATGTCTATATTATGAGACATTTTTCTTCAGCAAAAATAATTCACAAGTGGAGATTTCTGGAACTATACAGTTATTTCTGTCATTTCACCTAGAGAGGGTGGGTTGCTTTATTCTTGGGAGTTATATAAATTTATGCAGGGAACTTTCCCTTTTAAAAGCATTTTAATTTTTATGACATATGCTTACACTTATTTTTCCCTTAGATATTTTATGTTATAGTTGAGTCCAACCTGAAAGTTGCAGCTATAAATTTCATGTATTTCTGTCAAAAGTAGTTCTCTTAAGAATGACATAAATTATTTGCAAAGATAATTCAGACGTAACAAGCAATTTTTATCTTTAAGAAATCTAATAATGCTGTTTAAACTAGAAACTTAACATGAAGATACAAATCTTTGGGAACACACCAAACCAAATATTCTGCACGACATTGATAGCATTTGCTCTAAACATGCATATACCTCTTGGACTGGTTTCTGCTCAGCACTCTAACATATTTCCTACACTTTCAAACAGACTGTGAAGCATGAAGTTCACACAAATTTGGGTTCAAGGGTCAAAAAAGATATAGCTTCTCTGGTAGAGCGTTCTCTCTAGTATGCAGGGGAAGCTTTCTTTATGTAGAGCAGGCACATATTTATTTAATTTGATGGATGGAAAAGATTATGTGTGCCATGGGAGAAGTGCTACATCACCAAAGGCTTCCCTGGAATATCAGTGTATTTTTTCTTATACTTGCATATCATATACAAAAACCTTACCGAGTTATACTGTACTTGAGAGCATATTATTAATTCTCATTTTAGGGAAAACACATTGCAAAATGAAAAAAATTCAACAATGAATTGTTAAAGTGCATTTTGACTAGTAGTTTTCTGTTTTGCCAAGAATTCAGTGAAACACCTACAGATGTAGTAGGTAAGTATGCCTCAGACATTTGTATACATGCTATATATATATATATATATATATAATGTGTGTATATATACATACATATATATAATATATATAATGTGTGTATATATATCCATATATAATGTCTGTATATATATCCATATATATGTGTATATATACACACACATTACATTTATATATGTTATTTTAAATGGATTTTTTTTCAATTTCAGAAGACAGAAAATCTGAAAAATACAATGAACGTAATTTAATAGAGTTCAGGAAAGTGAGTAGGTCTTGAACTCCAAGGCTGAGATTCACTGGTTTAAGTAAATGATTTTTCTTTTTTTCCATTAAACCAACAGATTAGCTACTGGCTTGGCATGATCACCTAAAAATTTGCAGATCAGTACTTAAATGGGTGCTACAGGCTTTATCATGCAACAAGCAAATTCTCACTAGACTATGCAGATCTCACTAAATTAAAACTATAATTTATATCCATATGCAAAGTAAAGCTTTCTTTCAAGTCTGTGATTACTAACATCTTTGAGGTTAAGCAGTTATTTATATAAATTGCTGGGTAAGGGCTAGTCTGTTCAGCATTTTGGAGGATCAAATTTGAATGTCCTGAGTCAACTGCTACTGGTTTAATTTCCATGGCTGTGAAATCTGTCCCTGTGGACTGTGGGGAAAAGAAAAATGAAGCAGCAGCTCTGGTAGTTGTACTGAAGACCTCCTTCACTGATAAGTGCTTTAGCCCTAAAACTGAGCAAAGTACTGTATGAGGAGCCATCTCTTCCATAAAAGTAAAAGATGTGAGAAGGTACAGATCAAATGTGAAAAGAGAAGTGCACAGGAATATAGGTCTGGATATAGTCACCTGCATCATCAGATCTTGTTATTTGTAATCCTCACTAAATCAGACCAAGTTTGAAGGTCCACTGTATCACCTGTGCCACACACTATCTGTATATCTCATGGGCCATAAACCATTTCCACATCCCATTAAAATCACAAGCTCTGTAGTTAAAATTTTCCACAGGAAGAGATCAAGAGACACTGTGGTCATACTCAGTGCACTAGCAGGATGTTTATTAAATAATCTTTCCAAATAATCCCCCCCAAAAACCCACTCCATATGAACAAATATCTCAGTGGCTTTTGACTCCATGATACAAGAAAACTCCTCCTCAGTCCCACTTCTAGTGATCTTTTTAAGATTAATAATTGCTGTAAATGTTGTGTTCATTATTTTGGATTAACTTCACAATGTGAATCCCAGACAACTTCTAGTTTTGCATATACATTGATGGATGCATTTTTATCTCTGTGAACCTGTTGTTTAGCATTATGTAATACTTATCCTTACTTAGACATCTTCATTAGCACGTTCGTGAGATTAATACATTAATCATCGCTAGGCTGTGGTCTGCTGAAGTACTCACACATATGGTGTATGTACTAGTCGATTGTATCTCTAAGCCATGTGATAGGACATTCACTTCAGCTAGCTGCACCTTTTCTGAGAGAACTAGCAGATCAATTGTTTCTAGTGCTGTGTAGCAGCAGGGTTAGGCCTTTTGCTCAGCATCTGTACTAAAAAAAAAGTTGTCGTAACCTTCATTGACTGAAGAACGCTTGAAGCACAAAACCAGTATTCTTTATAATTGCTTTGTAAAGTAGTCTTAAACAAAGAAACTAGAGAGCTTTCCACGGTGAAGGCAGAAAAATAAGAGTCAGGGAAAGGTGAACTGTTCTGAACACTGCAGTACAATGGAGCTTCACGGAGTGTTTTGGTAGTCCTTCACCAGGCCAAGGAGACAGAGCTACAAGGTTTTTCTTTAGAGAACAAATTTTCATTTAGGGTAGGAAGGATTTTTTTGTTCGGTTAGGTTCTTTTTTTTTTTTTTTTTTTTTTTTTTGTTTGCTTGTTTGTTTGTTTTTTGTTGGGTTGTTTTTTTTTTTTTTTCATTTTTGGGGTCTGAAATGTGTTCAAGAAAGGAATGCAATATCAAAATCTCAAAGAGTCTTCATAACCAAAAATGAGGAAAGTAGTCAGCTCAAGTCAATTGAAATGCTTTATTTAATAGCTTAAAATATTTCTTCTCTATTTGACTGTGGGGTTTTTTTAATATTTTGTTTTATTATTTTTAACTTATTTTTGGCTCAGGAAAAGTAACCTTAAAATTTCGAAGCACCATGATGAAATGTTTTGATGTTTTCTGAACTTTTTGTATGTCATTTTCCAGATTATCCAAGGTCAGTTCTTTCCTGTTCAAATGAATAGATATTTTCTGTTTCAATATATGCAACTGAAAGATTCCCACTGCTGTTTTTAGAGGGTCTTTTTACAACAAGGACAAAACTATGACTATTTGACACTTACATTGTTTATATATTGCTTATATATGTATTCTAGTATCTGTAAATAATGCAGAATGTTTTCATTATCTGTTGAATTTTGGGACCTTCTAATGAATATATTTTATTTCTTGGAAAGTTTCTCTTTGTTATCGTGTTTCTAGTAGGACTTAGTATAGCTTGTCCATGTCCCCTTCAGACCACTAATGCAACCACTGGCTATGGCAACCTCACTGTCTACAGCATTTCCAACATAGAGTATGAGAAATGTATAGTAAAGCCCTTAGAACTACTTAGGCAGTGGTCTGTTATTAAAGTGTTTGGGAGCCACTGTTCCAGATGCTTGCTGTTTTCTTTTATTCTTACGTAGGAGTCACAGTTTAGTTGCAGAAAGACCTAGGGTAAATTATTCTGTTGTTTAAGTGTTTTAGGCATTACAGCAGCTAAATGGATCCCACTGGTGTTCTGGCATCCTGAGGCAGCTCTGCTGTGACTCACAGAGTTACTAATGAAGTTATCTGGGTGCGTTGCTGATGAGCAACTGTCCTTGCGAGTCACTGCCGGTTCCTGCCCCACAGGACCCCAGCCCCTGTCTGCTGCGAGGGCGATGCCCAGCTGAGTCAGGGCAGCTGGGGACAACAGCAGTGTGAGCCAGCACTCACAGCATGGTGGCTTCAGGTTTACCTTCCTGTCTCTAAGAATAGATTTTGCCTCAGATTTCCCAGGATAATGGATTAGGGCAACAGATGAAGACAGAGCAAAAGCTAGAGGCCAGGAGGACTTGCAGCACACTAAGCTTTAGACCCATGTGCCTCATTGCACATTCAGGGATGTCAGTGGGAATACATGACCAGAAGAGAGGGAGGAATTGGCAATGAAATAACAACAGGAACAGTGAGGTAGCTCTATTTTTCTGATTCTCAATTAATACAGGGAATTAATGTAGCAAAGTGTAGGAATTTATTTTAAGTGAAAACAACACAAGTTCACATCTCAGAGAACTGTGATGATATGAGAAAATGCTTCATTCTGAAACTTAGTGAATCATTCTTGTGAAGAAAGTCCTGTTTGAGTAAAAGAAATATAGCTTGAAAAAGTGCAAATATTATAATCCTTAAATACAGTTTTTATTGCTCAAGTTAGCTTACAGATCTTGGTGGGATTTTTCAGGCAGTGTAGCAAAGGACAAGTTCTGGTAGTAATCACATCATACCCTCAAATTGAAGCTCCGTTCTCAGTGAATTTAAGCATATCTAGCTGACATAATGCTGAACGTGACTTGAATTTTGCTATATCAACTGCAAAATCAGCATTATATTTGCAATTGTTAAAAATGGAATAGGATGAAAATGTCCTGTCTAAGCAGGACTGTTCAGCTACTGTGTAAATAAAAAAAAAATTATTACTACTGTACTGTACTCTCATACATAATGGAAAAACTCTTACAATATCCACATTTAGCTCACATTTCTGAAGTAATTTTGAAAAATCATGTCATAGATGTTAACAATTCTGCTTTTGGCTTTGCTGTTGAATGAAGCAATATATCATGAAATGACCAAAAGATATAACTCCTTGGCCAATTTCTTAAGCAATATTCTGTCAGGTCTTCTGTCCCTCCCATAAACAACAAATACATTCATAGAGTTGAGTCTTTCATATTCACACTTTACTGACTTGTACATTAAAGTACAAGTGAATTGTGAATATTTTATAATAACACTATGCAGAAATCAAATTTTAGCTTGTGAAGAATTCACTGTATACAGAAAATATTTTAGAGGTCATTTACTGAAAGACTATTAAGGAACTAACTATGAATTTAAATGAATTTATATTTATGTATTTTTTCCTCTAAACTCTAATGAAATGGTTTGGAAAATATTTATGTAATTTTTGAGGTATGATAGAATATTTTAAGTTGGTTCCAGTACACTTAGCAACAGAAATTCATTAATAGCAGTGGGACCGCCTCCAAATAAAGTTGAACAACACTAATTTTAATCAACAATAAAATATAATAAAATCCACATCAATGAATATGCCAATTTGGGTTTTAAAATTGCTTGCTGTGTTTTAGTGAACCAATTTCTGTTGACTTCAGAAAACCCTATCAGGAAGTTCTAGCTTTGAAAAATCAGAATCAACATTTCAGCCCACTAAAATCTGTTCAAGACCATAGAAAGCACAGCATTAATACCCTAATCAGAAAGCTGGATCATGAATCTTTCCCTCTCCTTTTTGTCACACTCCTCAAGCTCCAACTGCCCTTGCTTTTTCTCCTCTTCTCCTTCTCCCAAAAAGAGAGAACCCCAGCTGCTCATTCCTTCCTTAGTGTGAAGACCCTCATATTGCTCCATCATCTCTCAGCGGCCTTTTTGTCTCTTTTTTTTTTCTGCTCCCAGTCTCAAAATAAGACTGGTCTAACTCTTCTAGTACTGCTCTCAGTACTGAGAGAACTCTACATAAGACATTTTTTTTGCCGCTTAGCCCAAGATTTCCACTTATTTTTTGGTCCATGTTTGATATTCCAGTTCTGTATTTGTGGTCCTTGTTTGGTCCTCTGTGGATAAATGGAAATATCCAGTTACGGTTCCTCATGCTTCAAAAGTAGAACAGCAACAGAAAAGCAGCAGCTCTGCCTGTATACATCATTGCTGACACCACCCTATCAGCCATGTTTTAGCCTAGAGAAATGGCATCAATGTGTTCTATGTGTTTCTGTTCTTCAAGCAGCTATTCAGGCTTCCTCTATGAAGTTCTTTCTTCTAGGGAGCTGTCAGCTCTTTTACGTGTGTGTTGAGGTTAGCTAAGGCTCTGGGGTTGTCCCAGTCTGACAAACACTTTTCCACGGTTACCTTACAGCACGGAAGAAGCATGTATTAGAGGTCATATGTGCTGGGCTTCCTCCTTGGCAAGGAAGCAGAGCAGGAATTACCCCTGTGGAGCCTTACAGACTGTAACAACAAAGAAAGGAGCTACTGTAGTACTCGATATTTGATGTTAAAGCAATTGCTCTGCCAGGAATTCAGTGCCTCATTCTTCTTCCTGGGACCAACCTCCTCTGTAGTGCTCACCCCAGGTGCTCATGCCCTAGGCACTGCCTGATCCCTCTCATCATTTCCCCTGTCATTTTCCAAATCACCCAAATTGTCTGTGTTCATACTGGGAGTCATACCCAGTCACTTTGAAGCCCCTAGGCATAGTTTGCTCTCCCCAAATGTGCTGTGGTGACCCTCTTTCCTCCATCAGCGTAACTGTTCTATGCCTCCACAGATTTCATCCATGTGCTGCTGCTTTGCTTTTTCTCCCTCCCTCCCTCAGCTTCCACAAAGTACCCCAGAGATCTGCAGGCAGTAAGATCTCCAAATCAGAGTAAGTGGTGGGTGTTCTGAGCCTGAACTGACTGTGTCACACTTTCAAACAGAACAGCAGGTACTCAACAAACATGAGGAGGAAAGTTCAGAAGGAAGGCACCTGCAGCTTAGTCAGGCTGTCTGCCAACCTTAATATGCAAAAACCAGGTTTAAACTGAAAGGCCCAAGGGTTGCTACTTTTCTAGCTCCAGGATGTTATCCTTGCTCAAAACAAGTCCTAACAGCAGATTTTAACTCTGTTTTATGGGAGTCTGTACTCCAGATAACTCCAGGTACTCTGGAGAGATCCTTCTCTGCTCTTAAGGCTTTGTGTGTGAACACAAAGGAGCTTGTATGTCTTCATTCCTGTACATCACATCACCTCCGATACCCTTGTTCCCTTACACTCAGTGTTAGGACTGAAGTCTTCCCAGCTTCAGCCTGATAACTCATAAGGCTTTTAGGGTTTCCATTGCCTCTTTGGGATCATCTGCCAATAAGAGCGGAATCTAACAAAGCTTAGCTAAGTAATAAGGTTGAGCTGGGCTAAACTCAAATGAGACAGTGGTGGCTGTCCTTGAAAACTATGCTACCTCTTGAGCTGCATCTATCTTTAGCAGCCTCTCATCAGCACTGAAAGAACACCAAGAAAAGCAAGAGACGATTTCATAAGTGTTCCTGTAGCTCTAACATTTGATGAGACTGATCCAGTGACTTTTTGGGAGGGATCAATAGATGCCATGAGATGAATATGATAGGGTCTGCAGGATTCAGTATGAGGAGAGGTGCTGGATGTAAGGCAGCCTCTTGATCAGAGGCACGTCTGCTTTCCCAGGTCTCCTACAGCAGTGAGCTGTGAATGAGTTAGTCATCAGTCATGTGAAGATTTTCTTATAGATGGTGTTTTTCTTGATCCTGAGAGACACCAGATGCCTGTAATCTTGTAGTGAGTGTGTGTGTGTATGTCTGTTGCCAGGTTTGCCACTCCCAAATATGGACACGAGGAAATTAACATATCTAAGTAAGTTTTCTCTTTCAGCCTCGTACGACCAACAGAAGCGATGAGAAACTTTACTTCGCTTGTTGGGCCATAAGGGAAGGAGTAGTATAGCAGCTCTCTACTCTTGTGCCTCATGTGGCCCAGCACATGTATAGGACTAACCTGACTGGCTGAAGAAGTTGATTTGGGGTCAAGAAGAAGAAGATGAAGAAGGAAGACGAGGAGGAAGACAATGAATGACTAGTCTGATTCCTTCATTTAACTCATATCCTCTTCTGTTCCCAGTCCTCTGGCTGCACAGGTGCCATTGGTTTTTAGAACTGGATCATACAATGGCTTTAAGGCTCTGCAAATCTGTACTTTGCTATTCTGGTTTAAAGTATAGCAATAAATAATTTATTAATTACTGTAATTAATTAAGAAATATACTTAAGTCATCTTACTATATATTTCATAAATATTCCTGGTGTGAATTGTCTTAAAACCTTGTTTCTTAACCCTATATCTTAATCATAACTGTATCCCTCTTAAGGACTGCCCTGAAATTTTGGTTTCAAGTCTCCATTTGGCATACATATTTTTGGAACTGGAAGATAGGAATAATTCTGTTTGAAAAAATCTAACAGTGCATAAGTAATTTTAAAATAATTTTAGAGGGTACTTTTGAATTTAATTTTGTCTCCCTTTTAAAATATTTGTCTCGAAAGAACATCATGGCATTCTCTTTATGTTTGTCTTTTCTTTATTGTGTGTAGGTGATTGACAGATACAACCTTAGAAGTAGCTTAGCACTTTTTTGGACTGGGCTCCCCATCAGCATATGCTACTATACTGAGCATTTAACTTCAGAACATTAGTAACTTTTGCTTTAAGGAATTAAACATCATATTCACAGTTCCTTTGATCCTTTTCTTATTGGTTTCCTTTGAACAAAAGGAACTGTTGTAACGGTCCAAGCTCAGCATGGCAGAGACCAGAGGACATTTCTTCTCCCCCCTTTGGATTACTCTTTGACAGCTTTTCTGTTTTTGTCAGGTTGTTCAGTATATCATTTTTCTCACATGAGAGAAAGCAGTTATTAAGTTTTACTTGCCAATGGTGCAGAAAATGACACAAATATTTTGCTTACTGAGCATTCTCAAAGTTCTTCCTGAGCATTAGGCATCCATAAAAATAGGATATTACTTTTGATGAGCACCAGGAGTTGGTTTGTGTTTTTTTTTTCCCCTTAAAATCCATCTATTTCAGGTACAAATAATTTAGACCAGTGTCATTAGTAAAATAAATGAGAGATACTATTGATCAAAGAGACACATGCATTAAGTATGCTGGTATCAATAGGAGCATAAGCTTTGTTACAGAGACCTCTTATTGGCAAGCTAATTTTAAAAAAGTTATTATTAAAAATTGCTTCAACTAGTCAGATCATATAAAATCTACTTGTACTGTAATATTCCAGATGCTTGATTACTGTTCTTCAGTGTAGCGAGTTGCCAATTTCTTCCTCCTGAGAATGTGTGACAGATTGCAGTACAATCTGTTGATGTTCTTGATTGTAGCTAAAGTACATCATTGTCACCCATGCTAAAAAGCTGGGACATATACTGTAAATATATAATTTTGTGAAATGTATGCTAGTGTTTTGTGTTCCAGCAATTGTAAATGGTACATGACAATAGACTTGATCTGGTGAGGAGGACAATCAGAGGCAGAAAAAAACAGAGCAGATAATTAGAGCAGAAAAATGTAGTGGATACACTAATTTAGTGAACAATATAGGTTAAATTGTCTTTGGTGTGTGTGCTGGTGTTTGGGGAAAGGGAAAGGAAAAGAACAGAGGAAACCATACTTGTGTTAGTCCTTACGCTTCATTTTCTGCTCTGAAAAGTTCAGGCACAACAGCCATCCCAGCACAAAGTTGCAAATGGTAAATGTTACAGTCAATGACTGGCAATAAATCAGGAAATGTGGATTGTTTATTCCCTCCCTTCCCCTGTTGAAGAAGATCAGGAATAAAAAGGCTTTGTAAATTTTTTTTTTATTTTCCCAACATCATAATTTCTTTCTGCATTTTGCTCTCTCAATTTCCTTTCCCAGCATAGCCTTTGTTCTTTGAAGTTCATTAAGGTTGCAGCTCAGGGAGCATTTAACCATTAAGGACATCTCCACTCAGGAAATGCCCTGGGTACCTGAAGCATAGAATTGGTCTGGTCCTCTCAACCCCTCATAATTACACGTTGTCGTTTTTTCTCCGAGCACTTTGGTCATGAGGCTGGAGACCTAGACCTGTACCAGCTTTGGGTACTGTCAGTATGCCACACTCTGGTAGTTCTTATATCTTAGCATGGGTTTCACATCAACAGAGACTGGCTCTGAAAGCAGCAATCCCCCTCCCCCTTCTGTCTTTGGCCCCTTCCCCTTGATTGGAAATTGAAGTTACTCAGCTGCAGGGTCAGCTGGCTGCAGTTCACACAGCAGAACACCATCCTGCAAAATTATACCTTATTTTTGTTGTCTTCATTACATGTGGCTGCCTAGTCTCAGGGT
Source organism: Chiroxiphia lanceolata (assembly GCF_009829145.1). NCBI lineage: Eukaryota > Metazoa > Chordata > Aves > Passeriformes > Pipridae > Chiroxiphia > Chiroxiphia lanceolata. Next base: position 17,074,397 of record NC_045640.1, read on the forward strand.
CAGACCCAAGGCAATTTTTAGGAACATATCCCTGCAGACAGGCAGGTGTTTTGGGAGTGGGACTGCCCACTCCAGGAGTGCCAGTTCAGATGGGCTCCATAGGACTGTAAAAACATAAACCATGAAATTGTGCCCTCAGATTTCCTGATGGATCTGCACACAGTCCTTCCATGTTCATGGATACAATGTGACCTACAGTCATGAGATATTAATGTTTGGTTCTACTGTGTTGCAACACAGAGAACTTTTGTCTTCCACATTTTAAATGCATAAATATGGTTCTCCATAGACCACACATATACCTGAGGATGAGTATTGAGGTAAGAGAGAAAGGAATAAAGTAAAGCACAGTGGTTTTAAAATTTTTAAAGCTTTTTTCCCTTGTCTGCTTTAGCTGACTGTTTTCCACTCTTCCAGGTTTTTTTATTTTTATTTTTCCCATTTCATGTTAATTTGGAAAAACCTGGATTAACAGAACGAAGAGAAAACTGAGGTGGTAGTTTTATTGCTAGTCTTCTGCTAAACATCTTGGAGAGATACAATAATCCGACAAAACTGTGTCTCTCGGAATTTAGATGTAAGATCAGGCTGTGACAGAGAAAGGTACAAAACATGGCTGCTTTACTAAAACACTAAGTAATGCATGCACGTTTGTAAAAGTACATTGTTTATAGAATTCACTGGAAAAAAACGTATAGTTATCTCAGGGTATAATTTTCTCTGAGAAGGAAAATAATGATGTTAATTCACAGCTCTATTAATTACACTGAAAGTGCTATTTTTTAAACATGTCACTTTGAAAACAGCCTTTGTTCTTAATTGTTTTTGATTCCAGTAGAGAAGCTGTGAATTTCTGTGGTGGAGGAGGTAGCTGTGATACACACTGAAAGAAATGGCTGACTTAGGAAAGGTGGATATATCTGGAATTGCTGATTTCTCCCTGCATCTTTGAAAGGAACATAGGTCGAGTCAAATATGTAGTCCCACTTCCCTGGCAGTTTGTGAAACCTTTCAGTGGGACCAAGATCAGCCTTTAGGTAAGGATGTTGCTCAGGTCATGTTCTCCTATCTTTTCTTGTACTGAATAATACAACCCACTGGGAAGCCAAGTGTTTCCATGTTGTGAAAAGAGTAATTGTAAAGATGGCAAAAGTGGTAGGTTACTGCACAGGCAAATATTTTTTACATAATATTTTCAGTCTTAGGAGGACTAGGACTGTTTTTAATCTTAGGAGGATGGATATAGTTTCCTGACTAGTTTTCTAGAATAGTACATAGTTAAATTAGTTATTTTAAATGTTGCATAATTTTCAGTAAATTCCTTTTTATTTGCTACCAGCAAATATTCAATTACATCAATAAATTCACCAGGTTATAGGTCTTCTTCTTTTTGAACTGAATCTGAACATGAACAAGTCCTATCTGTGGACTGACACCACAGATATCAGTACCAAGGGAAAGTATTAACTGCATATGAAATTTGAAAAAGTATAGATGTATGTTACTTACTTTTTCTGGTAGCAGATGGTGCTGAAAGAAGATTAGTTCAAAGTGGTCATTCTAGAATGATGTGGAGATCAAGCAAACAAATTTATGTCTTAAGACAAATGGTTTGCAGTAACAGAGTCTTTTAATATGACATATTGATGATAGTTTAAATATTGACTAAAAATTTTCTGTGGTGTCCAATATTCATGTATACAAGTAGAACTGTTGATGTCAAAAGTTTCAGGTTAATGCTCTTTGCCTACTTATTATTTTTATAATAACTATTTCCTTTAAAATCCTCACAAGATGAGCTAGTGATAGTGTTACTAAAACTGAACATAATGAAAGAGAAAACCGAGGCAGAATCAAACCACTTTCTGCAATGATATCAGTAAGAGGTTATCTCTAAAACTCCAAAAAATCGTGTAATAGCTTTGTCTTGGATTCTTTTCAAAGCTTGGTCTGTTCTGACACCATGCTTAGATCCATCTGGCTTCTAAATATGCATTTCTACTCAGACTGTGGGGAGTTTGGAGGCCCTGGCTGCTTTTTGAGGGGAGCAGCCTTTCCTTCAGCTACGTCTTCTGGTGAGGTTTTCCTGTAAGAGAGCTCACACAACTCATGAATATATTTCTCTATATGAGAAAATCTCAGCATGCAAAAATTTTACATGGTCTGAACTTCTGTGGGAAAATTTTAAGGAATTCACCTAGCTGAACACTGCTGAGCCAGGCCAACCCATTTCCTGGTTGCTCTTCCTGCAGGTTGCTGGCCTGGGATGGAGTGATCTCTGTAGCAATGTGCAACTGTGCCATGGAGATGGCTGCTTAGAAGTGGGATGAACCCTAAGAATTACAGTGGCAAAACTCACACAATGACGATAAAATGTAATGCTGAATAAAAGGTGTCTGCAGTTACCCTTTATGTGGTCATGTAATATCACTTACAAAATTGGAAAGATTTTTTCACTTGTATGAAACATTAATTTAAAACCCCTGAATAGAAATATTTTAGCTTTGTTAGGATTTTGAATTATTTTCAAGTAAGAAAACAAAATTGTTATTGGCAGATTCTGTAAATGTACATATTCACATGTGAATAATGTTCTAAAAACATACACCATATTTTACTGTGTGTTGAAGTATGTCACATTCTCTTATACCAGGACCATTCTTTTTGTCCTCCAACAAATAGATGTTTCCTTTTAAAGGGTAAGAAATGAGAACCATGGTAGTAGGTCATTGGATAATATATACCTGCTCTCACTTGTTTAAATTACATTTCCTCTTTACACTGTGGCTCAGCAGTATCTGGAGACTATTGTTCCCTGGGCTAATGCAATCTTTCCACACGAAAAGCTCTTGATCTGTTTCTTATCTACACTCCAGTTGCTGGCACCAGTGTTTCATCTGTTTGGTACTAAAATACACAGAAAGCCAATACATATCATTTCAGTGTTGAGGTATCCTTCCTCTAGAATCTTTAGGTCGGTTTATTTTCACTAAGTGGAGTTTTTCCTGTCACCAATATACATGCCCTCATGTCCTTCAACCTAGAGAGAGAGAGCAAAATGAAAAAAGGGAGAGTCTATGCAGCTTCAAAAGCAAAAATGTTAGGAGCCATGCTGCCTTTCAAACAAAGGTAGTGAGACCTACCTTGTGCATGTGAGCACATACAGAATTATTACATCTTTATTATTGAACACTATCACATGCATGCATATACACACATTCACTTATTTCACTTGCAACATGACAGCTATTAACAAGTGTGTTATCTAAAATAAATAAAATGATCTGGTACTGTTTGACGCTAAAAGCTTTTTTTCTGCTGTTAGCACCAATGCAAGTTCATACTGAAAATTAGCTAACAGAATTAGTTTAATTTGTCATGTTCTTTTTTAATCTTGAGCTTTTATGAGGTTTCTACAGGTTTTCATTTAAAAATGTACATCTGCATAACAGATTGATATTTTTTTCGTAAAAGCAACGGTTTGTGTGGTCTCTAACTTGAACTGGTATGACTTGGGACTCAACAGTTCTGAAAAACCAGATTCACATCAATCTAGCAAAATTCATTACACTTTAACTTATAGCATGACATTTTGAAATCTGGAATATCTCTTAGATCTCATTCAAGTAAACTCAGAGATTATTTTATGACTATTAAAAGTAAAATATTGTCAAAAGATATTTTCAATAAAACCCAGATTTCCTTATATTTAATTTTCCCTGTAAAACCCTACAAATCTCTCAACATCAGAGATCATTAAAAAAAAATTTTAAAAATACTGAGGTGATGAACTACCACAACAGCTTAGCCACACACATGCAAAAAACTATTCAATTAACAGGCTACCAATAGAACTGTAAAGCATAATGTTGAAAAATTTCAGTTACTTGCCACAAGGAGTGTACTGTATCAGTCAGAACAAAAAGAATGCAAGAAGATAGCAAAAGTAATGCTTGTAATTTACCAATCCTGCGTTAAAAAAATTAAATATTGCAATATCTAATTATAAATTTTTATATGAATAATTTATTGAGAGAAAACTGGAGCTTATAAGAAGACAATTTTAGTACAATAATAGGTCTGACTTGTCATACACCTCTTTTTATTTTTTATTATTGTTAATTATAAGAATAAATACTTTCAAGTACCTTCACATGTACTATTTAATTATCAATACTTTATAACTTATCATATTTATGTAGTCACTCTATTGGTATTATAATTACTTGGTTTTAATTAAAATTAATACAAAATTTGGCATATGTAAAAACCCTAGCATTATATAGAGATAATTATTTATATAGAAAGCTAAGTCTCTCATTACTGTGGGAGATAAAAGGGCCTTTAACAGTAGGAATGTTATCAACCACTATTGACCAACTGTCTTCTCCTCAGTAATTAAAGCAGCAAGTAAATGTACCCAAATTTGGCCTTTTTAACCTCTGCAGTTATGCAGACTCTGTGCTGACTGTAGACAGTAGTGAAAGATACTGGCAATACGCCAGGGACATTTCTCCCAGTCTTAAATAAATACCATAGAATTGTAATCAACATATTGTGCAAGGATCCTGCTGGGCTATATTTATTTTCATAATGAGCATTTTTAAACATTTGAAATAGGAATTGAAATCATAAATCGTTTTTATAAGGGATTAAAAAAATGTGAAATACTTCAATATTTGCCTTTGAAGGTTTGCTTTTGTAAACAACTGTGGTCAAAACCAGCTTTTGAGATAAAGTTATTAATTCTTTCATTCTGTTGAATCTTCATGGGCTTTTGAATCAGTGGTCTAGTGACTAGTGGTTCTAATTCCCTGGACTATTTCACTGTCTCCTTTACATTAGGAGACAGTTTTGCAGCATCAGTACCTGGAGAATGGGTATGAATTGAATTTTAGGCTTATTCTCTGAAGACGAGTCAGGCTTACTTATGCCTGAGTGGGGTTTCCATTTACAATAGCTCTGGAGCCCAGTGGTATGATAGGCTGCAAGAAGGTTTGCTGGATTAAGGCTACTATGGTGAGTATATGTCTTTATTTTCAAAACATGTCCTGTTTGTATTATTTTTGAAAGGTTGCTGAACAACTTGAAATAAGACTAACTGACCAGTTGGCCTAAAAGATTTATCACCAGGAGGTTCATTAGCATCTCTATTTCAGTCTTGCATCCAGTTCCCTTGTATTGTTGCAGCTACAAAAAAATACAGCCCATTTGAGATTTAATTCCTCAAACAGCTCACTGTGAGTGGTGTTTAGTGACCTCACTAAGCATATAGACCAGATTTTAAAAGAAATATATAGGTCTCAAGATAATGAAAAGCTTCATGCTTTCTAGCAGACATTGGCAATAACCTGTGTAAGTGCTTTGGAAAATTTTTTAGAGCATGTTTCTATGCTGCAAAGTGCCTAAATACCAATTCACTTAAGTAAATAACTCATCATAACCATATGACCTACTACAAACTCCTGAAAATCAAAGGCAAAAGAAGCATTAAGGGCAGCATTTGAACAGGCTGTGAATTAGGGTCACCTGTGCAATTCCAAGGGGTATAGAGCCAAGATACTCAGCAGAAGAGATTAGAACATGGTGGCTGTAGTCATGTCTGAGTACATCTCCCCCCTTTCATCAGCTCATGGCTCGCTGTTCTCCCTGGGGCAGACAGCTTGTCACCTCAATTTAGGAGACAGCAAGGTGTCAGTAAGATTTGGCTCAGTGAGACTTGGCCTTGTCAATGCAGTTCTTGCTTTGGGGACTCTGTGTTTAAATGCTCATTAAGAAGATTTTACACATTACCTTTTTCTCTGCTTCAGATCTATTACAAAATTACAATACTGTTTGGGATTTAGTTCACTAAGTTAATTATCACTTGTGAAGCTCTACCTTCCCCCACCCACCCTTTTTTTTCTACAGCTATTTAGACATGCCGTTTTTCTTCATAGCAGCAGGCCTGCTAAGGTCCCAATTTACTAACATTTAAAATGTTTTGTCATCTCATGTGTCTCCCTGAGTTTCTTTTAGTCAGTTGGGTGTTGCCAGAATTCTGTTAGAATCGATCAAACCCTTGCTTTAGGATGTCATGTTTACTAGATGATAATAGTGGTAGTTGGTGGTTTTGAACAAAGGCTGCTGAAATCAGCAGAAAGAATCCAATCCCTCTGAGAAAATGAATATTCAGAAAATGGTGTCTTACCAAAGATACATCATTAATTTGTTAGAAGTGGAGTCAACATGCATTATCTGCTGTGTGCAGGCCAAAACTGTTGTTTGAAATTTACCTGAGCAATAAAAGGAAAAAGATCTAGCTAGGAAAGTAAATAATTGAAAGTATTAAAGTGGGAGGTTTCCTACCCATATAAACCATCTAAACGTTTTTCCCTGAATACACACATTGGAAATTGCCAGAAAAAACACAGAGTAGGAATTTCAATCACAGCAAGCTATGAAAACAACTGTAAGAATTTATTCCACTTGCAAGTCAGCACCAGTACTTTTCCCTCCTTTTGGGTGACACAGTGTTATAGTTACCCATAATAGACACTATAGTAGACACCGTGCAGTGTTGGTAAAGGAAGTCTCTCTTCCCGGAAAGGCTGTGATGGAAATGTGGCAGTCCAGATATGAGTCTGGGCCCTCTCTGCTCACTGAGGTGGTGACAGCAGCACCAGCCACATGTTGCAGTTGAGGCTGCCCCATGGAGGAAGCACATCTCCCTCCTCCTCCTTCACTTCTCACACACACCTGCCTATATGGCAGATGCTCCTTTCCCTACCTCCACGACGTGCCTGGATATCTGTTATCTGTGCAGATAACCCTACATGTAGGAATGATCCTCTCCAAATCCCTGTGGGTGCTGTGGTGCAATGGTGTGTCACTCCTTTCTGTGCCACACACTTCTGTGCCTTTGGTTAGAAAGGTGGAGGAAGGTAACTTGTGGTACTTTTTGCCACCGCTGAGACACAGCAATACTCTGAAGTCCTATGAAGGCAAAATATTCCTCCTGCCTTGCCTTTGCCTTGGGTGAGGTAGCAGTGGGGTTCAGACTGGTCCTGTGCAAGCACCCACACAAGAGCTATTTTCATAGAGGAAAACGGGATTGTGGGGGAGATGGAAGAATCTCTTAGGATGAATTTTGCTTGCAGGCAACATGTTGGTTCAATCTGCGCTAAGTGAACAATAATAGAGCAGATGAAAAGGAAGCCCAAAACAATGGAATTACTTGCTTCAAAGGCTGAAGTTCAGTCCCTATTTAAATGTAGATTTATTTTTCTTGAGCTGAAGATAACTCACTGTGGGATCATCTAATAAGTCATGTATTCTCCATTACCCAAAGTTTCAAAATCAGGATGTGAGGTCTTTCTAAAAGACATCCTAACTAAACCATAAATTACACAAACATTGAATTTCTAATAAAATTTGCAATATTATCACAAAACCTCTGTGTTGGTCTCTCAAAAAAATACAGGTCTCTTGTTTATGCAGTGTTGCAGAGTGACAATTGTGCAGGATAGAAAAAATTTCACTTCGAATACCAAGACTGGCTGGTATCCTCAGTGCTAACCTGCAAATCCTGATGGGATCACTTGCATTTTGCGTAAATACATTCTGAAAGAAATGACTAAAACCACTCTCAGAGGACAAGTTCTACAAGTTAAACATAATCATATACAGTGTACGCAACCAGTTTTTCATAGTAATGCATCTTGCCTATCCTAGAAGTACCTGTTTATGACAATATGCTCTTATTTAATTTAGTAAACTAGGGCATTTATCAAAGATGCAGAAGCATGTGTTTGTCTTTCCAGGTGAAAATAATGTGTTAACAGCTTTTGAATTATACACAGTGTACATAGCACATTCTTTAGACCTCAGAGATAGAGAGGAGCAGCAGTTTTGTTTATAGGCATAACACCTGACCTTCTATTATCAGGTTTGCTCACAATTGCTAATTTCTTCTAAGCATTGATGTTTCAGCTCTTTGAATATTATTTTATTTTGCAAGTAATTTGTTAGAATTATGAGAGCTCTCTGAAGAACAATACACTATTCCATGTGAAAAGAGGGGTGTGAGTTGTACCTTACTTTCTTCCAAAGCAAACACTTCGAATTTTGGATCCCTAGCCTTGATCTACCTAGCCATGATCTACCCCCAAGTTTGTTAGAGCTGTAGGATTTATACCTGGTAAAGATTTGGAGTGGAATTTCTTAATTATTATCATTATTTAATGTCAAAGTTATTTCCCTTTTGGTATAATCAAACACCTCAATTCTATTGACTTTATTCATCTTTATATGTAATTAAACTATATTTTGTCCCCCAGAATTATTATTGCTTCACTTTTCCAAGAAATTCCTAGGAACTGCTGTTGGTAGTTGCTGTTTACACTCTTTTTCTCTCTTTACACTCATGCTTTTACATTGATTTTACTGTCGATTTAAATGCTATTGAAAATAAATCATAGGCTATATGCAAGTTGGTCCAGTTTCATCTCTTTTAAAGTCTCATTTTTGCTGTAGCTTTTACAAATCCAGGCTACCTATCACAGAGATGAATTTAAAATGGTCATGTTTACTACTTCTTCCATCATTTCAAATACTAACATTTATTTCACCAACTCATGTGATGCAGTCCCACATGAATTGATTTAACTGAGCTAATTAGTGTTCCTCTCCACCCTCATGTTTGCTACCTTAATCAGCTGAGAATTCTGCTTCTACTGTATGTTCCAGAGAACTCTGGAATTCATAACTCTGAATTATTTTCTTACTTTATGTATGCTTCAGAAATACAACTAGTTTGTAAATCAGAATTTTATAATTCATTTTGTTTATTAAATACTTTCAGAGATATGAGCGGGGTGTTTTTTAATGTTTTTTGAACTCAGTCACTCATACATTTCAGCTGTGGTGGCCTCCTTAAAATCACTGCTTTTATGCAAATGGCTCTGTACCCCTCTAGGTTGCATAGCTCTCACAGCATCACAGAATATGACTTCTGAGGTCACCAGGTACAATCCCATGCTTAAAGAAGGTCTTTGCACTTAGATGTCTCCAAGGACAGAGACCACCCTTCTGGCTCACCTGTTCCAGTATCCAACTTTGCTCATGGAGAGTTCTTTTTTTCCCTTGTAGATTTGACCTTCCTGTGACTTGTATCTGTTGTTTCCCATCCCTCCACTGTGCCTCTACAAGGAGAGTTTGGCTCTGTCTTCCCTGTGTTCAGCCATGAGGTGGAGAGCAAGAGTATTATGTCAGTATGTCCATAACCCATTGAAGTTACGTTGGCCAAATTTGGTTTCAGAGGAGGAATGTAGAGGAATTCCTGCTTACCTGGTCATTTTGTGTCACGAGAAATTGAAAATTACCATCTGTCAATTTTTCTGCCTCTAGGATTGTCCTTCTTACACTGCAAGCTTCCCATCATGCTCTATACCAGTAGTTGCCATTGGTGAAAAAATATGATTGGCATGTGGTTCTTTTAAATGGGGAAATGCACACCTATCCTGGGTGTGGTTTCCTGTTTTCCTAAGACCAAATGGCCTGTGTGTAAGTCCTTCAGCTTTTACTTTATTCCTGCTTCCTCCAAAAATCTTTGTCATGCAGATTTTTTACTACTATCTGGAATTTTTTCACACTCTCTTTATACACATATACATATACACATATGTATACATATACATATACATATATATATATATATATATAAAAGCACAGGAAGTTGAGTGAAAGAGCCCTACAAGAATAAAGCAAACACACTAAAACTTGCCCTTATGACCTGACCAGTGACTGAATGCTGGGGAGAAGCAGAACAATGAAACAGAACAATGGTGTAAGGTCAAATGCTTCACTACCTGGCCTGACTATGCTCCCAATTCATTTTACTTTTGTTCACTTTGACAAAGGTGAACAAACTGACCATTTTTGATGGTATGTGAAACTGTCAGCTTGAAACACTAATGACTATATAAAGGAATCCTCAGAACAATTCCTTAGAACTAGAGGGCTGGGAATTACTGATGTTAATCACCCTGGGATTTCAGGTTTTAATTATCCTCTGGAAATCTTTCCCAGGGTACCATGAGTTCAGTAGATATAAGTTCTCTGATAAACATAATGGTTAATGAATATTGTAAGAAAAATCCCAGTACTGGTAACAAGCATAACTACATTTATAGCCTACTTTTGGTCACTGATATTAACTCCTAGCTTTTCCACAAGACTTATCTCAAGGAGCTTTGGTTTGTTTTGTAGTTGTAAAATGTAATAGCCTTTCCTAAGTGCAGGATATCTTCTTGAAGCAGAACAATTAATTTCAGTAGTTATTTGATTTTTGGTTTGCTAAGTCATTCAAGATATGTTATTAGTTCATAGCTAGGCTTTTGTCTGCCTAACAATTCATAGGGAGAAGAAAGCAAATGGCAGAAGTATGGCCAAAGTCTGTATGCAAAGAGGATTTTCAAGGAAAGTAAATTCATTGCAAACATGAAATTTTACCTGGTGAGCCTGCGGACCAGACCACTTGGTTATACATAGATGAATTATAATCTGCTCTGTAGAAACCTGTGGTGCTATTTCATAATTTTTCAAATGAACTTGGTACCACAACATGCTGGTTTGTTTTCAACTTTTTGTAAGTTTTTAGCTTTTAGCTAAACTGTCCTTGTACTGCCCCTGTGTTCACAGCAGCTTGTTTTCCCTTTGGATGAGAGAGTGAGAGCTGGCTCTAATGACTGATCTTATTCCCTCTATCTTTTTGCTTCCTCTACCTCAAGTATCTAAACTACCAACAATTAAAGGGAATTTGCAATTCCCTGGGTAATGTAAACATTTGTAGTTAGTAATTACAGAGGCTTTTCGCTCTCCTGGCCCTGAAGAAAATGAGCTGCTGAGAACTAATAAACGTTGCTTCTAAGGTTTTGTGGTATCCTTCTGACGACCAATTCCCTTTTAAACATTTTTCTGATACTTCCCCGCAGTGACGACCTACAAAATGTCAGAAGTGTTAGGTGTCTAGAAGTAGTCGAGGTCTCTCTGTCAAACAAATCTTTCTCTCTTAAAAAGCAAAAGGAGCATAATTCTCAGATCTGAGGGCATGTGAGTTCCAAAAGGGAGGTGGGATAGGATTTGCTATTCCTGGCTTGAAGTCCTTCAAGGGTCATTGTAACCCGTTGTACATCTTAGAGCACCTTGCTCTAGACAAGTTACAACTCAATGAAACCAGCTTCAGTGCCTGAAGTAGCAGCTGAGCCAGACAAAGGCACTGTGCTGAAGCCAGAGATAGGATGCATCATTCTTGGCCTTGGGTCAAAACACAGAGTCCTAATTTATTCAGCAATTAATCCCTACCTCCTAGCAGAAATCAAACTGCTGCAGCTAAGCATGACCACTGTTTATGAGGGGTCATGGTCTAGATCTGAGATATTGGTATCAGGCACAGCATGACTGCAGTGCTTCATCTGTTTCCCCACGAGGACAAGTTTTGCCAGCAAACCTGCTCCAGCATGGGTCCACAGCTCCTGCCAGGAGCATGCTCCAGTACAGACTTTCCATGGTGGATGGAAGCTTCCCATACTTCCCAGTGCAGCCTCCTTCAGGTACATCCACCTGCTCACCAGAGCAAGTCATCCACAGGCTGCAGGTGGATCTTTGCTCCCCCATGGACCTCCATGGGCTGTAGAAGCCAAGCTGCCTAACCAAGGTCTTCACCACAGGCTGCAAGGAACCTCAGCCCCAGTGTCTGGACCACCTCCTTCCATTCCTTCTTCATTGTCCTTGGTGTCTGTAGAGCTGTTTCTCTCACATATTTTCACTCCTCTCTCCAGCTGAAGTTGAACAGTTGTTTCCCCCCTCTTCCTATGTTATCCTAGAGGCACTACCACCATTGCTGATGTGCTCACCCTGGGCCAGCAGCATGTCTGTCTTGGAGCCTGATGGCACTGACTCTATCAGGCATGGGGACAGCTTCTGATATCTTCTCGCGGAAGCCACCCAGTAGCACCACCACTCCCACCCACCCCTCCACCCTCCACCCCCTTCCTCTACCAAAACCTTGCAAATGTAACATGTGGGGGATGTTCGGCCTGTTGAAAGGAGAACTGTGGTAACTATCTTCTATATATAAAGGCTATTGCAGAGAAAAAGAGGGTTTTCTGTGCTCTGTGTCCACAGTGGCAGAAAGGAGATGAATCTCAAGCTAGAGAGGTTCAGATGGGGTATTAGAATGAATTTGCCAAGGCTCTGAAATGCTAGAATGAATCTTTATCACTAGAAGACTTTAAGAGCAGGCTGGACAATCTAGTCAGGCATGATAGGATTATGGCTGAGGTCATGAATCCTTTCTAAATTTCTGAGACTTCTTTCAACTGTTGAGGGATTGAAAATTATAAATTCTGTATTTGGTTTATTGTCATTGTATGGTTTTGTATATGTTATACCTTTTTCCCTGTATATATGATTCTTGTATTCTGATTGGTTGAATTTTGCTGCAGTATTATGCATATTTATGTTTTTTCCTTACATGGTCATGATTTGCATGCTCTACCTTAACTCCTCCTCTTGTTCTAGCACCTTCCCTATCTTGAGGATATAAGGCTGGAACCATTTTGTATTTGAGGCTTTTCTCTTCTTCCTCCTGAACTGTTCAGTTGTACCCTGTCTGGGGCAAACTGTACAATAAAATCGCCTTACCAATTCCATCTAAGGAGTTGTGGAAGTGTTCATTTAGGCGTGCACAGGTGGTAGCAGAGGATGGTTGCACTCCCACATTTCAACTCCATTATATGTTTCTATAATAACTGATGCTGTACCATTCCTTTCCTTAGGACTTCATACATGCAGGCAAAATTTGCCTTAAGAGCCTGTCCTGGTATTGGCTGGGACGGAGTTTCTTTTCTTCTTAGTAGCTGGTATAGTGCTGTGTTTTTTGGATTTAGTATGAGAATAATGTTGATAACACACTGATGTTTTGGTTGTTGCTAAGAAGTGTTTGCCCTGAGTCAGGACCTTTTCAGTGCTTCATGCTCTGCTAATGAGGAGATGCACAGAAAGCTGGGATGGAGCACAGCCAGAACAGGATGTCCCAAACTGGCTAAAGGGATATTCCACACTGCAGAGCATCACAGCCAGGATATAAACTGGGGGGAGTTGGCTGGGGGCTGATTGCTGTTTGGGGATAGTCTGGGTATCCATCACTGAGTGGTGGGCAACTGTCTTGTGTATCACTTGTTTCTCTTGGGGTCTGTTACTCTCTCTCCTTATAATTACAATGATTACTCTTAATAATATTATCAGAATAATAACAACTGCAATGACAATGAGAGTAACAGCAACAACAATAATAACAATAATAGTGACAACAGCAACAATAATAATATTATCATTACTATTAATAATACTCTGTTTCAATTAATAAATGGTTCTATCTCAATCCACGAGGTTTACTTTTTCTTTCTGATTCTTCTCCCCACCAGGGTGGGGGAAGTGAGTGAATGGCTGTATGGTATTTAATTGCTTAATTTAGTCCAGTGAACACTTAAAACTAGAACTTATTTTATAGGTGTTAAATGTCCAATAATTAACATTACTGCCTTTGGTAAAAATAAAACGGGAACATCTCTTAGAGAGAAATTAATATTAATAGAATATTAGCTACAGAATCGAAGTCAAATCACAGCACTGTTTGGTCTCCTAATTAATTTGACTACCTTACAGTAGGATCATTTTTTTCCAAGACTCTTACATCTACTCTAATTCTTATGATAAATCCTCACAATTGTAATTATAGTATAATTTACATTTCACTTAAGAAAATCATTTAAGTGTGATCAATGTAAGCATAGGCAATTCAGAAGATCAAGTAATTACTTAAGATGCCAGTATGTTAAATAAGCATCTGTCTTGATTTGGACAGTATGTCAATTAAAACTTAGCCGAAGTACTACTTACTAAAAGTTACAGCCTGGGTTTTAATACTGTCAGATGTGCTAAGTAAAGGAAGTAAGTTCACCTCTGCTTTAAGCTTTCATAAACTTGAATGACTCAGGAAAGTGATACATGAATGTTTGATCATACGGTCCTTGGACCAAAAATAAAGATACCATCCTGTGCCATGACTGAGGGGAAGGAGTGGCAGTGGAAATGAAATCTGTCATCACAAGGTGATTATTTCTCAGTGGAGCAGGAGACCTTCCTGGCCCACAGAACTGCCATTTAATTTGCACCTGATTGAGCCAGCAAGTGTTAAGCCAGCCAAAAATCACTAAAATATGTTTGCCTAAGAAGAAAGAACTAAAAAGTGCTTCCAATATTTGAGTGAAAAGCTAAAACTACAGTAATAAACACTGTTTGTCTATTGCCATGGTAATACAATGACATTCCTGCCTCCGTGCTGTCATTTTCCATTATGGCAGCTGTAATGTCACACACTTTTATTTTGAAGGTAAAACAGAAAAAAGAAAGAGAGTGAAACATACTACTACTGTTCACATCCTTCAGTGCAAAATAGATGTGCAAAAAATATGCATTGCATCTTAACTTTGGCTTAACTTTGTCAATAGACTGTAAAGTCGTTCTCTATATACAGAAAAAATTAAATAGGCAAAAAATTAGAAATATTAGTAAGAAATGAGGCATCTTGCTCACTCCATCCAAAAAAAAAAAAAAAAGAAAATACTCAGTTTCCTCTTGGCTCCTGTGGCCTTGTGGCCTATTTGAAGTACTGGTTTCCTTGGAAATTCTCAGAAGCGCAGATGCTAGAGGTGGAAAAGACTTATGAGGTCACCTAAAGCATTACCTCTCCAGCACAAAAAAACTTTTGTGTTGTCAAGGTTTTTTCCAAGAGAAAGTTATGTTCATAGTTAGCTTTCTTTCTTCCTCAGGTTAGACCTAAAACTACTCTTTAGGACGGTGTTTATTTCTTTGAAGTTGCTACAGGGGGCACTATCTATCCAAAGCTAAGGTGTACTCCAGACACTTCTTATAAAGATGATTTTCCACTTTCAGTAACTATATTTGAACAAAACTTCATCTTTAGAACAGGTAGATTTTAGGGGACAATATTTCTCTTTTATAGAGAAACTATATATAAAGAAACTTTTATAACTAATTACCACTTTAGCTTTTGTATATAACAGTTGAAATCACTCATGTAAATTAATGCGAGTTCACTAAACTCAGTGGGTCTTTTTCCATCTGCAGCACTGGAATATGCTAGAAACTGTCTGTTTGCTAAAAACATTTGATCACTTTTTTTTTTTTTTGTTGGGCTTCCAGCACCTTTGATGTTACTAGCCTAACAGAAAATGTATGGATATTAACTAAGAAGGTGATGTTTCTTCTCCTGTTCTCATCCTTAGAGAATATCTCCTTCCCAAATGTTTTGTTTCCTGTGTGTAAAATGCAGATAATGGTAATCCTTTGTAAAGAGCTTTGAAATCTGTGTTTGAAACATGCTGTTCATAGCAATAGCCTGCAGGCTATTGCTACTTTCAAATGGACTGCCACCCTGATAGGGTAGAGGAGGTACTGTTAATCCTGAAGATGTAGAACAAGGCTTCAGACTTGGCTCCCCCACTCACTAGCCTGTCAGGCATGTACAAAGCTTGTCTTATTTTTCCTTTGAGGAGACATGGTCTGAGATACTGAACACTGAGAGAACACATCTGATTCTCAGTTTAGTGGTGCTAACAATAAATATTGTGATTGTTTTAAAAATAATTGCACTGACCTTTAAGAGGGCTGCCAGATTCTGGGCTGGGCTTTTGCAATGAATTTATTCAATAAATGACATTACAAAAAGGTTGCATTTCCTTCCTACCCACAGCCTAAATATAAACTGATTATACATTAAAGACAAAGTAATGTAAGCCTCATTTATCATCAATGCAATCATACAATTACATTGTGCACTTGAAATAAATTTGCCCACTTTTACTGTAATTGCCAAGAATATTCTGGCTCTTGTCTCTAAAAATCATTGTTTTTTCATCTCTTGCTAATGTCCTTGAGGGAGGAAAGCAGGGGGTTCTTAAGGCTGAGCAAGATATTGTTGTTATTCCATAAGCCTCTCTGAATAAACAGTAGTGATTCTTTGCTCCATGAGTGTTTACAATTTTATTTGGTTATTTTTATTCAGTGGGAAAATTATTGCATCTGTCTCTAAGTTGAACACATCTGAGATTTTGGACTCATATGGTAAATTTGGATATCAGAAAACCTGAAAGAAGAATTAAACATTCACTTGGGTGCCCTTTGCCTCTCTTACTCCCTAAGGACTTCCTGCTATACTGGCTCCCTGTGAGTTGCCATTTCAGAGGGTTATAGTAGATCGAAACAGAATCACTTAGCCTTCCATAGGCTTTCTCTTTTTTGGTGATGGGATATTAGGGGGAAATTGCTGTAGAAATTGCTGTTTGAGTCTTTTCTGCTTTTGATATTCCTTCCCTGCAAAGTAGACCTGTGCAGCAATGTTGCAGAAGGCGGAAGGATGGTGACAAGTAGGCTTAAGGTGCAATCAAAATTATACATGAGAGCTTGAAATAGATTCTTTTTCTTCCCTGCCCAGCCACCTCTGCTTTAATTGTGTTCCTTAAATGACTGAAAATTGGTTAAAGATGGAGGGGGCTCCCTCACATACACTGAGGCAGACTGCACATACAAAGGAGATGGTGCTGCCTCTCAACTTTTCTAGGTTCTCCGTGGGAACCAGTGGTCCAGGAAAACCTAATGTAATAGCGGAAGTGGTGGTGGAACGGTCTGAAGTTCTAGAAAGCAGGGCTTGATTCTTATCCTGCAATTATGGAATATACCTAAAACCCAGCCTCTGATGTAGCCATTGTGTAAACTAGCAGTGTACTTTGTTTCTGAGGTCTGGACTCATGCTTTGTGAGAGTTCAACACTTTTGATTATGTACTTTAATTATCGGTCTTAAAACCTGGAGGAAAACAGAAAAGGACTGCTTGCTATAAATAGCTGTGTCACTTTCCATGTACCGAGATGTATTGCTAAAATGTAGCCTAGGCTATTTTGTTTTCATTTATTCTTATCTCTGTGAGTCCTGTGAGTGCTATTCACTTTGTAGTTGATTGGGGTTTTTTTCCCCCCTTTCTTGTTTCTACTTTTGGCCTGCAGGTTTATGAAGAGAAGCAGTGCTTCCTATTGAATTTCATACCACTGCACTTTTCGCTAGTGATTTATTTGAGACCAGTTTTTCAGTTTGTGGTTCACATAGGATGTAAGAAAATTATTAATACAATGCTTGTGTTTAGATAAAAAACCACAAGTCCACAAACATACACTCATATACAAAGTGGAGCACAACCATAAAATAAATTTCTCCTGAACTGTGCAAGAAAAGAAACAAGCTGTATGTTATCTTATGCCAAACCTACCTTGAAACATAGCTTTCCTTTATTGGGAAACAAGGTAGAGGGGGGAAAGAAGTAATGTTGCTTGGTTTTAATAAAAAAAAAAATATTTGCTTTAAGATGCGTTTTTGAATTTAAGTGTATGGAATCTCAACATCTCTCATATTTCTATAGAAAACTGTCAGGCAAAATTTATCAGAATAGAACAACAGATTTTGGGAGAAATTTTCCTTCTGCCTCCTGGTGCTGTATTTGTTTTCTATGAAACTGTGTGGAAAGAAAAATTCTTAGAGAAGAATGTGCACAGTTTCTCTTTTCAAGATAGTGTACTTGCTATGAAGACTTTCAGCTCTAATGTAATCCTGACCTTTCCTCTGAAACCTGTGAAAGTTTGTAAAGTTTTAAAAGTCAAAATTTGTGTAGGGGTGTTGTGCATTTAAAGTAAAGGAACTGAAAAGATGAGGTCCCTATAACTTTAGTGTAAAAGGCCTCAAAGATGATCAGAGGGCTCTGGTCTTCTCCTTCTTCTATGGAGACAGGCTGCAAGAGTTAGGTTTGCTCAATCTGGAGAAGAGAAGGCTCTGGGGAGATCTCACAGCTACCTTTCAGAACTTAAAGGGGCTTAGTAAAAAGAGAGGGAACGACCTCTAACACGGACAGATGTTGATACCACAAGGGGAATAGTTTTAAACTAAAAGAGAAGAGATTTAGGTAGAAATTCTTTACTGTGAGGGTGGCGAGGCACTGGAACAGGTTGCCCAGAGATGCTCTGGATGCCCCATTCCTGGAAGTGTTCAAGGTTTGAGCAACCTGATCTAGTGGAAGGTGTCCCTACCCATGGCAGGGAGGTTGGAACTAGATAATCTTTAAGATCCCTTCCAACCCAAGCCGTTCTATTCTACAAAGAAAAATAAAAGCATTTTACTTGGACTTTTCACTTAGGCCAAATAATTTTATCATTCTGACCTCATGCACCCTTTTGTTAAATCAACCGGCCATTTATTGAGTAAGACATCCTTACTGTTCTAAATTGTGCCCCATGGAGACCTTATTCAGTTTAGCTTACCCTCTCAGTGGAGAGCCAGCAGTATTTATTATGAGGTCTGAACAGCAGGATGACAATTTGCACTGTTTGGGAGATTCTGTGTAACCCTTTTACATCTTGTCATAAAAAATAACGATCTTCAGCAACATATCCACACAAACCCAAGAGATCACTCTTTCTGTGAATGTCACAATTTTGTAACAGAACAAATTACATAGGACTGGTTACAAAGAAATTGAAAAAATGCATAAACTATCATTGATTTCAATGGGCTTCACAGCCAGCCTAGTGTTCCAAATTTGGACTAAGTTTCTGTATGTGCATGTTTGCCCACATACACAAAACATTACATAATGTTTCTTATCTTCTTGATGTTTCCTAGAGAGTTTATTATGCTTTTCAAAAGCAGAATGAAACATGAAAAAACATTGCACAGCTAAGGAAATCACTCCCACTTCTCACACATTACCTGATGTAACATGACAGTGGACAACAAAGATGTTCTTTCCCATTAAGTAAAATACAACTTATGTCAATTAAATAATTGACCAGGTGCCTCTAAGAAATAGGTGTATATCAGGGGAAATGTCATGCCAAGAGCATTCAGTTTGCATTAGTAAAAGCTTAGAAACAACTGAGGTAACAGAAAAATGTGATGATATTAAAATGAACTTATTACATCTCTAGGAAACACCTTTAATTGTTCAGATTCAATTTTACATTATCCAGGAGAAGAAAGGAGGAGCATGTACTAATATTTATGAAGAGCTGTGAGCACTAAACTGCTAGTTCTAAAATAAAGTGCATTCAGATGTAAGATTTTGCTTTATCAGGAGGAGAGGATACAACTGGGTCTTTCAGATCACAGCTCAGATTCTCTCCTAAAATACAGTTCGTCTCTTATCCCCTCAATGCTTAAGGCAGCCATTTTTGAAAGATAGATTTGTATTAAGAGAATTACAAAAGCTAAATTTTATTTTAAATTTTACAGGTAAACACTACATAAATTTTTTAAACACTACATAAATTTTTTAATAATACTCTAAGATATTGTTTCTTTGTTTTCTGCCATTGCTTCTGAGTCAAACTTCTATTTATTTTCCTAAATAACTCCCATTAATTTTTCAAGAATACAAATGTTCAACAGACTAAAGATAAAATGACTTAAATTTTTCTCTAAGCAGGGTCATAATTTAAAAAATAATTGCAAAAAAGTCAATTGATTTGAACTTGAGGCTAACCCAAGTCTGTTTAGAAATATGAATTTTAAAATAGCCTTGATATCTGCAGTCATATTAGCTTATCGATCTTCTATCAGCTGGGATGCTTTGGCTGCCACTTCAAGTATTAAGCGTCAGTCTGAGTTGGAAGCAAGCTGGGAAATAACACTTCAGGAACAGCCTGAACTTTTCCCCACACACTTTTCTCTTAAAAAAAAAAAAAAAGAGTGGTGTTCTTGCTGAGAAGACTCCCGCAGTCCTCACTCTGCTGAGACAGTCCTGAATAGAGTATGGCACAGTCAAGAGCTTCATTGTAGACTCTTACTGAGTTACAGCAAAGGGAAATTCATGTTCCTTCTCATTGCAGCAGCACATTTCTGTGACACATCATTCCGTCTTTAGCTTAACATCTGATGACAACTGGCAATAAGGTAATTAGGAAGATGCAAGTGCTGACTGGAATTATAAATAGTCTATTAAATGCAAAAAGTGTTATGTTCCCTGTTGGACTGTCCTGTTGCTGCATTGTGCACTCCAAACCAGGAAATGTCCAGGTTAAGTGTCCTTTACTCTGCCCTCTGGTGTATATGGATTACAATACAGTCTTTAATTACATGATTTCAACAATTTCTCATATAATAGAGTGCAAAAACATCCCATAGTTTTCAATTTTAGCTAGAAAAACAAAGATTACTGCAGTACTCCTTTTTTTTTCCTTCTTCTACACGGATTAGATGGTCATGATATTTCTAATGCTCTAAATACTGAGTTAAAAAACTGCAGTAGAAAAGTATGATTAAAATAAATATTTGTAGCAAATAGAACATATATATATATATATGAAAAAAAACTTGTCAGAATAAATTCTCCTTTTGTAATTTATATTTTAGATGGCTTTTATTTAATTTTTAACAAACATGTTTAGTAATGGGAAAAAATCTTTTCTTGAAATGTCTCTATATAAAAAATCTGGATTTTGTTGAGTGTTATTACCACTATGTTATTACTGTAATTACTGAGTGTCCTAATTGCTATTTTTTTTTTACATTTTTGTGTTCAGAACATGCATTAAACAAGGGGAGTGCTACTCCCTTTTGTGAGATGGAGAAATAAAGCACAAAGACATATGTTCCTTAATGTCTTTAGCACTCACACTGCCTTCTGCACTGATGTTCTTGACATAGCTGGAGCTCAAGAACATATACACAAGTTGCATTTAAGTACTAGACATGATGGGCACTGATAGTTGGGAAAACAGCCTGGACTGTGCAAGTTGTCAGAGAAGAATCTTCTCTCAGGTGCTAGTCCATACTAAGTAGTGCCTCGTGCCGCTGGGCCCATGCTAAGTTGTCCATCCTTCCTTCTCTGATAGCTTTTACGGCCCAGGTTGCTTTCTCCACTAGCAGTCCAGCCTGGGCTAGTGGCTTGACTGCTTAGCACAGATAAATCTATTTTACCTTACTCAAACTATTCAAAGCTCTGTAAAATCCTAAACTCTTGGCTCCATTTGCAGTCAGTTAGTACCACTACAGGCATCAGGAGTACAAGGTCAGGTAGTACCACTGCTGCCTCTCGTAGAAATCTCTTTCAGAACAAAATAAATCTCTCTCTACAAATGCATATCTTTTTCTTTGCACTGTTAGGAGGAAACCTTGGTATCTGATATAGACTGGATACTTTGCAGCATCTGAATTTAAACAAATTCAGCCTGGTTCAAAGAGTCTTGCCCAAAGTTATGCTGTAAGCCTATGGCTGATCAGGATGCAAGACCAGGGCTGTGTAATTCAGACTGTTAAACTTAGCAATGGGACACTGTTCTTTCACGTGCTATAAAATTGAAACACTGAGCATTAAACACTAAAAAAGAGCCCCATGCCTTGTGGATTGCTAAAAATCCCATGAAGTGGAATCAGTTCAATTCTTGTGCCCTTTTCAACTAAATAAAATATGATTTAGTAACACCCAACTGCATTACACATAATGCTAGTCAGCATGCTTGAATGAAAGTTATAGTGCACTGGCCAAGCATAAGAGATTATTGAGAAGACAGGACTGCATAAATCTTGCCCATAGAGATGCTCAACAGTTACTGAATTTGCGTGTAGTCATGAAATTATGAGATACCGTTTTAAGGGCTACAATGGACTTTCAAAGTTAAATTTCTGTTTTGCTTTCACGTAACTGAATGGTTCTTTGTTATAGTTAGTAGATACTAAAATAAAAGGCTCAAAGAATAGAAATGTTATGTAGAGTTTGAAAAAGAGTATGAAATTGTGCATAAAGTTACTGCAGAATTTTTCCTTCCAAAAATCTTCTTTACTTTTTCACAAAGGACCAACAATATTTATATGGTCAGATGGCTTAATGAGGTAAAAAAACTTGTTAGAGAAATTTGTATCACAGAAGTGCATCAGAATTGATTGAGAGTCAAAGAGAGATTGTTTTAATTCTGTTGTGCTGTAGTATTTTTATGCTACGCATTTTAATTTGCCACAACAAGTTGATATTATTTGAGTACTGGAGTATTCTTCTCTGTTGAGGAAAAAATTCTTGTGCTTGTGATTAAGATTTCCTTGTCTGAGGAGAATGAATTAAAATACACTGAAAGTGTGCTTACAGCCCTTGAGAGTTCTGTTTATTTTTGGTTTTGCCATCTGTGTTAATCACAACAGGGAAGCCTAGCTTGTAATCTTAATAAAGCACATACAATGCTTTTGAATAATGACTTGGTGAAATAAGAAAAAGAAAGAAACTCTAATTTTACCTCTGGAAACAAAAGGACATTTTAAAGGGCACACTATTATCTCAGCATCTACTTGTTCTAATTCCAGAATGCTTCTGTTAAATTAATTTCCACCTAAGCCAAGGGTCACAATTCTTCTAAACGTGGAGAAAGTCCCAACTACTGTGCTTCCTATAGAGTACTGAAAACCCCCTTCAAGCTCAATTTTATGTTTACAACTCTTCCTAATTCTCTGACCACATAAATATTAATTATATGTACAAATCAAATGAATCTAGCTCAATTAGACATTTATACCTTTAAAATGTTTTTTTGTGGAATTTTTAAACACTGTGGAGATGGGAATTGCAGAACCAATGCTAAAACCAACAAAATCAGTTTACCATAAAAAAAGATCTTTAGCATAATTTTCATCATTGAGAACTGAAACAAAGTAGGAAAAGAAACCTACTTTTGCCTTTTTTCTACCACTGCAGGTTCTTATCTATACATGACAACACAAATCCAGTCTGCTGTAAACATGCTGAGGTGTTCTGGCCTTCACAGTTTTCCCAGTCTGAGGTAAGAAAATGAGTTATTTAATCTCTTGTCTGGATCAGACTCATTAGGAGTGTGACATGTCTTCTTCATTCACAAATGGTAAGCAGAGACCTGATGTCTTCTTTCTCAAGGGCCCTTATTTGTGTTACACGCTGTTTTCTCAAAATAATCTCTTCCTTGATTATCTGTGCAGTGTCAATCTCCCTTCTTCCTGAACACATACATTGTTATCTTTACTCTCATTGGCTCACGTGTACTGGTCAAAAACACCTTTGAAGGCTATTTGGCTTCTGATTATATCAAGTGAAACTATTTGGTACAGTTTTTGGGTGACATACCTGATTTCTTTGTTGAGAAGCTCAATAGCAGTTTCCTTGAAATTAGTTAACATGTAACTTAAAGACAGGCTGTGCTCTTCAGCTTGAGATGGTTAAATCAAGTAAACCATGCAATGTTCAGATCTTCAAATTATACAAAATTGTACCCTTTCTCTGAAAAAAATCTGTGAATATTAGACTTTGGTTATTACAAAATAAACAAAGATAGCGGTTGGTATAAAACAAGATATCAAATAAAGTATCTTAAGAAACAGAACATCACCTGTCTTTTAGAATTTGGATTAATAACACAGATCAAATCCTTAGCAGTGATAGATCTGACATGTCCTTCCTGCCAACTGATTATCTCAGAAAGAGTGGCAAATGCACACCTCTAAACTGAAATTGTTAGGCAGAACCTCACACATCTCTTCAGATTGCTGGAACACACACGTGCACATGTGCATGCTTCGGTCCATTTAACTTAACATACACTATTCAAATACCACAGGAAAACCAGTTTTGGTTCCCAAATTTGTGATAAGTGTCAACCAGATTTGTGGTTTGTTTTATTGGTGTAGATCATGGGGTAAATTATTACTCAGTATGAGTAAGGATACCAGAAGGAGGCCCTAACTAATTATGTAGATGTATTATGATTAATAAATAATAACCACAATTATTGAGGAATGGCTTAACCAATAAGGTCTTCAATAAATGTTTAATAGTTAAAATACATGATAAACAAAACCAGATGGCAATATAGCATATTGCCAAATCCCACTTGTGTAGCACAGGGTATACAGCCTTATTAGTTTTGAAAGCCCAAATGTAATGTATCTCAAATGAATAGACTTAAAAGAAAAAATAATTGGAATGTATTTTCATTCTTTGTGACTTTGTGGACTATATAGTGCCTGTATACCTGTAGAGGAGAAGTGGCTTTTTTTTTTTTTTTGTATCATTGCTTGGTTTATTGATATTATCCGTATGCTTTAGACAAGTTACTTTCCTTATTTCTTTTTAATGCTAGTTTCAAAATAAGACTCAGTAGGAGAAGAAGAATGAATATGGCCTATGCTTAGCCTGAACCTTTTCATAATACATAGCTTTTAGACAAAGTCCATAGCCATCCTACTGCTCACTGCTCCTCTACAAAATAGAAAGATCAATTTTAT
Organism: Chiroxiphia lanceolata; assembly: GCF_009829145.1. Taxonomy (NCBI): domain Eukaryota; kingdom Metazoa; phylum Chordata; class Aves; order Passeriformes; family Pipridae; genus Chiroxiphia; species Chiroxiphia lanceolata. The sequence goes on from NC_045640.1 coordinate 17,098,801, forward strand.
TTTCACTGGAGCTGTGGTCAATCTGTCTCTGTGTAGTTGGTCTTGGTCTAGATTCCATGTTCTCAATGCATCACATTTAATGAGATTTTGGACATTTTCAAACGAGATACTAACGGCCAATACTTAGATCAACTTCTTGAGTCTTTAGTTAGTCATACTTAAATCTGTGATCCATAAATGACTAAATTTAGTAGGTGACTTTCCATTGACCAAATGGCTTTGAGGTTACCATTCTGCCTTGAAAGTCCTGTGACCATGACATGGCTGACCACTGGCAGATGAAGAGCTGCTCTGTAGCAGACTTCTCAATGTTCTCTCTAAGTAAACTTTATTTTAAGTCATGTTTTATTGGGCTTGCTGCAGGTCTTACTGGCATTTTTGATTTGTTGTGTTTGTCAGGTTCTGCTCATCATTTCTGTTGGTTATACGGTAAGCATTTAATCTATGAGAGTGTCATTTGACATTTATAATAAAGGAGTAAGAGAGGATTTAGTTTTATTCAGAGTATTACCTGTCTTTCCCATGTAACATATAAAAAGAGACTCAGAGGCACAAAAAGAATTTTTCCTCTTGGGGTAGCAGTTGATTAGAATCATTTATTTGAAGAATATATATGCATTGACACATCAATGACCCAGTGACTAGGGTCCTAGGTCCAGATTTCAGTATAGCTACTGATTCACCTAAGCTAGGTTTTGCTTTTACTTTTAAGAAAACAGGAAAGATGTATCCATAACCTGAATTTACTTTTAGTCAAATACTGAATAAAACCAGAACAGTCTCTAATCATTACGAATTAAAAACTTTGTAGTATAGGCTGGCTATAGACCTGCTAGCCAGGTTACCAAGTACTGGAGCTTTTGATGTTTATAATTGAGAAATGTACCTTTCCAGCAAAAAAGAGGAATGCAGAAACTCAGCTCTGCTGTGTTACCCTCAGCAAAAGAGGGAACTTGATGTGACTCCAACCAAAGTACTTAAGGTCCCTCTGAAGGAAGTAGCTGCTCTCACTTCAACCACTCAGCTTTCCTATACTGGGAGGCTTTTAATCAAGGGAGAAAGGAATAACATCCTGCGTATCTCCTGGTTTCTCAGCCAGTTTTCTCGCTTGCAGGGCTCATGCCCCTTGTCCCAAGGGAAAGCCAGATTTTTTCTTAGCAACAGCAACAGACTGCTTTTCATCCTTTGCAGTCTCAGTTTGGCTTTCTTGAACTTGTAATCTTGATAAGATCCTGTCCTTCTGTCTAAGGTGAAGACCAGAACCTACTCTCCTCAGCTAATGATGTATGAGCAAACTTTAAACAGCACCAGGGCCAAAAAAATATCGTTTCACTCACTGCAGTGTTTGAGTGTTTCCTATTGTGCTTTTGGTTTGTGCTAACTGGCATCTTTCTAAACAGCTCTGGGGTTTGCTTTGGGAGCAAGTACAAGTAGAGGAACATTTCTAAAAATCAGCTGTTGTGGGGCCTCTGTTTAAAAATATGAGCACAAACTGTTTTGGTCTGCAGGGATGCACTGCTGGAGAATGGCTGCAGATATGTTCAGCTTTCTAACATGGATTGACATGATGAGGACATAAACTTGGTTCTCCTTTTGTAAACAAAGATAAAAGTTCTTCCACATATAACACTTCCAGGAGCTTAACAGAAAATGCATTAAAGATGATGAAGCACTTGTGTATGAAGCTGTCCATAGTTATATAAATATTCCAATTAGAGGCCACAAATTACTGGATTTATGTAACAGTATGGATTAGTATTGCTATGCAGAGCATAGCATTGTTATAGAAACATATTCAGTGACAATAAAAAGGGCTATAAAAATAAGCCTGATATAAGATAGCTATTTGTATGGCATAAAATTAGCCCATGGAACTCATCATCACAAGTTTAATTAAGACATTTTGCTCAGTACAATTCAAACATGATTAGGATTTATATGAGTAAATAGCTAACTGAAACTAGGCTACCTTGGTTAAAATGTGACTTTAAACCATCACAGAGTTAATAAGTAAGTTTATAAATAGTCCCTAATGGCTTCTTATGTCTTGTGCTACTGAATGTTTGCAGCTGATATGAGCATGAACTGCCTTAGTAAGAGATGTGAACACCCAAATTAAAAAAAGAAAAAACAAAAACAGATAACAAAATGACCCTTTGGATCTCCTAATCTTAATCCTTAACAATAGCAAAAGGATAAAAACATTTTTGTACTCTCTTGTGGAAAACTGTGGAAGACATTAAAATGCTTAATTCTGTTTACCTTTGAGTTGCAGACAGAGTGGGTGAGAGGTTAAGAGGAATGAAATGGGCAGAGGGTGATGTCCAAATGAAAATCCTCAGACTTGAGTGCTTTGAAAATAATTTACTGACTCACTTCATGCAGGGATTAAGTATTGAATACTAATGCTAAGTACTATATACTAAAATTAAGAGCTAATTTAAATATAAAACTATTTGCATTCTCTTACTAGCTAGAAACTAATATATTTTTGCTGAATAATTTCTATGTATTTTACAGAAAAATTATTATGATCTGAAAGAAATTTTCTGAAAGCTGAACTTTTCTGTATGATTAGTGACACTATTCTTTTTAGCAGTCTTGAATTTACTGAGTAAAATTCAACTAAATGTAAAAAAAAAATTAAAAATCTAAATTAACTGAGACTGGGAGGCAATTTTTTTTTCTGGCAACTAGATACTCGGCTAAATGTTTGACTAATAGAATTAAAGAGAGAGGATGAAACATGTAAAACAACAAAAAATATGTCTTCCCTTCTTTCTGGTTAACTTGTTTTTTAATTCAATTTTCCAACCATATGCATTATCTTTTTGTTTTCTAAATCTCATTTTTGTTCTCCTTTCTTCTTTCTCCTCCTCTTATTTTGTCTGTCACAATCCATTTTTCTGCTGACTGGTCCTCTCACATGTAACCTTTGCTCATTTTGAATTTTTCTCTCTTTCTCTCTTTCTCTCTTTCCTTCCTTCCTAACTCTTCCCACAGAAAGTTTTTCTGTGACTCCAAAATTCTCTTGTTTGTAGAGGTGACAGTAATGTATTGGAAGTGGGACTGACTTTAGCAACTGATGTTTCTTCTAAATAATTCCAGACTAATTCAACACAGTGAGATACTTATGGGTTAAGAGAGAAGGTAGTATCTCAGTCCATTAAGAGGATTTTGACTTGCAGAACAGATGGCAGGTACAAGCAAGCTCTCTCACTTCCATTTATGAGGCCGTATGTGGAAATATGTGGAATTTTTTCTTTTGCTCCTTAGAAAAGTGTTAAAATTCTCATAAGTGAAATGGCAGAGTAGTAAAATGTTGTTTAATACATGTATTATTTCTCTTCCATAAAACTTTTATCATTAATTCCTAAAAGATGATTAAATTATAGTTCAAATAGATAGACTTAAACAACAATTATTACTCTTATAATTACAATTAGAATGGATCATAAATGTATTCAGAGAAGTGCTCTAGAAAGGTAATTTGTGCTCTAACAGCTGGATTTAAACTATCAGTGCTTCTCTGGAATTTTTAGTAGCTATGCTGCATTTTACTAATGATGTTCACCAATTTATATGTTTGCAACTATCTCTGCATCACATAATTGTAGAAACAGCAGCAAGAAACTAAACACACAGGTAGGTGTGTTCATTCCTGTTGCCAGTGCATCCTTTGCATTACATTGTGACTTTATGGAAGACATTCTCTTTTCTGAGAGCAGTTTGTTGCCACTGAATGACCTAAGCTGAAATTAATTATTCTTACTTTTCCCACTACAAAGCTTTTGTAATGTTGACTATAGGGTAATCCTTTCTGGTAGGAATTAAGAAGTCTCTAAGAATGCAAAGTGTTGTCAAAAAAATTTGTGTACAATTTCAGAATGTTTAGAATGGGAAAAAAAATGCCAAAAAAGAAGATATTATCTAATTATTGCCAAATTTCTCCCTGTTAAGAATGTGACTTCTCAAAACTTGAGCTTTGTGAAATTCAAAAACTCCCAAAAGGTAGATGTTTATGCATCGCATCAGTGGTCTATGTTAACAACAAGCCTTTTGTGAGTTTTGCATAAAGTGTTCTAGGTGTGCAAAATACTGTATGAAAAATATCATAAACCCAGTCTCTACCCCAAATGGTTTCTTTTCTAGTTGTGACACAGTATGCCTAGAAGTGGGAAAGATGATACAGAATGTAATTCTAAACAGAAAATTTTAAGTACTTTTCTTCTCATCTTATTTGTTAAAAAACCTTTAGTATAAGTTAGAGAATTGCTGGAGAAGCATGAGAAACAGATTGTAAGAATGCCAGATGTGGGAGCAGAGCAGATGTTGGGCAGAGCCACTAAGGCAGTTCGGCAGGTGGTGTAATGTCAAGGTGCTTCAGAGGTGTCTCTGCTGCCATCCTTTCCTGCAGACTGGAGTGTATTCCTTAACACACTCCCTGGAACTGAAGTCACCCCTTTTCTGAACAGCACTCGACTCTTCTGCTACATCTTGTTGGCCATTGAAGTGAGAGAGGCTTGAAGGAAAATCTAATACCACAAACACACACATGGACACACAGACACACAGACATGATCACAGAAACGCACACAGTAGTTGTAAATAGTACCACGGAGGCACAAAGACATCTGCCATGGATCCATCCAAAACAGTCTCTGTGTTTAAGTGTCTTTTATCTTCTACAGTATTCTCACATTCGTTCTGTTTTCAAGGTCGCTATGACATTTTTACAGCTGTCACTCAAAGAAATAACACAGAAACTAGCTGTGGTTACAATGGCTATGGTAGCAACTCAGTTGCTTGAAAGACCTAAATAACCAGAAAGTTCAATTGCTGAATTTATTTTGTGATTTAGATATCATTTGAAGATATTGTTTCCTGAAATTGATGCATATCTGTTTATGTGCTGAATCCAGGAGAGACCTTTTACTTTGTATAAGAGGGCAATCAGCTAAGCATTACACTTTCTTTATCTAATCTCTTATCCTAGACACTAAGTTAAGAGTTTGGAATTTTTTGAGAGGTAGTTTTTAAAATGTAAAGCATTCTGGGGAATAAATTGTTTTTCTCACTCATTTACCTTCTGAAGTCTTATGAATTAAATAGCTGACATTTCACTGCTTGTCATTCATGAGACTTCTCCCTATGGCTTTATTCAGTGAAAGGGTTTCTACATTAGTAGTATTTAGTCACATGTAGATATGAACATCATTAATAAACCTCAGTATTTCAGTCCTCAGACCTGATCCAGTACTTCTCTGAAGCTAGTCAGTCCAGGGCAAAATGACGAAAAACTGCACATCCTACAAATACTATCACAACATTATTTTGTATTCCCTTTATACTGCTGTGAATGACTTAATGAAGTGCAAAGAAAGAGGGGATCATTAGCAAAATGGGAAATAGGTTTCCCCACCTGTAAAATGGGGATAATCATTCTTACTTTTCCTGGAGAGTATTAATAGCAGCCAGAAAAATCTGCTCTGGTTTTGTAATTATTACTGCTAGAAGACAAGTAAAATGAAATGATTTATGATATGCTTTTAAATAGATACCCAGACTGTGGAACAAATACTTTTTAGGGCTGTCTGAGCATAGTTTGAACACTAATTAACTGGATTAGAACCTAATTTAATTAAATTCTCTTTGTATGAAAAAATTCTTTTGGATGAATAATACTCTGTTAATTTCTTTCTGGTGATGATTTTTATTTAGTTGTTAAACAAAACTGAAAAGAGGAATAGTGAATTCAAAGTAAGAATACTTGTGTGAGGAATACATAAAGCTAAATTAAATTGGTCTCTGGACCAATTCAAGCTGTAAAAGTAAGGTCATCTTGACCTGTTACCTAGGTGTTGTCTGAACTGTGACTGGTTATGTACGTACACCCACACTGAAACTAGAGCGAACTCCTCAGTCTAGGTTACTGTCAATCTCTTCTATAGAGAGCTGTTAAAATAAGGAAGATTTTCAGCAGAATGAAGACCCCCATTTCAGTAAATTGTAGAGTATTGTTCACATACCGGGAAAGGCTAGAGGATCTATACATTAATCTTTACATAATAAAATCTATATTACTCTACTTTGATGGTGCAAATATTAGTAATATATTTACTTGGCCTGTGCTTCAACACAGCCACTTTGGCCTTGGAATTCTTTTAACCGTGGTATTGTGATAGTATGCCCAAATTAGTGACTCCCATGTGAGGCAGTGGGTCTCCTGTAGTTCAGATGAGACTGCATCCCCTGTGACATCAGGTGCTCTGAGGAAGGTGGTGGGTCACTTCTGTGTTAGGCAATCCTGCATCCACCTGACCTTTGACTCTCACTCTCTAGTGATGTTTAGATGAGGTGTGATCTTAATTGTTTCATGACCAATACACATACAGTGCAGCTGCTCACATTGATCATAGTATTTACCACACGTTATTTACCGTTAAATAGGCAATCTGAGTATTTCTCAGCATCTTAAAAGCTCTCCCAAAACATCTAAAAATGATTTCAGGCTTTCATGTTTCTATGTTCCTTTTTCATTTTTGAAGTACCCCATAAAAAAAAAAAGGCATGGATCTTCATTTTTCCTGACTGCAGTAGTCTTTGAAGTGTTCACATTCTCCTCTGAAATGTGTAAGTTTGTCCTCCACTGATTTCCCCTGCAGCTGCAAATACTCTGCATCTTCAGTGCCCAAAGACCTTATAGTCATGGGAACTGCTTATTTATTATTTTATGATAACTCATGTATTTTGATAATTTTAAAAACTCTGGTATGATATGTATCTATGTCTATATATAAATATGTATGCATGCTGTCATGAGCATAGGAGGTTCTGTATTGCTTTCTTAATTACTTTGGGATTTTGAACAATAATTTTTAAATTGATTTTTTTATTTTTTACTTTCCTCACCCAGAAAATAAGATGATAACGTTAGGCATATGATCTCAAGAGTTATGGGGGCATTTGGAAGAGCTATTTTTACCATATAAGACCTGTGATTTACAATGTTCTGATCATGAAGTGCATTTTCAAATTATAGAAGGCTTTAGGGGGAGATGAGAGGGATTGAAATAAAAATGAAGTTGCAGATATACAGTGCTTTACTTAGTTTAGGTAATTTCACTGTGTGTCTGAGTTATATTACAGTGTTCAAATGCAAATAACATTTGTGAATGTTATCGTGTATTAATTTACCTCATAGTTATTTGTGTAATTATATTTACTGACTTTGTAGTAAATTGCTTTTGGAGCAATCTAGTGATTAAAATATAGTTCCTAAAAACAGTGTTCAGTAAGCTTAGTAAATATTCTCGATGTGCTGACTTCAACTGATTAACTAATGACGTTTCACAGGACAAAGGACTTTTATTTAAAACTGCTTGTAGAATACTCAGCTTGTGGCGTACTAACAGTTGACCCCTAAGAAACACCCATAGTCATATTTTAAAAAGTCATGAATAATGATGAAAGATCTTATAACATCTAGCTATAAGTAGAGATATTTCTCTTGCTTTATTTAAAAATACAATACTCTGAGCATCATAATTAGTGCTACAGTGCTCTATGGCTGTATGTTCTCACTTATAGAAAACCAGGTGTGACTGAGTCTTCCATCTGATAGTTATGCTGAATTAAGAGGAAACTCTGGAATTATGTAGCAGAGGTAAGAGGGACAGGGTAACCGTGAATCTTTGTAAGGAAGAATACGGTCCATCTGCATGGCTATGGGCCCCAGCTGTAATGACAATGACCTGGTTTCAGGCTAATCTCACAAAAGGTTGGGCTTTTCTCTGGTTAGATTCCATGAGAATATGAAGTCCTGGTTTATTGACATGACCCTAGGAACCCCAGCCAAGAGCTGAAGGGGACATGGACTTGGTCTTCTGAAGAATCTTGTGCTTGATGCAAGAAAGAAGAGTCCACCAGGAGACCTGACACTGTTCAGTGGTCAGAGTGACCAGCCTGGCTCAGTGCAACGACCTGCCTTGGTAACCTGCTTTGAGTGGTCTCAAAGGCCACATCTGTATTAGCAAATGAAGTATACTTGAGAACAGCTCTGGATACGGTGGCCAAGGGGAGGGGCACAGCCTGCATCCCTGCAGCTAAATGTCTCTGTGGTGTTTCCTGGGAATGGCTCTGGGAAAGCTCTGCCTCTTGAATTGTGCTGAGGAACTATTTGGGAAATTGTTAGCTGGCAAAGAAGTAGTATGCCAAAGACCACTGTAGCAATTTATTAGTACATGTAATTGTGTTCCTGCTACTAGAAAAGGATCTGGACTTTAGCTAAGCTGACTAGCATAGGCACAATCTACTTTCTTAGAAAAGGCACTGCTTCCTAGGAGCTGCTAAGTAGAGAAAATGAGGTGCTTTTGCTCCATTTATGTACCTGTACCTGAAATATGAAGTATATCATGGATGTGTTCAATTAAGCATTTGCAAACATTATTGTTCATGGGGCTGTTCTCTGCGAACGTGATTCCCTTCTGACTCATAAGCAATGTAGACATACTCACTGAGCAGTGGATCCAAGCTAATAAATTCTGCTTGTTAGGAGGAATGTCTGTGAAACACGGAGATGTCGAGATTAAGAGCCTTACTGAAATGTATTGGTCTGATGCTCATGGCAAAGTTTTGGTCCCTCTGAAACCACTTTAACTCCAGTGGAAGCAGGTTTGACCCTGCCTCAGCTTACTATAATTAAACCTCTAATTTTCTGTTGAAAGAAATTAAAGACAAATGTTTTTGTGTAAAGATATTTTTTTGTAACTATAGTTTACTGCTACAATGGTTCTGCAATTTAATTTAAGCATGAACTACCTCAACCCTTTCTGAAATACCATCTTGTCTGCAGTTTAGCTCTGGGATCCTTGCAGACAAGGCTCCCAGGAGAAAAGACCTGAAATATCTTGAGTAATGATTAAAAGCTTCAGTAATGTTCCATTAAACCTCGCTGCTTTTAAAATAAATGGACACTTCATTGCTATAAGACATTTTACCTGTAGACATTCATTTGGAGTCTCATGTTTTTAAATGACTTTGCCCCCATATTGCAGTCATACCTCAAGATATTACAGGAAAGAAGGATTAAGGAGAATTACATTTAATGACTGGTAGATCAGTAATGATAAGCAGAATGATTTGAGCTCAAATTTTAATTTTGTGTGATGCTTGATGTGGTTTCAGGATGTTGTTTTTACTGCTGTTCATAGTACCAATTCATTAAAATAAGTAGATGTGGCCTGGAAACTAAAAAGATCCCACCTATGTGTTTCAGAGATGGTCAGATTAAAGTGTGTGGTTTTTTTAATAAGCTCAAATGGATATGTGCTAAGTATTTTCATGGATACCTGAAACCACAAACTCTTTTCCTGCCTGTACGTTTTATAAGCAAACTAGAAATTAGAACAGATTTAAAGCTCTCAGGTCTTTTGTTCTAATCTGATTCCTGCTTTAAATTAATATATGGCTTTAACCTCAGGAATAAATCTGCTACAGTAACCCACAATTTCACCAATATTTGTGTTAATTCTTAGCATTGTGTACCAATATAAGAAGGCTTGGGAGTTTTAGTATTTTTAATAAGTAAGTTATTTCCACAAAATATGGAAAGTTCCACTTCAGCTGTTGCTCTGAAGTTTTGGGCTCATTGAGAAACAGGGGTGATTGAAATCACAGCAGGAGTTTTGCAGGAGGTTATAGCGTACACCTGTATTACTGACTGTGTATGCTCTCTTACAAGGCCTATATGTTTGAGCCACTCAGGGAATATTCAGGAGTAATTTTTTCCCCTCTCTATATTGCTATTTCCACAGAGTGGTCGGTTCTTTTAAGTTTCATATGACTGATTTTGGAAATGTGGAATGCATTGTCCTTTCTGAAAGCATGGACTTTGTGTGATTGCTTTCATTTTCTTCAGAAATTATGTCCAAAATCTTACCTAGTATTCCAGAAAAACCTTGTTCTCATTGTGGCAAGTTTGTATTTGTCAACCATTGACTTGTGGTTCCAGTGGGAAGAAGCAGCTACAGAAAGCAGGAGTCATAGGCAGAGAGGTGATCTCAGAGATTGTAAAGGTCAGTCCCATGGCAGACACCGATTAGCTGGGATGGCATCATGCATTTACCTATTTTTAGTGGGGAATCAGTGCAGAGATTCGAACCATGCTGTGCTATTCTCATGATTGCCTCAGCTGGTGGGCAGTTGCACTTGCACCAGGTGGAGGTTTCTCTGGAACACATGATTTCTTTCTTTGCTTACATGTTGCAGTAACTGAGCACAAGAATCAACATGTGGCTATTCACAACAGTCAAATTGCTTCTAAAACTGACCAGCAAAGAGCTCTGGACAGCCCATAAATGGGAAAGAACCATGTGTTTAGATATCCAGTTACAAATGGACTTGAAAACCTTTTAGGAGAAGTCCTTAAGAGAAAGGAACACTGTGCAGAAGATAGTTGGAACCAGGTGTTTTCCACTTTTTTTATTCCCTTTGCTGCTTCAGCTGCTGACCCCTGCTAGCCACTGAGCAACCTGAGAGATGGCTCTGCTTGTATATGATAAGAAAGCTGCTGTCCACAGGTGGGTATGGACACTCAGTGATAAGAAAAAAATATTTTTGCTAGTTGAGAAGAACTTGCCCCCAGATAAATCATGAAAATTCAGAGATGAATAAGTGATCTGATAAAATCTTGAGCCACTCTGCCAGGGTTCTGTGGATGGGTGCTGTATCTAACATTTTACACTCTGCAGTCTTTTTACTTTTATTTTTTATTTAGACCAGGGATGTAAAATGGACTCACAGCAGACCTTTCCAAAGTCAGCCTTTCATTCGGCCTTTCATTTTACTGTGTTTTTCTTTTCTCCTAAAATTAAGACAAAATGTCGGAAGTGGAAATATTTATGAGAGCCATTCAGAAATATAAAAGAATTCAGCTGAAATGAATTGTGATTGAATAGTCTTCACAATTGTTGTAGCAGGGAAACTTAATATATAGTTGCCATGGAGACTGGTTCTTTGGCCACTGGTCTAACACATTAAAGCCTTTTAGTTCAGCACTGTGCTATTTGCAGATGATGCCATACATGATATTAACAAGTGGTTTGCCTCCATTAAGAGGAAAATATCTCTAAAATTACAGCACTTCTCATTAAAGCAGAGATATACAAAACTCCTAGAAGTTCTTTCAATAATCAGTGACATGCGTGATATCAGTTCATGAAAATACGATGTTTATATAAGAGCAATGCTTATTGCATCAAACTTAGGGAGACATCCCAGCCAGTGCTACTGAAATGTGAGTTTGAATGGAGGCTGTCAAGGTGGAAGAGGCAAACCAACCTCTTCCAAGTGCACGCTTTGCTCAGTAGTGGGGTGATCTGACTTTTTTTCCTATTAGCCTTTTTCAAAGTAATTCTTTTGAGTGCAGGGGAGTTTTGCACCATGAAAATTACCATGGAATAACTGTACTAAGGAGTTAAAATCTTTCCCCTTGAAAGATTCATATTTATTACTGTTTAATGAAATCATGTTTTTATAAATGGTGTGCTGTATTTTTGCCATGTGACCATTGCACACAGATCTGTAGAGTACATTTAATGGAATAAGTGGAAGCACACACTAAACAGAATGCAGACTTTGCAGAGGTAAACCACTTAATAGCAGTGCATGTAATGAATTTCCTAACTGTCTGGCCCATTTCATAAGCTGATAGCTCGGACAGAGACTTAGCTATAAAGGTCCTTGATCAAGCAATGGACAGAAACAAAATGAGAGGCAGAGCTGTAGCTATCAAAATCCACTCTGGTCAGGCAAGAGCCTCGGGTGCTCCCTGTAATGGCCTTTTTGCTGGCTAAGTCAATATTTCATTCCTGCAGTCCAGTTGGACTGGAATGTGAAAACAGTGAGTTCCTCAGTCCACCAGTGCTGTGTCAAATAGAGCCTGAATAACATTGGGATCCTATAATTTTGACAGAGATGTAGCTTTCTGCAGAACAGTGGTTGGGCACAGAGGTGACCGAGAGAGGTCAGAGGCTGAATCAGGACACAATTTTCATACTATGCCATTATTTCCCTGCTATCTTGTACTGGCCATTTCCACCAGAGTGCAACAGCATCCACACATCACACATAGTTTGTGATTCTTTGTGTAATATTCACGCTCCTTTGTAATATTTTAGGAAGAAAGGTTTATTCTCCTTGCAGAGATCAGGTCTCCAAACGTTACTCCCTGTTGTGATATTTTTAGAAACATCCTGTGGTTCCTGATTTTGGGTTCAGGAGTTTGGGAAAGCAAGTCAGTTATCAGTATGAAGTTTATGTATATTCCAGTATCACAGATCTTGCTACTGTTACAGGACAAAATTCATAATTCAGTAAATGATCCAGCTATATTCTCTGGTTTGATCAGTCAGTTTATTAAGGTTGTGTTTGGCACAAGAGAGCCATGGATTAAGGATGTATATCAATGTCTTTGGAACTTCCCTTTGCAGAAGGACATCATCTTCCCTCTCTGGGAGTAATGTGGATTATCTCACCCCACTATGCAGAATGCTCTCTACAGGCCCCGTTTTAATTTCTATTTTCTGTATTTGTCTGCAGTTCCTTTAAAACTCAGCAAAATGAAAAATAAATCAAAATGTTCCTTTCAATTTGTCCTACATTGCACTGATTAATAGAGCTAGTTGATTTGTCAGAATATGTCACTTTGCTGAAGTCAAACAAAAATGGGAGCCTGAGACTCATTTCCCTGCATGAGGATTAACAAATTAGTGGTGTAAGACACCTGTATTCAAATCTTGAGGTTCAGAGTGATGTGATGTGAAAAATTCTAATACAAAATAAACATTGCATCTAAGGATGATTTTTGAATAAATGTGAAAAATAAAATTTGTCCAGAAATTATTTGAAGAAAGGAAATCTTTCAAAATCTTTAAATGGGGGGAAAAAACAGTTCTCACATTCCACTCAGCTCTAGTAATCAGCCATGAATTCTATTACCATACTGATTTTTATTTTCCCAGGTGCATGAACTTTCTTTGAAATTCCCAGATATTTTCTTTTGTCTTCCTTTAATATAAACCTAATTTATATCTGCAGAGCTATATTCCCAGTAAGCAAAATATACTACTACTCTAGACTTTAAATGGGGCCTCAAAATGTGGAAAGTTATCAATTTTTTCAATGAGTCCCACTCCTAAAAAAATTTCCAGAAAATATGATTCATTGCTGCTTTTGAGAGCCAAAAATAGCCAAGAAATAACACTTTTCCTTTGATTCCCTGTTTCTTTTCTGAAGTCTTCAATTCTAATAAAGGTGATACACTGAGTTAAATATTATCGCATTACACACAATTTCTTAAAAAGAGATTATGCTTCTTATTTATTTGCCTATTTGGAGTATGTCCCAAAGCCTGCTGTATCAGTAGCAGTACAAAGATTTTAGTAACATGTGAAGATAAATGAAGTTTGTGGTTGTAATTTGGCATGGATTGAGATGGAAAAAGTGCCTGGATGATGGGTGGGCAAGGTGAGAGTGAGTAGGACCAGCAGCAATGCACTGCTCATCCTGGAGAAGGGTGGGGAGGCTCTGCCCCTACTGCAGCATCGCCTCAGGCGTTCCCAGGGCCTCGAGGGACAGGAGATTTTGTCTTATTGTGGAACACATGCAAACAGCAAAGGGAACTTCTGCTTCCCAGTGTCACCCCAACTGACAGCTGAAAAAGACGATGGGCTTCAAGACTGGTAATTAGCTCTGGCTGCTCTTTATAGAGCACTTACTGCTTCCAATATCTGTGACAACCAGGAGGGACATCCCTGGTATCTTAATCAAAGAGATGTAACACAAGTGCCCAGCCCTCTGGGTATTTGGGCCCAATCCTTCAAATTGCTGTGCCCTTCCTTGGAAACACTCAGCACTTCCCTGAAAATTGGCATCAGTGACAGTCAGAGCAAGTGGACCTCAGTATCCCAAGGAACCTTAGTAGTCCTAGGAGGTGCTGAGCAAGGGCTGAATGGCTACCTCCGTCTTCAGGCCCAAGGGAATACTGAACAGTTCAAACTACTGCAGGGAAGAACAAAACCTTCAGGTAAAATAGAAGAAATTATTCATCTGCCTAAGAAAACAGACAACCTTGAATGATTAAGAACTGTGTGAGAGATATTAATAATCATATGACTGAGCATAGTATCCAATACAATGCATAATTCATGAACTTACAGCAAAGAGTGATTCTTCTCTCCTTGAAAATTAATTAAGAAAGATACCTGATGATGCTAAGGATTCACCAAGGCCCATAATTTTGAAAAAGAATGAAAACATGTCTGTGTTTGTGTTCTACTAAAGCATTACAAAATTCCGACATAAAAAGCAATGAAACACAGTGTTTCAAATATCTATCAGTCCCCTATGGAATCATCAGAAAATTGGTTTCTAAAAAAAAATGTTTCCAAAAAATCTTAAATTATATAAGCATGAAGAGAAATAATATAACCATAAAGCAATATGGAAATCAGACAAGAAAATCCACCAAATTTTCATGAAATAGAGTTTTTATTTTTCAAAGAGAGCTTCAGAGTTTCAGTTTCCTGTAAGGAATGGTTGGCTAGTACTGTGTTCCTTGCATTGAATTGCTTCAATTCCTTTTCCCTGAAGGACAGGAAGTTTATTTCCTTAACAGGTTATAAAACAATACTGGAAAATTTACAATTATAATTGGTGGTGGCTGAGGCCAGCAATGTGAAAAGCCAAATTTTTGAGGTGTAGAAGCATTTCGAAATTCACTAGCTCCAATTTTTTTCCATCTTTTTTTTCCATGTCAACACAAATTAATCTGGGAAAAGTCTCTCCAGATGCTGAATGGAATACGTAATTCGGAAGTATAAGGGATAAACCTCACCATTTTTCTTATTGGCTAAAACATTTTTCTGTGTGGAATTTCAGTGTAATGCACCAACTGCCTCAGAAAGCAACACATAGCAGTGTGATTCTATGGTCTTTGTAAGGGCTATGCAAAAGAAAATTGCACAGAGCAGTCCAAACCACCCAGTGCTAGGAGAAGGATCTTCATCTCCTTTTTTTGTAGACCATAATTGCTACTAATGGGAATTCTGTGGCATTTTTCACCTGGTTAGGACTATGTTATTTGGAGGAGAGGAACTGACTGTGCACCAGTACCTCAGCCAGGGTGTTTCAAGTTGGACCCATCTGGCAGTGCAGTAGTCACCAGCTGTAGGATGATGTTCTGAGAGGTGCCTTTAAAAGCTTATATATAACTGATAAAGTGGCTGTGTTTGGGAAGTCCTTCTAGAGGCAGTGAAATGTCTCCCTACAGCTCTGGAGGCACACTCATTAAATGGCAAGAAACCTTTCATGCAATTAACTCTTTTCTCACCGGTTAGCATCATAGGGGACAGGAGATTAAATGCAGTGTGTTCTTCGGGTAAGAGAGAGGAACATTCCACTTGCATGAAATTAAGATTTCTAAGGGATTTTTTTTTTGCTAATATTTGTTGTATATAAGCTTGTTTATATGAGTTTTGCATGTGTGCTACTATTATTTCACAATAATAGTGGAGACTTGGTTACAGCACTCATCCAATTTATTTCATATGGTACTAGATTAAATAACTGCTTCATTAAGAAGCAACAGATGAAGGTTCTCTTATCAATATCATGCAGATGAGATACTGAAGTTCATACAGATAATATTCACAGAAGTATTGTATATGTGCTAAAAGGCAGATGTTTTTCTTCAAATTTATAGCTAATGAGAGACATCAAACATATGATGTTTGCCCTGCTAAGCATTGTTTGTCAAGAAAGAAAAGTTTTCTAAATATTCACACATACTCTGGCCTAGCTGTGTGAATACACAGCGGTCAAGACCGTTGTCTTAACAAAAGAGCACATCTCTTCTGGAGAGAAAAGACCAGCTCTAGTATTGTTGTATTTCCTTCTGATAATGGTAATTACTTTGCTTTGTGTGCCTTGCATTGCTTTTTATGAATTTAGCTAGATGAAAGCCTCCAGCCAGTACTGATAGCCAGCTTTCCTTTGGCTCTCTGCCAGTAACCTATAATTAAAATATTTTCTTGAGAGAGGACCACTGTATAGTACCTATTGTGCATTATGTCCTTGGAACTTGACTGAAGCAATTGAAAAAAAAATCTCCAATTTATATCATGGCATATTTTCATGGCACACAGAAAATAAGAAAGTGATTGGTGACAGTCAACATGACTTCACTTGAGGGCAAATTGTGCCTGACAAAGTCGGTAGCCTTCTATGATGAGGTTACGGTGTTGCTTGATAAGAGAAAAGAGACTGATGTTCATCTGTCTGGAGTAGTATAAAATATTTGACACTGTTCTGCAAGTGTCTAAACCTGAGAGACATGGATTTGGTGTGTGGATCACTCGCTGGATAAGGAATTAGCTGGGTGTTTACACTCAAGAGTTGTGGTCAATGTCTCACTGTCCAAGTAGAGACCAGGGACAAGTGGCATTCCTTTGGGTTCAGTTTTGGGACTAGCATTATTTGACATCTTTGTCATGATGTGGACAGTGGCATTGAGTGCACCCTCAGCCAGTTTGCTGATGACACCAAGCTGGGTGGTGTAGTCAACATGCTGAAGGAGAGGCATGCCATCCAGTGGGATCTTGATGGGTTTGAATGGTGGACCTCTGTGAACCACATGAAATTCAACAAGGCAAAGTGCAGGGTCCTGGTTGTGGGTTGAGGCAATCCTGAGCACAAATACAGGCCGCGTGGAGAATGCACTGAGAGCAGCCCTGAGGAGAAGGACTCAGTAAGTGAAACTGTATTTCATGCAAATGTACAAATCATAGAATCACAGAATCACAGAGTGACCTAAATAAAATTGACATAATAACATATAGTGAATTAAGCTAACTAGAATGAAGGCACTGGTCCCAAAATATTAGTGTTTATGGATAAAATTATCAGGAATGTCTACTGAACTTTAAGCACACACCCAACATTACTCTTTTAAGTTTTCTGGAATAGAGAAGACTTAAAAGTTCAAGTCTTATTTGCTACGATAACTAATATTGCTGACCAAAAGGATTTCCTGGTGGCTTCAGTCAGTGACCTTTGAGAAGCTGCTGTGTATAATGCCATCAGGCAAATGGAATAGCTTTTTGTTTATTGAGAGGTGAACCAGAAGAAGCCATCATCCGAAGCCTGGGCCATCACGCTAAAGCTGGAAAGATTTCCATGGCTGACAGTTGCTGTGTGCAGGTTTTTGCTGACCTCTGTCTTCTGACTAAATGAGATAATACCTGACAGTAAAGAACCAGCCAGTAGAAAGCATTATTATTTGCCCTTAGATAGAAGAAAAATAGGGCTTCTCAGGTATATGGGTTAAAAAAAAAAGTGTAACGACTATGAATAATGAAGTTGCCTTTTACATCACCAGTCTTACTGTTGGTATTTTTAATTTTGCATATGTGAAACAATACTATTTGTACAGTTTAAATGTAAGTGGATTGTTTTACACTACTTGTGCCAAATATATTATTTATAACAAGTATATTATTTATAACAACAGTCCAGCTAGGATCACTACTTGAAAATTTTTCAGTAAGTTCTGATCAGTCCCTAAATTGCTGAGGTCAAGGACCAAAAATACGTGTAGAATATTGCTCTACACTTGGTATGCCAAAGTAAAGATGCAGCTATAATTAACTGCTACTGAAGCAGAAACTACTAAGTGTTCCTGATTGAGTTATTTTCCTAATGTAAGCTGGGAAATTTGACGAAGAATCTGTTTAAAGCCTTAATAATTTTTACTGTTGTTTGTTTTTTATTTAAAGAAAGAAACTAAAAGCAAAACTATCAGGTTTCAGGATGTGCGTTTTAGGTTTATGTTTGTGTTATGTCAGACAAAGGTCCATGGTAAAACAGGTTAAACACCTTGTTCCTGGTGGCTTTGTAATGTTCTTCATATCAAAGGCACTTGCTGAAGTAAGAAGTGAGACTGATCTTCAGGAACCATAAGGAAACAAATTACTTTTTCAGTGGGCAGAAGTATTCAGAAGCTTTCTAAACATTTTCTCGAGTGAGCAAGATTTTGAAAGAAGCATATTTTGATAAAGTTCTTGGAAAAAAATCTGGCTCAATTTGGATTAATAAAGTCCAGCTTTTTATACGGAATTTAAAAACTCTTCCTCGCGCTGTTCCTTGCAATGTTATTATTGAAATGAACCTCAGTATACTGACCACCTATGTAAAATTTATATACTTAATTGTTTGGGAATTGCTTAATATATACATAGAGACCGTGCTGTGAATGCTGTCCTTGTCTTGTTTTAGTTTCTTTATTGTTGTGTTGCATGAAAATTCCAAATGATGCTGACATATGCATGTTAAAACGCTGAGGATCTTTTATTCACACAAAAGCTGCTTTAAGAACTGATTATTCTCTGGAGTAAATCAGGATTTCAAGTGTCATTGTGCTGGAAATGTCTATTTATGTATAGGATCTGCCAACATCCCATTTCTTTCCAGTGGCAATGCCAAATAATCATAAATAACAGCAGAACTCTTCAGTCTGTAAAAAAAAAAAAAAGTACCAGAGAAATTAGTCTAAGACCTATGTAATTAATATCTCCTGTATAATCCTCAAAAGGATGTTGTGCATTCCAGATTATGTGGTGATCTAAGGAATTGCTAGGTCCAATAGTCTGGTTCCTCTGCCCAGAAGAAAAATGGATCCAGGAAACTAGAATCTTGGAAGCAAAGCAGGAAAAGAAAGACATTTTGGAATCTGTTTGAAAAAACCCCAACACAAAAACTTTCAGTTGTTTATACAATTTAGAGTACATTGTGAACTTATTCCTTCCATGTACCCAAACATATGGTAGATAACTTTTGCATACAGCTAGAACCTATGGATATATGAGGCCTCTAAGATCAGTAAATTTAGTTTTACAGCAGAGGTTTTCCTTGAGATCCTCTCCTTTGCCAATTACAGATTCTACAAGGCCAGCCTCTTCAATACACTACAAGCAGAAGAGCTCGCTGTCTTAACTTCTAATATGCTGTCCAAAAGACAGCAGACTTCTGCCAGGCACAATCAGGTCTGAAATAACTTTGCTCCACAGACAGGAGTGGGGGACTCCTGGCTGGTTTCTTTAAGTGCAACAATTCATCTTATCAAGTGGTATCATCTTTATTATTGATACAATGGAAGAGAAGATTTTCTCCCTCAGCTGCAGATGAGTGCTTTAGGTCTGGGGGATCTCTCCCACCTTTTTGAAGACTGAAATATGGTGCCTTTCCTGTTGGCTGAGCTAATACCATTCAAACCAGAGTGAAACATTTTGAAATCCAATGTCTTTCCGAGTTTGGATACAGTGCCCGAATTTAAAACTGGGGCTAGGCAGAGACCTTCCCTGAATGCATGATTCCTTTTTGCCCTTTTTTACAAGCGAGTATTCACAAGTATATAATCTTATCAGTTTCTTTTATAATAAATAATTTTACTTATTTTGCATTTTACCCAGCTGCTTATAGATTTCTGTCGTGGTTATCAATTTTAGACTTCTATATCATAGTAACAGAGGCCATTTCAGACAGATTTTGTGTACTCTTTTTCCAGCTAGTAACTACCTGGGCTCCTTGCTTATTCATTTTTTTCCCCTGTGTTTGTTTTGCAGTTCATTTAACTGATTTTTTTTCCCCTATTGTCCACAATCAGATGCAGTTCTGAAACCTTAAATAGGTTTTGCCCTCAGAAAAAAAATCTAAATAATTTCCTGGCAATCAGACATCAGTACAAAGGTTTCTTTAATCCAGAGATATTAATGATATGATTTAAACTAAGTTTTTGGAAAGTCAAGATTCCTTCTGGAGATTACTATTTCAAAATTTTTCTAACCTCATATTACTGATCCATTGGAATTTGGAATTGAAACTTGTAAGTTTTTTAATTGTAGATTCAAATGAAAGTGGTACAGGGATGAGAAAACATTTGCAAAATGTAATTTTGATACAGTTTCAAGGAGAACATCTTTTTGTGCTACAGATGTGCCTTAATACTAATTGATTATTGCTTTAGCAGAAAGACTATTTAGAAGTGTTCCAAGATACAAAACCGACACTGCAACAAAAATTGTGTGGTGGCAAGTTATACTGTGTTTTCTCTTCTTTCATCTTGCTAAAATTAAATATGGCCAGAAGGAGTGATACAACTTCACTGAATCTTATGCTAATGCTTTCCCAGAAAATGTTTTCTTTTCTCCCTAAATTATTCATTGAGCTATTAGAGGTCTGAAATAAAACTTTAATTAGTTGTTAGAGGCTTCACAAAGTACAACCTGCTGGAACGTATGAATGGAGTTGAAAGAGAGCCATCTGACTACAGGAATTGCAGCCAGTGGAACAAGACATGGGCAGAAACCTAACATCTGTTGCAGATTTCTAGTGTTTTGGGCGAAGTGATTTTTAGCTGAAAGTTGACTGATGGTTTTTAGTTGACTGCATTATGAAGTACAACCTCATAAAATACTGTCTTAAATCATGTGTACTGTCATTTTCAACTGGTAATTTCACATTGGATTGTCCTTGCCCGTCCGAAAACTAAAGTTCATCAATCTAAGGGCATATATCATGTAAAACAGTGCCCAGTGTTGTCTGCTCCTGAGATTGTTAATTTCAGATGCTTTTCACTCTATATTCTATAGCTTTTTTCTTGAGATAAAGAGAGAAAAATGGGCTGGAGTTTTGAAAACAACAGAAGGAACTTATATACCTACCTGTCACTAAAACCCATCCCTGCAATATACTTGAAATAGAAAAAAAATTCCTACATTATGTAAATTCAGATGACAGTGGGGCTCAATAATTCAATGATCTGTCTTATCTGTCTGCTTAGTCAGAAACAATTCTTTGCCCTATTCTATTTAAATTTGTCATAGTCGTGCACTCATCTCAGACTGCAGCATTGCTCTTGTGACTCATTTCAAGATAAAAGCTTGGGCTAAATTGTCAGTATAACTATTTCAGGAAAAGTGACTTTCAGCAGATGGGAAAATAACAGTATTAACAATTATAATTATTTTATTGCAGGATTTGCAGAGTTTGGGAAGGTTTATTAATGATTCTGGAGTCAGATATATTGTCATATCCAAAACATCCACCATGTTATTATCTTCATTGGGACTTAATCTTTCCTCATGTAGTACAGGGATTCCAGAAAACCCCAGTGAAAAGCTGAAAACATGAAATCCTGTGTAATAATAATAAAATTTATGACAAGTGAGTAAGAGCTTATGTAACACTTCAGTAAAGGGTGATTTGTGCTGCTTTTCTCAACAGGTAAAGGAAAGCACGGATGAAAATAAACCAATCCTCACTAATGATCTCACAATCTTCTCTTCTCCCCAGTGAGGCTGAGGTTAATTTACAGAATACAGGACACCAACAAAGAACAAGGGTAGCAGAGAGTGGTTAAGGGAATAGAAAACTACCTAAAACGAAACTTCAAGAGCAGTAAGAGGGGGGGAAAGTCTTGTTGAATGAAACAGGAAGACTCAAGGGAAAGGAAGAATAGGAATCAAATCATGGTAGCACCAGAGTGTTCAGAAAGAAACAGTTTGCCACGGCACTAGGACTGGCTGAATAACAGGCTTCACAGTTCACAGATTTGTAGATTTTTTTTCTTTTTAATTTGGCTTGGTTTCAAATTGGAACAAATCCATTTTTTTAAGAGAAATTTCTTCAGAAAAAAAATTCCAAGAAAATGTTTTGGAAACACTGACATACTGTGTTTCCAAAACCACACATTTCCCCCTGACCCTACAGCTGCTAAATGGAACTGGCATTCACGGAGCAGCTCCATGGGAAGGCGAGGTCTGCGGCTTGGCTTAGGGCTTTCTGTTTTCGGGTCAGCCATCATGGACAGGCAACAAATAATGGGTTTAAACTGAACTATGAGATGCTTTTTTGAATTTTTTAATGTATTTTAAATGTGCTTTATATATATTTATATATATATATGTAAATTTATCTATTTTTCTGGAAAAGTTTGTCCAGAAGGAATTGTGGAAATGCTTGTAGAGAGTTTCTATATGGCTTTTGACCTTTTCACATCCCTACATAGCAATTATAAGCATAATAACAGCTGACTTGCATTTCTTCTTTTGCTTTTCAAAATCCTTTTTAAAAGAAATCCATAGGTGATCAAATATTTGCAATGCAAAGACTAACAGAACTGAGGTAAATAGATGAAGATCTGAAATGTCTTCCATTCATATTTATTGTGATTATTTGAATTACCTTTGATATGTCAATGTAGCCTGGAAAGGTAATGGTTAATTTTTTTTGTGATATTCCCTGTATCCTAATTTTTTTTGCAATCTTTCTCTAAACACTTCCTTTTCCAAATAGTCTGGCTTCTTCAACCCTGTGTATGATTATATTTTAAAGACCCAAGAATAAAAACAAAAGCCTTTTCCTTTCTTTTCTGTGGCATAGCAACATAGTTTGAATTTTGAAATGTTAAGTGTCCAGTGCTCAGATTTTTGTGATCTACTTGTACAGAAAAAAACCCCCTGAAAACCAAAAAATGAATCTTGCGAAACCATGGCCTGTTTAAAATGACAAATAAATTACAATCTGTTGGTGGATATCAGCATGCAGTAGAAGTATGAATAGCTCACGCCGTTTGCAATGAATCATTCACTCAAACTAACAGTGAGGAAAAAAAAGAGTGAAAGATATGAAAGAATAGAGTGCAGAAACCACAGAAATTAGAGAAAATACAGAAGGCCTAGATTTTTTTCTAGATACAAAATTATTTAGAGTTCATATTTATTGGCATGTATATTTTTGATTAAAAATTTTACTGTGATTTGCTATCTGAAAAACTGAATGTCTTTTACTTAAGCTAGCAAAGATCTTCTTGTTGTACACAAAATTTGAAGTTCTTAGCTGATCAGTGTTTCCAAAACATCTCCTAATACTTTTGCATTATGTTCAGTGTTCGTTTTATGATTTGAAGTCTAAACTATTAAAATTATTGGGAATTAAAAGAAGTTAAAATTCTGATACATATTGATATATTTAGGAAAGATTTCCCAGCTTTGTTGCTGTTTTCTATAATTAATAAGTATTTAGTATTGTGAGTATTTCATCGATTAGGTTAGGTAACTGAAATAAGTTAAATATCAGCTTTTCCAGTGAGTTAGCTGTATCATGCACTCTTGATAATGACTGGATGTGTCTCCCTTGACCAGTGATGTGTTTGTTGGTAGTGGAGGCCCAAATGCAAATGAAAGGTGCTTCACAGTTCTCTCTGAAACGGATCGAAATGTTTCTGTAATCAAAATATTATGACATGGACATATTCCAGTATTCCAAATTACGACTTTTTAGAATTTGAAAAATATTGGAGGACAAGCCAAATCCGAATTTTGGATGTTTTCATTTGGATATTTATGGATGTCTTTATGTTTAGGAGAAGAACTTATTTTAATAGAAATTTTCTAGATTTAAAACATTTCTGCAGACAAATTTCTGAGATGAACAAGTATGCAATTACACATAGGATTGATTCTTGCATTTTAAATGTGTGTAAACAGTATTTGTAAAAATATTCTTTACATATATATACAAAATAATTATCTTTAACAGTTTGAGTAAGTTTGGCTTACTGCTTGAAATTTGAGCTCTGTTTCTTCTTTACAGAACTGGTCATGACAGTCACAAATTTATTTCCTTAGATTTCTGGTGAGATAGATGTAAATCATACAATCCAGTTTATGCTGAGTAAGTTCGTAGGAAAAGAATGGTAAATTCATTTTACACATATTTTTTAATGCATTAAATGAAAATTCACTTTTCTTGAGTATTCATACTGAGAATTCATGAGAATGTTTGAAAGCAAACTCATAAGAAATTGAAATGCATTTGAGATAAATAATCTACAATTTCAATAAAAGATTTCTTTGCTTTTAGCAGCAAGTCGGTAGCATAATTGGAGGCAGAATTCTGGTGATTTAACAT
Source organism: Chiroxiphia lanceolata (assembly GCF_009829145.1). Lineage (NCBI taxonomy): Eukaryota > Metazoa > Chordata > Aves > Passeriformes > Pipridae > Chiroxiphia > Chiroxiphia lanceolata. Next base: position 17,122,828 of record NC_045640.1, read on the forward strand.
GTTTTTCCTAAGATTAAATGAAGTTAAAATGAATAGCTAATGCCAATCACCAAATATAATTGTATAAAAATAACTTCAATGAGCAGATTCAAGAGTTCTTATATTTCTATCTATAAAAATGTGTAAATATATATCAAGGAACTGCATATAGATTTGATTCCACTTTTAACTTGCTGTAATATTCACTTTAAAATACATGATTTTTCTCTATTTGGGGAACTCACTAGAGTTTTAAGGTTTACAAACTCTTAGAATCATACAATGGTTTGGGTTGGAAGGGACCTTAAAGATCATCTAGTTCCAGCCTTCCTGCTGTGGACAGGGACATCTTCCACTAGACCAGGTTGCTCAGATGTACATTCAAACTTGAACACCTCCAGGGATGGGGTTTCCACAACTTCTTTGGGCAAACCTGTTCCAGTGCCCCACTATTCTCACAGCAATGAATTTCTACCTATTATCTAATCTAAACTTACTCTCAGTTTGAAGCCATTCCCCCTTGTCCTGTCACTGCATGCTCTTGTAAATGCTCTTGTATAACCCACTTTCCTCTGTATTGTGAGAGACTTCATACATTTTCAGCAGTTGGCCCTTTGCAGTTTTGCTTACTGAAATATGAAACTGAACAGTTAATCTTGCATAAATATTTGTAGATAATAGAACTGGCATATAATTTGATACTTTTCTCAATTTAGAGGAAAACATTTGGTGAACTCTGGGTGTATTAATTGTGAGTAAACTGGCAGTGTTCCCATTTTTTAAGGTGTCAGTTTACAATTGCATTGTAACATAATCTTATCCGAACCCTGTACAATCTGTTCCAAGGGTAGAGAGATTAAAGAACAGAAAAAAAGAAAGGGACAAATGTGTTTTCAATCAATAGCTAATATGCAAGAGAGATTATTTTAGTTTTAAATGTGTATTGTTATATTTGGAAATACTTAGCTTAAAGTGAAATGTGAGAGCGTAAGAACGTGCAAAGATATCTCATTACATTAAACAGAAATCCTGTTCAAAGCCTTAATCTTCGGTGGTTACCTTTTCTGTTGTTTCACGTGTTTTGTTCTGAAAAGTCTCTTGGTAGTACCTGTTGTAATAAGCTGGATTTTTGAGAATGCATTCAGGGAATTCTAGTTGGGTTACTTCCTCCTACTGTCCCCAAATACTGTGTAGTGCAATAAACAGCAATGTGATTAGAAGATGGTTGTAGAGCTTGTGCTGTACTGCAGTTTGATGGTATTCTTACCGCCGTCTCCTTCATCAGCGATGAAAAGCAAGGGAGAGCCTTCAACTGAACCACAATCAGTTTCCCTACTGAGAGAACACTTCCTCGTTGCCACTAAAATTTGTGAAAGAAAAAAGCACATGGATATAGTGTGCATCTTTGACTGTATTTACTGGTTGTAAGTGCTGGTTGAAATTCTGGGATAATTGTTGGATAAAAACCTTCTTAGTTCTTTGATTCGGTTTTCTTAGTTTCAGTTTTTAAGACGTCTTGTCTAGATGTTTACACATTTTAAAATATTTGATTTTCTTTCACGGACACTCTTAACTTAGAATTTCCTGGTACCAGCAAATAAATGTGGAAAGTAATCTTCCTTATTATACAGATGGAAACTTCAAGTTGCATCTCAAGTTTTGTACTACTTGGCCCTCAGAATAGTAATCCCTCTTAAAATAAATATTGATTTGGTAATATTACTAAAAATTATTCTGTTAATGCTCTTTTGAATTTTTGTTTTTGCATACAACTTTACAGTACTAGTTCTAGAGCACCTATAACATATTGTGTTAAAACAAACACCAAGTGCTAAACTTCCTTTCCCCTCTCAGCTACTCCCAAGCCTTCAGGTAGCTAGCAGCTAGTTTCTAGGTTACCAGTGAACCAGATGGTAACACACAAGGAAAAAAAAAAGAGAAAAACATGGGATTTTTTCTGCACTTATTTAATTATGTTTTCATATTGTTCGTTGGATGAGTTAACTTGTGCTAAAAACACATTTTGTTCCAGGAAAGAGTTGCTGCTTTTCAAAATATGACTAAAATAACCATAAGAGTTTTGAGATGTAAGTTCCTACTGTTAAAAAATGCTGTCATGCAATATAACAACATTTAATACATGCAACTGTGTAATCATGAATAATAACTAGTGATCATTGTGTATGCTGATAGGAAGGATAAGGGGGGGTGTTGTGTATTTAGCTGGTCCCCTGCACCTGCAGAAAGCAGACAATTCTTCTCACTGTGGAAGAAACAAAATAATGACAGCATGATATTAAATGCAAACATTAATTTTTTTTGCAATAAAATACTAGGAAGAAATCTATCAATTAAGGTTTGTTATTGTGAACAGCAAAATTATGTTGTGTGTCAGCTTAAAGGCAAATAAAAAGACTTGTGGAATGAAATCCTTAATTCTCTGTTTACCACATAGCTACTAAATCCATTATTACTACTTTGAAGAAGATTTATATTGGCTATTTAAGCTTCTGTTTGGGATAAATTCTCCCTATACATATTAAACTCTACTTCATTTCTGAAGTAAATAACGAAATCACCAGCCCGTGTGATCTGATATTTTAGACTAAAAGAAAAAACAAGCTGCTGTGAAAACATAATTGTACTAATACTAGGACTCTCAGCAGGCCTTATTAGCTCAGGCATAGTCCTGCATTAATGTAGCTAAATGGCTTTTGGACAGGCGGTGGCTTGCTTCCAGACGATTTGGAGTGTGGGTGTGGGGTCAGCCCACGGCTTTCCACATCCAACAGCATAAGCACACACTGAGCTGATCGGTTATTTATAAAAAGCAACTTAATGTGTTTGGGAAAGATTACATTCTGCTGAAATATTTGTGCTAGCATAGGGACGTGGATACCTGCCATCTGGGGCTGATGAAAGCTGGTAAAGACTGCTCCTGGAGATAAAACCCAGTGCTTTCAGAGAAGGTAGCACCCCATAATGCTGAAGCTGTCAAAAACCCAGTATGTGTTGTCATGTTTTCTCCACGACTTTCTGCAATAAAGGTCTTTGGAAGAAAAGCAGTTGGAACTACTTTCTCTCACTAACAAGATTTATCAGCTCTTTCAATTATTAAAGGTATTGTGTCACATCCTTTGTACTCTCAGCCTTGGACCAGGATCTCAAGCAGAAATGAATCAGCAGTGCTGGTGGGCAGTTTCCTTGTGGCGTCTTAGAAGCCACTTCTGTTGGTTTCACAAATAGAGCTGTCAGGTGGTAATATTAATGTACAGCAGATACAAACATGAGATGGAGAAAGCCAGTCCTCCTAGGTATACTTCAGTCAGTCATGATGGCTAATGTTTCCTGTTCAAGGGAAACATCTCCTTGGGATGTGTTAACAAATTAAGTACTCTTCAGTAGTTAATTTGGGTTCCTTATGTACCAAACTTTTTTTAAAAAGGAAAATGGAGCCTACACTGTAGCACTGGCAATGGATAGTGCTAGCAAGTATTTATAGTGGTTGGTACCAGCACTGTCACCCAGCAGCCACAGTAGCTATCTGAACAGTCTTTCATTTTGGCATAGTACAGATAAGAAAGCAATGAACTTAAATGCACAGGTTAAATACATGCTTTGAAAGTAGGGTCAGGTGAAATTGGTTCCAAATACTGATGCTGTAAGGTTAGATTGGAGCAGAGGGTCTTACCATAGTTACTGTTTAACTTTCAGTCTGCTGAATGTATACCAACAAGTGTATCAATAAGATAATTTCTTGTTTTCTGTTTAGCTCTTGGAACGTTGTTGCAAATCCTGAATACTCCCACTGCAGCCAGCTACACTGCATTGGATTTAAATCAGTAACTACATACAGAGCCTCAATAATGCAGTCCTAACTCATTGTCACAGTCTGGATGGCTGTGATAGGTGGAGGGACACAGTACAGAAATGCTTCTATTGAACAGCCCATTTGCTTCTAATAAAGAATATATTAACAATAGGTAAATACAGCAGAATCAAGAGGGAGAACACAACTTGTTTGTATCGTACTAGAAGAACATTACTATATACTTAGCATTAATGTGCAATAATCACATTCACAAGCTGACAATTCCAATCAGTGTTGTAGAGCTATACAATTAAAGCATCAGTGTAATTAAGATCAAAGCTTTCTCACGGCCCACTTTACAAACAAATGGTATACATTTGAATAATATGCTCATCATGAAATGGTCCATTAATCAGATCATAATCAGTATTATGGCCAATCATAAAAGAAGTGAATTATCCGATTTAAGAACAAAACAGTGCCCTTCAGCTCATCTACAGTCCAGGTTATATGTGTGCATGTGTATTTTGTCTTGGAATCCTTCTTCTCTGATTTCCTCTGTTTATGATTTCGTGAGTTTTGTGTGAAGTTGGGGTACATGTCAGAATGAGTAAATGGAAGTGAGAAAGATGTCAGTCACTCTAACCAAAATGAAGAAAATATAAAGAAGTACAAATGAAAGCTATTGATGTTGCTTATTTCTTTCCCTTCAGGAAAGCCATTTTCAACTGTGCAGATTTCCATTAGTGTAAACAAAGTTATCTGTGACACCAATTTCAAGCTTACAGTTAACAGAATATTTTCACAAATGTCTTGAGAGACATAAGTGTCAGAGATGATTTCTAAGGCTGTATTACTCCTAAGAGGAGTGTGGGCACTCTTGTCTAATTTTCCTTGGCATTACTTTCAGGAGTTTTGTGGTGAGTTGTATTAGTGTTTGCTCTGTCTGGAAACTGATCTTACCAGAAAAATGTTTTCATTTGCACAAATCAGCTGAACTGGTTCACACCAGAAACATCACAGCCCAAACAAAGCAGCCAGGCAGGGAGATAAGGTGGGGCCAGAGGTTAGAGCGGCTTAAGAAAATCTTGAAACTCATTTTGAAGGTGGTGTTCTGTCTTGCACCAAAGCATCAGAAAGCAGTATGCTTTGCATGGAAAAAACACCAGCTAGTTTCTCTGAGAGCTTGCAGTTACTAGTACAAAAAAGGATTGTAAGGTTTGCAACTCCAAATGCTAATTTATTAGAAATAGAAAAAATATTACTATGTAAAAATTATAATGATGACAGAATTTGACTACTTATTTATAACTAACAACCTAAAGACTTGTTAACAATCTGGAAACTGATCCTCTTAGTTTCAAACTGTGAATTAATGCTCCTTCATATTTATATATTAGTAATATTGTTGTTATACCTGTGATAATGGAAATAAATAAATTACATTAATATTGTAAAATAAAGATATGTGTCTAATATACACACTTGTTACAGCTGTAAGAGACTTTATTAGCCATATAAATCTTTCTTCCAAGTCTGAATTTGAAGCAAAACCTTTCAAGTTGAATATAGTTGGAGAATAATTGCATTTAATTTAACATAATTCCATTAAATAATTAGGCTATCTGAGAGAAAAGGTGATTGGGTTGGTACCTGTGAAGCAAAGGATAGTATTTTCAAGCAGAGAAATGTAAGACTATTGGCTGGAATAGGACAACCACCTAATTGGTTAAGGTGATTGTTATATTGGAGTAATTGTGAGGCCCTAGAAAACTCATTTCCTGGGAAAATCATGGAGTTATTGGAATTCAGTCCCAAGCACCTGAAGGGCAAAGACATAGTCAAGAAACTCAACACAGATTTTCCAGGGCATATTATGCTCGACCAAGATGATTGCCTTCTTTAGTGATGTGACTAATTCTGTGCATGAGAGAAGAGTGGTGAATATGATATATCTTGACTTTCATGAGGTTTTGGACGCCATTTCCCACAGCATTTTTCTCTGTAAGCTGAGGAAGCATGGGGACTGTTAGAAGAATATTGGCTAGACCAACAAGTTTGAAGGGCAATAATGCACAGTTTGAGATCTGACTACTGGTCAGTAATGATTGTAATACCCTAGGCATGATGTTGAGATGTTGAACTGATATTGTTCAGTGACATTCAGCAGCGTGATGAATGGTGACACAGAGTGTATCCTCAGCATGTCAGTAACGGGAAAGCAGCTGACTGAGAGTAACAACACCTTAGTCTGGAGACACTTGAATAATCTGAGGATTGTGCCTACAGAGAACTTATAGGGTTTAACACGGAAAAGTGAAAAGTTCTTTTTCACTGGCAGAATTACCTTGTGAAGACTGGGAAGTGACTGGCTGAGAGATCTGCAGAATAGGGTTGGGATGTAACAGGTCATGGGAGGCTGTACGAGCCAGCAGCATATTCTCACTGGGAATAAATTGTGCAGTGTTCTGGGCTGAATTTTGAGGAGATGGGCCACTCAGGAAAAGTTCTTCCCATTTGGAGCCCTGACATTCAAAATGTACATAAAAAATGGGAGAGGATTCAACTGCTGGACTAGCAAGATGTTCTGGTACCTGAAGAACACCTCTGGAGAGAAGCTGAAGGACCTGGGTCTGTTACTCTGGTGGAAAGAAGACTAAGAGCCAGTGTAACATCTGCTTACAGCTAATTCAAGGGTAACTATGAGGATGACAGGTAGTATGGACTATGTAGCAAGGGCAATGGCCACATATATCTCAGACATTATGAAGAACATTTTCACTAGCAGGGAGATGAAGGACTGGAATAAGTTTACCAGACCAGTTATGGGATCTCCATTTCTGGATATATTTGAGGTTTGGCTGCACCAACCTTGACCTACCTGTAGTACCTGCTGGCTGTAGTTCTGCTTGGAACAGGATGCTGTACTTGATGATAATGAGAGTCCCTGCCTGCCAACACAATTCTGTGCTTCTAAGCTTTGAAGAATGATACTTTCTTTTCAGACTTAAAGAAGGAATTGTGAGCTGTAAAACTTCATTTCTTAACCAATCAGGTGAGCAAACATAACATACCCTTTCCATGGTTTTTCCTTTACTAATAAAGCTTTGCTTATGCCTGCTATCATCAGTATCCTGTAACACTGAAATGCTCTTCCAACAGTTTTATTTTGCTTTATTTTAGGCCTCAAGTCAGTCAAACCATTGTAAATGGGTATGAAACCCCAGTGATTTCCTTTGGTGGTTTATTGAGTTACTTCTAGTTTATAGTGCTGTATGATAACTGCAGAGATTTGCCCCAGGTTGATGAGAGCTCAGTGGCTATAAAATCAGTACCAATGTATTAACATTAATGACTATGGGGCTGCATAGATGTTATGATCATGCTTTCTATTACATAGGATTGCATGGTTATCACTGAGGTTAGAATTCAAGGGTTTTTCTTTTTATACTCTTTTGATAAAGATCCACTGCTTAGAAGGTGATAGTATTTTAGGAATGTTGATGGAAGCACTTCCCATGTGTAAGAAATAGATATATTTCTTCTTAAATTCTGACAATCAACACATATTTAGAACTCTTGTTTGCAAGAGAGGAGATAGACCCCATGTGTGCTCCTATTCTACTGAATACCTGTTCTAAATAATTAATTTTTTTGTAAAGATGGGATGTGATACATATAAAACACAATATATGTGAAGTTTAACAGGCAATCATTATACGTGACAAGAATATACACTATGACAAGACTAGGATGTAACTTATGGGAAAAGAGAGAAGTGTATTTAGATGATCTCTTCCATAAACTTTTTTTAAAAAATATATTTAGCATAGTTGTAGAAAACAGTGAACTTTTTTCTTCGTAGTTACTTGTGTAATTTTGTGGCAATAAAAAGAAACATAATAAGAACATATGGAACATGGACTGTCAAAAAGAAACAGTTGGCAAAACTGTGCTTCAGATTGCTGTCAGAATATCAGCCTTTCTGCAAGCTTGGAGTAGAACAGATGGGAAAAGTCAAAACTGGTAATGGTTTTCCACAGTTAACAGAGGAGAGCAAGTTAGCTGGCTAATTCATCCTTGGCATAAGATAATTGCCTTTTCATTTTTTCCTATAATGATGTTCATGGTTAGAGTCTTTTTTGTTCTCTCTATTCCTATACTAAGGTCGGAGAATCACTACAGGAGAACGTATGTGCTGAGGCTTATGCATTACATATGTGATGATCGAAGGAGGACATGAGGTTTACCTGCTAGTGGAGCACTGGACTCCATTTCATCCACATTGCCTGAAATGAAAGCAATATGGGATTAATGGCTGCGCCAGGACCTGTGTCCACAGGGTGCTTAGCTTTGACAGGCTTCATTTTGTCAACATGGATAGTCCCTTTGATTTCAGAAGTCTTTTTTGTCAGAATTTCAGTGGGGCTTCCTATGGACTTAAAGGCTGTGCGCTGCTTAAGTTCCTTGGGGCTTGTGCATTGCTGGAGTGATGATACATATCTGTATTGAAATGACTTTACAGGTTCTCAGCTCTGTACAAATACAACTAGAATATATTAAACCTTAAAAATTAGACTAATAATACAGTGACCTTGAGATTAGCTCATTTGGTTAGAGCATGGTGCTAATAACACCAAGATCATGTGTTTGATCCCTGTGTGGGCCACTGACTTAAGAGCTGGACTTGATGACTCTCGTGGGTCCCTTCCAATTCAGAATATTCTGTGATTCTGTCTATACTTCCTGAGATACAGGTAATATCACACCATATGTATGTAGGACTGGGTTCTTGGTTCTTAGAGTAAGGGAAAAAATTATGCTCTACACACCTTTAAATGCTAAAACAAAGGTTCACCTTTACATTGATGTCAATGGAAGCTTGGGATAATAAATATTACATAAAATTAAATGTTCTTGAATAGACAGAATCTTTCTGGAATCAAGATGGCTTTGAGGATAGGGGGTATTAGGATAATCAGTGAGTAGTCAGCGTCATACGCTAACTTTGTGAAAGAGAGCTAGCTCTATATACTATGTAATTTTAACCATCAAGACATCTAATTTGAACTAGTACATAATAGGACAGTCCAATGCATTATATCTGCACTGCTTCTGCTTATGTTCTTTTCTCAAACCTCTGTGGAATCAGCAGGTGTGCTATGGTTGCTATGAATATTGTGGTGTAACCTAGAAGAATAAAGAGCATATCCTTTTCTTTTTCTACCTTTTTCTGGTCCTGTGCCACATAGCTTTTAAAATTTGCCTATTAGAGTGATGCTATGTGGCCAATTATGAATTTACTTAGGAGATAACAGTAGGACTAGGCAAAAATGTGCTTTATTTAGGTCTATATGTATTTCAGAGTTACTTCTGCTAAACCGGTTGAATTTCAGAAATGCCATTCTTAAGGCCATACAGCAGGTGAAAATTGGCAAGATAGTTGGGATTGATGGAATTCCATCTGAAGTCTGGAAACATGGGGGCCAAGCACTCCATGCTAAATTTCACAAGTTTATGGTGTGCTGTTGGGAACTACCATCAGACCTTCATGATGCAGTCATCATCACCTTGTATAAGAAGAAAGGAGTTAAATCAGACTGCTCAAATTACCGTGGTATTACTCTACTCTCCATTGCTGGCAAAATCCTGGCAAGAATACTCTTGAACAGATTAATACCCGCTACAGCAGAACGAATTCTACCTGAAAGCCAATGTGGTTTCAGAGCCAACAGGAGCACCACAGACATGGTATTTGTTATCAGACAGCTGCAAGAGAAGTGTAGGGAACAGAACAAAGGTCTCTATGTAACCTTTGTTGATCTCACCAAGGCTTTCGATACTGTGAGTAGAAAAGGTCTATGGCAAATTTTGGAATGCTCAGGTTGTCCCCCCAAGTTCCTTAAAATGATCATCTCACTCCATGAGGATCAGCACGGCCAAGTCAGATATGGCAATGCACTTTCTGAGCCCTTCTAATAACCAATCGTGTGAAACAAGGCTGCGTTCTCACACCAACCCTATTCACAATCTTTTTCAAAGATTGCCAAAGGGCCACGGCAGACCTCGATGATCAGGACGGTATCTACATTCAATATTGTACTGATGGAAGCCTTTTCAGCCTAAGGCGACTGATGGCCCACACTAAGATGTTAAACCATCTTGTCTGGGAGCTGCTTTATGCTGACGATATCGCCCTTGTCACCCGCACATAAGCAGCTCTGCAGCGTTTAACATCCTGCTTTGCAGACGCTGCTGAGCTCTTTGGGCTGGAAGTCAGCTTAGAGAAGATAGAAGTTCTCTATCAATCTGCACTTCAGGAAGTCTTCCATCATCCCCATATCACCACTGACGAATCAGAGCTCAAATCAGTCCAGCAGTTTAATTACCTAGGTAGCCTCATCTCCTCGGATGGTAAGATTGATGGAGAGATAGACAACAGGTTAGCAAAGGCATATAGTGCCTTCGGAAAGCTTCATAAAAGAGTTTGGCGAAATAAACACTTGAAGAAAAGTACCAAGATCAGTTTTACAGAGCCATTGTGCTGTCTACTCTTTTATATGGATTTGAATCATGGGTCAACTACCGTCAACACCTGCGACTCCTAGAACGCTTCCATCAATGCTGTCTCCATACAATCCTAAACATCCACTGGTCAGATTATGTGACCAATACATCTGTTCTAGAACAAGCAGCAATCACAAGTATTGAGGCCATGTTGCTGGGAACACAGCTGTGTTGGGCAGGACACGTCTCAAGGATGAAGGACCACCGCCTCCCTAAGATCTTGCCTTATGGTGAACTTGCCACCAGCTGCTGCATGAGAGGAGCCCCGAAGAGGAGATACAAGGACTCCCTGAAACAACATCTCAGCCTTGGCCATATTAATCATCATCATTGGTCTACTCTGGCCTCCAATCAGGAGGTCTGGAGGCACACTTTCGAGAAAGCACGCAGGTTCACTCTTGAGGAGAAAAGACAACACAGAAATAATCGTGTCTTGCAGAATATACCACCTAAGGAGTCTTTCTGCTGCGCCTTTTGCAACCGGACATGCCTATCTTGTATTGGCCTTTTTAGCCACCAGCGCATTTGTAACAAACGTGGGTAGAGTCCTTCCCAAATCTTCGTTTGTGAAGCCCAGCCATAAGAATGAGAAATCTGTGATTTTAAAAACATGAATAATTGTAATATCATCACAAAGAAATAAGGCCATGTGGCATTTTGTAAATTGAAGAAGGAAACTCAGAAGCTGATAGCTTCTAAGTGAAATAACTAAGAACATATTACAACATACTTTTATGGAGGGTTCACACTTTATCTGAGTTTGAAAAAAGAAAAAAGAAGTGATTCAAACAGGAAGGAAATCACAGATCAGTAAGAGCCAAAATATGCTTCAATAACTAAGTTTCTAATACTATGTTTATTTAATATTTTACATTATGCTTGGTTCTTTTGGGAACATTTTACTTAGTTTACTGTTCCATCACTGTGTAGACCATTTTTTTGTAATTTATTTAACTGAGAAGTTCTTACAAAGTACATGAGGAATGATTTGCTAAACAGTCCTAAAAAAATAATAATTTTCAAAATATTTCAGTGCCCTAAGTGCTGTTGCTGAAATGGATGTAGGTACAAATGTTAATTCTCTCATTTTACACATCAAAGTCAGACTTGAGATGTGGAAAAAAACCCTAAATACTCTACATGACTACCTAAATGATAGGAATTGTTTTTCCTTTGCAGTTTGAAGATAAAAGTATGTTTAATTCATGCGGAAAGCAACTATAATAGCAACTGTGCACAAAGTGTGGTTCATGCATTTATACCTTCCTATTACATTTCAAACTCTTGCATTTTAACTCAGTTTCTTGTAGAACAAATTGAAATGAGCAGATCTCAAAGGAAATGAAATATTAATGGAAAAAGTAGATCTGTGCCAAATCTGGTCAAACTACATAATTGGCTAAAGCTACGATTCTGAATGGTCAGCTGAGTCCAGACATTGGAATTGGGAGCTTTCTGCCTCACTCTGCTGTCGAGCATTTCAGAGTAGCTGCTTGAATTTTATTTGTCTGAGACAAAAGACCTAGTGGGAGAAGGTGATGAGAGCAACGGGCTTAGTCACACTGGAAGGAAAGTCTGAAATAAGGGCAAGCCAGAGAATCCATTAGCTGCCAGGGTGGGACCAGAGACTGGAACAGTTTGGGGAAAAGATACACCATGATGTACTCTTCTGGTCCCACAGCAGGGTGTGCTGAGGAAGGTCTTGGGACTAGGGAGTAATAAGCTGCTATCGAGTAATTAAAAATCTATATTAATGCCTATTCAAAATGAAGGTGAAATGACTTTTTCAGATTAATTCTGCAATTTCTAGTTTGCTCAACGCTGCAGCTTTGTTTTTCTTTTAACAGATTTTATGTGTGTATCTCATGAATTATTCTTTAATATATGGAAATGTTATTTTAAATTGTTTTTAATTCAAATCACAGCAGAGCTGGTTTGACTGTCTGGTTTCAATTGAAGGGGAGTAAAAGATAGTAAACAGATCTAATTTAAATATACATTCTAGTGGAATTGCTTTCCTGGTAGGGTTTATTTCACACATTACCATTCCCCGAACTTTTTAAAATAACATAAACAGACAAGCCACACAGTAAGGGAATTTTGCCCTTAAAAGTAAGCAAAAAATTTTTTCTCAGCAGGCTTGCAAAAATGATATTTAAAATCCTCACTTTCCCCCTGTTATTTTAAAGGCTAAAACACTGGACATGGATCTGTTTCTGATCATTTATGAGCTAATTACTACACTTTGTACTGAAATAGCTCTCTGGGATTAAAAATTCTGGTTGCAGCTGTGGGAAGAGAAATCTAGAATATTAATGAAGCAAAGATTTTTGTTATTTATTTTTATTCAGTTTTCTGTATTCTATCCTTTTTCAGTATAAACTGCAAAAGAAATAGATAAAGACGACAAAAATGAGAACTGCTACTTGATTATTTTTTAAACTTTCGTAACATAGAGGAAGGAGTAAGATATATATATTATATTATTGTACATTAAATATAACTTCACTTCCTTAATATCATTGGAATATTTGGAAGATAGAAGTGGGGAAAAGCAGAAGACAAAAGCTCTGCAATGCTGAGACCAACTTTTCATAAGGGATAGTTTGTCCTTTTTAGGGACAATAGGTAGTGCAAATTAAGCAAAGAGAATTAAACTAGTCTCCTTTTGTCCTGCAAAGTATTTTTGGTCAACACTGCTTACCTAGAATCTCTGGACATCTGTATTTTTGTGTCTTTGTGTGTGAAAGAGCAGGGACAGTGTCTCTGGGATTTTAGGCTTTCAGTGTTAGACTTCAGCCTCAGCAGCCAGCCATTCTGCTGCTGAGGACATTTTGATTAAAACTGGTGGAACCTGGCTAAGCTACCTTGCAGGAAGAAGCAGACCTTTGAAATCTCATATTTCCTGTGAACCTTATTCCTGTGGTAGAGGAAGTACTTCCTCTCAGCACCATAACTTCTCCTTGAGACACAGGATTTACAGCTGATTTATGAATCTTCAGATTAATACATATACAGTCTGACCAGTCACTTCTCCAAGGTGCTCCTCACATCTGTGCAGGAGCAGCCAGGAGCAGGTTGTCCTGCCAGTGCAAGTCCTGCTGCTGGCGAGGCGTTTTGCTGGGGCCTCCTCAGATCAGGGCAGGACTGAGGAGCTGACTGATCTTGGCATGCTGCATCCTGCCAACAACCCCCTACTTAATAAAACATTTTTCCCTTAGTGGAATGAAATTGCCACTGGGCTGCTTTTTATTTCTGCCACTCGACTTGAAAAAAAGCTTTCTGAAAACATACTTTTCAAGGGATAAAAATGAAAAAGAACATTATTTCCAATTTGTGACTCAGTGTTACTGGTGTGAGACTTCAACTGTCAATAAACAGGTTGACAAAATAGTTCTGCGTTTGCTGATATTGGAAGGAGCTGTAAAATATTCCTTGAGTAAATAAACATAATTGAAAGGCCATTATTTTTTCTCTGGAGTGTTGTCTTAAAAAGAAAATGGAGAAATAGCTTAGTGGCATTAACTATGACTGTTTTGCTTGGGAAATCATGACTTTTCCTCTAGGAAGAGACTTCCATGAGGCACAGTGATTTGCCTGCTAAAATGCATATAATTTCTCTGGATCTCTTTGGGCATTTAATATTGACAGAAATTAGCTGGCTGAGTCAGTGTAAAGGAAAATAAGAGAATACTACAACTAGCCCAGGAAAAGTGTAGTGAACAGCTGGACCATGTGCTTGCAGAAAGTTTCTGCATTGTGCAGTGGTTGTGTTATACCCCAGAAGTTAAAAAATAGAGGCTTTGTCCATGCAATTGTCAGCAAAATCAGAGAAACATTTTAACCACAGCACTCTGATCAAGAATTAAGCAAAATGGTTTAAGAGCTGCTTTGGAATGCCATTTTTCTGTAGTGAAGCACTTTTTACATGCATTTAATTTCACTATGAATACTCCCATTGATTCCAATGGGACTGCTCTCAAAAATAAATGCTTGTAAAAGTCTGCAAGATCAGCCCTTTCCCAGTAGAATTATTTTGAATATATATTGGTTCAATAAGGTGGGAAGAGGTCTAATATATTTAAGAAATATTTATCAGATAAGGTAATATATAGAACCTTATTTCTAAACATGTTGTTGTGAAACTCTAAATTTCAGTCTAAATTTGGGATAGGTGTGCTCCATAGGTGTCTGAAAGTTACAGTAATCCAGATCCTAAATGATTTACAATGCAGCGATGATTGCCTTGGAAGCAATGGTCTTTTAAGGAAGATCTGCCTCTCTCTGTCATATCAGTATGTGTATATGCATGGACATTTCTCTCTCTCTACATGTATACATATATATATATAAATATATATATTATATATATAAAGATAGATAGCTGGATAGATGTGTGTATTCATTCAATTTTCTAAAAAGAGCTGTACTGGGACAACATAGATGTGCTATGGTGGGAAGTCCTTCAGATCAAAATGCAGCCATAGCTTCTCCATTACAGAATTACTGCTTTAGTTTTACCATGCCTCTCTTAAGGGGCCTGAGCCCAGGTGTGATACTCTAATGTCTAGCAAAGAACCTCAAGCCTTGAGAAGGTGAAAGAGTTGGATGGTTAGGACTGTAATTTGTAACACCCACTGATGACATCAGATCATACCAAGGTCACCCCTTGTAGAATGGAAAAGAGAACAGTCTCTGCATTTTGTTGGAGACAAGTCTTTTTATGAAATAATAATAGCAGAATATGCAATGCCAATAGAGAAAGTAAAGTGTTTTAGGGCAAAATGATTAATATCTGAACCCACAGCAGAGAATTAGGTAACAATAACTTATAATCTATAACTTTTAAATATAAATAAGCACAAGAGAAAAAGTGAATGTGATTTCAAGTGTTTTATGGAAATACACTAAAAGGATATTAGAAAGAAAATGAACAAGCAGAAGAAAGTTTCTGCACACTGCAATTGGCTTTTAAGAAGAAAAGAAAAGCAAAAGCGGCATGGCAGTAACTAAAAATATATAGTATCATCTTTCTCTGTAAATCATTGTCATGAGTCAGTGAAAGTCAGTTACAGGGACCAGCGAAAATTTGTGACTTTTGAGGAACAAAGAATACCTTTAAATATTCCATAGCTGCTGATAAAAATCAGGTAAAGAGATCCTTGGAAATTAGTACCTGTTCTGTTTCCTTGCAGACAGAGAGGCAGAATTTCTCATACCTGTCCGCTGTCAGTTTGATTGATATAACTGTGGAGAGGGAGTTCATGCTTAGCTTGCTTAGTAGTTGTTGCTTATTAAGAATGGATAATGGTACACCATGACAGGTCTGACTCTATTGTGCTGGTTGCAGTTCTTCCCACAGAGCAGACATTTACACAATAAGAAATAACTATAAACAATCAACAACTATTGTGTGGCAGGAACCAAAAGAATATTTATTGTTTGCTTCTCCCCTGATGTCTCTTACTCCTTTTGTGCTTGTGACTTTCCCAGGTATGGGATTTTGCACTTTCAAAGAAACTGTTTCAAGACAGTAGCTGCTTAAAAGCCATTATGCTACTTACTTAAGAAATTGTGTCTTCAAAATATTATTAAACTGTTTTTTACAGTAGTTGACTTACCTTGGTTCTGTCTTTAGCTTGCTGCTATGAACTGCTTAGAATCACAATAGAAAATGTTTGGCAAAAAATGACAGCTTGAGTCAATTTCTGAATGGCAATTTTCTTTAGTTAACCTAAAGTTTAAAAATTTTAAGCTGCAATATAAAGCAAAAGTAACTAAGTCCTAAAATATGTTTTAATTTAAAACATAACCATTAAAATAAAGGAGAACAAAAAGCAAAGATCTATTCACTATTACATGTGTACCAAATCTACATGGAGAAATGGATGATCACACTCTCTCACCCTCACACATACTTGTTCACATTATAAATTAATGTGGAAGCCTTTCATTGGTGAAATGGGAGAGCCAGTTGTTTCCAATCACATGCACAATCGAAGCATGAGTGTAACTAATTATGCAGTCACTTGTGTCTCAGATGGAAAATGGATTAACTCTCTGTGTGCCACCTTTTTCCTCTCCAACATTTTAAGTCTTCAGATACATAATAAAAGACTCTTACACTTGAAATGTGAAAGAAAATGCCTGTGAAATGTTGCTTTTTTAGTATGGTTACATGATGAATGGATTTCTTTGTTGTAAATTGAAGCAATCCACTGGATTAGGTAAATGAAAATGCGAAAAGAAGCGTTTTAGAATGCTTTGTAAATATCAAAATATTTACATATATTTGTATAACCATAAACTTGATCTTGGAATTGTTGTTCTTTTAGCTTGTTGTGTGGTTTCCTTAGCAATCTATAAACATTACAAATGAAAATCTGAGCTCTTATTTCTTCTTTCAGCCTGACTTCAGTTTTAGAACGAGTAGAAATCATTCTTTCACTGTGTTCTTTTTTTTTTGAGTATTTAGTAAGATTTTATTTATTAGTCAGATATATTTTAATTTAAATAGCAATTAAATTTAATTAAAATGTAAATTTAGTTTAAATTTAATTAAAATAGTAATTTAATTTGCTTCAATATGTCTTGGTTTCTTTATATGTTATACTTATATGTGTATTAAGAATATATAATGAAATTATTTTGTACGGGTCATTAAATATATTGTGAAGATTTTCTGTGATATTATTTTGTTTAAATCAGACCATTTCTGTTTGTTTGGATGGTTATGACTAAAAAAACTCACTTATGCTCTGTGCTGTATGCTTCTTCACAGATAAATAGAATGAAATGTCTTGCTGTGTCAGATGTTATATTCGCCAAACTGTAATATTTTGTTAGAGAAACTGGTTAGAAAAACAAACCAAACAAATTTGAAGGTCAGGTGACACAGATTATATTGGTTACTCCCATTTAGCATCCCCAGGAGTTTGAGAAAGAAGGCATAAACTGGAAGTGAAACTGAATGTGCTTTCTCATGTTAGTGTTGTAGTCGCTGGGCTGCAGAGTCTCAACAGCCTGTGTCCTCAAGTCTCTACTTTGTGTTACTTTTTCATTTTGCACACAATATTTTAATGTTCATTAAAACAGACAGTGTCAGATGTGAATAACATTTTAGTCTGTGGGTTAGGACACCTGAGTTCCAGTCCCTGGTCTGGAGAATGTTTAATAATTTATGCGAAGGGAAGAGCCTCAAAAGGAAATATTGAGGAAGCTCATTGAAGGGGCTTTGCAGCTTCTGCTTCCAGAGTTAACAGATACCTTTGTATGGACATTGTGTATGGCAGCCGTAAGTAGTTCCTCCCGAAAATCAGGTCTCTAGAGCTATGAGAAGACTTCCAGAAATTCATACACAATTACTGAAACTCTTTGGTCTTGATCTAAGAAGAGGAATGAATTTATGCTGCTTATGTGCTTAATGAAATAAGTGTACTCTCTGTTTTTGTTTTTTTTTTTTTAATAGTAAAGAAAAGAAGAGTAAGAGATACTTTTCTCTAAGGTGATCTGGAATATGAATCTAAAACAGATACACTGATTTTTCTCATTGGAGCTGTTTGTCTTTACTAAATAACAAATAGGTTCTTGACAATCTGTGCCTCAAGTTAGGAAATATGATTACCCCTGCTATTGTAGCAGTCAGCCTCTCCAATGCACAACCCTAATGTGGGAAGGACTTGCCTATTTAGATCCCTAAGAAATGAGCAGAATAAATGCCCAGTAGGCATATGCATGTGAATATGATGCTTCTACACATTTAAAAGGTCTCTCTTATTAAACTTTTTTTTTCCGTAGCCCTAAGGAAATCTTTAATTCCTCTTTGCATGAACATAAATACTTAAAAAACCCCCAACACACACACACACAAGACAGAAGAGACAGAGGAAAAGAGAGAGAAATCATCTTTCTACATTCCTGAGTCAATGCGTGTACTAGAAATGCATGAGCTATTTACTCATAACCTTGACCTCTCAGTTACAGTGAAACATTTCTGGTGCTTTTATTTCTACAGATTTTGTTGAACCAGATTTTGTGACTGAACTTTTCAGAGAAATCATGAACATAAGACTGACAAAGAGCAGTAAGAACATGGGAGAGGGCAGAAGTACATCACAGTGAACGTGTTTCTCTGAAGTCACTTTCAAAGCATTTACTGAAAGGCTTTCCTTTTTAACTACTTACCCGCTACAATGAACTGTGATAAACTCCTGCTATGATAGATAAAAACCCATATTTAGGGGAGTAGAGGAAGCCAGAGATTGTATGATTAGCATCGCTTTCCATATCCATTCCCTCTGAAGAATCCAGCAGTTCTGAAACAGCAATTGTGTTGGCTTTGCTGAAGAATGTTTCAGGAAGAATTGGAAAACACTGCTATCTTGTGGCTGAAGGGCGAACAACAACTGGAAAAAACAAAGTATTTATTTCCTCACCTGCCTCATAGGTCAGGCTTTGTGTCAATAATAATAATAATAAAAACATCTTTCATGAAAACTAGAGTCTTAAAAAAATAGGTAGTTTGTGAGACTTCGGAACTGGGATGACTGAAGAACTTCTCCAAATAAACAGAGTTTTCATCTGGTTATGACTTTTATGCTGCACTCCTAAATTCAAAATATCACTGTCAGGTTTTTGAATCTGGAGTTTACACACCCATCTGGCTACAAACAGTTTGAACATGCTGACTGGACACAAAGAGTGCTGCTGGTGTGTGTTATATGGAATTTTTGGAGAATATTTGTGAATGCTAGTTCATTGCAGGTTTTAGGTAAGACAAATAGGCATTTTAAGTTTTTAGAAGTTCTTTGCACTTTATTTTAGAAAGTTGAGGCCTTTGGTTTCAGATTTCCAGTGCTAAGGGATCACGTTATCTTCTTTGGTCTTAGCCAACAACTTTTATCTTTCATACATCCTGTGATCTCCTGCAGACTGCTTGAATATGTAACTTCGACCAACTGCAATAATGCAGGGCTGATGTCTTTGTGATACCTTTCCATTGATTTCAGTGGAGTCCTGTGCAGTTTGGTAGAATACAAAAATGTAGGTGTTAATTTTGTTTGTTAGTTACCACAGCAATCTCCTATCAAGGAAAAATATGCATTTAATTTCTGCCTATGCTTTCTGATGTTAGCTGTGAATTTTATTTCAGAGAATCATGGAATAGTTTGGGTTGGAAGGGACCTTACAGGTCATCTAGTTACAACCTCCCTGCTGTGGACAGGGACAACTTTCACTAGACCAAGTTTCTCAGAGCCCCAACCAACCAGGCCTTGAAATTTTTCAAGGATGGGTTAAAGAATTTCTTCCCAAGTAAAGAATGATCCTGTCTTAATTGCACCTATTGTTTGTCTCTGTAATATCTGTCTTTTGTCACTGATAATTAATTTGCTGTCCCAATCCCAATGAAGCCTTCAATCCATAAAATTTCTTGGTTAGTTCATTAATATCTTCAATATTTTCAAGAGAAAACTAGAGGCTTTGGGGCAGTGACATCTTTCAAAATAAGGTGTTCTCTTTAACCAGTATCTTTACATCAGAAGAAAATAATGATTTTTTTGGAGGGAGTACTCTCACTATAGTGCTGGCTTCTAACATTTAAAGAATAAATATTAAATTTTTTTTTCTTCCTGTAGATTTGAAATCTTTTTTTTTTCTCAAACCAAAAAAGACAACTTTTAATTCAGTCCTTATGCTGATCACCCTAATCCACAAAATATGACATAAATGAGACAGGAATTCAAATCATCAAGGACTAAAACTTTTAAGTGGTAGAGCTCAGGTCAAACTTTAATCCTCCGACACTAAACTTAAAATATTGTTCTCGGGATGTTGATAGTATCAAGTCAAAAAAGAAACAAGAACTGAACTGCCAGAAAGGACATAGTATGCCAGGGAGTAGGGAGTGCCTGCTTTGCATTAAATCCTTCAGCATGGAGCCCATCTGAAAAGCGAGGATTTGACAGAGTTGGTGTCACCAAGGTTGATCACATGTGATTCTGAGTGTTTTATGGTTGAAAGATTGCTGTGATTCTTAAATATAGAGGGAAGGAAGAACTAACAGAAGAAATAAGAAAATAGGAAATAGAATACGAGTTCTGGCAGCTGAATTTTGCTTGTAAATAGGTCAGGAGTGGATTGGAAGACTCTGGTTGAAGGCTGAAGAACCCCTTCTGTTCATGTACATTGCTTTGAATCCCCTCAGATCTACGGTTTGTCATTGCAAGATGAAGATTGAGTCATCTCAGAATTTGAGACTTGTGATAACAGTGGATGGAATTCTCTCTCAAAAAGCCAAATTGCTTTCTTTTTTTTTTAGCTGCAGCAATTTTTCTCGTATGATGGAGAGCACCCTAGCTGTGCACATATTCTGTGCTCTAGTACTGCACAGTAGAGCACTTGGTTAGAGTGTGTCTGCTTATCTAAAAGTCATTCAACTACTTTGATTTCTTCCTCATTCCCCATTATCTAAAATATATGAAACCTTACTGTCCAATCCTAGTTTCTTTCATATCCCTTAATTCCTAACATCTCTTCAAAGCATTGGTCATTCTGGGTGCTGGACATTGTGATGTGGATGGTTCAACAGTGGGGCTCTAGGCAGTCCTATTGAGCAAAATAAGTTAATGATGGGTTTGGAGTACTACACATATGGGTGTGGCACTTGGGGTTGTGGTTTATCGGTGAACACGGCAGTGCTGGGTTAACAGTTGGACCCAATGACCTTAGAGGTCTTATCCACCCTTAATGATTCTATGATTAGAATCTATGCAATGTGTCACAACAGGTACAAAAGCCCTTTCCCGATACAAATATTGGCAATTCTTTCTTACAAATTATCCTTTTGCTGTATTTAAATGCATATAAAATAGGGGTTACTGAAGGTTGACTGACTCCTTTAAAAGAGACTAACATATTCTCTTGGCTTGTTTAATCTTTGTAGCAAATAAATATATGACCAATGTATGAATTTTTTGCCTTTGGACTCATTAGTTAGAATGCTTTTATTTCAGGTCCCTTTCTTCTAGAGCTTAGTTGCCTCAATGTACTGCATTTCAGATTAAATCTTTTCTAAAGTTGTCTCTGTCCAAAGGAGCAAACGCAAAATACAAGGTCATTGTTAGGAGACTTTGTAATAATTTAAAAGATCTCTAGGTATGTGTACTGTATGTGTACTGTTTCTATGGTAGCAGTCTTTTGGCTGTTTCATTGCTGCTTTCCAGACTAGATGTGTATAAACCAGATGGCAAGTGGGTTGACATTTCAGTTTGAGTCGTGCGAATTGAAATAGACAACCTCATGTTAAGTATGCTAATCCTTAATTGGAAAGTATATCCCACTTGGATTACTGAAGTTGCTGAGCTTTCATTGAAGGAGATTCCCTGCAAATCTGTTGAAATCTACTAGGATAAAGCAGCCTATAGACACAGGGCAAATACTGTTTTCTCTTGAAAGAGATTCACTGGGAGAAACTGCTATGATATTGTTTTGTTGGGTGTTTTTTGTTGTGTGAGGTGCTTTAGCTGTTTGGGGTTTTTTGTTTGTTTGTTTCTTTTTTGTTTTGTTTTGTTTTGTTTTTCTTTTGTTCTTTTAAAGAAGAATGCCTTTTTGGATATAAGGACAGTATTTAATGAGGCCATAGGCATGCTGGATGAAGTGAAAAATACTGAAAGTTTGGCTTATGTTGACACTTTGGGTTTCTGAAAGTGGGCTCCAAGCCATACATCCAGAAGGCTGAGGAATCCTATAGGGGCTGCTCCTGCTGCTCAGAGAACTGATAGTTCTAAATAGTAGGCTGCATCCTGTCTTCACATATCAGCACTAAGGAAAAGGTAATACATGTTTAAGTTGAAGACACTGAGACACTGAATCCTATGTTTTTATAACAGTTAAAAAAAAAATAAAAGGGTTGTAGTGGTTTGGATCCTGTTTTCCCCCAGAGGCTAAGAAAAGTGGTAAACCCCAAGAGGTGGAAACCCCTGGAAGTTTTGAAGTTCTGTCCAATGGGTGCTCCTGCAAAAATGTAAACATACCACAATCAGACTGGAAGAGAAGAGCTGTAGTTTTTTTTGGTTGTTGGAAGAGGTGGCCATGTTGTAGAGCCACGAGGAAGGGGCTCAGAGCCCCACGGGGGGGGCTTTGGCCCCCAGCCCCAGCGAGGGCCTGTGGGGACCTGGAACAGCATAAAGCTGGGCTAGGTGCCTGTAGTTATGCCAGGAGATGTTTTACTCCATGGGTGCAGAGCAGCAGCCGGCACTGACCGGAGAAACGGTGGCAGAGAGCCAGGACAGATAAGAACTGAACCAAAGAAGCAACAAAGACATGTAGCACCAGAGAAGGGACTCCTGGAAGGACAGCTGAGGAAAAGAGAGTCAGCAGCTGAGTTCTACAGAGTTCTTGGGGGTAAGAACTGATACCAGACCCCCCAAAACTCCTTTGAGACCTCCGAGAAGGAGGAATAGATGGACTCCTGTTTGAGAGGAGCCTTGGAGAGCAGTTTTGGACATGCAGCACTGGAGAGAGAGAGAGGAGCTGAGAAGCTCAGTCGTCCTGAGAGCTGAGCCAGGACGGTGTGGGAGGTTGGCCTTGGGGGCCCTCCCTTGCTGCAAGCTACGAAGAAGCTCGCAGCCTGAGACAGGGCACAGAGGCCCTGCAAGGAGCTTGAAGATCTGGAGATACCAGACCGTCACAAAGACCCCCTGCGTCTTCGTGATACGACGTGGTGAAACGACCTTGTCTGGGGTTCCGAAGCCCACAGAAGACCCCCTTTGCCTGCGTCAAGGGGCTGAGGGAGCTTGGATACCTCCCTCGCGAGTGCTGGCAGAGATCCAGCTATCAGCTGCATGCATGAGATGAGGAGAACCTGCTGCCTTAGAAGAAGCTACTGCCCTGAGAGACTGGAAGGGATCTGTCCTTCTTTCCCTCCTGGACTTTTATTTGGAGGGGAGAAGAGATCTGATCCATTGTAAATACTATATGTCATGGTAGAGATAGTTGTGATCGTGTGTATAATGTATTATGATATTTATTTGTACAGTCATTGTAATATATTCCCTTTCCCCCATTCTGAGTCTGGTTGTGTTTTGTCTGGAAAAACCCATCTCACATTGGGTTGAGATGTGGGAGGGGGAATGGAGCTAGGGAATTAGGATTTTGGAACTATCTCAAACCATGACAGGGTTTTTTCCCAATTTTTTTCTATGAAGACTCTCGAAGGACAGAACAGATAAATTGACTTAAACGTTTGGGAAAAGATGGAATAATTAATTGTAATGATATTTCTTTTTTGCAATTTGAATGAGAAATTTAAACAGAAGTTGAGGTTTTCTTTTTTTTTTAAGGACTAACTTTAAAGGATCAGGTGATCTCCTCTAGTTTTATCTTAAGTTCTTCTCCTTTACTCCTCATACTTAACATCTCCAAATGAGAGGCAGGAGAAGATAAGGGAACATTTTAAAAGCACTTGAATTTTCTCATTTGAAATGAAGTATTTATTCTGAAAGTTCAATGATGTTGAAAGTTCAATGAATTACATGGGGTACTAGGTAAAATTTAAGAGTTTAAATCTCTGAAATAATTAATAGGAGGAGAATAGGAACTCTGGAAATCATATGGGCCATGTTTTGGCTAAAGATTGAATAGGGACTTTATTGAAGAAGTTTTGCATTATTCTAGGAGTTTTGAATAATCAACCTTCAATTTCCTACAAATCTCTGCTAACGCAGCTGCAGAGAGAGGGCAGCATGTAAGTGACATGCCTAAGGCGTAAAACCCCTTTTGTTAAAATACTGTGGCAAAATTTGACTTGTTGCTTGTGCAGATTTAGCAAAGGAT
The DNA here is from genome assembly GCF_009829145.1 of Chiroxiphia lanceolata. Lineage (NCBI taxonomy): Eukaryota > Metazoa > Chordata > Aves > Passeriformes > Pipridae > Chiroxiphia > Chiroxiphia lanceolata. The sequence continues at coordinate 17,147,018 of NC_045640.1, forward strand.
TTAAAAGATCTACAACTGCCCATTTACATATTCTACTGTAAAATATGTATTTTCTGATTTTTGGGATGCTGCAATTACTGCACGTCTGGCAAATTTTTCTCATCCATACTTTGGCTGTATCCATCCTGGCTCTGCATGGTGTGTTTCTCCTCTCTGTGGCTGGAATAAGCCATATGGATTAAGTTCTGTGGTTTGGCAGATAAAACCTATGAGAACCTATGTCTGTGCTGCTAGTGTTTTGCCAATGCAATATCATAGGTTGATTAAGTAGTCCCAGTGTTGAATAAAAGGACAGTGTAACACCCCTTTCATCTCAGACTGTGTAAGGAAGGTACACTTTGAGTTTTCTCTGGTTCCTGTAAGTGCTGCACAGAAGCTGGGAGTCAGAGAAGTCATGGTGTCACACAGGGGCCATTTGAATTGCCACTTTTCTAGCAGTCCAACAGTTGATGAGTCAATAGATAACGGGTTAGGAGGGTTAGATTCTTCTTAGCATTTATTCTACGGTGTCTGCATCTGTAGGGAGCCTTGAAGATTACAAGATTATGTAAGGATCTCAACCTGCCATAGTTTGGCTAACAGACATGAATCTCTGAGCGTGGACAGAGATGGCTGATAGATATTTTGATGGGAAATAGCAAAGGTGCAAATCAAAAGACATTCATTTTTTATTAGGCAAATGGAGCTTGAGCCTCTGAGTTCAACCTTTCTTGAGTTCAATCTCTACATTTAACAGTCCACCAAAGAGAATTAAATTACATATATGCTATGCATCACTTACAGGTGAGCAGAATGAGTCCTCCTATACAAAAGTATTTATCACTGCGACTGCAGCTGCAGAATTGGGCACGTTTTCTCCTTTCAGATGAAAAGAAACATGGTGGGAAAAATAAATGAAACCTGGTTGAAGCCCTTTTGCAGAAGAATGCTTCAATAAGTTGGGCTGCTTTATATTTTGTTCTACTTTGTCAGATAGTTGATGGAGAAGAAATTCAAAACTCCATATTCATAGAGAGATTCAGTATCCTATTTCAGTCTGTTGTAATTGTTTTGAGCACATTCTCATCCTGCAGGTGCTATGTGAACAAAAAGAATATATAAGCAGCAAGCACTAAAGTCCCTGAAAACAGCAAACTGTTATACTTAATCTTGTTTCATAACATAGAATTAAATTATTTAAATATTTTAATTGATACAGATTCATAGACCAGACAATGTTTAAGCTTTCAGAGGATTTCTATTTTTGATGAATCAGTACTACCTGTTATACTAGTTCCGAATACAAGTTGTTCTATTCACTTACAAATGTAGTAGCTACATAATTTTGCAGGTTGTGGAAGAGTTAGGGATCCAAGGGAATCATGGAATCTCAAGGAGTCTCATTACTTATTTGATTGGTCACATTTTGTCATCTTGTAATTGCTATTTATGTTATAATCCAGTAAACTCTAAGAAATACTTAGCGATTTAACTATTCTATTATCTACATAGGTGCATAATTTTGCTCCCCTAGAAAAAATTTTGAAACAGCCCAATGACTTACATGCTGTAATGAAGTGGAATCTGAAGTAATCAGTTGTGCCTGCTAGTAGAAACATAAGAATCTGGGACTTAAGCAGCACTTGTAAAATTATTTAAAAACACTGCATATATATGATTTGATTTACCCATTTTGTTCAGTGAGAGTTATTGTTACTTTTAAAAACCTCTAGTAAATGCATTTTTTATACACTCTAAGGTGAAATTTAGAAACAAAGGCACACATCTTAATTCAGAAGTTCAAGTCCATAAAGACCTTAGTATATGGAAGCTGCAGATTAGAGCATGAAAAGTGATCAGTGGACGTGGTGACAGATTTGAATAAATGGTCAAAACTACAGAAGATGACAAGAACAAAAGTCCAAGGATTACTCTGAACTTCTTAACACTTTGGACTTATAGGAACTGATTCTTTATGGCCCCCTGAAGAACCCAGTACTCTCAGAAAACGACTGGTGATATTCTGTTTACTAGCACATTACTGTTCAGAATTCTCTAGCTGTATATATACTTGGTAAGCTCATCTGTTAGAGGAAAGCTTATATTTTTCTTGCTTGCCGAATATTCAGTTGTCCCGCATCCTTACGTAGGACTTCGGTATAGCAGAAGTTCTGTTTCAGCTTTAGCTTAAAGTGAGTGTATTAAAAGATATCAAATACAGGTATCTGAACTTCGAGGGTGAAATATGTTACACAAAAGACAGATTGCATGTGTTGAGGGAAAAGTTTAAAAGAAAGGTTTTGAAAACAGACCCCTTCTCTGCTCTGCTCACTCCTGGTAGTGTGTTTTTTTTCCCCTTTCGTCTGACTTTGTAGTTCAGGAACTTTCTCTGACTTCCTTGGTTGCAGTAAACTATATACAGCCCTGTCTTGGGCCCTGGGAAAGTTTCCTTCTTTCTGTCTTCTTTTGACTCTGGATTTGTCCTCCTAACAACCAAGTTCCCTGTTTCACTCAGATAAAGTACTAGTTTTGCCCACAGACTTTTTCTGTCCTCCAACTGAGAAGTTTCTCTCACCTTTAGCATACTTAGTTGTTTGTGGTGCTAGATCTCTCTAGAGGTTCTGCTTGACCTGTGATGAAATAAGCAGAGTAACTTCTTCCTTGCTGTTTACTTTTAAACAAAACATAAAACATGAATTGCAAATAAACTAAGACAGCAGGTGTTTGCACTCCTCAATATTTGCCACCAAACACACCAGATTTGAACTGAAAAGCAGGTGGTATCATTCAGTCAAATTTGAGTCAAGAAGCATGCAATTTTTCCTTGCATTGTACTTGCTTCATGATAAATGCAAATATATTTGTAACCTTTGAACATTTGTAACCTCTGAAAAAAACATTTTTGTTGTCAGTTTGCTCAATAACAGCACCTGGAATTTATTCACTCAGTCATTCATTGCTTGCCACTGCTAAGCCCTCTTGTGACCCTACTGAGGGAAGATATGGCTCTCCAGAGGTGTGCCGTGGTTTCAGAGGGGAAGCAAGGTGTTAGAAAGATTTATTTTAGCAAGTTTCAAAATACTGACATAGTTCATGTTTGTACCTGTTGTCCCATATTTCAAAAACTGGCCTGTCTTTGAAGAAGTGTTTGAGTGTGTGCCTGGTTTTAGCAATTCTTGCCATCCCTGACTATCCCTGTCACCCCCTTGCTGGGCCTTTCCACAGTCTTTCCATGGCCCAGGACCCCATTTCCTATTCTACTCTGCACTGGTGCAGCCTCACCTGGAATATTGCGTGCAGTTTTGGGCACCACAATATAAGAAAGATATTAAGCTGTTAGAGAGTGTCCAAAGGAGGGCAATGAAGAAAGATGGTGAAGGGCCTTGAGAGGAAGCTGTATGAAGGGTGGCTGAGGGTGCTTGGTCTGTTCATCCTGGAAAAGAGGAGACTGAGGAGAGACCTCATTGCAGTTACAACTTCTTGTGAGGCGAAGAGGAGGGACAGACACAGATCTCTTCTCTGTGATGACCAGTGACAGGACCCAAGGGAATGGCCTGAAGTTGTGTCAGGGGAGGCTTAGGTTGGATATCAGAAATAGGTTCTTCACCTAGAGGGTGGTTGGTCACTGGACCAGGCTCCCCAGGGAAGTGATCACAGCACCAAGCCTGGCAGAGTTCAAGAAGCATTTGGATGACACTTTCAGACACACAGTGTGATTCTTGGGGATGGTCCTGTGCAGGGCCAGGAACTGGACTCAATGATCCTTGTGGGCCCCTTCCAACATGGCATATTCTGTGACTCTGTGATTCAGCCCCCAAAGCCTGACAGTCCCTGTCCTAGTGATGCTTCAAGAGGGTTGGTCTACAGTTCCCCACAGCCCTGCCTGCCCTTGGGTCTTAAAGAGCTGAGCACCCCCATAGGCCCATGTGCTATCACCAACGGGCTTGTCTGAGAGCTGGGTCACAGACTCTGGGCTGCCCAACTTCCTTCTGGTGCAGTGGGATGGGCACTGGCGAGGAAAATGCCATGTTGACAGGCAAGATGTGGATTGCTTTGTAGAGTTTAAGTTATTTAATGTGTTTAACAACTAGGCTTAACTTTTGTGAAAGTGCACAAGACTTATTTATTGCTAATGATACCTGGACTGTATTATATTATTTTGTGTGTGCTTTTGTATGTGAATGTATGGGTATTTGTATAAAATACACAACATATTTAGGTATTTTGTAATAGCCATTATATCTTTAACCAACTAATTTATAAGGGAGATAGTTAAACAACAGTAAACCCTACTGTTTAGAATATTAACAGATGTTGTTTCCACATGCAGCTCAAATATTGGGACACACTTCCATACTTTGGTTATTTCTGTGTGTCAGCACATGAAACAATACTTCTAAGAATATTTATTGTCTTGTCAAAAGCTACAGTTTCAACAACTAAAACTGAATAGCAATTAAGACAATTCATTCTGGTGGTGGAGACATTTTGAACTGTAGCTATAGCATTTTACAAATGCTTCCTTAATTCTTTGTCAGTTCCTGCCATGTAGAAGTTGAATAGCTCCACCAGGAATGTACTGGAATTGAAATCCGTATGGAAGAAACATTGCCTTGTATGGGAAAAAGAATTCTGACAGGAAAAAAAAAACAATTGCTTTTTTTTCCCTTCCAGAAAGCTGGTTTCATACTAAGGGCATCTTCTGTGTGCCAATTACTTTTAAAGAAGTGTCTTCAGCCTCCTGCTGCTTCATTCTTGGATTTGAGTAAACTTATGCAAATAAAGGCACCATGGATTAATATACTAGCTGGAAAACAATAGAGTAGTGTCAAAGATCTTTTGTCATAGTGGAAAGAATGGAAACTGAAGAGAGCATGAAACAAAACATGCACTAGTAGAGAAAGTCCTAATAGAAATCACAGAAAATATATGAGGGACCTAACTGGAATAAAAACTTGTCACCAGGAATAAATGCTCACCATAACAAATTTTTTCTATGGCTGTTTATGCTTTCAAGGTTACTTCCTTAGTCCATTCTTCAGGTTTGTGTCAGTAAACATTTTTTACTTTCATATCCATTTACTTTTAACTTCTGGAGAAAGTTTTATTTAAATAACATCCTTACAATTGAAATCGTGTGGGTGTGTGAACTTCCCACAGAAGACAGAGAAGAAGATGACTCTTGATCTTTCAAATATTTTATTTCCATAAGCTTTTAGGTAGAATATGAGAGAAAGGAAGGGGAAAATGCTTAGATTGAAAAATTGACTTAGAATTGGAAATACAATTCAGGGTAAAACATATTAGAGTACATTTGGCTTCATCATTGGCTAAGATCATAAATCTAAGAAACTTCAGAGCAGTACTTTCTGTGTATCTCAAAGTCTGATGTTTCAGTTGAAATTTCTCGCATTAATAAAGTTGACTGATGACAAATCCAAACATTGCTGCAATAGATTTGGCATTTTGGGTAAAGTGTTTCCTTAAAAAAATCAAAACTCTGATTGCCCCCCAAAACTTGTACTGCCATTAGTGTGAACACACTGTCTGACTACACTTTACCATATGTAGTGGGTTGACTCTGGCCGGATGTCAGATGCCCACTAAAGCTGCTCTCTCCCTCCACTCTGCAACTGGACAAAGGAGAGAAAAAAAACAAAACAGTGAAGGATTCATGAGTTGAGATAAGAGCTGGGAGACTGATTACCTTCACAGGCAAAACAGACTCAAAGTGGGGATATTAATTAAATTTATTACTAACAGAACCAGAGCAAAAGAGTGAGAAGTAAAATAATCTTCAGAACACCTTCCCCCCACCTCTCCTTCCATCTAAGTTCTTCCTCCTCGCCCCCAGTGATGCAGGGGGACGGGGAATGGGGGTTACAGTCAGTTTTGTTTATGCTGCTGCTCAGGGAGAGGAGTCCTTCCCTTGCTCCTGTGGGGTCCCTCCCACGGGACACAGTCCTTCATGGACCTCTTTGGCATGAGTCCATCCCTCGGGCAACGGTTCTTCATGAAACTGCTGTTCCATGGGGTGCAGTCCTTCATGAATGAGTTGCCCACAGGGCCATGAGTCCTGCCTGGGAAAAACCTGCTCCAGCATGGGTTCCTTTCTCCATGGGCTGCAGGTCCCTGGCAGGACCCTGATCCATCATGAGCTTTCCATGAGGTCACAGCCTTCTTCAGATATACATCTGCTCTGGTGTGGGTCTCCTTCATGGGCTGCATGTGGATCTCTGCACCCCAATGGTCCTCCATGGACTGCAGGGGCACAGCTGCTCCCCCATGGTCTGCACCACGGGCTGCAGAGCCTCAGCTCTGGTGCCTGGAGCACCTTCTGCCCCTCCTTCTGCACTGACCTCGGTGTCTACACTGTTGTTCAAATGTTCTCACTCTGCTCTTCCCTGGCTGCAATTTCATCTGTGCAATAACTTTCTGTTCTTAAATATGTTATCACAGAGGTGCTGCTATCACTCCTGATTGGCTTGGCCTTGGCCAGTGCCAGGAAGCCCGTCCTGGAGCCAGCTGGCATTGGCTCTCAGAGAGGGGAAGCTTCTAGCAGCTTCTAACAGAAACCACCCTTGTATCTCCCCCGCTACCAAAACCCCACCACAGAAACCCACTACACTAGAGTAAGTCTTTAACTCTGCTGTTAGTGAAACAATGAAACATCCATGGAGGATTTACAGACCACTTCCTCTTTGAATCCCTTCCTTGTGTCTTTTCAGGGAAAGTTTTCAGGACAAAATGGATCAAAAAACCAGACACCTGTTTTTTGAGGTGTCTGTATTTAGTAAAATATTGTTTCCATTGCTTGGACTGTCCCTAGGATTGAAACTTCACCTAAGAGGAAATCTGGTCCATAGTGAAGCAGCTAGGCTCTGTATAAGTACTGGCTTTGGGTTCCTCTTACACTGTGTTTCCAGGAATTTAAATAGCAAAAAGTGTTCTCATTCTAAACTAAATATGACCACAAATGAAAATTATGTATTTATCATTATCTAGCTATTTGACTGTGCTAGCATTGTTAGTGGCAGTAATGTCCATCGTAAGTAATAGCTATTCAGCATAAACCTGAAGTGTAAGGGGTGCCCAGTAGTATTGGAACAACTTTTATTCTCCACCCAGGTGTACGGAGCAAGGCACATCATCTTTTTGACATGATCTTGGTTTTGAAATGATCACTTCTATATGATAAATATCCCGTGCTGTGAATGAGGTCAGGTAATTTGTTTCTTCTATCAAGACATTACAATTCATAGCAGGATTCTCTGATGTCTTCAATTTCTCTCATAAAAAAAAGTTCTACTTTTTGTGGTGTTCTGCAGTCTCTTCCTCACAATTTCAAGTGGTGCTGGTAGTAGCAGGTTTGATGCTTTGCTTCTTATTGGATAGGGTTACACAGGAAATTGGTAGGCTGGTTTTCAGATGACCTCCACTGAGATTTTGGAATTTGAAATGGTTTTTCAGATCCCCCTGTGGCTCATTCTTCACTTGGCAACTGCCAAGATTCTGTAGATGTCCATGCAGAGTTTGGGAGCTGTAGTGGCCTTCCTCCTACACCCCAGTTAGTCTTGCATTTCATAGCCTGAACAGTTACTGGCCAGTAGCCACCGCTGTGTCTCATGATGCCATGGAGTTAAAATAGCTCCAAGCTCTTTTAGGACCCTCTTACCTGTTCATATCCAAGCCATCTGGCTAGGCAAAGCTGAAAGATCAGGAGGTCAGCATGAAAGTTCAAATTACCCTTACTGAGCCTTTGGAGCCTCTCAGCTCCCAGCTGTCCGGGATCTCAGCCATTGCAGAACCCCTCTAGGAATTTTCTGCCCAGTGCAAAAGCCAAAGGCAGAAACATGCTGTGTCCCGACTGATCTCCTGATAATTCAAAAGGTAGATGAAAACACCAAATTACTTGTATATATAAAAGAAAAAAAAACCCATTAGTTTCTAGATTAGTCATTGCTCATGGGAGGTCTGACTCATGAACACTTAAGGCTTGGGAATGGTAATACTGCAGTCACTGTGCTTTCTATTTCATACATAAAACTTATATTCATGTAAAGTGAATTCATTGAAAAGTTACCCAACTTGAAGTCCAAATTCAGAGTCACAGTTAAAAGCTCAGCTTGAACATTGGCAATTGTGTTATGCCTTTAAACGAAGTGCTAGAGATTACAGGGTAACTCAAACTGCTCTTTCCCTCAGAACATGACAATCTGGTTAACCTTTGCAGTTCCCATTTAAGGTTTCTCAAAAGGGACAGGGTGGGATGCTATGAGACTGCAAGATGGAGTGGCTGCCATGTGCAGTGAATGGACCACAGGTATATAAGTTAGAATCACCACCAGTTGTTAAGTGGTGCTGTTAACCTGTGTAAAATAGCGTGAGTTTGTTTGTGTGGCTTTGAGGTGCCAAAGACTGTCTCTCAGCCTTGCCACACTGCCACTCCTGTATTACCTGTGTGATCTTTGCAGTGCTTACCATACCCACACCATTTTCAAGACCCATGCTCAGCTTTATAGCTGGACATGAGAGCTTGATATTTTGTCTTATCTCTTCATGGAATCGCAAAATCACAGAATATGCCCAGCTGGAAGGGACCCACAAGGATCACTGAGTCCAACTCCTAACCCTGCAGAGAACCATCCCCAAGAATCACACCATGTGCTTGACAGTGTTGTATAAACCCCTTTTGAACTCTGCCAGGCTTGGTGCTGTGACCACTTCCCTGGGGAGCCTGGTCCAGTGACCAACCACCCTCTAGGTGAAGAACTTTTTTCTAATATTCAACCTAAACCTCTTCTGACACAACTTCAGGCCATTCCCTTGGGTCCTGTCACTGATCATCACAGAGAAGAGATCTGTGTCTGTTCCTCCCCTTCCCCTCACAAGGAAGTTGTAACTGCAATGAGGTCTCCCCTCAGTCTCCTCCAGGCTGAACAGACCAAGAGAACTCAGCTGCTCCTCATAGAGCTTTCCCTCAAGGCCTTTCACCATCTTAATTGCCCTCCTTTTGAAACTCTCTAATATCTGAATATCTTTCTTACATTGTGGTGCCCAAAACCGCACACAATCCCCTCTCTTGACCAACTGGTAATGCTTTACCTGATGCCCCCAGGACATGGTTGGCCCTCCTGGCTGCCAGGGCACTGCTGACTCGTATTCAACCTGCCATTCACCAGGACCCCCAGGTCTCTTTCCATGGCACTCCTTTCCAGAATCTCATTCCCCAGTCTGTCCATACATCTGAGGTTGCCCTGTCTCAGGTGCAGAATCCGGCACTTGCCCTTGTTGAACTTCCTATGGTTGGTGATTATCCAGTCCTCTAATTTATCAAGGTCTCTCTGCAGGGCCTCCTTGCCTTCAAGGGAGTCAACAGCTCCTCCTAGTTTTGTGTCAGCTGTTGCTCCTCACCCTGTTGGCTCTAAGTGATAGAGGACTAAAACTTGAGACAATATGCCTTTTTGTTGTCAGCCTGTTCAGAGGAGAATTGCCTAGAAGGATGACAATTGTGGCTAATACCCCATCTACGACCTTAAATATACTCAAAGGCATTTAATTAGTGTTTCTGAATTTACTCAATTAAAAAAAATTATTCACAAAAGTTGTTGTATCTTTAGCACCATTCCTAGTGTAAGATAAATTAACTTTTAGAAGCACCCACCTCTCTTTATTAATTTCAGAGGTAAGACTATTAGCTGTAAGTAAATATCTCAACTTTAGCACAAGAACTGAAACCTGCCCTGAACTGGGAGATGAAAACTAGTGAAATGTGATATTTCTAGGACACAGTATCACTTCCAATTGTTAAATTTTTTTTAACATTTAATTTCCTCAGATTTGTTCATTAGTAAGCTAAAGAGTGCAAAGCAGTGAATGCTGCCCACCATAGATTGTTTTTTTGCCATACAGATCATCAAAAGTGATATTGAACTGCTAGAATAAGCAGGCAAATAACAGCTTGGATATCCAGCAAGCCTAGTGGCATTTCTTTTGTTTTGTCTTGGCTTTAGTTTTTCTTAGCTCTAGTGTTCCTCCTCACATCATGAGGAGACACAGAAATTCTATAAACAATTTCACAAGCATGAAGCCAAAAGAGAAACTACTGATGCAAGAGAGCATGAAAAATTGATCCATATAGGGCACTAGTCTTCACACTCATCTGATCTCTTTCTTTATGCAAATTCACTACAACTTGAAGAATAACTACTTGCAAATTAGTTAATCAGGCAAGGAGGAGCCTTTCTGAACTACATCTGATATCACCCTATGCCTAGGTAACTAAGCTATTGTCTCTCTCAAAGAAAAACATTCTTGGATACCCGGATATTCATAATCATTAGAATACAACCATTGTTAGCTTAATATGTGGTAGATTAGTCTTCAGGCATTTTTTTTTTATTTTTTATTTTTTATTTTTTTTTAATTTCCCCCCCAAGTATAGCCAGTACCAAATATTTCCATTTATTTAGTTATGTGAAAAGGATCACAGATCCATATTATCTCCTTACTAAAATATTTGAGATAAATAGAAGACTGACTCTGATGCTAACCTTAAGCTTTAATTATTTTTTTTTTCTAATTAATGGCTTTGCTTTTTTGTCCTTGTGAAAACCATTCTATGCTTGAAAAAAAAAGAGCACTAGATTTTGGGTACAATACAATGCAATTTTTAAATAAATCCCCAAATCTGAATTTCTGCTCTAGTTGCTGAATACAATTTCGACTCCACTGTGCAGCTCCAAATCTCAGCTACTGTATGGAGAGTTACTGAAACAGTAGATGGCGCTCAATAATCTACAGGATTTTTAATCACTTTTTAGAAACAAAAAGTTTTTTTAAAACCTGTTCTCTTCAAATTAAAGTAAGGGTAAATTTAATGGCAGCAATGCTATAAATTACATCATTCTAATCTCCAGTGAAGGGTCTCTTGTACAAGAAGCAGGCTGATTAGAGATTAGAAACTCACTCAAACTATGAATTTTCTTTTTTTCACAGTGCAAATGCTTTAGAGTGGTACACTTGTCAGATTACTGTTAAATGTCCTCCATTATATTCTTGTTTGTTAATCTGTCCAAGTGTTTGATTACTTATTGTTCTTTGGTTTTGTTATCAACAAATGACAGTCTCGACTACTAAATTTCTACAAAGAGATAAACCACTCTGGCTTGACTACACATGGTATCTAATTATGACTTGCTGTGTTTTTAATGTAAAGACACTAATTTTTAAATTTTTTGTTGTTGTTGTTTTCATGTTAAAAATAAATTTCTGCTGAACAATCTCTTATATGAAATGTGGGGAGATGAAATCCATCCCTTATGGTATTTTCCACTGGCAAAATAACTCTCACATACAGTCTACAGCAGTCTTGTAGCAAAAGTCCCCTTTGTGTGAGATGGAGGATTAGGTGCTACTCTTAATACAACTGTTAAACATCTGAGCCTAAAGTCAGGACTTAAGAGGGAAGACGGATGAAAGGTAAGGATTCTAGCCTGGACTTCAGAAGATCAGGTTCAGTTTCTGGCCTTAAAGATGTCCTGTGTGGCCTTGGATAACTTTTAAATACTCAAATAATGCAGTGCCAACAGTCAGACATCTCAGCCTGTGCTGAAGATACGTACCTTAATCCTTCTGTTCCCGAGTTCTCCACTTATACAATGGAAAAAGTAAGACTGCTCTACTTGCAAGGATAAATGTTATGCAGTACAGGTATTCCTGTACTATGGGGTAGGAAGTAGACCAAAGTACCTAAAATTGATATCTAACTCAACATATTTGGAGGAGTGGTGATGGAGGGAATCTCTATCCTGTAGAGCACAATGGTTGCACATGTATATGCTTATTCTAATCAATCTTCCTAAAACTACTGTAGTCATAAAACAAGCATTATGGACAAGTGGAACAAAAATACTGAGTTCTTCAGTTCTGTAAGGGGAATTTTTTGAAAGAGACTATACATAGTTCACTGACATTCAGTGGAAACTAAATTCTGTAACTCTCCTTTGAAAATACTCTGAACATATAAAGAATTAGTAAAAAGATGGTAAACAGAAATTGATTTTATGCATTCCTATGTTTTTTTTTTCTCAAAAGCACATAGATTTTAATCAGTGAAATGAAGTCTTGATGAGATCTATATTGGAATATTTATGGCTACTTATGTAACTGCGCATCCAGTCTAATATGTTACAAAGGGTTTTCTGGCTGTGCTATTTCTGCTTAAGACTATCTGTCCTGTTTTCCTTTCCATTTTTATATTCCACCCAATCTTCAGCTTCATTGTGCAATTTTAGATGGCTACCAAATTCAGAATGGTTTAACGTTATGGATGGTTAATGCCAGTTATTCCTCCTCTGAAATACCATGAATCACCAAGTTCTGTAATGGTGTTGTTTTCTGGGTTATTTCTCATGTGAGATGTTTGCTTTCCAGGCTCCTGCTAATGTCCAAGATGTCTGTTTTCTTTCTTCAATCAATGCTTTCATTGCAAAAACATCTGGGCTGGTCCATTGGTTCAACTTCCAGATAGAAACACTGAAAACATGACTGTCAGACCTGTCATAAACTGGAAATGCTCCTGTCTTTTTGTTGACATTGGCACTGAGACTGCTGCACTGAAGCAATAAAAACTGGACCCAAAGGAAACAGGAAGTAAACCCAAGTTTTAGAGCAAAATGAGAAAAGCTTGTTTCTAAGAAACAGAGAATTTATAATAATATGTCTTCAGTTCTGTTTTTTGAGGGGGAAGAAAGCCCTGTATGAAACTGTTCTCTCAGTACAAAGCCTTGCCAACCTTGGTAGAGAATGTCAAAATGTGTTATAAGTTTCCCTCCTCTAAAAGTCAAACCAGTGTATTACTAGACACTGAATTACCACAGCAAGGCCTATCACCTCCTGGGCAGCTCCATGCTTGTCTTGTCCTTTTCAGATTATAAAGTATCTTTTCTTTTTACACCTTTCTGATGCTTAACTCCTTCTGGGTAGCACTGGAAAAACAACAACAACAACAACAAAAAAACATTAGGAAATAAAAAAAATAAATCTGTTGTTGTATTGACAGTATCAGTATTGATTGAGGAATGTTAACTGGTACTCCCTTGATGCAACTCAGTAAAATAAAACAAATAGTGTTCTGACAAATACATAGAAGCAAGTTTGAACAGTTTTCCTTACAGCTCCTAGGGTATATTCTTTTGCAGAAAAAACAAGGCAAGCATGGCTGAAATCTTTTCAAACCTATTCATAGGGGAATATTAATCTCCAGGAAGCACAATAAACACAGACTTTGATTTCCTTTTCCTTCCTTTTATAGACAACCCAAGAAATGCTGCAGAAAATGAGGAAACCAGAAGCCAGACAGGAAGCAATATACAGAAAATGAAGCACTGCAGGTCTTGTTAGCATTAGATAACCATATGGCTCTACAGAAACCATAGAATAACAGCCATCCTAATTATGGATAAGTGATGAAAGCAAACTTAACATTAACCCCATTAAAACAGCAGCTGAGGACATCTCATCACAATGGAAAAATGCACTGGAAAGGATGTCCTAAGAATGATACCTAAAGACCATGGTAATAATCTGTATATGGTCTTACAACTGTTGTGTTAACTTGATTTGCTTTTAATGAGCACTAGCTTTGTTGCAACTCTTGTCGTAGTAATGGAGATCCTGGTACCTTGCCATGGATTGCATTGTCCAAACAGCTGCAAACCTTGTTGCCTGCTGTTCATGACAATTCCCTTAATTCTGATGATGTGTGTTGCATGGTTTTGTTTGTTTGTTTGTTTGTTTTTCTGCATTTATGATGTTAGCCAGCTTATCGAAATACCAGATATTGGAAATTTAAGCTGTGCATACCTTTATGAGTGAGGCAATTCTGTTTCCTGGGACTAGGCACCATTTCAGAATCTGCAGTAACTGAGCTCCCAGTGTCTCCTCTGCTGACAGTATTCTTGTACTGTAGCCTATCATTGTTTGACAGGCTTTTGTTTCAAAGGAACTGGGGAAAGGTACTGGTGCAAATGATCATGTGCTTTCAGTGCCTTCCACATCTTGACTTTGACTCTTCACCAATCCAGTTCTCAATTGACTTTATCTAAGGGAAAAGCCTCTGGCCCACAATACAGACTATAGTTATGCTGGAAATTTCTGGCTTACATAGAAATGCTCCTATTCTTTTCAGTCAAAGAGACTTGAAATTTTAGCCAAGTGTCACTGACTCATGACAATTTTGTTTCTTTTACAGTATCGAACTGGAAAATGGATTAATTTACCAGCTAATGTACATCTGCTATATGCAGATCCATATGGTTACCCTGAATTATATTAATAAAAAATGGACCTTACACCTCTTTTCATATTCTGTGTTATAAGTAAGTGTCAAAGAAATTACCAGCTATAACATGATTTTACTATGCTCCTAATTTGTTTATTTTTTAAAAAAGCGTGATTATTTCTGGTTTCATTTTTGTCAATATGTAACAGACAATCCAGTAATACTGTTGAAACACAAACTGGAGTTGTCCTGATGAGATTTTGTCTGGATCTACATCAGGTCTGCAATAAATTGTTGTTCATGCTGTATTAGAGAATGAGTCAGTACTTTGAATTTGACAGAATTAATTCCCTAAGCAGTTTTAAACTTTGGCTGTAAAATACCTAGACCAAAAAAAAAAATAAATCTAAAAATCTTTTATGTATACTGTCTAGCATCAGTGGTCATGAAATACCTAGCTTCAGTTGTCATGAAGTTAAAAAAAAAAAAAAGGAGATTTTAAGCAATTCCATTTCTCCTCTAATCAAATCCTGTTGTAAAATAGCTTCAAGTTTTGAAGTAAGATTCAAGCTTGATTAGCTAATGACATTTTGAGTTGGCTTGTTGGAATAGGAAGTGGGTCAGAGTATCTGGGTGATGTCATAACACATCTCTGATTTCAGAGAGATATATTTGGCCTTGTAAACTGGGTTATCATGGTTATGTGAGCTAATTAGTCATAGTAAATGGATGTTTCAGTACTTCAGGGACTTACTGCTGTGTTTAGACCTCTGCCAGAAATACAGAGACTAGCCAACAACTCTGGTGCAAGAGTTATCTCAGAGAAATATTCCAGCCTGTATTTGAGTGCCAAAATGTAAAATAATGAGGCAGTTCCCAGGAACTAAGGAAATTATTGAAGGTAATATAGTACTAGATTGCTCCTGCTGGAATCTAACAGAGGTGGGATCTTGCAAAGGTTTTTTCTCCAGCAGTTTTCCATTCAATATACCTATGAAAAGAATCCTCACTTTGAAAGAACTCAAGAAAATAGCTCCTTCAGTACTTTTATGACTCTTGCAGTCATACAGAAGGAACTAACCAAAATAAATGGGTTAATATACTCTGAACAACATAAAATGATGACAGAATGCATTTCAGCAGAATCACTCTTGACCTTTAAATAATTCTATAAACAGTGACTGTAAAATGTTAGTGGATGTTCTGTAACAGAAAAAGCAAAGTTCATTAAGGGTTTGTACAAACAGTTTGGACATGTAAAACAACTGAGCAACTGCTTGGTTGTGGGGGCCATCTGAATCTGAATGTGTGGGTTTCACAAACCTTGGATGACTGTGCAGCAGTGGTAACATTGAGTGAATTGGTGTATCACTTTCTTTATGTTTGGTCTTTTAAAAATTTCTATAGTGAAATTATTATTGTGAGTCTGAATAAGATATAGTTATTGTGAGTACCCCGAGGGCATTAATGATCCTGATGGCCCTATCATCTGTCCATGGGACCTCTATCCACACCCACTGCCTGTGGGCCCAGGGACTCCTTTTCAACTCCATATTTGGTGAGAGGACTACTGATTAAGGTGTTTCTTTTTAGGAGGATTTAATCTATTATATGAAATAAAACTAAGTTAAATGAAAATATCCATTCAGATTCAGAACAATCTTATTTGATTAATGTTTGGGAATTTGTGAAGCTTTTCATGATTCCAGGCTCATAGAATATCTCAAGTTGGAAGGGACACATAAGAATCATGGAGTCCAAATCCTTGCTCCTCATGTGACTACACAAAGCACAGAACACAGCTCCACTGTATGCTCAGCTCTACTACTGCAATACAGATACTACATCTGTATCAGATTCAGTTTCCAGCCTTCTTTGCTCATTTGTATATGACCTGTGTTTTTGGTCAGACAATCATGATTTTTCTGAACTGAACAATGAGAGTAGTTTAGAAGATATCATGAATTGTTACCTTAATTTCACTGGTAATTTTTCACTTAGTACTCCGACTCAGAAAAAATAAAGATGTCCTCACAACTGCCAAAATTTTTTCCGCAACAATCTTATTTTCCTTATATCAGGGGGTCTTTACAACTTTCATACAAAGCATTTTGGAGTACTTAATAAATATTAATTATTCTTTGATTACTTTATTTCATTACCCATACCAAAGCTCAAGGCAAAACTTAAGAGCAGAGTGCCCCACAACAACTGCATACAAAGGAGGAGACCACATGTTTCCAAAACAATGAGGAATTACCAAGCAGCAAGATGTAAGAAATTTCTACTGGAGTTCTCTGGAGCTATATCATGTGTTGGCAACTTTTAAAAAAAAACGTAAAGGTTGGCTTGCATCAGGTGTCCTCAACATGAGAACAAAATTTAAGTAGCCTGGTTTCTGCTATTTGTTCTTACCACTAAATGACACTTTCTCTGGAGATTTTCTTCCTGAAATAAAACTGGGAGTTATTTCAGTATTTCCAGACATATCCAAGAGTTTTTATTTAACCTCTTAATAAAAGTGTAAGACAAAACCCCCACAATCCATTGCTCCAATTGCAACTTTTGTCATTCAGCATCAGTACAAGGCATTGATTCAATTACAACGTATCTTTCCAATTTGTTTCCTACACAGTTGCCACCAAGAGACCCTTGTCTAGACTGTGAAGATGGGCTGCACAAACACTTTCTTTCACTGTTCAGGTTGATTCATTAAGTGAAATTACACACTGCTGCACTTTACCATCTTCACTAATCAGAATAAGTTTGGACTTTGTGTGACTTGCCTTAAATTTGTGAATGGTCATAAGGTTCTGAAGTATTCTAAAACTGCTTTTTTCCCAAACAGGGACTGTGATTTGGAATTTTGACGTTTATACAAAAGTTATTTTAAAAAAGCAACTCAGAAATGTCACAATAAATCCTTAAGAAATAGGAAGGTATAAAACTATTATTTCAAGGAATTATTTATATGCCCTGGTTATGTGTCAGGTATAGTTCTCTCTGCAGCCTTTTTTGCATAGTATTATATTTTCTTATCCCATTAAGGACTATTTTCTTTAGTGTGTTCCACTATAATGTGTGCTTTTTGGCACATGGGTTTTGATTTGTCATTTAAACTTTACTGCATTTTGTTCATTATACTGCTAATATTATGAAACACATCATTATACTTATACTGAGTATCACAGCTCCACAAGATCAAATCTCACCAGTATTGTGTCTGAAAATCAGTTTTGAGTGAAACCAACACAAAGAGTATTTCTCCTACTGCCCTACCCTTCCCCTGACTGCCACAAAAGATGCTAATATGGTTCTGCTCTTTTTTCCATTCTTTCATCCATGGGAAAAAATTCACATTTGGTTTCTACATTTGTCTGCTGGATTCTTTTCTGTGGCATACAGCTTAGGAAGTTCCACTTCCTTGCCTCTTTGGATTCTTTTCTGTTTGAAAAACAAACAAAAACAAAATAAAATCCCAGAAAAAAGCTTCTGGATCTTTACAGTTGCTAAATTTCACCTCTGTACAGGATTTTCCATAATTGACACATAAATATTTATGTATAATTTTAATGAATACTGAAGTGAACAATTGGAATTTTCATAGTATTGTTGTGAAGGAAAGTTTACTATACCACAAGTTCCTTTTCTATCAAAAACACTTGTACATTTTATGACAATTATTGTATTTTAATTGTTTCTTTTAATTGTGCCTTTTAAACCCCGAACTTTCTATCCGCTCTGTATTTGCATTGTCATTCCAAAATATAGTCATGCTGCCAATGAGTTATGAGAGTTGCTATTGATGATACCACATAATAGCACGATGTTGCCAACACACTATTACTTCATTAGAGAGAAGCTGGTACTCCAATGCAATCTACTTTTACCTGATAGAATGAGGAGTGTGAATCTATATTTTTTTTTGCAAAAATATGAATTTTATGAAGAATGCTACCTTTTGTAGCTATACCTATATTGCAGTTGCTGCAATTCATGTTTCCTGAAATAGCTTTACATTATCTACTGGGATAAATATGTCAGTACAGCACAGAGCAGCTGGATGCTCAGTGTGAGCCAGTCACCCAAATTTATACTCAGTATGTGAAATGTTTCTTACAGTGCATGATGAGCTCTATGCTCTTGCTGGCTCATGCATGTGTATCAGCAGAATTGATACTCAGCTACTCATGAAAGGTGACATGGCCTTTGGGGGCCTTTCAGGGACACTTCAGAGCCTTTCAGGGCCCTTCTCTACCATATGGCTAGCACCATGTGCAAGGAGTGGGTTGATATAATTGATTCGGAAATTATTAAATTGATTGAAAAGTCTTGAAATTCTAAAAATAATATCTGTGAAGCTTTCTTTTTGGGATGGAGATGTTCACCTATTTCACTTCACAGAATCACTGAGAAGTCTTAGCAGACTTAATTTGTAGCTGTTTCCCAGATGCTTAGCCCAGTCTATAGAAAGGATGCAAGCACTTGAACAAAAGGCAGGATTTAAACTTCTTTGTGTATAGTATGTCTATTATGTTAAGGTGGACCTTGTCTGGCCCACAGCACATGACTTGGCCATACTTCTTTTACAAGTGGTATATTTTTACAAACAGAAATGTGAAAACAGGACCTTTTATATGTAGCAATTCTTTTAAGTTTTCTTACTAAAGCCAATATAAAGTTTACTTATGATGAGAACGCAAGGTATTTCAAACATTATTTGTGCAAAATGTTGCAATTGCATTTATTTCAGTATTTCTGACATTCTTGCAAACAATATTGAATAGATCCTTGTGTAGGCAAGTCTAGAGAAAACATGGTCTAACCAGAACAGGCTCCTTCTGCAAACAACTCCTAGAGTCATCATGACTTGCTGTGCTTCAGCTTTCAGTAAACTGCATGAATTGAAAGTGCTCAGCCCTACTCAGGGTTGTGGCCAATAATTGAAGAATAATCACGTGAAAATGCATATCATTATATCCATCCCATAATTAATAACATTCAGATGACCTCACTCACTTACTTTAATGAATGATTTAACATCCCGAGCGCTTGCAACTATTTAACATTTGAAATATGTTAATGTTCTGAACATTTGATGGTAGAAGAACATTTGAATAATTTACCATAAATATTTTTCAAGCATTTTATTTTTGTAACCAAATCTGGCATGGCCCATTTTCTTCATCACATTGCCTAAGACTACAGCTGCATACCACAAACAAAAGAGGATTAAAGCCAGAGTAGCACATTTCTGGATTTGCATATAATCTGTTTCATTTGCTGTCAGACACCAAGCAGCTGGTTTGTTTTTTGAGAAAGGTGTACAGTTTCCTTTTAAATGAACATGTAGACTAAAACATTTGAAGTTATTTATTTAGTAATTTATGTTGGCACCTAGACACTGTAGTACTTACTGTATGTCTGAAAAAAACCAAACTACTGAAGAAACCTATAGACTCCCCTGAGTGTTAAATCTTATTTCCTGTTTCCCCTGAGTGTAAAGGTAAATTAAAAGTTTTTACATCAGATGGGTTTTGACATGATGCTCTGATGGACTTTTGACAGAAGCCTTGGCCTGCAACAAAAAATCTGCCATGAAAAATACTTTATTTGAAATCTGGAAAATTCAAGCCTAGAATCACAAGGATGACATGGTAGACCTAAATCCTGCTATAAGAGATAGAAGAGGAAGTGAGCTTACACATAAATGGATTTTTTTTAACAAGTGGAAGAATAAGAAATTATGCATTCACAGAAGGAGCAAATAGTTGCACTCTTCAGACACACAAAATGGAAGATATCTCTATAGCTTCTGACATTCTGAGGATAATATGATGCTTATGCAATGTAGCATCCAACAAGAGAAAATTGAAGAATTTAATTTTTTAATGATTCCTCACAGTTATTGAGTTCATTTACTAAACATCTATAGTTCCTTATAGAAAGGAAAACAATGTCTTTCATAGAATAATAGAATCATAGAATGGCTTGAGTTAGAAACGACTTTAAAGACAATCTAATTCCAACCACCCTGCCATGGGCAGGGAGACCTTTCACTAGACCAGGTTGCTCAGAGTTCCATCCCATCTGGTCATGAATACTTCCAGGGATGGGACATCCATAACTTCTCTGGGTAACCTTTTCCAGTGCCTTACCACCTTCAGAGTAAAGTATTTCTTCCTGATATCTAATTTATACATACTCTCTTTCAATTTAAGCCCATTTCCCCTTGTCCTGTCACTACATGCACTTGCAAAAAGTCTCACATCTTTTTTAAAGGCTTCCTTCAGGTGCTGGAAGGCTGCAATTGGGTCACCCCAGAGCCTTCTCTTCTTCAGGCTGAACACTCCCAATTCTCCTAGCCTTTCCTCATAAGAGAGATGCTCCATCCCTATAATCGTCTTCATGGCCCTCTTCTGAACTCACTTCAACAGGTCCACGACCTTCATGCGTTGGGGCCCCAGAGCTGGACAGAGAGCTCCAGTGGGCTTTCACCAGAGAAGAGTAGAGGGACAGAATCACCTCCCTCTACCTGCTGGCCACACTGCTTTTGATGCAGTCCAGAAGTCCTAAAAGAAACAAAAACAATATAGAAATTAATTGATATTCTGGAAAAAGCTGAACTTAAGTATATTTTGGTAAAAGAATACTGCAGCTCCTTTTGGGGAAAATTTATGACACAGACACACAGGTCATTAGAGTATGCTAAGGGTGAGGTTAGTTTTCTGCTTCTTTTTTTTAGATCTTTTCTGATCTTTTTTTTCCAGGAATATTTCTGTTTTAAATGATACACAGATGCTTAAAAATTAGAATATACTGACAAATGATGATCTGGATTGTGCAGATTGTTTTAGTGTGGTCTGCTAATTTTTCTGTCTTTAGCTCATATATTGGGGAGTATTGGACAGAAGAAAGGATGCAGTGCAAATCTACATAATTTCTGAATGTTTTAGGGCCATTTAATGTGTCCAGTCTGTTCTGCTACATACCAGGCCATAAAATTACATTCATTGTTTGCATCCCAACCAATGACGTGAAGTGATTAAAATATTTTCCTTGTTTCTTGTTATTTTTCAGAACAAAATCTTATTTTTGTTGAGAGTCCTCCCCTATGGCAATTTTTTTGGAATCAGTTAATAAGCTCTTCCAGAGTCTAGAATGGAATTTCAATTCCATTTTCAAATCTGTAGACTTTAACTACTCATTATTGAAATGTTTTGTGGTGTTTGGCAGATTAGGGAGTCCTCACATATTAATGTCATCAGCACACAGTCTCTTCCATGATAAAGACATTTTTCCCTAAAGACTTTCCCTGATGGAGCAAGCCAGTCATAATGTGAATCCTAGAGCGATATAGCAATGTTTGAAGAGGAAAAGGAGAAAAAAATCCTGAACTTTGTCTCCTACCACTTCCTCTCATTCTAGGTGGTGAAATGATGACAAGAACCAAATCAGAATCTTACCTCTTTGAGAAAAGAGTAGATTTTAAGGACCTGACTGTCATAAAATGCAGTCCTGTTCCTCTGCACTTTTGACAATAGCTGTATGATTTATGCATTTTTGCTGATGGGTGAATATTTAGGCCTATCACACATCACAAGTATGCCAATCTTCCACACAAAATATGCCTACTTTTGCATAGACACAAAATCAAATAGACTTGAAACTGAGTATCAGAATCTAGAAGGGAATTAAGACATTGAGGGCAGGAAAGAAAGGTATGTTTCATGATCCTCGGTTTAGCTGGATCCTCTGTGAAGTGAGAGCTTTGGCAAAAAAAAACCCAAACAAACAAAAAGCCACTAAAAAACTACCAACCCAAACCCAGAAAATTTCATATTTTGTTTATGCCTGACAGCATTTCACAGAATCATAGGATCAGCTGGGTTGGAAGGGACCTCTGAGATCGTCAAGTCCAACCCTTGGTCCACCACCGCTGTGGTTACTAGACTATGGCACTAAGTGCCACATCCAGTCTCCTCTTAAAAACCTCCAGGGACAGTGAATCCACCACTTCCCT
Source organism: Chiroxiphia lanceolata (assembly GCF_009829145.1). Taxonomy (NCBI): domain Eukaryota; kingdom Metazoa; phylum Chordata; class Aves; order Passeriformes; family Pipridae; genus Chiroxiphia; species Chiroxiphia lanceolata. The sequence continues at coordinate 17,169,304 of NC_045640.1, forward strand.
GGGCAGCCCATTCCAATGCCGGATTACCCTTTCTGTAAAGAATTTCTTCCTAATATCTAACCTAAACCTCCCCTCGCAGTGCCCTCTTGTCTTACTGATAGCTGCCTGGGAGAAGTGACCAACCCCCACCTGGCTACAACCTCCTATCAGGCAGTTGTAGAGAGTGATGAGGTCTCCCCTGAGCCTCCTCTTGTCCAGGCTGAACAACCCCAGCTCCCTCAGCCTCTCCTCACAGGACTTGTGCTCGAGTCCCTTCACCAGCCTTGTTGCTCTTCTCTGGACCTGCTCCAGCACCTCAATATCCTTCCTGAACTGAGGGGCCCAGAACTGGACACAGTACTCCAGGTGTGGCCTCACCAGTACTGAGTACAGGGGAAGAATCACTTCCCTGGTCCTGCTGGCCACTCTGCTCCTGATCAGGGCCAGGATGCCATTGGCCTTCTTGGCCCCCTGGGCACACTGCTGGCTCATGTTCAGCTTCCTATCGATCCAAACTCCCAGGTCCCTTCCTTCCTGGCTGCTCTCCAGCCACTCTGTCCTCAGCCTGTAGAGCTGCAGGGGGTTGTTGTGGCCAAAGTGCAGGACCCGGCACTGGCCTTGTTGAACCTCATCCCGCTGGAATCAGCACAACTCTCCAGTCTGTCCAGGTTCCTCTGCAGAGCCCTCCTGCCTTCCAGCTGATTGACACTCCCACCCAGCTTGGTGTCATCTGCAAATTTGCTGATGGTGGACTCAATCCCCTCATCAATAAAGATATTAAATAGAACTGGGCCCAACACTGATCCCTGGGGGACACCACTAGTGACCGGCCACCAACTGGATGCAGCCCCGTTCACCAGCACTCTCTGGGCCTGGCCCTCCAGCCAGTTCCTGACCCAGCACAGAGTGCCCCTGTCCAAGCCGCGGGCTGCAGCTTTTTCAGGAGTATGCTGTGGGAGATGGTGTCAAAGGCTTTGCTGAAGTCCAGGTAGATCACATCCACAGCCTTCCCCTCATCCACCAGGCGGGTCATCTGATCATAAAATGAGATCAGGTGGTCAGACAGGATCCACCCTTCCTAAACGCATGCTGACTGAGTCTGATCTGGAAAACCAAGCTAACTATAATCAACCAAATTTGGATGCTCTGTGCAGTGAGATAAGATGTGAGGCCTGAAGGTGAGATTTTCTGGTTTTTACAGACTTTGTCTTATTAGACGGGTTCATTTTCATTTAGAGACATTTTCTTTTTCTACTTTTTTGTCTTGTGTCATACTCAGGTGTATCCTAAAGACTCTTATGAAAGAGAGAGACAATCAATTAATATTCTGTCATCAGATGACCGCTCTCTGAATATAAAACATTGCACAGAAGACAAGAGAACTAGATAGGAAACAGAAACTGTTTTCCTTTGTAATGTTTTAAGGTGAAGTTGCAAATTGAATGAGAAGTCGAACTGCATGATTATATTCAGATGCTAAGCAAACAGACTTTAGGTCCCTTTGAATTGCGTTTGAAAACCCCTTAAACTTGTTTCCCAGATCCCAAGCCAAAGACGTATGGTATATGTCTAACAGTGTGATTCTGCTGGCAAGAAAAGTACTAATGATGAAGTTCCTGGACATGGTGAATCAAAGATCACTGGAGATGCTTTCAGCTTACTTTTCTGTGTGCTGAAGATGTGTAACGAAACATACAGAAAAAATAATCCCTCTTTAATCACTGAATTGCAACTATACATATGAAAAGTGCCAAATGCTTTCACCACTGGAGAATGCCTTTGATTTACCTACTAGATGACATAGCTGTAGCAATGTCAACTCCCTACTTTGAACAATAGATGTACTTGGATCTGACCAGCTGGAACATCTCTTTGGGAAAGAATATCTATTTGGCACTTGTACTTCTCAGACACTTGTTACAAATCTAGAAATTATTTGCAGACTATACATGTTCTACTCTGGAACAGATATTTCTTCTGATGCATTAAGATCCTTAAGATCTTAAGCCCTCATTATATAGAATTTTAAAGTTGTGGGTATGTAGCTTCTAACACTTTATAACTAACCACCCTTTAATGCTAAATTCTCGAAACTCTGTTTAATGTTCTTTTTCAAGGAAAAACTTTAGCAAGAACATCCGATCTGTAGGAGATGTACCTAGAGAACATAATATACACAGTGTTTGATATCACTTTGGAGTAAACTATTAGAGAAGACACAGGATCCTTCAAAGAGGACCAAGCAGGACAGAGAGGGATGATGAAGATGAAGGAGGGATAAAGCACTGTTTTCTTGGCACCACCAACCCAATTCGGGGAGGCATGCCTAGGGAAGGGCCTGAGGGTACTCTGCATGATGGACAGTTTTTGGGCCAGGTGTAACCATGATGTAATAGTTAGATATGATGATTAATCAGTATTATAAAATTGTAACAGTTATTCTGTGTGCTTGTGCTAGATGTATTTTATGCACCTTAAGGCCTTAATAAAGACCTGATCTCTCCCTTAGTTTGACAAACTGTCCAGAGAATTTTTCTTAGATTTTAGGCAACACTTCAAAATCTTAAATAATATCAATCTGAAAAAATAAGGGAAATCCATGATTAAGGCTGTCATCTTATACTTGTGTTGTTATATTCTGTAGAAGGATTAGTAGGATTTGAGAAGAATGTGTATATATATGATGTTAAGCGTATCCTGTGAGACATATCATGCAGAAATATTCCTGAAAGCCAAGAATACTCCACAGGAAACTTTGTTGTGCATTTCAAGTAGACTCAAGGCTTTCTGAAGACTCCATGTTTTGACTTATGACAGTGCACGAGTGGGTGGTTTCCGAAGTACTTGAATGTGACAACAATCGAATATTTAGATGTGGGCTTACTCACACATGCATCTGAAATGGAGGGTAGCTTTGATTGTTTAATTTTCTTATGTGTGTGCATAAGAGCAGCTCTTGAGATAGAAAGTGAGCTTAAAACATGATTTTCTGGAGTTGTGGTAGTGGTGCTACCTGAATGAAACAACAATTTTCAGTTGTCATCTGCATTTTCTTGGGGAAAAAATGTCTCTTTTCAAGTCGAGAATTTTCATGTTTTCTTTCTGTTTGAAACAGAATGTTTTTAAAACTGTGCTCTTTAATAAATTAAGATGGTAGTCCATCTACCATTACATTTTGTGCTGGTAAATGTTTCCCACTGCTTTTGTTGTTCAGCCAGAAAGCTGCATTTCTTCATCCATCATGAGGGCAGAGTTGAGGTTAGGTCAAACAGTGCGTGCAAAGTGTTTTTCAGCTCTTGTTTAAGCAAGCTTTAGCTATTTCTGCAGCTGATTTAGAGTTCTTTGATCTGTCTCATTCACTATAAATATAGAGAAGATGTAACCATGATCAAGGCTGCAAACAAAATATATTGACCTTAGTTACCTCTGGGCTAAAATAATGATGGGATGCAGGAAAGGAAAGAAAGCAGGAACAATGAATTAAAGAATCTGATTCTTCACTTACTTATGCCAGCTTGTTCCAGTAGATTTCATGTAATTCAGTAAATTTACCTGTGATTTACAGCTTTATATAATCGCAAAGAAAACTAAAAGATGTGATTAATGTTCTGCATTTCTCATGTACCAAAAGTAAGTTAGATTAAATACATTACAATATACAATGGACCAAGGAAACACTTGGATAAAAGTTTTGCTCATGAAACCTAGACTCTATAGGACAATGTGTGATTTACTGAAAAACACTCCTGCATGAGCACTGAGCCCATTCATTGTCCTCTGCAGTGCTCATTGCCTGTTGTTGTCAGACAGAGAATAGTCAAGCACAGTGGTAAATTTTTAACATGACAATTTTCCTTTCTTCCATTTCTCCATGTAGTTTTTCATTCCTGAAAATAATTTGCTAATGTTACTATGTTTCACCAAAGAGGCAAATTTCCATTCATTGGAAAAGCACTTTTTATAGCTTTGGGGTGTCTGGCAGTAAATATTGGGGAAAAAGGTTGAATAGAAGACCCAGTGAGAGTGGAGAATGAAAAAAAACTGCAACAAGGAAAGTTTCAAAAGATCAGAAACATATTTGAAATTCCTCAGGCTCTATTAGTACAGAAATCAGTGATCTAAAATCTAATGCAGTTTTTACAAGGTACATGAGCTATTCTGATCTTATGGGGAGATGTAAGGGCTCACAATATGCTATCAAGTCCATATACTCCCATCCAGTCACTGGCCTGATTCTTTTGATTTGTTTCCCTCTGTATCTCATTCTAGAAGGGGCACATTCCTCTTCCTTCAATGATAACAGCTTTTTCTAAAATTGTTTTCCCTTCTTGTTCAACACTTTTCTACTAGATTCTATAAAGATTTAAGTGATTTCTATTGAAAATAATTTACATCTCAAAAAAATACAAGATGAAAATAGGAAAATCTAATTTTCAAATTCCAGCTTCTAAAATACAGAAGAGGTATAGGCATTCTCAACACAATAAAAGGCAAATGTGGGTCCCAGGATGCATCTTCTGAAAAAATAAGTCAAAGACTCCTAATAATTCTTATTTATTCACTCTGTTTATGGGGATTAAGCAATAATGTTTTAAGTGATAGGGTTGGATTAATTGGTTTTTTTCCACATATCAGTCTTCGATTTAAAATTAGTCGTGTAGGATGCCTGGTCTAATCAGTCAATATGCATGATTGTGATGCAATACCTATAATCTGATTAATTTATAACACTGTGTTAACTTGTGAAGCACCCCCAAGATGCATTTGAACTATGGTGATAATAACAACTATATCAATAAAATAAAATACAGTAAATGGAAAGTAGAGAGTAAAAGTTTGTGGTGTAGATGTTTTCTGATGATCTTTTTTCTCTCCATGTGCAGGTTCAGAATATATAAGTAACAAAGAATTCTGAATGTTCCACATATGCCTTGAGCAATGATCACAACAGCTTGCTTTGTTAAGTGTGATGTTCAATAGGACAATTTTTACCTCAGCCAGTTAATAGTTCTTTCAGGCTCTGAATAAGTAAAATGTTTAACAGCTGCTTGTACATTTTTAAAGTTCTTGAAGCACACTGTATTCTGCAGAGTTAAGAGTCACAGAAAAAAGAGGAAATGAGAGAAAGTGAAATTTTGACCATGACCATTGTCGAGTGTCCACAGTCCTTGGAGATGTTCTTACCATTGTAAACTTGGAGCCAAAGGGACTTGTGCAGTAGCACTGCCTCAGTCTGGCATTACACAGATGACAGAAACTCTCCCAGTAAAGGTCAAATTCAAGCTTTATCTGTGAGAGAGCTTATCTTTGAAAAAGATGTTTATTATTGAGGAAAGGCTGTCAGGTGATAAAGAAATTATCACCTTTCCCATGTAACTGATTCCAAAGGGTAAATGTCACTGGGACTTTCAAAAAAGAAACACTTCATTTTGAATTTGTTCAACTTTTACATACAGTTCCAATGTCCCTTTTCCTATATGATCAAAGCTGATTGCTCTGATCTCCTCCTGGAATATATGCTCAGGAATTCCTTGCAAAACTGCAAATTTGAGTGGAAATAAAAGAATTATGTTTATTTTCAGAAAGTGCTGATATTGGCTCTGTCTAGACTGTTAAGCAAGTACTTTCTGCACTTAGGCTATGTTCCAAATACAAAGAGGAAAGTTGGGTGCATAGCCAAAGAGAAATCTACAGTGTGCTTCAATACGTTCCCCAGACTGGATCAATCAAAGCTAAGACTTCTGGGCACACTGAACAGCATACTTACCCTGTTGAATGTTTGCAATCAATAAATCCTAAGCCTTGTATTTAGTATTCACTGGGGAGGAACAACTTAAGAACACTAATTTGTTCCTTCGTGGAATGTTGGAGTTGCATGATGAAAAAAGCCACTGGAATGTTTACTTCTGTGATCTATCAGCTTTTTTCAGTTGAAATGCTGATGCTTTTGTTTTCCTTATTGAATTGTTCCAGCTCATATATACTATGCACCTATCAAACCTAGTTTCTTAAGAGAATTGATGTCTACTTTTTATATTCAATATCTCTTATGTTGTCTAGACTGAAGGGAGACTTACATCCTTAAGGAATCTGTAAACTTAGGTATAGGTTCTCTAGCTCTATCTGGGAAAGATTTTGATATGTCATTGTAATTTTAAGGGATATGATGCCAATCTATCTTAATCTCTTTAATAGAATCTACAATTTGCTAATCATGATAAATCATTAAAAAAAGATTTTATGAAATATATAAAATGTTTTACCAGAGGAAATACAACTTTAAGATATAGGTAGATGAAACAATTGTTTTGCCTGAAAATTGGAGGAGGAGAGACATAAATCAAAATATCTAGAATTCTGAACACGGTCTGACTACATACAGTATCTTAAATGATGATTTAGTTTTCTGCGTGGCTACTCTATGAATGTAATTTCTTTCTTGTGTGTCTTTCTTGATTTCTGATCTTACGCTCCAAAAGCAAAAGAATATTCAAAATGTTCATCTTCATAAGCCCTGTTGTTCAACATTATTTACTTTCCATACCTTCACACTTTTCCAGGGCAAATAATTTTGGATAGTAGATAATGCTAACTAGTGATTTCCCTGCAAATGTCTTATTAATTTTACCTGGGCAAATATTAAGTGTAACATTTGTGAATTGATGTAACATTAGTAACAAAATTTATAGATGAAATGTTTTTACCTTGGGCAAAATATAGTCATGGGCAACAATGTAGTTGGTTGGAACTCAGTAGTTAAAAGGAGAAAACAATTTTATTTGAGTATGGCCAGGACACAGGGACTATTGCATTATGTTTGTGAGCAGAGCTATTTGGAAAACTAAATGCCTCTAAATATTCATGGCCTCAGATTAATATTGCATCAAAAAATGACAGACAGTGGCTGTTTCACTTAACCAGAAATACCAGACATTGCCAAGGTTAAAACAAGTTTAGTTCTTTCTTATTCATTTACTAAGTGAAAACTATGTGACTTTGATGCTAATGCAGCGCAATAAAAATGAAATCTGTGACAGTTTCCTGATGCCAGTGGACTACCCTGCAAACACTGTGGAACCATCTACCAGGGTAAAAAAAGAATCAGTTTCTTAACTTTAAGAAAAATATATTGACTTTGTTGAGTCTTTGCAACAATTAAATGATGTATAAAATGCTTATACTGCACAGACAGAATATGTACAATGCATCTGCCTGTTATATGCAGTAATATTGTTCTCAGAACTGGCTAGAAACCTATCAAGCACAGAAATGAAGGGACGGACAATATGTATGAAGAAATGGATTAGAAATAGCATACAATTCCTTTACTTCTTTTTTTTTTCTACTCTTCAGACTCCCCAGATGCCCAACAAGACTATGTAATAAGTTTTAAGGGTAATTAAAAGGACTTTGAAAAATCTTGGTAAAGTAAACAAGGATACCACTGTGTCTAAAATTTGCTGAAATCCTTGTTAATGTACTCACTATTGTCAAATTAAAATATTTGTCTACATTTTGCATAGGACTAGGAGAAATCAGACAGGAGGGCAGGAGGAAATAGCTGGGGGGTTTCAAGAAAGTTGAATTCCAGGTTGAGAACCCCATTGGATGCTTTGAAGCAACAAGCTTATGGAATGAGGCAGAAATAGGTAAGAGTTACCTGCTAGGTGTATATGTGGCCCCACACAGAGATGGACTTGGAAAGCAGAAGTAATCATCTGGAAAGATGATTAACAAACAAGGAGTCTGACAGCAAAAGGAAAAAAAAAGCATAGCAAATCAAGATGAGGGCTCTGATCCGGCAATATTATGTACATGCTTAACTATACGCTTGGGACTTGTTGGATTTATAGGAAGTACTCACATAAATAAGGTGAACCGTCTGTAGAGTTGAGGCAAAGGGCCAAAGCATCTGTCCTCAATCTTATAATACAGTGATGCAAAATAAATTACCTGAAAAATAATGGAACCTTTAATTCCAGTACTCTGAGCCTTTAATTCCTCAGTGTATTATATGTGGATTCATTACAGTATATGCACTGAGTCTATTTAAACAGCTAATACAGCATGCAAAATAAACTTTTCTGATGTAGGAAATACATTCTCTTCTAAGTGAAAACTGAACTCATTTTACTTCATAATCTGGTTTATGTCTTCCACATGACCCAAGTGATTAAGGCCAAGTGGAATATATTTTTTGGTAATACTTGCTGTAATAGTCATGGGTTTAGCTTGTATAAACCTGAATGTCATTACTAATGAGGAAAAAGAATTTTGTTTTTAAACAGAAATTGTCCTTTTAAGTTAAGGTTGAAGAAACTGTATAATAATTCTTGCATAATGATAGTAACTAATCTTGATTTCTCTTGTTGGTCAGTAGTGTTTCATGCATAAATCACTGGGGATCATATCTATGGCTGACAAAGATGATGTAGTTTATTATAGCTTATTAGCCTAGAGATAATATATATGTATAGGGTGCAAATCTACCTGAAAGTCAAACCTGGAACAAAATTTGAAGGAGATTATCAGTGAGAAATCCATTGATTAGCTTTTGATTAGTTATTTAGGGAGGATTCAAAACACTTTTCCTGGAAAAAAGCAAAAGTTGAATGCTAGACAGATATCTCAGGTACTTCATGCATGCTGTAACTGACTTTCTCAATGAAACTGAACTATTAGAAGAAAGAACAATGGTGAGAAAAATGACATTTCTTTTCCTGAAATAGCAGCTATAAAAGGGGCTTGAGCTGTTTGGTTATCCTAAAGTGGGCTAAACTTCAAAGTTTATAAGGAAGGAGTTCGAAAAATCAGCAGATAATTCCAGTGTACGTGCCATTCGGTTGTTGTTGGATACAATCGAAAATTCTGGTCCAGAGAGGAAGTAGGGCATAATACGCTAAGCTTAATAGCATTTGTTTACATTAAATCATCTGTTTTCTACAGATTTTGACAGTGTTGCTGAGACTGTAATCTTCAATGTCCAGATTTGAACCCCTTCAATAGCATCAGAGATACAAGTGAGTGCATTTCAGTTGTCTTTACTTTTTGCAATTCCTGAACATCTGAGGCTTCCATTTTCTGCTGGCTTCTTTTTTTTTATTGCTTTTTTTAGTGTGTATTAGGCTAGAGTTATTGCTGGTTTACTCTCTCACCTCATTGCTCACCTCAGGCCTTTACAATCCTTAGAGTCCTTTAAAATTTTATTTCCATTTTCGTCAGGTGCTGGCTCCTCTCCATACTCCGGCATTTTAGTTATTCAGGGATGCACACTGTAAGTCAGCTTACACAGTTTGCTGTCGCAGCCTAATATTCAGTGTTTGCAAGGAGTTTAACTGTTTATATTCATTTTTAGCAAATACTGATGGCTAATATCTGTTCTTCTGTTAAATGGTGAGAAAATTGATGCTTTACCTTTCCCTTTCTAATTTTTATCCTGAATCTCAAAGGCTCTGCTTCATGTTCTGGGTTAATAGCCCTTCAAAATTTTAATTTAGAAATCATCTGGGCATTTGGATAGAAACCTGATATAATTCATTCTGAGCTGGCATGTCCCATGCAGTGGAATACCTGCCCTAGAAACATCCTGCAACACAATCTACCTGGGCCCACAACTGAGAAGGTGATATTGGTCAGTACAGAGGAAGGAGTGGGAGTCTTATACATGGAGACTCCCATGAAGATATTTTTGAGATCTTGAGGCACATGAGGTAAAATTTAAGCTTTGTGAAGACAGTGGGAAAAAAGGTCTGTGGTGTAGGCTAGATTTGACCTGTGTTGTGGAAAAACCCTTACTGATAGCTAAGCATCACACAGCCACTCACTCTCCCCCAGTGGAATGGGAAAGAGAATATGGTTAAAAGCGAGAAAACCGATTGATTCATAAAAGGACAGTTTAATATATAAAGCAAAACCTGCGCCCACAAACAGCTGAAACAAGCTATTCACTCACCACTTCCCATGGGCAGACAGGTGTTCAGCCACCCCCAGGAAAGAAAGGCTCCATCACATGTTAACAGTGACTTGGGAAGACAAATGCCCTCACTCCAAATGTGTCCCCCCTCTTTTTTTCCCCCCAGCTTTATAGGCTGAGTGTGACACCATATGGTATGGAATATCCTTCGGATCAATGGGGTCAGCTGTCCTGGCTTTGTCCCTTCCCAGATTCTTGTACATCCTCAGTCTCATTGCTGCTGGTGGGGTGGTGTGAGAATTAGAAAAGGTCTTGATGCTGTTGGGAGCACTGCTCAGGAACAACTAAAACATCTCTCTGTTCTCAAATCCAAAACATAGCTCGACACCAGTTACTGCTAAGAAAATTTACTCTGTCCCAGTCAAGGCCTGTACAACCTGATATTAGAAGACTTAATATGAATTTTAAATTATTAGAGGGAGAACATGTCCAATAGCCTCATGACCACTTACCTTACATACCTAAATCTTGTAAGATAGGAAATGCTGTTTTCCTTATTTAACATACTAAGAACGGAAATGCTGATTAAAGTTCACTCTGACACGAGGTTCATAGCTGGCTTTGGGCAAGTCACCTATGTTACATTCTGCAAGGTACCATTCAAAGGTGCCTTTGATAGCTTAGGGATCAGAGTGCTAATTTCACTGAGGAATTCTGCCCAAGCTCATTTGATTTGAACTGGTTCCTTCTGAGATAGTTTTTGATATGTAAACAAATCCATGACTTTTGACCAGGGTCATTCACCAATTCCCTGGCAATAAAAACTTAATTCTAGGTCCTGCCATGGTCCATGGGGGAGGGGTGAAGGATCACGGCACTGCACAACGAGGTTCAAGCAATGTTTGAGGTGCAATGGCTCCTTTATTGAAAGTGTGTGGGGGTTTTATAAGCTCTGGCATGGAATGCACCAGAAAATGGGGTGGAGCATGAGACAGACAACCAGGAAAACGAATAGGGGTAGGGACTCGGGCGAAGAGGGAGGAACTGGGGAGGAGCTGGGGAGGAACCGGGAAAGGAAAGGACAAATGGTAGCTCTCTCCACGCTGCAACTTCTTCAGCCAATCAGAGGGAGAAGCAAGGGAAGCAGGCACCTCGAGGCATACCTGGGCAAGCCTGGGTATTACAACTGTAGGGGAATCATACAACGTGCATATTTGTAAATACATAAGAACTGTAAAGTCCATATAATAAAGTCCTTTCAATTGCTGTATGTCTTTTTCCACGCCTGGAACCGTTCCCATTCTGATTCCTGCTCCTCCACAAGGTCCTGTCATTCTTCTCACTTATTACTGAAAAAAGTAACACTGAGTTTCTTATTTGAATAGTTCATAAATTACAGAATCACAGAATCACAGAATACACTGAGTTGGAAGACACTCACAAGGATCATCAAGTCCAACCCTTAGTCCTGCACAGGACCATCCCCAAGAGTCACACCATGTGCCTAAGGATATCATTCAGATGCTTCTTGAACTCTGTCAGGCTTGGTGCTGTGACCACTTCCCTGGGGAGCCTGTTCCAGTGCCCAACCACCCTCTGGGTGAAGAACCTCTTTCTAATATCCAATCTAATTAAGTGCAAAGTGGTTTTTTTTCCTCTCTAGCTAAGGCTAAGGGGAAAAGAGCATATTGTCTCAGTATTAGATGTGAGGCTTTGAATTTCACACAATGAAAATTTACCTATGTGCGGTATTCTTTTATCAGATTCTGGAAGCTGTGATTGACCCTTAAAATTTACATCTGAATTCCTGTAAACTTCACTACTTCTGTCAAGCAGTTTAAAAACATTGTTGATACAGAGGCTTATTAATTACTAGTATAGTCTTTGTAATTGCCTAGTCTAGAAATTGATGAACAAAGTCATTCCAGAAAGCAATCAATTTGAAATCTAATTTGTTGGTGAAATGAACCATATAAACAAAATGCCACTTGCAGTTTGACTAAAATGAGATGTGCTTAACGAGCCCATCATCATCTGTAATATTCATCATGATGGGTCACAGTTACAACAAATGTCATAAATCTCAACCAATGCACATAAAACTGAAATATAAAATTGTATTCTGAAAAGAATAAAACATAAAACAGATGGCTGCCCCATGGTAACATCCTTAAATTTCACATGTTCTATTCATTGACTTTTGGGCAGATGAACTGAAACCAAGTAGGGAAGGGGGGATAAAGCAGGTGTCCTTTTCACAGTGCATTTTACCTTATTATCCATACTGGAAGTTGAGACTGACTAAGGAGGCAGAAGGTCTAGATTTGAGCGACCAAACATAAGCCCTTTTAGAATAAAGTGATTAACAATTTTTCCATCTTTATTTTGAATAGCTTTAGAGCCAATTACTCAAGGCAAAAAGTAGATTATTGCAGGCAACATGGTGGAAGCTCGAGGACTTGCCAGAATGTTTTTTTTTTTTAATTTTTTTTTTAATTAGTAGTGCTGAATAAGAGTGATAAGTAAAGTTGTAAGTAAAAAATATGAGATGGTTGGATACTAAAAAGACTCTCAAGGGGCTAAGGAACTGACCTGCCTTAGATAATATGAAATCTAGTTTCTATTTCTTCCATGCTTAGCTAACCAGACAGTATGTCTCCTCCCTTCTGACTTATGACCCTATTTTTCTTTGGAAGGTCTAAACCAAGAAATCTGCAGTTACAGCTTTAACATTTAATATTGGATGATTGGATATTTCCCAGAAATTCCCTTTTAGACAATTATTTATTAAAAGGTATCTGAAAGTCCAGGAAGAAAGGGGATTTACTTAAATAAAAATATGGTTTCTTGTAAGTAGTGGGGGATCAGAGTCCTGTATACAAAGAAAATTTTAAACTTTTCATGGAGCTCCAGAAGAGTAAAAAAAGTATTCAAAAAAATGGAAGGAAAGAGAGGAGATAAGATGTGTTTGCTACATATTTATTGTCTTCTATGACAGATATTTATATGTGAATGGTTATGTATCTATGGATGTGTGCTTATACAGATGTATATGTGTGTTCTATATGTGACATATCAGTATACATGTAGAAATATCATATATACTTACATACATATTCATGTGCTGAAAGAGAAGGAGGTACGAGAACTCTGCTGAAGCCCTTTGCTCTGTGGAAAGATGTTCTTTTGGTATATCAACTATAAATAAAACATATGCAATGTTGTTGATACTTTTTTCCTTTTTTTCTTATTAAAGGATTGGGAAGCAAAGGGAAACATCTTAGGTAGGGGACTGGATTGTGATCTTACAGCAATATAAATTCATTGGTTTCGGTTCAGTTATTCCAGATGAAAACAGCACAACAGAATCAATCCCCTAATCACTGAAGCGTTACCTGATGGCTTTTAAAATATGAAGAGTCTATTGATTTCTGCTGTCAGAGGACAGTATCTTAAAGCAGTGTGTTTATGTAAGTGAGAGAGAGAGAACAGCAAATTAAAATCAGTACTGCAAAAATATCTTTCCTTTTGCTCAGACAGATGTTTTTCAAGGAGAAAATGAATATCAAAATATGGGAGAAAAGTTTTTTTTGGCTGGAATTATTCTTTTCTCCTGCCTGTACTGCCAAACCCCCATTTTTCAGGAACATATTGATGAGTATGTGGATTAACACAGCAAAGAAAGAACAGCTATCAGATTAGCTCTGGCAGAAAGCTACATGAGCAATGCCACCCTGCTTCTGGTACCTGAGCTAGTCAGGGGCCCCAGAGGTGTCTTATTCCACTTGGGGCCCCATGGAGAGAAGGCTTGAGTCTGTGCACTTAGGAGATGGATTTGATACTGAGCCTGGTGAGCTTCCCAAGCCCGGGTAGTGGAGACCAATTAGAGCCTTTTCAACAGAGATAGTCCTTGTGTGGGGAGTGCAGCAGGGCATCTGTAGGTGACCCATTATAAACAAACCCCTGCTGTGTTCTGCCAGAAGAAAGCACTAGTTTTCTAACATGCAAGGTGTACTGCCAGCCTTACATAGCCAGATTTGTTTGACGGAAGTGGTGTGATTAGCTTTTTAATTTGAAAGAGAGTTCTTGGGGATATAGTTTTGTAAATTGTTGAATCAATTAACTTTTCATAGGAAAACTGAGCTCTGCAAATTTAATGAAATCAATGAACAGCTATAACGATTTTTTTCAAATTTTTTTTTTCTTAGCAGAAAAAAAGAAATTTCTAGAAATCATTGTGGTTACTTAATATTTCAATAAGGTCTCTGCTGACATGTAACAGTGTTTGAAATCGACCTGTTTGTCTCTAGGCTACTTTATCATCTCGTGAAGTACTGGGAAAGGTATTTATTTACTTCCCTTAGGGTTTTGTCCTCATATCCTTTGAAATGGTCTCAGAGGCTAGGGAGAAATTTGTCTTCAAATGAAAAAAATGATAAGAATGTAACACTCTGCCCAGTAGGGTTGGAGCCAAAGAAGATCCTGCTTGAAAAACTTAGTTAACATTATCTTATATAGGAAAGTTTAAAAGTGAATTAACAAAAATAGTCTGTCTTTAAAGCCGTTTTCCTTCACTATCACATTCCTAAAATCTGTGTTTTCTGCAGGTACAACTTGCTTCTCAGATGCCAGTCCTCAAGGAATCTGGCAGGCAGCTGAAGGCTCAGCTGAAGCCCAACCATAAATAAGTAGAGCTTTAAATGTTTTCAGCAGCATTGTCTCTTATGTTTGTGTTTATTGCACACTATAAGCAGTGCTGCTTGGCTAAGACTGCAAATGAAAACAATGAGAACTCAAGATTTCTGTATTTTATAGTTTGTTTGGGTTTTTTTCTGATATTTCTGTGTTTTCTGCTGAAACTGATAAGGTTTTACAATGAGAGGAAATCAATAGAACAGTGAAGCAGACTTGTTCATTTTGTATTCCTCAAATGATTCTACTAAGTGAAGACTAAATAAAGGAATTTCCTGTCTTAAAAGCAGGAACTTAATTAGGCTCATTTCTGTACCTAGCCTTCTTGAGTAAGTTCTCTAATTTTTGAGGAATAATTATGCTGAAATGGTTTCTTGCATGGGATAATTCATAATTATAACAACTATAGAAATAAACAGTTTTGTTTAATTTATACTAAGAGCAAGGGCATCAGTGGCAGATAGACAGATATCAGAAATATACCATCACTCTGGCAGAGACAATTAAAGCTTTTCCCAAAGTACACGAGAGCAATTTATGTGCATTAGTCCGTCCTTTCCTAATTTAGGGTTTATGATCCTTGTAATATCAAGATATATGAATCTCAAGGATTATGCATGTCCTTGGATCAAATTTCTCAATAGTCAATGAAGTGTAACAATTAATTATAATAAATAATGCAAGTAGAACTCATGACAAAAGGCTGAGTCAGTAACCGAATAAAATGGGCAAGGCTTCTACTAAGTTTGTTTAATATGCAGCAATATAAGAACAAGGAATTTACTATAAAGAATTATAGGTCCATCTGACATGAGAATGAAGAAAAGAAACTTTTATTTTCACAATATCCTTCCTTAAATGTTGAAACTCTATGCTGGTTTTGGCTGGGGTAGAGTTAATTTTCTTCATAGTAGCTACTATAGGGAAATGTTTTGGAATTGCACTGAAAACAGTGTTGATAATACAGAGATGTTTTTGTTACTGCTGAGCAGCACTTACACCGAGCCGAGGCCTTTCCTGCTTTTTGTACGGCCCCACCAGCAAGGAGACTGGGGGTGTACAAGAATTTGGGAGGGGATGCAGCTGACCCCAACTGACCCAAGGGATATCCCATACCATATGACATCATGCTCAGCATATAAAACTGGGGGGAAAAGGAAGGGAAGACACATTCAGAGTGATGGCACTTGCCTTCCAAGTCACTGTTACACATGATGGAGCCCTGCTTTTCTGGGGATGGCTGAACAGCTGCCCACCTATAGGGAAATGGTGAATGAATTCCTTGCTTTGCATTGTGTGTGCACATGGCTTTTGCTTTATCTGTTAAACTGTTTTTATCTCAAATCATGAGTTTTCTCACTTTTGACCTTCTAATTCTCTTCCCCATTCCAGGAGGGGAAGAGTGCAAGCAGCTTTGTGGGGTTTGGTTGCCAGCTGAGCTTAAACCATGACACAAGGTCATATAGCACGCCTGAGATAATTTTGTCCTTTGACTAGGTTCACCTATAGCATGTCATACATCAAATGACGTCATAGCCCTTGCTTTGCCTCTTGGTAGTACTGGTTCTAAAGTGAACTTTAGCATCTGCTTGCAGTGTGTAATCTAGGTAAGCCCTGGGTTTCAGTCGCCTTAATCATTTAGCTTACATTCAAGGGACGATGATAGGGCTTCTCATACTAGAGTATGTGTCTTCGTGATAGAACTCTGTATATCATCCATAATGGCAAAAAATCCAAACTTTCTCTTGTAATTTCTGTTCTTTGCCCATCAATTCTTGTGTTTATATGCAATACTTATGAAGTCCGTCAAGGGAAGTGCTTGACCCCTCTGCACATGCTAAAAAGGCCTGCAGAACTGCAACATCACAATGTCAGTAATGGTATGAACATGAAAGATAGCTTATTCCACTTTCAATACACTTTAATTAAAACAATACCTAAAAATACCTGTCCAGAGGTCCAGTCATTCTTGTTTATTACAAAATACATTAACCAGCAACAACAGACACTACACCTGATATATCAGTGGTGAGGGCAGAGTCTCCAAATTAAGTCTTTATTGAAATAATGAAACACAGTTGGTACCTAAGTGAAATAATATTTGTTGTTATCTTTAGTTTTCTGGTTGATCCCAAAATTATCTTTAGATAATCTCCTTCCGTATGGTAATTGCAAGTTTCAAGTAAGCAAAAATCTGGATAGGAAGTGAGCTCAAATTTTCTAGAGATCAAAGGAAGTTTTTCTAGCTTATTAATCTTTCCTACTCATTTAGCCTTATGCACCTTACTGTAGCTAGAACAGAGACACTCATTGCAATCAGCAACTCGAATTTTTGAGATGCTAAGTGTGCTTTAAAATGCTTGTTGATTCACGGCAGTCATAGATGCCTTTTTAGTTTTATTTATTTTCTAGTAGTTTTAAGCAGCCCCAACAAAGACTAAAATCCTCTTATGTCTTCCTTTTCACTGAGGGAGTCATGAACCACATCTCACCAAGGATAAGACATTTAGAGACAAAATCAACTAGTACTGTAACACAAAGTATTATGCCACTTTCTGTCTCCAAGTGCTGTGCTCCGAAGAGTTCCCAGTGGAAACCTTTGCATTAAGACTAAATCTCATGGAAGCCCTTGTGCTCTGGCAGTGTTAGACAGATTCAGATGCCTTCTGTGTAGTGGAGAAGGTTTATTAGCCTGTGATGTCCTGGAAAAAAGGTTTGTTATGGAGACATGACTTCTCTCAGGCAGAAGTGCTGTGTGGCAGGTGGAGTTTGCACCTGGCATTTGTGGATTCTAATTCTGTTTTATCTGTGGGCATGAAAACAGGCTAAATCACGGTTATTTCTCTTCTCTGTGTCACTTGTTTAATGGATATTATGCTACTCCCTGCTTTGATGCTGTATGTATTCACAGCAGTGAATGTTTGTATGGAATTTTGTTCTCTAAGTACATGAAATCTTCTGTATTATTTCACTGAAGAGCATCAAAGATGTGTTCCTAATCCATACAGATAGACACCGTATTTAATGCTTTTAAAGCTGGCAGTATCATGTGTATGCATAAATGCTTTAAGTATGAAGAAAATAAAACTCGGGAGTTCTGTCTAAAGATATATATTGGCCTTCTGGGACTAATATTCCAGGCTTCATCTACAAAACAGCAGTCTGTTGATCTTGAATCCTTCTTGAAATCTGATTTTTCCCTTGCAGAGCCACTGTTCTGTTTTATTTATAGACTCCAGGGAAGGCCACAAAAATATAACTGAAAAAAAGAAAAGAAAAACCTTTCTACTTGCAAGTCACATTTGGTTAACTTTCCCCCTTTCCTCCTATTCAGATGCAAATCAGTGCCAGTATTTGTTCACTGAAAATATAAGCAACAAATCACTGTGCTTTGAAATATTGATTTCAAAGTAAATTTTCTGGGTGTCTTCTGGAAACACACACATATAGATATGAGACCTCGTAAACTGAAAATAGAAGACTGAATTTTCGGACTGTAGATAAAAGAGTATCCAAAAATGACCTGAGCTTAAAGTTGTTCATCTCTATAACTTTGGTATAAACAAACAAAAAATGTGTGAGCTTTTATGCTTACAAGATACATGTCTAAGGAAATCTAGCTGTGTTGTATTCAGTTTACAGTCAGTCTATTCTTTACCTGTTGCCTAAGTGTATTATGGATTCACGAAATATTTGGGAGTTAGATAAATTAATTCCTTTGATGTTCTTTCATCATTCAGCTGGTAAGTAGCATATTGTATTCCTTGAAATATTTTGTACTTTGAGATCTGTTTTGAAAGGGTTTAAAAAGATCATTCAGCATTCTAAAGTATTCACATTTTCCACACTTTGTATTTACATCTTGTGTATGCAAAAACATATTGGATCTATATCTACACTCATTTATATACATATATATATATGTATATAAATATAAATATAAATGTATATGTAAATTATTTGCTCAAGCCCCAAAATTGACTCAGTAGCAAAGCCCGGAAAAGAACTGATATCTCCTAATTTTAATGGCACTTCTCTCTTCAGTGAACTACACATAATAACCTCTGACTTAGCTTCAATATTTGTTATTAAGCAGACAACATTGAACAAGATTACTCAGTCTAAATTAGATCTGATTTCCTAACATGTCCTGTCATTAGATACTGTTGCATAAATAGCCAGTTGCACTTTTACCCACAAAGATGATTCAAAGTGTACAGATCTTAAATGCTCATGAATGTTTCATAATGGAGACAAAAGACATCTTCTGTTAAAAAATTTATTGTAGTAAAGAGGTGATTTTTTAAAAACTGCTTCTCTTAATCATTCCTACTCCAGAATATGTTTCTGCCTTGATTTAATATAAGGCAAATTACAGATTCAATGTTTTAGCTCACAGATTCTGCTAGCTCTCTATTTGCTTTCAAAACATGTTCCAAGGTTCCTGAAGTGTTTTGGCTGATGTACCTTTACTGTTATTTTTAAATCTTCACCCCACTGCAACATCTAAAGCATGTAAGTGAATACATTTACTCTAATAGGCACATTTAGCAGATAATAAGCTTGACATGATGTCCTTGAGTAGAAGATGTTCAGAGTTGGCTATTTAACAACATGACCTCATGAGACACAATTTAAAAGCAACATTTTTACCCTGGTTGAGCATACATTCGTAATTTAGGTTGTTTTTACTACAAATGCAAATGCTATTCTTTAATAATCTGACATGGTAAAATTATCTAGTCTGAATTGCTGTGCATATGTATTAGAGCTAACCCTTAGGTTAGGTTGCTTGTAGCTGCTAATAGTCTTTATGGAAACAGTTTTATAAATATTAGTTTTAGAAAATTGATTTTATCATAGAATCACAGAATGTTTGGGGTTGGAAGGGACCTTAAAAATCATCTAGTTCCAAAACCTCTGCGAAGGTTAGGGACACCTTCCACTAGATCATGTTACTCAAACTCATCCAACTTGACCTTGAACACTGTCAGGAATGGAGCATCTACAGCTTCTCTAGATAATCTGTTCCAGTGTCTCACCACCCTCAGAATAAAGAATTTCTTCCTGATATTGAATCTAAATCTACCTTTTCGTCACTTCAAAGGCATTACCCCTTTTCCTTCAGTGTGTTCTTCAGCTTCAGTTTAAAGCCCTCTTTGCCAGCTTGGCCTATGACTGCCAGTGCTCTTTCCTTTCTCTGAGAGATGGATCCCATTAGCCTCCAGGAAAACACGTTTCTCAAAGTGAGTCCAATGGTCTAAGTAACCTAACCCAGAAAGTAAGTAAAAATTTTCCACAGTTAGTATTTTCTGACTACATTGCACCATCGATTGCTTTTCACTTATGCATAAACAGGCAAATTTTTTCTTTTCCCAGTTTATTCTTTATTGTGAGTTCAGTTTACGCGTAGAAATTTCTACCACTTCACTCATTGCCAGTCTGGGGCTTTCATTGAATAATTTGTCTATCTGCATGTCAAATTGATAAGAAATACATTATGACCTGAAGAAGGCAGGGGAGTACTGTAATCAAAGCTTCTTAATTCAGTATTTGTCTTAACATACAGTTATAATAATTCGGTTAAATTCTTCGCCTTTCTTAAACAGAATTTTGTTTTTAAAAAGCTTAGAAATTGTGTCCTTGTCCTAGGTGCATAGTAATTACAGCATGTGTGGAAGATATCTAAATTTGCTTATTTTTAGTTAGTGTGAGTGATTATGGCAGAGTAGCTACAAAGATATTGAATAATTACCCAAAGGTCATGGTATTACAGTCTGGTTAGTGGCTGCAACGAGGTTCTTTAAATGGATACTACAAAGACAAGATTAAGGCACTAAATCCAAATGTTAAAGTCCCAAATAGAAAATGAACTTTATTTTTATCAATAAGTAAATGGTAAAAACGAGGGAAGGGGAAAGGAGAAGGAGGAAAAATAAGGAAGGGGAAAAGCTACAAAATTAAATTACAAAAGGATTGCCACCACCAGTGAGGGAAGAAACCGGATGCGTATGACCTCAGGCAGTCAGCAGGAGGATCATCGAATGGAGGCAGGTGGTGAGCAGGGTGGATGAGTAGGTGGGACAGCAACAGGCAGGAGAGATGGACGAAAGCAGGCACGGGGATTGGCAGCCAACACTGGACCCTCAGTTGAACCCGATCAAGCTGGAGGTGAGAGGGAGAGGTGGAACTGAGGAAGATGAGATGGAGGCAGGCACGATGGAGCAAGGAGTGGGGCCAAGATCGGAGCAGATTGGAACACTGGAACCTGGTGGACTGGGCCCAAACAAAACTGAACTTGGGCTGTCTTGGACCGCCAAAACAAAAGACCACCAACAAAAAACTCTCTCTACTAATGACACTGGGCATGGTCTTAAATACCCCACGGTTGACACTCATTGGCTGACTTACCTCCAGGAAGACTCCTCCACACTACCGGTTGGTTAGACCATCGGTATCTGGGCAGGCTGGCTCTGTTGAGGTGGGAAAATGTAACTTTTCTCTGCTCTAGACTCTTCAGGGGGGCTGGCAAGTATATCTAAAAATGTCCTCTCAGGACGATGAAGACACCCCCACCAGGAGTTGAAGACAGAGTCTGCCACTTTGTTAACCAAACCGGTCAATGTGAAAACAACAAAAAGAGTAAAAGATAAAACCGTTTCTTCCACATGGGCAGGATTGTGCAGACTGTTTTGAAGCCTACGCCACTTTATTAGCATGATATAATTATTGGAGATAACTGGTCATAATCTATGACCTAAAGAAGAGAAATGTTTGCAGTCACCAGATTTTCTCTATGTGCATGTGAGTCTGTGGACATGCATCCAAATCTATCTAACAGATTGTATCTATTTAGTGAGAAAAAAAAAAAAGCTAGCTTTTTACTGTTTGCCACTTCTGTTCACAGATAGGGTTGTAAAAAAAATGAGTCTATCAATTTTTTTTCATGTCGATTTAAAGCACAGGATAAATCCTTTCTTTAACAATGGCATTAAGAGCAATGGAAAACCAAGAAAATAAAGATTCAAAATCAGCAACTACCTAGCAGAAAATTGAATATTTTGTCTAATATATGAAAAGGATGTAATACCAAGGAATTTCCTGAAAAAAATGGTGTTTGATGGGTTAAAAAATCAGTACAAACATGAAGTGACCAGATTTTCAATGGAATAATAAGGATGCATGCCACGAATGTTATGTAGGGTTTATTTGGAGGTAGATAGAAAGGCTGATGTGGAGGGGTATAAGAAGATGAATTATAACATGAGGAATATAAGGGTCTTTGTCATCACCTTCCCCAACCAAGTCCCTATTTTTTTCAGTTTCTTGCCTTTCAATACAGAAAATAAGTTATTTTAAAGAAAGGGATGATCGTGTCATTAATTTTCTGGTTTCCTTTTTTTTCCCCTACTATTTATATGGTTTGTATTTCTGTAGTATTTCCCAGTTCGAGCCTTTTGCTACTATTTTTATTCAGACCCAGTGGTTTTTGGTCTAGTTTTATATTCCTTTTACATTGAATTCCATCTCTTCCTTTTTCCAAATTTTCCATCAAAACCTTCTTATGTTTGTTTCTCTGTTCTTCTTCCTCACAGTGCTCCTTAATTGTTCTTTGCTCTTCTTCAGCTTAGCTATGATCATTCATTCATCATCCACCCACTTACTTGACTTACTTTTCCCCTCACACTAACAATCACCCACATACATGGTTTTATTTCATTCACCATTCTGTCTCTTCCCTGTTCGACTCAGTCACCTACTAATTCATTCTTTATTCTGCCTCACGCTTGCAGTTACTCATTCACTCCATTTTAGGAATCTGGTGAAAATGCAGAGACAGTAAATGTAAAAAGGAGGTATAAATAGCAAGAAGAAACACACAGGCTGTGAAAAGTGTGGAAGTGAACTGCTGAGAAAGAGGTGGTCAAAGAGATAGAAAAGGAAATCTGGAGTGAGAATTTCTTGGGGTGTCAGGAAAGGAGTTACCATCACGGTGAGTGTGTTTTGGGGGAGCAGATGGTGGAGAGTTTGGGAAAATGGATAGATGGAGTGGAAAATTGCTGTTCCAAAGAACTTCAGTCTTCTCTTGGACTACCTTGATGTGTGAACTCTGTGTGGCTGAGCAAGTTTAAAAGCCTTTATTTTAATGGTGATTGAATTCTGGCTTTTTACTTCGGAACTTTTTATGTAGTCATTTTTAACAAACTGTCAAAAGACTACCATGATGAACACCAGGAAAGTCACCAGGTGTTTCTGTTCATCATCCCATTTAGATCTTATTTATGAGTATATGTTCCTTTGGAGAAGTACAGAAACATATTGTGCTATATCAAAATAGGGAATGATGACAAATCTTCCTGCAACTTGAACTCGTAGGCTATAATCACCCTCACTTATTTCATCTCAAAACAGAGCGAAGCTGGCTTGGAAGTTTGCATCTTGCATGATAGCAAATCATTTATAAATATCCATAAAGCCAAGATATGTCTCATGGAATGTATAGAAAAGTGCAGTGAAAGACTTTCAAGTAGTGAACATTAAATAAATAAAAATTACATATATCCTCTAAATGTGTAGAATAAACAGGCAAGAGGTATAAAATTATCTTTATAGGTAACATACTGTGTAGAATTTCACTGACCAGAATGGCATTATTATGACTAGGTAATATTTAAAATTTATCAAATAGTACTGCTGTTGTTAAAGCATAAATTTCTTTTTAATGAGCCTTTGTAAAAGCTGTGTGTATTCAACACTAACTTGCCAAATAAAGTATCGTAGAGAAACCTATGACCACAAGATGGCAGGATTCCCATTCAAACCTGACATTTTTTAGTAGAGCTGCACATAGAATTAAAAAAGCTTACCTTGAACTTTATTTATTTCCGTAGGTAATCCTGTTCCAAATTTCCCTTCAATTTTGCAAAATACGGGAATGTATGAGAAGGCTGTTTTTGCAGACCATTTGTCTCTATATGTTTTTTAGCCATGCTATTCTCCATCACAGGTAATACTGCAATTTTTCTGACATGTGTTATCCTACTAGAAATGATGCTTTAAAAAATAAATACAGTTCTTCAAAATAAGTGGTATCAGTCTATGTTGTTTTAGTAGACTGAGAAATATGGAGAAGACATATAAATTTTCTGAAATTTGCACAAATTATTAATCAAAATATTTCCCATTGATGCTGTGCTGCAGTTTGACGAACATTTAAGAACTCCCATTTTCACATGCAGCTGGACATTTTCTTCTGTGCAGTGGAGAATTCAAGATACTTTTGTTTAACATTTTTCAAAGCATCTCTTTTAAAGCATAGTTTAACAAGGTGGGATCTTTAAGAAGGCTTGGTACTGCCGGACCTCTCTAGACAGGAAAGCAAAAGTGGAAATTCTGTATGTTTTGGTATGAGATTCATAATATTGTGTCTTTCTTCGTGAATCACATACATGTTTTATGCAAATATCCAGAAATCTCAGTTTTAATTTAAAATATTTTTTCTGGGACTGAAGAACATGGGAGGAAACACTTGGAAAATAGATTAATGAACGATCTAAAGATCTAAGGATTTGTAAAATCAAAATAATTCACATATTTTTGTTTTAAACATATATATTTTAAAGGCAATGAATTTTTTTGTGGCCTGACTCATAAATGTTTACCATAGGCTGTTACAGACATCTATGAATTTTACCATTGGCATCCAATGAATTTAGGTCAAAGCTAAGGGGTTTTGAAACTTTTTCCAGGTACATTTTTAGAACAAATAGAAATTTTTCTGCGTTATATTTAATATCAAAAACAAGTGCTAATGCAATGATTATAGGTAGGAAATAAAATCTTTTCTCATGTGAATAGGGGGAGTATATTCCTTTTGAAAGGAGAAAACTTACTCAATTACACAATAAACAATACAGAGAAAATGACTTTGAAAATCCACTGTGTGGAGAATTCTACAACAGTGAACTTTAAGAATTTACACTAAATTTTTAACTTATGAAATAATAATGTTGCTCTCCATTTTTTTTTTTTTTAGATTGTGGATATTTATATCATCACATTGTCCTAATTGTAATAATATAAAGAAGAATATTAAGTTCTTGGAGCAGGGCATGACTGTCTCTAGTATGATCTGTACCATGCAAAGAACATCTCTAATTTGAGATATTTCATGGCTGATATCTTGATTTATTGTTTTAAGGTATATGGAATACGTGGTTATTGCATAATCCCAACGCATTTTAATAAATTACAGTGAAAGAGAGTCACATGCCAGGCTGATTAGGATAAATAACATACCAATGCTTTTACAGAGACAAATCCCCTAGTGCAAATTATTCAAACTGAATGTAATTAATAAAATTAATATAATGTCCTTTTATGCACTGCAGAATAACTGCACTGAGTTAATATTTTTAATGCAATGATTGGATGTTAGGAAAGAGGCAATGTGTGCTTTAGGTTTTGTCCTTTCCAGGTAATTTTATTTTATGCTTCATGTGTGCAAATCTTGATGCATTTGGGAAGATACAAAAAGAAACTTAGTAACAAGTTATGTGTCAAGACCTCCTTCATACTTCTGAGCAGTCATTGGAACTCAGCATATATACAAGACCACAACCCTTGATCTTGGTTCATGTTTTGAACCAAGACTATCTATCATGCTGGACTTGGAATCTCCTTAAAAGAGTTACAATTTTTTCCTTTATTTCTTCCTACGAAAACGGATTTTCCATTTTTCCACTTAAGTAGCAAATCAGTGCCAAAGAGCACAAAACACAGCTGAGTTCTCTTGTAGCCGCTGCTGAGTAATCTTTGTACCCACATTGTAAAATCATCATTAATTTCTGTTGTTTGTCAGTGGCAGTGTTAGTTCCTGTATAGATACCAGTGTTTACCACAGCAGTGTCTGTGATACTGGTTTTTTTCATAGTACTAAGATTGCAAAATAAGTTGGTTTTCCCAGACAGGTTTCTGAAGAGACCCCTCAATGTTGGCATGCAATCAGAACAACAAACTCATTGAACTGTGACCGATGAATTCATCTTCATAATTTTTCATGGTTTTTAAAAGCTGTGTTGCTGGAATATTTTAGTGTGGGTATTTCAGAAACTGATATATGTTAGCAATCCTCAGTAAACTAGGAACTGAGCTGCAACAGGTAAGAAAACAGTTTTGCCTAATATCTATTATCAAATGTGATCTTCTGTGATGTAGGTCTATTTCTTTCAAACATAGAAATATGAAACTACATTCAGAAACAGTCATAGATATTAATGTATATCTATGTATATGTCCACATATGTGTATAGGCTACCTTTGAATTGTAGTTTTCCTCACTGTGCTTTTTCATCTTTTACATGATGAGATTTTAAATTAGCATCTCTTTTTCTGCATGCTGATATAATATATTCCTCAAGGAACTAGTTCATTCCTAGGGAAACTTATGATATGGACAACTGCTTTAAAAGAATGTTGATTCTCGATTCAGGTATCTACTGAAGAAAGTTGCACTTTGTTTAACTCAACATATGGAAATCAAAAGTTTAGGAGCTTGTATGCAGGTCATTCTTATTGTTAATCTTGTTTATTTGCTTCTGTTCTCCCAAGGGAACAAATATTTACGTAATGTCTTCTTTCTGGGAACAGTAAAAATTCCAGGAACACTTGGAAGATGAATCTTAAATTAAATTTCATTATTTAAAACACTATTTCCAAAAGCTAGTTCAGAGGAATACCTGGAGTTTGCAAATGATAGCTAACATGAATTATGATTCTCTGCAATGATGGTTGCTACATTTCTACCAAAGTATGCAAGAATAAGAAAAAGATTTTGGTAGTTAACCGGTAATAATTGTGGAGCTATCTGCATCGTCTCTTTCAAAATTCAGGGCAGATCAGGGACGAAATCTTTAGCGTATAAGAGAAGCCATTCCAGATCAGCCGAACAGCTTGCTTAAGCTATTATTCCATCTGACAATGGCCGTTACCAGATGCTTTAGAGGAAAGTGCAAGAAACCCTGCAGTGAGCACTTATGAAATACTCTGCCCGTAGAGGAAATTTCTTGTTAATCTCTGTCAGTGATGATTGGTTTATATCCTAGAGCATGGTGGCTTAAAGGTTAAGTGTAAAATAACTTAAGGACTAATATGACTCGTACTACTGTAAAAGAAACTGTGTTTTCCTGAGATACTTTAGTTTTATAATGTGATAACAGGCACTGGCCAAATGATGTTAAGCAAATTCCTCAGAATGTTTTGGCATTTATTGTAGAGACTGGATAATGAAGGAGATGTGGGATAAACACAAGGGATGAAGTCTGTGTGATTTACAGAGAATTCGTGAAAACAGGTGTATCTTTTTTTATTACTTTTTGCAATCTTACATACATTTGTTGATAATATGGAAAATCCCACCTAATTTTTGTACAATTATCAAAAATATTAAAATACTAGATTTTACATGAATAATGCTTCTGTTCTCTGGACACATTTCTGAATTTTGTAAAATGATTGTTTTACTATTCCTTCTAGTCTACAGGCAAAGATTGAATTTTCTCATTTTAAAAGAAAAGAGAAGAGAAAAAAATCTTCAAGCTTTCTTTACATATCATGAAAGGACAAAAAGGCATACATCCAAACTCCTTCTTCCCCCCCTGCTTCACTGAGACATTTTCATGAAAAAAAAGTAAGCCTCTAAATATTTTTGACTGTCTAATCTACACAGGGTCACGAGATCTCTTCTAGATGTAGCAGTGTTGAATGAGGATGTTACTGTGCTCAGCTCTCCAAACTATAATCTGCCAGCTGGAAGTTGCCATTCCCACAGCTCTGCCAGACAACGCAGTCTGAGAGCTTTGCCTTATCCACTTCAGGCAAAGTCAGTTCCCTTTTCAGACTGTTTGGTCAGCTGATTAATACTACCGAGACTCCTTTTGGGGTCCTCATGTGATCCGTTATGCCAAGAAGCTGCAGCAGTGGCAGGCTCTTGGGAACAGACAGGAGGAAGCTCTTAGGGTTGCTCATAACTTTAATTGTCACTGTTCCTTGCTAGATGAACATCTGTCTGCAGCCGACAAACGAGCTCTGTGAAAGCATTCTGCTAAGAACACTGCTATTTTATGCCTGTGTTTTTGTGCCCACTCATGAACTTTTCATCTCCTTGCTAGCCTGGCTATCTTAATCTTGGTGGATATCTCAAACTTAACTCACTTTTATATAGTTCAGGTTCTGCATGACTTCAGTGCAGTTTTCAGACTAAAAATTGCACAGCATACGAAAGCAGAAAAAGAAGGAAAACAAACAGTTAATGGACCAAAAAATTCTCAAATTTTTCATGATAGCAAAATATTCAAAATTACATTACAAAATTACATTACATTCAACATTCTTCCTACTCACTTTAGATGTAGGCTTTTTCTGAGGAGGCATAACAATATATAGGAAGTAGAGCTGATGGCAAAAAGTCCTTGGTACTTAAAATTGTGGAGTTCTTTCTCTCTGCTTTATAATATATTATATTTCATTTATATATCTGAAAGGATTGTGGAAGAAGGTGCAAGTTATGTCTGAAACCATTAAATTGTTTCCACAAAGATGTGTTCAATAAGACTTCCTAAATTGTTGCCTAATGTAGTAATCATAATGCAGGTTCATATAGTCATGAAGAACCACAGAATGGTTAGAGTTGGAAGGGAACTTAAAGATCATCTAGTTCTAAGTCCCCTGCCATGGGCAGGGACATCTTCTACTAGACAAGGTTGCTCAAAGCTCCATCCAACCTGGCCTTGAACACTTCCAGGGATGGGCCATCCACAGTCTTTCTGGTGGTCTACCGGAAGGTTACCTGCTTGTGGGCAGGGGGGTTAGAACTACATGATCATTAAGATTCCTTCTAATGTAAACCATTCTATGAATCTAAGATTCTATGAATTTTGTTGCCAGTTGATTTAAAGGGGTATGGGCTCTGGATTATTTGTTCTTATTCCTTCCACTTAGTAGCAGAGTCTTGAAATCAGGAGAACACTCACATGCTTCTCTGGTTCACAATGCCCAAAGCCCAGAAAAGCAAGAATTGATACAGAAAATGTTTGATTTTGAGAATGGTTAGAAAAGGAGTTCAAGAGTGTAAATAAATTTATACCCCTGTACTGCAGAAAATATTAGCAACTTATAACAACTTAAAATAGCATCAAAAATAGTTTTCAGATCAGCACAGGCAACAGAGCAGACCTGCAATGTGCTCTCTGTGTATGTTGCTAACTGGACAAAGTCGGCAGAGTCACTGTGCAATAGTATAAACTGCATTTCCCCAAATCATTCACTTGAGGACAAACAAGGTAAGCAATCTAAATTTTATTTCTAGTCAGTGACTCAGTGCTGCTTGGGATAGCATCTTCCTTCAGATGTCTCATGTTGTCAGGCTGGTATTAATTTAAGGGCTCTAGATGTTACTCAAACAAGGCATGTTGTAACATCCTTCTGGGAAGAAAGAGCCTCAAAGCATCTGGGTATCAATACCTGTATTAATCGTGTGACAGAATATAAAAGGATGAATTCTAACATGCATTGTCAGGCTAACGACTGAGTTACATTGTCTCTAAGTGCGAATGGTGTAGTTCCAAAATGTGGATTATTCCTGCATCAACTGAATACTGGCCCACGCTATGTAATGCTACCCTATATGAGCTATATGAGATAGCTTTGGTCTGGCATATGAGAAAAACTTTAGAAATCATATTCTCTCATAATTTTTGCTACTAAACAGGTACTGGTAAAATGTTTAGAAATTCATACTAAAAGTGGGTTTTTTGTGAAATGTGTGCAAATTACTGTGAATTTCATTAACTGCAACCTCTCTCGGGAAATCTGTGGAAGCCTGACAATACCAAGTGACATTAACTTCTTTCTTAAAGGCCCGACATAGTGCTTTATAGCTTTATTTTTTAATGCCAAAATGATAATTCATTGTGCTCAAGAGAAAAATGCCTAATAAGGTTCTGATTATTTTCAACTGTCAGCTCAGAAAGCATGTGAATACAGAATTCATGAAAGTTCTTCAGGAGTTGAGGGCAGATCCCTCAGAGCAGCTTTATTTGTTTAAACTCAAGCTTAGCAGCTGAAGTTCCTGGACTGATCAAAATTACTTTGTTGTGAAACAAGGAGCCAGTGCTTGGAGATGCACCTAGAAACAGATTGCAGAAAAATGCAGATTACAGGATGTGTGGGCAATGACCTCTGTTTGATATAGATTGTTAAGGAAAGATGTCTTGAGACCGCCAGAAATGATGATGGTGTTCCTTGCGAATTGCAATAGATATTTAGTTTGAGCAAAAGATGGCTTCCCCAAGATTCTCTAGCAGAAATATGGTTGCTTGCTCTTATTTTAGTAAGTTTATTTCTTATCAAGTTATTATGTCAAAGATCAAAGGCAAACCCTTTGCAAAAAAAAAGTGACGAGCATAAAATATAGGAACACACACAAAGATTTAAGTAGACCAGTATTCTGGCAGTGGCCCATAGATAAAGGTTTGGGAGAGAATAATAGAGCAGGTCAAGCAAAAAGTAAAATTTTCGTGCTATGGCTTCTGACTTCTGTCAAACCGTAACTCAAGGACTTTGTGAGTGGGAAACTTTTTTTTATGTGTGTGTGTGAGTGTGTGTGTGTTATATAATAGCCTTGGAAGAATTTTTTCTCCTATAAATTTTTTCTAATTGCTTCTTAACCCACCTAAGCTTTTGACATCTCCAACATCCTGTAACTATGAGTTCTACAGTTTAATTATGTGCTTTGTGAAAAGTGTTTCCTTTTGTTTGCTTTAAGCCTGCCACTTGATAATTAAGTCTCCTAAGTTCCTTCATGGTGGAAATGAGGGAACAGTTCTCTGTATACTTTCTCTATTCAAGTCAATATTTTATAAGTATTCATCATATTAATCTCATGGGCATTTCTTTTCCACCTAGACTTTTTCATCTCTCCACTTCAAATAACAGCTTTTTATTCTCCTAGGAACACTTTTCTGTACCTTCTTTAGTTCTCCAGAGTCTCTTTTCAGATGTGGGGAAGTAGAGCTGCATTCAATATTCAACAAGACTTATTTTGTACTTCTTATCCAACTATGTTTATCATTCAGTTGCTTTCATGATTTCTCGTGAGTATTGAACTGAAGATTGCATAGATGTGTTAAAGACTCACAAAACTGTTTTGAGTGAACATGGCTAATTTAGACTCATCATAGTAAAAGTTGATTTGTGTTAATGGATATTGATATTTCTCAGATATTTTCTTGTCCAAACACTCCTTATTATGATAACCTTCTGTAGCGTGTTGCAGCTGGCTTTTGTTTTGATAACCCTAAATAATTTAGTATTGTCAGCAAAATTTGTCATCTTTTTGTCAGTAGCCTCAGATCTTGCATATAAACTCTGAACACAGGAGATATCCACATTCTTGTAGGTATTTTCTAGAAAACTCCCTTCATGCAAGAATTTTTTTTTAAGTTGTTATTCTTTATGTCTTATCCCCTAACGGATCAAGAATCTTATGGAATTCCATATTTTTCCTATTATTCCAAGTACCATAGTGTCTATTAGATCCCTTGGCGAGGAACTTTTTTAAAACCTTTTTGTCAGCCACATCTCCCGTGCTACTATGCTCTTCAATTTTTCAAAGAGCTCCAGTAGGTTTGTGAGGCACAATAATACACTACAAAAGCTGAATTAACTCTTCTCATTATATAATATCTCTCCATAGGTCCACCTTTTTTTTAACATTTAATTTCCTTCTTTTTTTTTTCTGATTTACTCAGGCATATTTTCTTCTAAACTATCTGACATTTGTCAGTAGAAATGGCTTACTTTTGTAACCATTGATTCTCTCAGCCCTGAGATGGCTTTCAGTAGTATTAATCATCTGGCAATTTCATATTTGACTTTCTTTAACTCATAGGTGAATATCATGTTGTTTTGGTGATTTGTTACTATTCATTTTATTGATTTGTTCTCATGACAAAAAGGTGAGGAACACGTTCTTTTGTGTGATGATGAACTTTATTACAAATATACTTCTGGTATATGTATATAAAGCCCTTAAATACTAGTGTGTTTGAATTCAAGTTTTATTTTCCTGCTGCTGGAACTACATGGTGTTATTTATTCATTTTCTCCAATTCTCTGGAGGCATAAAATTAAGATCTGAGGTATGATGCCAGAATTGTTGATTTAGAGATGCAATCTAATTTTATAATAATTGCCAAAATCATACTGATAGCTAGATTTAATTTTATAGGAAATATGCTTCCAAGTATTTATATGCCAAATGAATATTCTTCATCTTAGGGTGCCATTTTAATCCAATGAAGTAAAATCAAGAATATGATTTAAATAATTTGGAGACCTATGTCTTCTTTGTACTCTGTTTCCTTGTCCTGTAGGCCATTTATGGGAAAGATTAGTACTAACATAAGCAAGTCAACAAAGTTTTGCTTAGAGAAGCTAAATGTTCTAATGTAATATGGCAAACCTCAATGTATTCCAGTATAAATAGGACCTCAAGGAGCAAACTGTGTGTTTTCTGTTGAGTAATTATGTGCCTGAGAAATCTATTTCCCAGTTTTGACAAAGATAGAACTGATTTTTATTTACATTTTTTCTCCCCCAGAATTATTTATTTATTTTACCAGGACCCATACAGATAGTATATGTCACTGACTTTCCCTTTCTTATGCTGATTTAATTTCTGCCCTGGAGAAAAACATTTTAAACAATTCAGGACTTTGACCTAAAGATTTTTGGTTGGTAATCTATCAGGTCTTTTCCATGCAAACTCTGGTAATGTGAAATAGAGAGGACTTTGCCACTGCCATAATGATGAATATCTTCAAATTTTCTACATAATTTCCTATTCATTATGTAAATGAAATCTTATTTATGTAGATAGAGGTGTTTTTCCACTGATGCTCAAAGTGTTTCTCAGTACCATCACAGCCACCTCATCCACCCACAGATGAACATTCTCCAATAGTCATTACTAACTGTAGAGAGATTTCCAATAAGACTTTTGGAAACTTCCCACAGACCAAATCTGGCATATCTGGACACTCTCCCACCTCTTGGAGATGAAAAAACCACTGCTTTTTGGTATTGAAATGTCCATTTAGTTTCACTGTTTCTGTGATGATTTAATTGTCCAGTGTTCTCTGTATCATTGTCTGGGGGGGTGTAGGCACTGTACCAAGATATATGCAGAAAATCAGTATACAAACCTTGCTATTACCATGAACTAGGACAAAGGCAATTATTCATGTCACATTTCAGTAGAATAACTCAGAGAAATAGCACAAGCTGCTCTGAAAGTTGGTCTTTTTATATATAGTTTCATCAGTCAGTGAAATAATGAGGAAACTCTCTTTGGAAAATGGCTAATTTATATGTAATTTATAGTGTTACAAGGCCTAATGATGCCTTCTTTCGATATTCATTTTGGTATGATATTCAGGTTCTATGATAACACTGTAAACAATACACAGGTTATTGCATTGTCCTGACCAAGAAT